>NC_086153.1:164217115-164852616 GCF_035149785.1 Candoia aspera | reverse complement strand
TATTAAACAGGCCATTTGTTTTAAACTAAGTGAAGTGATGCATTAAGCCAAAGAATCAACAATGTTGAAACATAATTCCAATTGTTTCTCAAATACCAATAATAAGCCTCACCAAGTTCTACCTCCTACCCAATGACTGTTCCTGACTTTCTATCTTTTTATGTTGACTCCACTAAAGAGGACAATTTTGTGGCAGCTGTGTATTTGCATTCCACAATTTCACATTCGATCTTCAAAATGGTTAGTTATATGCCACTGTGGTTTTGTTACTAAACTGACTGAAATACTGGACTTTGTTGTTTATAAATCCATTCTAAATCATGTGGCTCCAGGCATGGCTATCTGTGCTATGGTTCTGCAGTAAAGCAAAGAAAGATGCAAAGAATTAATTCAACTTCCCTATAAATTTCCAGGCCAATTTTAAAATGTATTAAAAAGATTGTCTTACTGTTTTAATTTTTTTTAGCGATAAATACTTAAAATTTGTTTTCTCTTTTCTTCCATATTTGTGTCATAGATAATAACTGAGCTATCTTTACAATTATTTTAAGTTGGGTGGGAAACCTGTAGCTTTTCAGAAGTTGCCCTTTCCAGTACGCCTGAGTGTTGATGTTCAGCAGCGTTCAAAGGGCTCTGAAATCTATAACCCTTTTTAAGATAAGGTCCAAAGAGCCTAAATAGAATTCAATTTCAGTTACACATCCCAAATTCTCTGTCTCCTTCTTCTTGAAGTACATTCTAATGTTGAAACTGAACTGCATATCAGCTCAGGCTTTCTGAGTGCCATCCATTTCTCTATATCAGTGTTTCTCAACCTCAGCGCTGGCTAGGGAATTCTGGGAGTTGAAGTCCACATGTCTTAAAGTTGCTGAGGTTGAGAAACACTGGTTTATAGGCTTCTCCTCGCTTCTTCATGGGGCAAACTGGAAAGTGTTCTTTTCTAAAATTGCTGAGGTTGAGGAACACTGCTCTGTATTCTGAACTGATAGCATAACGGACAGTAAGACATCCTTCAGAGGGAATCTTATCCTCTCCTTGAGGCAATGGCTCAGGCAAGGGAGATGTCATGAGTTAGCCAACTAGAACAGGGCCAATCTGAAACACATTTAGGAGAAATCTGGCATTGCAGATAACAGGGATTTGGGGTGAAGTTTCAGAACTATAGAGAGCAATCCTGCAGCTAGTACAAACTAGTACAGACACTGATCTCAACCCTGGGGAAGTAGTAGAGAACCTAAGAGGAAAGCCTGAATCTAGAAGGAGCGGAGTAAATCCTGGCCCATTTTCTGTATGGACAGATCTAAAAGTTACACTGCAGGATTCTTTTTTTAGTACCCTAAAGGGCAGATTTCCCTACAACAAATCAATAAAGAAACTAATGACTTCACACACTGTTTGCTTCCTTTGCTACATGTTTAATCTGTTATTTCCCCTGATGTGATGTTACCATCACTAGTCTTACTATCTTTTTCTTTATTTTGTATGGTTTTCCTTTTATACTATTTTCTTGGTTGCTTTTATCTTTCTGCTGTAGATATTTTCCTTGTCCTTTTTCTGTCTAGGTCGCCAACAGTCTTTTTGATTATGACAGTAGAGAAATATAGTTAATAAATAAATAATTTACCCAAGCATCTTGAGATTGTGTGTGTGTGTGTGTGTCTTCTCTCCCACCAATTTTATCCTCCCAAGAACTAGGGAAGTAGATTAGGCTACTTGGTCTCCCTGGACCTTTTTCTGATAATTCTTTGTAATTCTAGCCAATGATCTGCCGGTTATGTTAACCCACTACAGCATCCATAGCTGGATCTGAACCCCAGCATGATCCCCTTGTATCCCAGGAGAGCAAGGAAAAAAAGAACTGTTTGCCCCATGAAGAAGCAAGGAGAAGCCTATAAATCAGTTTCTCAACTGGTTGGGGAATTCTGGGAGTTGAAGTACACACATCTTAAAGTTGCCGAGGTTGAGAAACACTGCTATAAATGATCATGACTACTCAACCATGTTACTGACGTTGCACCGGGGAAGGCAAACACAGAGGTGATGCTTCTAATACTGATATAGATAGCCTACCAACAGCAATATCAGTGTATTGTCAGGGTCAGTTCCTGGAATCCTATTTGCATGTTACATAGGCTGACCGTATTTCCTTGAGACAAAAACGGGACATTGGGATGGCAAAACAGGGCAGGGCTGGGCGATGGGCTGGATCGGCAGGCAGGAACTTCTCTGGTTTTCTTGGGCTGGGAATCTTTGGATTCCTTCATTTGCGAGAGGCAAGGTTGGGCTGGAGAGTCTAGTGAACGGTTGTCCCCGACAAGCTGTTCTTCCTCTGGCTGTGCTTTTATGTTCTTTTCTTCCCGCCATTTCAAGGCAGGAGCCAATCGGCTCACCCTTTGATCACCGCCTATCAGCTGGTCCTGTTTTTTTCTTTTTAGGTTTCCCGCCAGGTTGAGCTCTGCGGCTTTCCCCCCACTGTTTCTGCTGAGCTCCCACTCCTTCCACTCAAAGTCAGACTGCATTCTGACAGGTCCGCGGGAACTTTCACATTTTTAAGTAAGGTTTTTAAGAAAACAGGACAAAATGGATATTTATATTAAAACGACGGGACTGTCTGGAAATGTTGAAATCGTAGTTTCTGTCTGTTCCTGAAACCATTTCCTTATGTCATCAAGAGCTCTGAATTGCATCCAGGATTTTTATACTGCTAGCAAGAGCATATCTGAGTTAAGCACAGTGAAAGGCATGCTTAAACCATGATTTTCATGCCTTTAATTTCTATTTTAATAAAACATTGACAACAATTATGAGTCTTTCACCACAGTAAATTTATATTACAGTCATATTAATGAGTGTTCTGATAATGGAATATTGAAGACGGAGGGACTATTTCCATATTTACTAAAAATGTCAGGGAAAAATTACTGGCTGATACCAATAATTCTGTTCTGCATAAAATGTATATATAGACAGGTTTGAGCATTGCAGTGACACGTGATTATAGCATTCACTAGTCTTTTTTAATCATCTACTTTATTTGTAAATGCCAAAAGAAATGTTTGTGTGCGTCCGTGCATGTGTGTGCTTACACATTCCTGTACACAATGGTTTCCCCATGTTCCTCAGAAATTCTTCCTCAGGAGATTTGAATGTAGTGGCCCCATCTATTAAAAGTATCATCAATACTTTTGTTTTTGCAATCAAGGCCAACATTATGTTAGAATATGTTGTGGTCTTCAAGGTAGGGTTACCAGATCTGAGGTGCAAAAATCCAAACAACCCTTGGCCAGCACTGAAGAATTAGTTTTCTATGGCTCTTTGGTGCCATCTAGTGGTCATTCTGATTTTGTCCCCCAGATCTTACTTCATGGAGTCTGTTAGAACCAAAAAGCTAAGGAATTGTAATGGAATGTGAGGATGACTTTGGAAGGTGATGGGGGGAGATGCTGCCTCGGGAATGATCATATAAAAGGGGGAGGCGCCTGCAACTGAGTAAGGGGAAGAGAAAGAAACTTAGAAAGGACCCACTCTAAGGATCAGGCGGTAAATAGGGACTGCGGGAGATTTGTACTTTCAGACTTGCAAGATTATTGCTAGCCCTGCCAGGTAAAGATTCCATTCCATTCTTATTTTTATTGTATTTATCGTATTTATAAATGTTTCTGATTTTGTTTTTTATTGTAAACCGCCCAGAGTCCCTCCTTGGGAGGGAGATGGGCAGTGATAAAGTTTGATAAATAAATAAACCACAGGAAACACGACCACATGAGATATTCTACTTTACTGTAAGGCTACATTAACAGAATCTTGCAAGTCTGAAAGTACAAATCTCCCGCCATCCCTATTTACCGCCTGATCCTTAGGGCGGGTCCTTTCTAAGGTTCTTTCTCCTCCCGTTACTCAGTTGCAGGCCCCTCCCCCTTTTATCTGATCATTCCCTAGGCAGCATCTCCCCCCATCACCTTCCAAAGTCATCCTCACATTCCATTACAGCCCCTGTGTTCTCTGAAGCATTTTTTGGGAAATAAACCTGAACTACAGCCACATAGTCCTACAAAGAAATATTGAACACAAGCTTTTGAAATAGTGACTTGAGGATTACATTTAAACCAGGTATGTTAAATATTTTGATGGGCTGCAAGAAGGGAATAAAGATTCAGGATGAACTGATCCCTTTACATGGTTTCTTATCCATATATTTTTTGAATATTCCTTATAATGCCAAATCAGTCAGTCACTTCTGTTGTATATGGACAAATTCTTGTGTAAGATTTTTTTCATTGCAGATTGAATAGCAGCTCAAAACAGGTTTTTGTTTTCATCTACCAGAACCCCAGCTTAATTTTGGTTCAGCTCCTCCAAAGTGCTTCTTGAGGTAATATTTTATCATTGTCAAGACAGATAAGAATTTTTTTTTCTGATAAGTTAAGCAGATAATTTTTTCCAGATCTATCTTCTCAGGCAGTCAAGCAATATAATCTGTTTAATCTGCATGTTTTGTAGCAAGTCAGAAGGGAATTAACTTTTTTTTTTAATCCAGATATATTTTTGTTCTCTTTCCCTGGATTCTGGGGTCAAGAAATTTTCTAAAATGGAAACTGCAGTGAAAGTAAGGATCAGAAGGAGAAATGAAATGGCAGTCTGTTTCCTTTATAAATATTATGTTTACCTTTTCTTTTTTAAACTGGCGATAGCTCTCTTAGTTGCAGGGGAGTGTTTTTGTACTGTAGCTTCTAGTGTGCCTCTTCTAGCAGTCCATACAGAGTTAGTTTTTTTCTTCTTTTCTTCTTTTCTCTTCTCTTCTCTTCTCTTCTCTTCTGTGATGTTCTATTTTTTGTTTATTTGTTTTTCTTGTTTCTATTTTTTATTGAAGGTTTGGTTTGGTTTTGGCATTTAGTTATCCTCTGGAGTATACTATGGGGTTGACAGTGACTATTATTTAAATTGTGTTAAGCAAGACTATTAGGTGCAAGGGGACAAATCCAGTAAATTTTTGGCTTCCAAATTAAAAAATTGTCAGCAAACTAATATTTCTATAATTAAGGATTTTCAGAATAATAAACATAATAAGTCAGCCTTAAAACTATATCCAGCTTTATAATGCTGGTTCATAAGTACTAGATTTACAAAGTAGCGTTTTTTGGATAAAATAATTTTCCCAAGATAGCTCAAGATAGAACAATTCAGTTAGCTGTCCCTTTATCTCTGCAAGTTGTTATGGATACAATTAAATCCATGAATTAGGTAAGGCTCTGTGCCTTGGCGATTTTCCTATTGATTAGCATAAGGTACATATTGATTTTTTTTTCTTCTGTGCTGCTAGAGGTTCTACAAGATGCAGTTTTGTGACACATCTTTCACTTTTTTATCTGAATTCAAGGTAGTTGTCTCATCCAGTGCTGAGAAAACTCTTGACAGATCAAAGTTTTGGAACATACTTTGGTTAAAGTTGGTTTATCAAAGATGTCTTTGAGTAGAAATTAATGTTTTCAGTTATTCAGTCTATCTCAAATTAATATTGATATAAATAAATGGTTAAAAATCCCTATGGGTGATAGGGAAGAATAAATGTTAAAATGAAGGTAACTCTAAGAGTGATAAATTCTTAGATACATTTCTATGTTATTACCCTATAAAGTATTTTAAACAGGAAAAGATACTGAGAAATTTTTAATGGGCTGATCAGACCTCTACGTTTTTGTTATCAAACCTATGGCTTTCATATGAAGATGGAGGATTTAATTTTCCTGATCATCAATTATACCATTGGTGTATATATTGATCTCTATTGCTTCTTGGAATTCAAATGATTTATTTCAAAAGCCATGGTGGGCACAAATAAAAACCTATTATGTTCCCATCTTAATATCTTGCCAGTGTCTTGGCTCTGGTTTTAGTCATAATATAATTGTTTTCCCCGCATTAATAACTTCAGTACATATTTGGAATATATTAGGAAGAAGATTTAAATTTGATCAGAATTCTCATGTGCAGTTATCAGTATGGGATAACACAACTCTTAAATTTGCTGGAAAACAATTTTTCTGGAGTTTGCAGGGAAAAAGCCATTAATACTTTTGACAAATGCTAGTTGTTTTTTCAAAACGTTTGATGTTTTGCAAAAGCAATTTGGACTATATTGGGCTGCTCAGTGGCAATATACACAATTTAAAAAAAAATCTTGTTTGGGCTAGAAGCATTGCCTGTGTCTGAACTTTTCTGTAGTAGCACAACCTCTGGAAGACCATTTCTCCTGAGATTAGATTAGCCCCAACTCTGCTGGCCTTTCATAAAGCCCTTAAAATCTGACTGTTCTCTGGGGTTCAGGAGCTCATGAGTTGAATATATTTGCAATTGATTGGTTTATCCTTGGTGGCCATTTTTCTTTGGTTTTATGTGTTTTATTTATTGTATCTTGTTATTATAATTACGCTTTTATTGTGTTAGTCATCCAGAGTCGCTTATGTGAGATTGGTGGCCGTATAATTCTAGCAAATAAATAAATAAATTCCTTCACTGTTAATGAAATTTAAAAGAGTTTATGAAGCTTCTAAACAAGCAATTCACTTCTATTCACAATTGAAAAATTGGAATAATAATAAAAAATAATTGGAATAATGAATTGGAATATCCTCATTAGGATTTTAATTCACTGGATCTGGGTTCATAGAATTTTATCGTTCAGTCATACGATGAGACTAACTCTACAGAAGTTTTGTTTCTGGGTATACTGGATGCCCTGGAGGCTGTATAGTAAGGGTTGGGTTTCAACGTCTGTATGTTAGAAGCACAGTAGTTTCAAAGACTTGTATTTTGAGAACGTGCTCTAGATTGACATAATGTCGTCTTAATATTCACATGGAGCAACTATGTCAGACTTTTGTGATTTGTGAAACACTTCTTAGATCATTTGTTTCATCTAGTACATTTGTGCTACAGAAACACTATAAAGAGGGGACTCAGGAAGAAATAAGGGTGAAAGATGTGAATGTGATGCTGAAATATGTTCCAAAATATATGCAACCAATTGAATTATGAGGAACTTTGAATTTACTGTGCCTGGGCAGCCACTAAGAAGAGCATTTTATTTCGGTAGAAAGTCTCTAGTTTTAAAAGCATGGATGGAAGATATGCTTACACCATCCACATGAGAACTGCCTTTCTGTTGACACTGTATGGAATTTGATCAGTATGATTCTGTACTGTAATTTAGGATACCACTATATATTTGTTCTATTATATGTTTTCTTTTTTCTTTAATTTTTTCCTCACTATTTTTATTTTCTGTTATCTTGTTGCTGTCGTTTTGCACTACAACCATGGTTGTACTTGGGTATAGTTTTCATTTTTTTTCTTTTATTACAGATTAAACAGCAATAAAATACTTTTAAAAAGGAAATGCAATTGAATCAGAAAATGGACTTTTACCATGAAGAACTACAATCTTGCCAAATAAAGAATTCTGGAAAACTCTTGAAAGCTTGCATTCCATTCAGTGATTTTGTGTTAGCTTAAAAAAGGTATTACACTAATAGCTCTTTTAGTATGAAACTACAAGATTTTGTTTTCTGCCCAAGCATATTAGTCTAAGTCTTCCATCCTGAAACTAGATACACTTCAGCACACTGACACTGTGGTCTGTACTGGCTGTTTCACCCATGCAAATAATCATTAGTTGTTGCCATAATCAAGTGATGAACATTTCATTTGTAAGCTTGGTCCTAAACCCTATTTGAAATCCTTTCTCAGTTGTTACTAAATGACAGAGCAAACTGCCTGATTTCTCAGCCTCCATTTCCATATGTGAAAAATAGAAATATCTAATTGTCTTCTTACTGGGCTTGTTACCTGTGGAAATGAAAGGAAGAAGGTACATTTAGCATTCCAATGCAATTCATCTCACAACACAGCGCTAACATGCTATAAACAGCATTTTTTCTAGCTGAATCACAGTGACTTAGGAAGTTGTTGCTTCATAATATCACGACTTGATACTACTCATTTATAGTTCTAATAAGTAATCACATTAATAATTTTGGATTAAATGGAACCAGTACAATTTCCATGCATTTTTAGTTGTTTTATGTATCTCTGCAACCACATGCTTTACTATCTTGGACAATTCTTTACAGGGGTATATGTGTGCTTTGTGTAGCAAGTAAACCCTGAAGGCCAAACTAGACACAAAGTTTGACAGATACTTTTCATTAGCAAGTTGACTTGAAATCAATGGCCAGGGCAGGTCATCACAATTGAGGTTGGGACCCTGAAAATAGGAATTAGAATGCTCCCATACACAGTACTCATATAGAGGAAAAAATGGTAAACAGTAAGGTCAACCAATGTCAATTACATTACAGTTTGATTGTATATAAAATAAGCAGAATAACTATTCACAAATCAGAATTACACAAAGACCCCAGGACTTCAAAATTAATTAGCATAAATAATGAAATACAGATCTGTTATCAAGAACTGGACAACTTTTAATTTGTTAATTTCATGCTGCAGTTTTTCCTTAAAATTTATTTTTAAAGAAGTTACTTCTAAGATAGCCAATCACAGTGCTAAAATACATAGTTCCACAGCAGTTTCTGAATATTGTCCCTTCTCATGTACTATTTGTTTGATTTTCTTCTGTCATAGATTGACATGCCTTTGCTACGTAAAGTGTGGAAGATCATGGCTAACAGAAGTTGATATCTTTATTTATTTTACATTTTATGTATGCAATTTATAAGCTGCCCAACTCCCAAAAACTGAATGACCTCTTAGTATAGCGGTCATTAGTTTCTGTAATAATGTTGCCTACTGTAAAAGTTGCCTATCCTAAACTTTAGAGGTATGGGATATTTGTTGCAGACCGAGACGGAATTTAACCCCCGATAGTCTGTACAAAGTCTAAGCGTGCCATCCTTTTTTCCCCGGAAAAGGACAGGGGCCCCAACCGGGGAATTTGCAGGTTCAATAAACCCCCTTCACAGGTTTTTGTCAATAAAGTCCCGCAATGCCACTAGCTCCTTCTGGGTCATTGGATAGATTTTCGGCTTGGGCAATTGGGCGTTGGGGACCAACTCTATTGCACAGTCAGTCTTTCGATGGGGGGGGGCAGCTGGTCTGCTTCCACTTCCCCAAAGATGTCTGCAAAGTCTCGGTATAGGTTGGGCAAGCCTTCTAAGAGTGGTAAGCTGGGGTGTGGCGTGGCGATCGCAGCTCTTACCACCCCCACACAGAAAGGTCTCTCCGCTGTAGGAGCTTGGTAAAACCCATAATTAAAAGTGACAGTCTGGTGCTCCCAATTTATATATGGGCTGCGCCAAGTCAACCAGGGAATTCCCAGAATTACCATGGGATTGCCAACCGATGCTGCGATAAATTTTAAAGCCTCCTTGTGGCTGCCCATTTGCATCGCTACATTTCCAGTGAAATGAGTTGCCGGACCCCCACCCGTAGTTGACCCATCTAGCTGGGTGAAAATCAAAGGCTGCTGGAGAGGAAAGCTAGGCAAGTCCAATGCAGCAACCAGATCAGGGTGGATGAGACACCTTGAACACCCAGAGTCAACAAGAACCCAGACTTCCGTAGTCCTAGTGCGGGAGCCCAACTTCACTTTCACTGCTAGAGTGGGGCAGTCAGCACTCACCATAGCGTCTTCACACCCATCCTCCTCCACCTGCCTGCAGGTGCTTTTCAGGGCAGGTGGCTGGCGTTTCCCGCCGGCTCCGGAGAGGCAACCTCAGCCTCTCCTGAGAAGTAAATCTCTTCTTCGACGTCCGTAGCCCCCTTGGCTGCTGCCATACATCACGATGGGGGGGGGGGTGTTTGGTCGGCGCTTTAGTCGCTCGATCTCCAGCCTTGGGTTTTGGGCAGTCTGCGGCTTGATGTCTGACCTTTCCACATCGGATACACTGGCCTTGCGTGTAGCATCGCTGTCTCTCCTCATCCCACATTCGGTGGCCTGATGGGGTAGCCGCTGCCCTGGTTCGGGGTCCTCGCATCGCAGCTGGTGGTCTCTCGTGCCTTCTGGCCTGCATGTAGGTGCGCTGAGCATGCTCTGCCTTCCCAGCCAGACAGATCCAGTCGTGCAACGACTCTGGGTCATCTCTGCATAGTGCCCATTTTAGGACGTCACTATTGAGTCCGTCTTTGAACCTTTCTATTAAGGTTGACTGAGACCAATCGGGGACCTTGCCTGCCAAGGCTTTAAATTCCAGGGCATAGTCGGCTACCGACCTGGGGCCCTGGATGAGATCCTTTAGCGCCTCCTTAGCTCTTGCCTTGGCCAGAGGATCCTCAAAATGCAGTTTTAGTGCCAACAAGAAGTCTTCAAAGGACTCAAGCTCAGGGGCGTCAGCCTCCGTTAGTTGGACATACCAGTCTGCCACTCTGCCTTTTAGCTTAGTGGCCACTGCCGTTATCTTAGTCTTTTTGGAAGGGAAGCATGGCCCGAATTGCTCCATGTAGCTCTTTGCATTAGTCAGGAAAAAGGATAGCTTGGTGGGATCCCCATCAAATTTGACAGAAAAGTCCTTCACCGCCCCTCCTGCTGGAGTGGAACCGGCGGCAGGTCGAGTGGTGGGACCCCAGGTCACAGTAGTGGTTCCTCTTCGGGATGGATATCCATCCCAGAGTCATCTGCAGCCCCGCTCCGCCAGCGGTTTGGGAGGGAGGATAGGTGATGGTTGCGTGACTTCCATCGTATCTCGCCTGGCCACCCATCACCAAGGACAGGATTTTTAGCAGATGCTCCACTGATTCCATTTTCACCTCAAGTACTCTCAGTCTCTCAGGGGTTTGAGATTCCTCCCTCTGTCACCTGCCAGGCTGCCTCCCCATTGCTACCATGGTAGATTCCACCTCTGGAGTCAGCAGGAAATGGTGCTTCCACGATGCCTGGGACGTCCCTGGCTGGGGCTCTCCCATCGTATCCCAGCTGATCAGCTCTGCGGGTGACCCATGCGGTGCCGGTTGCCCTGGCTCTCCCCCATCGCTAGATCCCCCCAGCTCAGGGCTGGAACTCGACTCCTTCGGGTAATATGAAAGTTTGGGGGGGGGGGCTCGGCTCTCCACTCTGAATTGTCAACTCAGGTAATGGGTTAGTTGACTCCTCAAGCTCCCCGGACTCTATTTTCGACTCTGCCATCACCAACTGTTTCCCTCATAAGAATTGATCTCGGTAGGAGCTAGCGGTGTACTTTGGAGATTCTCAGCTTTATGTAAAAGTTGCCTATCCTAAAATACTCTCAGACTCACAAGCAAGAGCTAAATAAAATCTGGTTTATTTAAGAATAGTATGCAAGTACAAAGAAAGCTGAGAATGGAAAAGCGCGCCAAATGCAAACTAAAAACCCCTCGGTACAAACGAGATCCCTCCCCCCGTAGAATCTTCCCAGGCTCACAATCCCAGGTGCTCCTAACGGCTTCAGATGATGCAGTGTACAAGTCCTTGAGCAGAGCGCATAACCCAAACACATTCCATTGAAATGAACATAGATACAGAGCTTGGCACAAGGTCTCCCAGCAGCTGCCCCCCAACAGCAACACGCGTCAGCGCCATGGCATGTGAAACGTTACGATGTACAGTGCACATTGAAACAGTGAACATGACACCTACATAGGAAAAGATTTGGCAATTGAGTTTCTTGCAGAATGCAATCTTATGCCTTTTACCTATTATTGCTGATGGTAGCTATTTTAGATAAAGGAATTGTCCTATGGCACCATATCTGGATTAAAAAATTTCAGAGTACTTACTGGGTGGGATCAACATTTTCTATATCTTTCTTGCCATCTATTTGTCATCCAGGTTTTTGCAATCAAGACATGGTTGTCCTGCTTAAACAAAGATAGGCCTACCTGCTGCCTAAGACTTGTGGGAACAAGGGATGATTTCTCGGTACCAGTTTTTAGAGATTCCATTCTTGACCCAAACATGTTTCTTTAAAAAAAAATCTTAATGTATGTTAAGTATCATAAATTAAATTCTTCCTTTCCTAAAATATTTAAATCCAATAATATCCATAATCAGGGTTTAGAAAGTTAGGAATTTAGTACATATATTTAAACTAGAATTTGCTTGAGAATTCCCTTTTTCTCAAACATCAACACTAACATGTGTGACATTTGGGAAGGCAATGGTCAGTGGCAGGTTACTCTGAAGATATTTCTTGTCCAATCTGATTCTCATCCACCAGATGTTTGTGGTTTATAATCCTTTGGATTATATCCTTTGGATTATAAACTATTTTAAAAGGGTATTAGAATATGGCTGTTCTAAATAGCAAACAGGCTATGGAATTTGATACAGTAGAAAATATAAGAGATGTACATGTGATATGTTTCCTTGAGACTCTGCAAGGCTAAAGGCATCCATTTTATTGTTTAATCCTCAGCTCCTAAAAATGGGGGTGGGAAAATGACAATATTGACTCTATCCATTCTGGGGCTGTAAAAGGGATGCTGGTGGACTGCATGTGCATGGCATACTTGGATTGTACTGGAAAGAATAATAGAATCACAAGGGATTATTCCTAATACAATAACTGAATAGATTATTCATAAATTATCTGATTGGTATGATAGGTAGATTTGTATTACTAATACTAAAAATGGAGGCAGCTGCCTATGTGCTTCAAAAGTATTTCTCAAACAGATCAATGGGCAGCAAAGTGGAAAATGTAGTTTCATGAAATAAGTGTATTAGGAGAAGAACTGAAGATCCAACAACTGAATGTGGCTAGGAATACAGCAGATGGCAGCATTTTGCTAACATTGGCTGATCTTGAAAAAACCTAAACAGGATTGGACAATGGATGAGACTTGGATGGGAGACCCCCAGGAAATTCCACAGCTGTAGAGTAGAGTTGGAAGCTGAAAAAACATCCCAGAAGTGGCAAAGCACTTCTTTTTTGCCAAGAAAAGTAGGAATGTATACAGGAAATCACAAGGAACCAAAGTCAATATGAGGAAGATATTACCATTTAATATAGGAATTACTTTATGTAAAGTCATGATTTGAGCACAATGGGCAAATTCCTAAGAATGACACTGAATGATAAAACCGGCATCATGATATCACGAAAGAAGAATTGCCTTTTTCTGCTTTTATCGTGACAGTAAGTGCAAGAGGCAGAATTTGTACCACACCATTGTGATGCATGTTTTGTCACTTTCCCCCATCTGTGGATGCTCATGGGATAGGGCACCCAAGGAGAATGATCTGAGCAGATCCAGGAAAGATATGAGGAAGATGTACTTCCTGTAATGAATGCCCAGTTCACTTACTAAATTTAGTTGCACAAGATGTGATGATCACTGTTTTAAATGACTTTTAAAAAGTTAGTTTATAGCATGGAGTTGTCAGAGCTGAGGAGCAGTTGGTTACACACAATTTAATGTTTATAAATGTGGAACTCCTTTCAGCCACTGCAAGCGAAAAATAAACCAAGACCGACCAGAGCTGGGGATTCAGTTGGAGTCATTTGGGGGATGGTAGTGGAAGAGAATCTGAGAGAGAATCGAACAGCACTGGAGCTTGTGAAATGTTACTAGTAAATGTATGGTAAACAGCATGATAGGTTTCTGGTCTTGACTCTATATGATGGTATGAGTGTGCAAGTGCACCTTTTTCAGGCCGACTCAGGCTGCTACTGTTATAAAAATCCTTTATTAGCTCTCTTGACGTGCTTGAAGTAGCCTATAGTGAAAAATTAGACAAAATGTTCCAAACTGAAACAGCCAAAGAACAGCAGCAGCAATGAAAGCAAACAAAACTGCAGTCCCAGGGAAAGAGATAAATTTTGCATTCTGGCGCCTGATTATGTGCATGATTCTTCTTGTGTGTGCTGGGGGTGGAATGTCAGTTTCAGGGCATTGGTGCAAAGCTGCTGCTCCTCACCAAAAAAGCCTTCAGGCAAAGATGGATTCCCGAGCAGATCTTTTGAGGACCCGGCAGCTGGCCTGAGATTGGCAGGTAGCTGAGGCACCAGGCCCTTGGCTCTGTCAGGAAGGAGCAGGACTCTGCGTTGAACCTGGAAGCCTCTTGGCAGCCAGTTCTCCTGGAAGATCGTCGGTCCCGTAGCTTCGCGCCTGAAGGCAAGAAGCAAGAGCATTTCAGCAGAGGATCAAGGGCAGTCCCACCCTCAGCTCTTGCAGTAGTCAAGCCCGAAGCTTAGGCGAGAGCGGCTGAGCCTTAACCGTTTCCTATATTCTCTTTCGGGAATGGGAAAACACCTTCCCCGGCTCCGTCGCCTAAACCTCTTCCCGGGGACAAAAGGCGCGGCTGGAAGGGGACACCCGTTCAGCCATCCACAGGCCCGACCCTGGCGGGGGAGGAGGAGAGAAAGGCAGGGAAAGCCGGCGATGGAGGTGGCTTCCCGAAGCCGAGCCGCAGCCGCAGCTCTCAGGCGCTGCACCGCTCCAGTGAGAGGAAGGGCGGGCGCGAGAGACAATGAGCCGGCCGGGTTACGCCGCAGCCTCATCTTTCTTTCTCGTTCCCGCCTTCCTGGTGGGTCGCTTTCCGTTCACCCGAGAGCCAAAGAGGCTGGGCTACCCTCAGGTAGGCAGGGGGCTTCCCGCGCCTCCTCTTCAAGGGAAAGGCAGGGTCAGGCGCACCCCAGCCCTCCTCCTCCCGCGAGCCTCGCTGGCTCGCCCGGCTCTTGAACTTCAAAGAAGCCAAGAGCTCCGCGGCAGTCCTGAAATGCCGCCGCCCACCTCGCTTCGGAGGGCTTTGCACGAGCGCGCCAGGAAGGAGTGGGGGGTGAGGACGAGGGGGCCTTGGCGCCGCCGCCGCCGCCGCCGCAACAGCAGCCCGGAGCTGCCTGAGGAGGATCGAGAGTAAAGCGGGGCTGAAAGAATGAGAAGGGGAGGGGGGAGAGGGAAGCCCGAGGGAACCCCCTCCTCCGCCCCCCTTCACCCTGTACCCCCGCACGCGCGCACCCCCCCTCCCCCCCATTGATCAATATTTGGTCATCTTGCTGCAACTTGCTGCAGTGTTTTAACCGGGTAGTCGAGGGAGAGGAAGGAAGACCCAGCGGGCGAGCGAGCGAGCGAGCGCGAAAGTACGAGGCAGGCAGCGGGGCTGGTCAGGCCAGTTAGCTCCCGATGTCCCCCGTGCTTTCGAAGAAGACGGCCGGGAGCATCCGCAAGCTGGCTCGGGAGGAGGAGGAGGAGGAGGATGCTGCGGCAGGTGATCCACAGAGGGCTCCGGTCGTTCTGCCACAAGCTGGGCTTGTTCGTCAGCCGGCACCCGGTCTTCTTCCTCACCGTGCCCGCAGTCCTGACCATCATCTTCGGCTTCAGCGTCCTCAGCCGCTTCCAGCCTGAAATGGACCTGGAGATCCTAGTGGCCCCGAGTCACAGCTTGGCCAAGATCGAGAGGAGCTTGGCCAACAGTCTTTTCCCCCTCGACCGCTCCAAAAGCCGTCTCTATTCGGACTTGTACACCCCGGGGAGGTATGGCCGGGTGATCCTCCTCGCCAAGCCCGGGGACAATATTTTGCACCAGGCTGAAGGGCTGCTGCAGATCCACCGAGCCGTGCTGGAAATGAAGGTGAACCACAAAGGCTATAATTATACTTTTTCCCATCTGTGTGTGTTGAGAAATCAGGATAAGAAATGCGTGCTGGATGATATAATTTCAGTGCTAGAGGATCTGAGGCAGGCTGCCCTCTCCAATAAGACAACAGCCAGGGTGCAAGTGAGCTATCCCAACACTAAATTAAAGGTATGCTCTTAATTGCATGCTTTTGCCAATTAAAGAAGCAGCACTTCATTTCTTGTCCTCAGCAGCAAAGAGAAGCATTGATGTTGTATTTGTTGTTGTTGTTTGAAAAATAAGAGACACCGAGGGCATGATTCCAGCTGGGGATACTGTGGGAGAGGAGGGGGATTGGGAAGGGGAACATGGAGCATTTCGGAAGTCACCAGTTCAAGCAGTAGCACCAGGTTGGGCTAGCAGGGCAGAAGTTGTGTAGAAAAATGTTACCTTTTGCTCCCAACACAAGCTCTCTTTGGCGTGAGAACATCCTTAACATGGACCAGAAGAAAGGGTGCCTTTTGACAGATGCCGGGTAGGAAACCAATACTCTAATGAGCTAATTGCAGTGATTCTAGGAGCTGAATTAATCAGCCCCATGCTCAAGGCTGGAGAGCAAGTCCAGGGTGAGAATTAGGAGTCTTACCAATGGAGCTGAAACTTGGATTGAGCCATCAGTGCAACCTAGTTGGGTGAAAGCAAAATGAAGGAAGAGGGTGGGATTATTTCTGCCCCGTTAGCAAGTTAAAGTCTTTTACAGTCAATGTTACTCCTTTTAATATTAAAGAAAGTATGAATACTTGATGGATGTTTCCTCTTGGCGCAATAGAATTTCTGCTGGAGTGGGTGCTTCTTGACAGACATTTCAAAGGCCGATACACTGCGCAGCCAAAAGAATTTGGGTATAACCCAAAATGTTGGGCATTGTTAGATGCCTTATCATTAATATTAGTGACGTAGTGCTGTGGCCTTCCTTGATCAGTACAAAAGAATGCAAACTTTTAATCAACTACAATTAAAGGTATGATAAGGTATGCCCTTCTTTACAAATAATTTAGGTAAGGCCACAACCATTGACTGAATGTAAAAACACACAATAATATATTCTTCTGCCTTTACAGATTTAGTTCTATCTACAGGTCAAGCTTTCTTTGGGGAACCTTTGTTTCTCATGTGTTTCTATGGCAGTCCTGCCTTAGACGAGTGTGGTTCTTAACCCACTAGTTGAAGACCAGATATGCCTCTGGAATCTCCAGCCATTTGATGGACACGGTCCAATGAAAGCTGGTTATATCTTGTTGAGATTAGAGAGGCTATTTGGTCATAGATGATGTTCTGATCCTATTCATATTTACTTGGACATAAATGTCATTAAACACATTGGGAATTACTTCAAAGTAATATATATAGGATTGTGCAGCATATCTCTTTCCACTATTGCCCTTGGGACTTCTCAGGGTTGACCTTGCCTGGACAGTGCCATTTCATTTATTATTTTTTTCAAGTAGAATATAATCTTATAGTGGGAAATAAAGTTCACCCAGAAAGTGGACATACAGTATATTGTAAACTGTAGCAAAGTGTCACGCTTCAGTTGTGGCAATATTTGTGCATTTTATTTCACACAAATTATTTCCATTGTGAGGAACAATTAACATATGAAATGGATTTTGCTCTATATCCTAAAGCTGAAGATTCTAGAATATCATATGCTTATTTCTAATAGATCTACCTCATCTTTGCTAAGCAGGAAAATGTTAACTTGAAAACTAGTAGATAACTACTGCAGTTGCTTTTTTGTCCTTGGGGAATCTTATTTGCAGATCAGAGTTATAAAATGGACAGGGCAAAGCTGGCTACTTTTTGCATTTTGCAACCATAGAACTGTTCCAGTATTTCATCAGCCTACATATATGGCAGATCATACTTGTCATTCTTCACTGGGTGAGAAGATAATGGTTTAAAAGTGGCTGAGGGAATTTAAGGATTTCTGAGGTCTTTGGAGGAATTTCAACTGATGTTGGTGACACTTCTCATGAAATCTAGGACTTTGGATTACAGACATTATTTGAGCAATTAACCCATGAGATTGAAAGGATCTTTTCTTGCTGCATAATGCAGATACCTTGTTCTTCCAGGAAACTGTCAGTGAAGCAAGAAGAATGAATGGTGACTATAATGCATTTAGTGAAATGTGCCCTCACATGTTTTGGTGCTTAATCTGTAGTACTGATAATGATAGCAAATTAATACTTCAGTCACCATTGGGTCCTTAGAGAGTCATCCGTGTCAGTTTGGCGAATAGGGAGAAGTTCAAGAGCCCTCAGAAGCACATTAAATGTCTGCAAAACATCTGGAGGATTAAATCATGAATCTTTGAATCATAGATTATCATTAGGTTTGCAAATAAAACCAATATATGTGGACAGGATACTTTGAAGAATTCGGACTATCCCATCACACACATCCATTATCCTTTACAGCTGTTAATATCCGTCGGGTAGAGGTACAAGACATTCCTTCTTATGAGAGACGGGGATTCTGAGTGACTTGAAAAGTGATTGTGGAACTATAAATAAGACTTTCCTGGAGCCTGGGGATTGTAATAAATAATAGTCACATGCAATTATCCCTACTTGGGCTTGAGTAATGGCTAGGCAATTCTTTTTTTTTTTTCTGGGTAGGTGGTTTTTTCAAAGATGTGGGCTGCTGCATGAGGCCTAGAGGCATTCTTGGAAATAAAAATTATACTGGACAGTGGCTCTGTGTTATGCAGCATGCCAACTTCCCATTTTAAAGTTTAAAAGATTTTTAAAAATCAGGCAGGGTAAGGAGCCTTCTGGGCACCAAGGACCATTGGCACTTCTGGGCATCATGCTGTAGATTCTAGAATCATGGTATCTTTCTGACTAGATTCTTTAAATTGAGAAAAGGAAGCATGATGTTCTGGTGGTTCCGTTTCTACTTAATGGGCTGATTCCAGAAGTTAACACTAGGAGACTGCAACTCTCTGGCATGTAGGTTTTCTGATCATATAGCATTTGTACCCCATTTTTTAAAATATCTGCATTAAATAACTGGAGGGGCCCACCAGGTATGTGGTGTGGAATGTTGTCAGTAGTGCATGGCAAACAAGGATTGGAGTTGTCTTCTGTGCCAGATGATAGCAGTGGAAATCTTATACTTGTGTTTGGATCAATTATGGACCTATAGACAGTAAGTAAGATTACCTATTTCTGCTCTCACTAATTGGTCTCTTTAGGTAGGGAGACAATTTATATATGGGGGTTGTAGACTCCCAAATGATTGGTTTCAAACCTTGGAAGTGCTTCAGGAACATGTTCTGTTAGTAGAAGCTTAGGAGGCCTCTTTGAAATGGAGCTGATACGCAGCTGTGGCCTTCCCTGAACAGAAATGTCCTGGCCAATTGGTGACATTTAGGATTTATGCTATAATTGCTATATGTAGTTGTAACTATATAGCAATTCTTTCTCAAAACTATGTTAACTAGAGTTATAATTATTTATAATAGCATCATAGTTTTCTATCTTATATGTACCTCTGAAGAGTGACTGAAAACTTTCTTTCAGTGAAAACACAACCACTAGGTGGAAACATTTTACTCCAGTTCTGAAAGAGCTGTATTTGTGCTCAGAGACTGATTTGTACATCATACTTAGCCATAGTTCATTTAACCTTATTTTCTTGCTAAAACCACTGTTAGCTGAGTTTATATCATATACTAACCCATAGTTTGTTTGCCTCTGACTTATGTATTGGGTGAATTCAAACACGACGTTGTAAATATAAAGCTTAAGAGAGCTTGGGACCTAGTTATCTGAAAGGACCAGTCTTCCCCTCCAGCATGTTGAAATCACTGATGGAAGATCTCTTGCAGGTGTTCCCGGCACACAACATGATACAGGCGGTGAACGGATGCAGAACTTTCTCATTAATGGTGACAGTTCATACATGGTTCTTCCTCCTTGCCGAAGCTCATATTTGGGGCACATTTTTTTTTGTTCTCTCTAGTTTTACCAGTTCTGAGCTTTAAACTGAAATCTGCTACTTAAATTGTAGTTATAAGTAATCTGGAAACTAGATGAAGAATGATATATGTATGTGTAAAATCAATAAATACATGAAACACATACCCCTGCCGCCAACAATGACAGGCAATTGTGCTATTTGTGTCTTAGGTACACTCTTTGCACGGTTACTTGGAATGCAAGCTTTCAGGCTGGCTCTGCCTCCTTATACTATTGAAAATAAATAAGGTGATATGCTCTATGAGTTTTGGACAATATGTACATTTTACAAGATATCTGTTCGTTTAACAGATCAAGGACCATAAAGGACCTTATAGTTAGTGAAATAATCATTTTATCTATTCTACTTCTTCTTCGCAAGGAAACAACTCTATTTCAAAATAATTTGTATATCCTTTTATTCTGATTAAACTGCTATAGTAGTGAATAAAAGAAACATAATACATGAATAAAATGGTATCAAAACACTTGTCAATTTATATTATGAAACCTTGTACAATTCCCCAAGTCTCTGTAACATCTCTCTGTGGGTTCCTGTTAGAATATGAAATCTTTAGATCTTCTCTGGGTGCTTTTATACGTGCTGAAGATAACTAATGCTTCCCTGCGATAGTGGCAGACACTGGCTGATTGCCCTGTTCATTTGCTCCTTCCTAGCTGAGGGTAAGGTTTTTGGGACATGTGCAGTGCAGCCTCTGTTGTTCTCTTTCTGACTAGAAGAAGACAGACAGTTAATAAAAGGTTGGCTCAGCCTCTCCACTTCCAAAGCCATGTGTCTTGATACACTCCCTGGCCTTTACAGTCAGCTCTGCTCTTTTGTCTAATGGAATAGCCTTCACAATTTCTTAGGCAGGATAGGAAGAGATGTTTGGGGCTGGCCAAAGAGATTTGCTTCCAAAGAGAATGTCATGTCTATCTACATGGGGCTGCTCTTGAAGACCACTTGGAAACTACAGCTGACCCAGAATGCAGTGATGTGTGCAGTGATGGGTATACCACAATATGCCAGTACAGTATCCATCCAGAACTTTTTGTGATGAAAGAAAGAAAGAACAGAACGGAACGGAACGGAACAGAACAGAACAGAACAGAACAGAACAGAGAGGGGAAAGGACGTGAAACAACAAACCAGCAGATACAAAGACAGAGGAAAATAACAGAAAAGGAAAAAATACAGAAAAGTTGGTGGAGGAGCAAGAAAATTGGTGCTGTCTTGCAACGAATGTGGGATTACGTTGGCAGTCTATTAATAAAGAGGTAATCATCCCATAATTAAAAGCATAAACATGATAAAAGGATTGAATAATTCCCCCTACCCAGTGGGGATAATTATGGTGATTAGGCTTTGCAGTCACCGCAATGGGTACAAAATAGGTTATTGCCCCTAGAATATCGTTTGACATTTCCATTTATGTTTATTTTTTTATATATATTAGAAAAGTTAATACATTCCTCAGAAAATGCCTGCTCCAAAATCTCTCTGTCTTTATTCCATTGCCCAGAATAAGCTCCCAGATATAAATGTAATGGTATTAATATAATATTAATATATCTAACTGCCCTTCAGTTTTTTTTCTGGAGTCTGTATGCCTATCTAAAATCTGTAAAGCTTTGCAGATTATTGGGCCTGAATGAGATCTTGCCTCAGGAGACTCTTTGAAATGTTGTCTACATTGAAGTAAAATTTCTAGAAGTGTAGATAATACAAATCTTCTCTAGTGGCATTCATGGGGGGAGATGAAAAAAAAATTCAAGACAGCAGTCCTGGCAGTGTGCAATCAAAGTCCTGTCTGTTTTGAATATATAAATAACCCCTTTCAGATGCCATGGGGTCTTCTCCAAAAACTAGAATCCCAGTCTAACAGATATAACATGCTGCCTGCTGAAAAAAGAGATGAGTTTGATGCATCTTCAGGTTGTACAGCCCTGCAGTTCTTGAACCCAGCTAACCGAATCTTGTCTCTCTCTCTCTCTTTTTTTCTTTTTCTTGAGATGCTGGCAATGTCTTCAGAATTCCAGATACATTTTCTCAGGACTTCATTTCATCATTCTGTAAGGTGGGGGAATTAAACTTTGTTTCCTAACTGGCTCTTTCCATTCAGAAGAAATACTTGCATCCCAAAATCAGAATACCTGGCTTGATTAGGGTTTAGTCAAGAGACAGCTAATCTTAAAATGAAAACTTAGGACTGCATACACACACACACACACACACAGAGTATATATACAACCACATACTGTATGATCAATCTTTTCCTTCCATCTAAACATTGTGTATTTTATATTTATTTACATACAGTGCTGCTTTCTTATTTTGCCTTGCTTTCTCAGACTTAGGAACTTCCTTAAAAGATTTCTGTTTTTATCATTTCAGCAACTGTGTAAAGTATGTTGTGCTAAGACATTGGCTCGACTGCCTTGTAAGTAGCTTAGTCGAACAATCTAACCACTACCATATTGGAAAACAGTGAATGACTGAAGAAACATAGATTCACTGAACTTCACAGGAATTTGAAATGATCCTTTCAGAAATCTAGTCATAATTTGATGAGTCTTCCTAAAGATGTGTGCCTTTCCAGATTTTATTTATTTATTTATTTGATTTATATGGCCAAATAACAAATTAGAACAATAGTAAAATAGCAATACACACACACACACACAGAGCATATATACAAAAATATAAAACACACAGCAGCTAAGAGAAATTTTAAAAACATCAATTAGCACAACCAGGAAATGGGCTGTGTACAGACTCGCATGCAGAACCAGGTCTTCAAAGCCTTACGGAAGGCCAGCAAGGTCAGGGCCAATCTGGTCTCTGGAGCCACTAGAACCAGTGCATTATTGATGGACAACTACAGAAGAAAGACTCTATACTAGTATAAGCTGTAATGTGGAGGCATTTTCTATTGCTTTTGATCTCAGTTTCCTCAGAAGTAGCCATGAAAATGCTTTAGAAACTAAATACACGTGCCTATGAAGACCTATGCCATTTTAGTGCCTTGTGAAAAGCCCACTTCCAAAGAAGACTGTAGAACCAATCAAGTTTATTGCTTCTGATGTTATCACATGGGCAGGTAGTTCAGAATATTAATGCAACAAGCTGAAATAGGAAGCATTTTCTCCCTCCAAAATTCTTGCAAACTACAATAGAGCATGTTGTGAGATTAAGAGTCAGTGGGGTAGAGTTGATGGACCTGGGCCAAGAAATCCTTAGTTATAGTCTTCTCTCAACCATGAAGTCATTCTCACTAAACTGTCTCAGAAGTTAGATATATAGATAAAATAGGATGAGACTAGATATGGGATAAGAGAGTTTGGGGCCTGAGGCAGAAAATCCAATAAAAAAATCAATAATATTGACATAAAACCGGTAATTGACCATTTAATGCCTTACAAGGTCTCACAAACATGGTTGCACAAGACAGGCTGTTTCTTTCTTTTGGACCTACTGGCAACAGGGAGTGTAATCTTTAGCAGGACCACTGGGTGGGTTGAACAATGGGGGATTTCAATTTTGTTCACTGACAAGAATCCTATTGCAGACAAGATCATGATTTCTTCACTGCCATGAGCAGTGGAGCATCAGCAATTTTGGTCAGGATTTTGGGGCTTTCTTCCCAAACCTGATCACTTGGGCGAGTGGGAGGGGGGAATGATCTGTATGTGTATTTGTGGGAGAGCAAGAGAGAGTGAAAATGGATGTGCCAGGAATGAAACTCACAAGAATCAAGAAGGACATACCCATTGTCTGAGAAGGGGAATGGACCTGTGACTGAGAAAGTATGGCTTATAGAAGTCCTTTATTGTAGTCCAATGTTACATTCACAATGGTGAAGGTTGACTGATAACAGGAGGAAGAGAGACATTATATGGCAACTTGGTAGGATATGGCAATATTCTTATGGGAAATGTACTTGGGGAAGACGCATGGGTTGCTGCAGGAAAGAAGATGATTAACAGCTTCCTCATCCTCAAAGGAAAAATAAACCTGGCCAATTTCTATTGGTAGGGCAAAACTAGCTGTAAAGCAGTCCAAAGGGAAAGCATAAATCACCCTGCCCCAAGGCAAGCAACCCCTTAGTCTTCTTAGCTAGATTTTCCTTTTGTTATGAAGACATAACAAACCCAAAGTCAATCACGTTATTTTAATTTGCAGTTTGTCTTTCTAAAGGGATTCCTCCAAACACTTCAAGTTCAAGACAGGAACATCTATTTCAGTTTGTTTCTAAACATCAATACTCAGTGCACAGTTTTGGAGGGGGGCAGTTTCAGACAGGTTCATAACACTGGGGAAAAGACCTTCCCTTCCTTTTAATCACACAGAGGCCTTAATAATACAATTGCCCAAACATTACAGCCGTGTCTGCACACTTCGCTCGGCAAGAAAACAGAAGTGGTTTACTCTTGCTTTCTTCTGGTTTTGAGTTTGGAGTTGTGTCTTCTAGTCGGTTGGTCTTCCACATGCCTGCAGAGCTCTATCTGCCCTCCCATTCTGGATTGCCTTTGGCTTCCCCCTTTTCCTTTTGGACTCACCAAGCAAGGGTGACTCTACAGTATCAGACCAGATACCTAATGCAAGATGGCTAGGGTAGAGAGCCAAAGAATATAATCAGAAAGTTTACCTTTGCTAGGCTTTGCGTAGATCAGTGTTCCTCAACGTTGGCAAGAAACTTCAACTCTCAGAATGGGAGTTGGCTGGGGAGTTCCAGGAGTTGAAGTCCACATATCTTCAAGCTGCCAAGGTTGAGAAACACTGGTGTAGATCATGCCAGAATATAGAATATATTAAGGCTAATAAATGTGTGCCAGCACATCTGATTATTCTTTTCAGGAGTTTTACAGTAAATAATAAGGTAGGGTAAAAAATGAGTTTAGAGGAAAAGAGGATCAGAATAGGAAAGAGAATGGCACATTGTCCCCTTATCTGTTTAATTTATACAGTAAATTATTAGAATATCAAGTTGGGACAAAATCAAAATTGGAGGTCAAAATACTAGCAATTGGTTACTTGGAAATAAAGACACATTCATATTTAGTATTTAAGCTGCTCTTGTTCTGTGCTCATGCTGGTTTTAATCTAAATTGGTTTTAAGAAAATTTTACCTGGAATGAAATGCTTTAGCAACAGCTTGCAATGGATTTTGTTCAGATTGCAGGCTGCCACATTCTGTGCTGTGCCCACTCACTTTTCTAGGAATCTCTTTCCTTCCTTTGGGTGGGTCTTCTTGGACATAGATAATTTGATGTGTGTATGTGTGCATATATATATGAAACACACACACACAGAGACATATATAGGTATGTATATTTAGATAGACAGACAGACAGACACATATAAAAGTCAAAATGCACATACATGCAGCTAAAAAAAATCCTTTCTTACTGCCCTGTTTTTTAAAATCAGGCCTGCCCTCTGGAATAGTGTCCCCCCCTGCCTGAGATCTGTATGTTTCCCACTCCAACAACAGGCCTGGAGTAGGGTGTTTGTGAACCCCTGAAGTTTCTTTTGCGCAATGTGTATGTTTTTTTTCCCCTTCTGTTCGTGTATGATTTGTTTTTCTATTTTATTGTTTCTTCCTTTTTGTAAAGTGCAAGTGGTCCAGAGTTATCTGGGCCCAGGCAGTCTCTAAATGGAACTAACAAACAAACAAACAAACAAACAGATGCTGTCTTTTTTGGACCTACCCTTTATGTGAGTGTTCTGGTAGCACAATGGCTGTAACTCTTGCCTTGTAAAAAAATGTTCAAAACGCAGCATTTTTAAAATTACTTTTCCTGCTTTTCCCCTCCCTTCCTCCCTCCCTCCCTCCCTCCCTCCCTCCCTCCCTCCCTCCCTCCCTCCTTCCAGTGGTACACCATTTAACCATTTTTCCAATTAACTTCAGGGACAAGGATTTCACACCCAACTTCCAAATAGCCCATGGTAGAATGGGAGTAAAAAGACTTGTGTTCTACAGAACCTGGAGCAGATTGAGGGATTTTGCTACTTTTTTACAGCATTCAAGTTGACAGAAATGAAGACAATCAGAAGTCACCTTTGATTCAGGACTTCTGGGGAAGAAATGATGAACTGAAGATGGCTCTCAACAACTGCAGCAGAATGAAGAGCCGGCGAGTGGAACAACTCTTCAGGATTCCTCTCTGGACAAGGAGAGGACTTGGGATCACCTACAGTGATCCAAACAGTTGCTCCTCGTGAGGAGACTGTAAGGCAGTGGTCTCTGGCAGGTTTAGAGCTCTGGGAGACGAGGGACCGCCATCTTTGCCCAAACTGCGGTCGGCGCCTTTATGGACACTGGGTTCGCCTACTTCCTTTTCTAATCACTTTTGGAAATTGCTTATTAACTGCTCTTCAGCTATTAGGAACCTTTGGAATGAAAAGTTTTTTACAACACCAGGTGACTCTCCTTCAATCCTTTGCGAAAGAAATTTTCAATGTAAGTTTAAGGACAAAAATTCTTGTTTTGGAATAAACAGCAAAAAGGAGATTAGGACACTGATTTTGGAAAATTACAAAGGAACTAAAGGTCCAGATGGATTTGAAATAAGATTTTGAAATTAATTATAAGAATCCTTCCTGTGGGAAAATGCTGTAGTTTTGCATTCTTTAAAAAAACTAAGCATGATAGGATGGGACTTCAAAGGGTAGACGCTAAAGAGGACTAGAAGGAACTAAAGATTACAATTAAAGAAGAACATTTTATTTTGACTTACTA
The DNA here is from genome assembly GCF_035149785.1 of Candoia aspera. Lineage (NCBI taxonomy): Eukaryota > Metazoa > Chordata > Lepidosauria > Squamata > Candoiidae > Candoia > Candoia aspera. The sequence continues at coordinate 164,826,313 of NC_086153.1, read as the reverse complement.
ATACAGAATAGAGCAAAATTTATTTATTTATTATTTAATTTTTATTTTTATCTCTCCTTAATTATTTTTTATAAATAACTCAAGGTGGTGAACATACCTAATACTCCTTCCTCCTCCTACTTTCCCTACAACAACAACCCTGTGAGGTGAGCTGGGCTGAAAGAGAGGGACTGGCCCAAGGTCACCCAGCCGGTTTTCATGCCTAAGTTGGGACTAGAACTCTCAGGCTCCTGGCTTCTACCGTTGCCTTAACCACTAGACCAAACTGGCTCTCTTACTTTTACATATTGAGGGATATTTATGAACAATGGACCCAGAAGTTAATTTTAAGAGTGTCTGGCATTATAGACAGACTGTGTTTAAAAGGTGTTATGGAAGAGAACAAGCTTTACTGGACAAGACTGAGACTGATTTGGAAGTGGATTTAAAAATGACACTACAAGAATGGAAAAAGATGTTACACTGGACATGCAAAGAAACTGACTGATGTCTTAATAATTAAAAGGGATGTACAAATAACAAACAAAAAGAGTGACTTGGATAACTTTCCTATACTGGATTAACAAAAGAGACCTGTTAAAGTTTTAAATAATTTTGTGAGAAGGGACAAAGAAAAAATGAAAAGAAATCAAATTCTAGGACGTTATTTGAAGTGACTAAAGATCAAGGCTATTAAAAGTAAAAGAATATAAAGTTGGTTTATTTGATCAAGGTTAAAATAGGTACCTTGTTATATCTGATAACCCTTAATGGACTTTTGCTGACCAGGACTGAACAACAAGGCTTTAAGGATTTGTTAATAGCTAAGAGATGGGATATGGGAAGAAGAGATCATTTGTTGTATTTTAAGAGAAGATGATAAGTTACTAAAATTGTTTATACTTGTGATGAAGGGGGAAGTAATTTCTTTATACATTTCTTTTTCTTCACTATATTCTTTTTTTCTTTCTTTTCTATTTTCTATTTTTTCTTTTCTGCTCTTTCTATTTTTTCTTTTTTTCTTTTGTTTTTCTTAGTTCGTATTAGTTTCTATCTTTTTAATTGTAATGTTTAAAAGAGAAGTCACCTTTGATTCAGAGGGTTTAGGAAGTGGAAACACTGCCAGTGCCAGTTGTTTGAAGGTGATGAGCTGAAATCTGTCTGAAGATTTAATAAGCTTGTTCATGGATTAAAACATTGACCAGAACTTCTTAGCACATTACGTTGTTAACTGATCATGCACAAGGCTTGCCTTGTGACATGATGCGTGTCTCATCATTTAGGCTTCACCGTGGTTAGAAACAGAGGACTATGTTCACTGCAAGAATGTCTGTGTCACCCGCAACTGCTTTTTAGAGATACATTTAGTCGTTTGCAAAGGAACTCTGTATTTTAATTTTTCTTCACTATTTTTCTCTCTGAAACAGCTGGGTTGGGGGCAGAGGAGTTGGTGAAAAAGCATATTGATTTTTTGGAATAAGGAAACTCATACGAAATGGATTTACTGGCCTTTAAGGTAATATAGGACTCTGTGGTTTTTCTGCTAAGACCTGACAAGGACACCTCTCTAGACGTAAGATTTTTTGTTCTTGAGATTAACATCCAGAGCAATTCTGCTGCAGCATCAAATGCTCTGGCTTCTGCCCTGGGAGAGCAACACTGTTGCTCTGCCTTACATGAAACCAATTCAGTAAATTGAGAGGAGGCAGAAGATCATGGAAACTTGGCTAGATCCATCAAACCTCTGGGAGACCGTATTAAAAATGGGCTAGAAGCTTTCTGAGAGAGTATTTAGGAAGGGCTATTTCCAGCACTGTTACTGAGTCAGAATGGGCAATTTTAGGGATGGTTGAAGCTCATATTCTATTTTTCTGCTGGGGGCAGCCGAACAGTCAAATGCCATGATGTCACTGAAATGGTAGGCTGGGATTCTATGTAGCCATCTTTGGGGTGGTCTTGCTGTCCAAATTCTGGGGGCCACAAAATGAGGCCATATGTGGCTTGTGAGTTGCAGGTTTCCCTTCAACTTCTGACCTATAGTTACAGGGCACGTGGGCTATACTGCCAGAACTGTTTGTGACAGAGCTGGCACATTTGGCTTTAACTTTGACTCTCAAAGGTCATTTCAAGGACCATTCAAATCTACTTCATGGTCTCACCAGGGCCCAGCTCTTGATTCGCCTGATCACTGCAGTGACATGCTATAGCATGAATTTGTAACAGACAGATTGATTTTTTTCTTCTTCAGATGCTCTGGGAGTGTTTTATCACGTCTAACGTATTTATGGGAAGCTGGAATTATCCTCTACAAAAGGAAGAGAAATTAAAAGCCAGGTTTCTGCAAAACATATTGCTGGATTTTGCCAGTTTGCAAAATTGGGATGGCTATTCCACAATGAAGTGACTTTCATAGGATCCAAGACAGATATCCCAATATTTATTAAATGCTATTATCTCATGATGCATATGCTTCCACAGTGGTTTTTAAATGACCTCTCTTTCTTACTGCTACCCTTGGTTAAAACAGGACAACTTAAAACATACATTGTAGAATCTGTGCCCACAGACACTTTTCTCACTGCCTGCCAAACTCTGCTGCACCAATTTCTTTTCTTTTCTTTTTGAAGTATGTTAATTTTAAACATAATTAAATGGGAAGCTGTATTGCTGCAAAGCAGTGGGTTCTAAACATGACATTTATTTTTGAGCATACCACAGAGCTTGATACAAGTGCCAGAAGCATTTCTAGAAAGTGAGAATGGGTGATTTCAGCACAGTGCTTTATGGGGAAATATGCCTATGTAGACAGAAAGATGTGGTGATGGACCCTGCATCTGGAGGAGGCATTAGAAAGCATCTTGAGGGGCTAAAGGTAATTGTGTGATAGTTTATGTGGGCTTACTTGCCTGATTTGCTTATCATTATTTGTATGCTTTCTTGCTGGCTTTCTAAAAACATGTATGGATGTGTTTGTTAGCTGGTTTGTTTGTGGGCTGGGCATGTTTTCTAGGGCTACCAGATCTGGGCTGGAAAACTGCTAGAGGGCAACTACTAGAGGGCAGCACACCAAAAAATTGCTGCCCCTTGTGACCACACAGATTTTTGTAGCCCAGCTACAGGGCAGCTCAATTTCTACAGCACCCAGTGCTCAGGCCTGTGCAGAAGCTCCCAAACTCAAAAGGCAATCCTAAGGTTTTTATCAAAGTCTGGCCCCAAAACTTCATGGCCATGTTTCCATGGTACAGAGACTGCAGGATCTAACCTTGACTGGAGAGTTCCCAGGATCTGGAGCACCTGTTTAATCCAAGAGCCTGGGAAACTATAGAGATAAACTCGTGCTTAACAAAAACAGTCTTGGGGTTTTCTCTTCTCCCCCCCCCCACCAATTATACTAATGTTTAGCCCGCTAAACATTAGTATAATTCAAAATAAACTCTTAAGCTTCCTTGTGTGAAGGAGAAAAATCAAAATATGTCACTTAAACTCCTCGAAATACAATGGTCTTCTGCGTTGCCACTACAGTAGATTAGGTATTTTTGAGACTGGAAATGCAGCAGGTCCAAACTGGGATGTCAATAGGAATAACTATAAATACTGCTCCTGGGTTATATTAGGCAGAAAATATTTATCTTTTAATGCAGATATTAATTTTTTTAAAATCATATTTTTCATCTGTAATTCATCCAAAGTACAAATCCTGACTTACATCCATTTTTACTAATTCTGAAGTCTGGATTATCCAATAGAAAAAGGATCAAAATGCTCTTTCCTGCAAACAGTGTATCACAGTCTTCAAACTGAGGTTTGGAATAGGAAGTAGAACCATTTGAAACATGTTGTGTTTTGACAGCCCAACTAAAGGTGTTCTATATGAAGATTAAAAACTGAAGAGGGGCCCAGGTGGGAAAATTTCCATTAAGGGAATTGTCCAAAATGTGCTACTAATTTTAATAGCAAAATGCAAAATGATACACTTAAAACGTGGAAAATCAATTCTCCCCTTTAACAGAGAGTTGCAACTTTTAAAAAGATACAAGAATATTTCAGCATTGAAGATCCCCAGAAAAAATTATGAAATATTATATTACATTAAAAATATATTTTGCAGATATGTGTAGAGGAATTCCATGCAAGGTATTTAGAATATTAACCTTGCCCCAAAGGGTGACATTTAAAGACTGACATTGATTGAGACCCAAAGAGATATTCTTATGTTTTGTTCTTTTTAAAGTAATTATCTTTAAATAAATATCTCATGGGATAAGAACCCAAAGACAGTTAATATATTCACTACAAGGAACTAATAATTGCTTAATTAATTAATGGGTAATTTTTTGTCTTTGGCAGAAATTCAAACTTGGACCAGTTAATTGAATATCCTGTTATTTTCCCAAATACATTTATCAAATGCATCAAAGTTGGAACTGAGACATGGACATGGAGTGCAGATATAAATAATAACAGCAGCATATAATATAAATTTATACTCTAATGAATTATGATATAAACCATGAATATTATTAAGCGATAACAGCACAAATACTAAAAATCAAAGGGAAAGTATGCATCCCAGCTCAGTGCCTTAGTGAAAAAGTGGATGAAAAGCTACCATTAACTTTCACTTTGGATACAGGAACTGCATAAGTGTACTTGTTTGTTTGTTTTTTTAGCATCACCTTGTGAGCTTTCCTGTGAAATAGGTACTTTATTGCACTTTATGAATTGGCATTTGAAGCTTAGTTCCTTGGGAATGCTGCTCTTGATAAATGGACATTTTGCAATTGCCCACACTTACTGTGGAAGCTATTGTATGTAGAGCTACCAGATCTGCAGGCAAGAATCTTGAGAACCCTTAGATGGCAGCAGGAAATTAGGTTTTTCTGTACCTCTTTGCTGCCATCTAGTGTTTGTCCAGATTCTTGAAGCCAAGAACTGGTAGCCCTACATTTTTTGAGAGAACCTACAATATGCCTTCAAAATTGCAAACTTCCTTCCAGCACCCTCCACTGCCCCTCCCCCCCAAAGACTGGGGACTCTGCTGTAGTCCAGAGAAACCCGATATTTGTCTGTGCATGGACTGCACTAAGCCAGGGCAAAATCTAAATTTGATTGCATTTCATTTACATGTTACATTTGAACTGAAGCTAATTAGAGTTCATACGACTATGTGCTGTAGGTATGTATGTAATGTCAGCTGCTTTAAAATTTATAATTCAGTAGGGAGTTCTGAAGGATTCCGAGAGTGGCATCCAAGGCTTTTGGGGTTCTCCTGTGATCCAGGGACTCGGACTGCATATCACCGCTTCAGCTAGCCCCTTTGAACCTGGCTGTATTGGCTCAGCACTCTTCGTCAGGATCTGCTGGTGGACTGCTTATCCCACCTAGTCAAAGAGCGGCAGTACCCGATTAGCATCTCCGAAATGCTGGAGAGAGAGTTTTTATCTAATCTTATTGTCACGCAGAGAATATATAACCCGCTGTAACCAATTTATTATACAGTAATCAAGCTTGTTAAAGTGTGTAATAACGTTGCAGTGGATGATATACTGTACCTCCTACCTGGCAATTCTGTCTCAAGGACTTACCCATTTCCAGGAGGGGAAAAAAAAAACAGTACATAATACAGAGCTTCCATTTGCAGCAAGGGTAAATCTAATTAAACTGTCACATTCATCACTTCCTTACAACCAAAGTCAGCTGAATGCAGGCATGATTGTTTCTGCTTATTTTTATTCAAATGCAGTTATACTTTTAAATTTCTTAGACTTTAAATTGGTGGGGTTTTCTCTCTCTGCTTTGAACCTAGGAAATCATTCCACAAGATCAGGTCAGAATATCCACCATTTAGCATTGTCTGGAGTAGCTGTTCTTGGGGGGTCTGACACATATAATCTTTCTGAGACGTGCAGTTTTTCCCTCTTTGTGTATGTGCCTTTGAGCCAGTATTTACTCTGGTGACTGCCTGGACAAGTCACTCAGTTTTCTTGGCAAGGTTTTTCAGAAGTGGTTTGCCCTTGCCTGCCTCCTAGGGCTGAGAGAAAGTGACTGGCCCAAGGTCACCCAACTGGCTTTGCGCTAAGGCAGGACTAGAACTCACACACTTCCAGTTTCTAGCCTGGTGCCTCAACCACTATACCAAAACACTACACCAAACTCAAATAATTTTTCCTATTACTTGCTTAATAAATCTGAGATTCATTGTGGGACTTGCTGTGTGTCACGTATGTTCTTGATAGGATCCTTCTCTGTCACTCAGAGCTTAAGAAAATCTCCATAGTTTAAAGCCTTAGTTTAAAGCCTTAGATCTTCCAGTTCCCCCCTTTTAAGGTAGCTCCAGATATTGCAACTGCTGTGGGAGGCCCCCATGATTAAACAGCCTATAAACATTATTACACCATATAAACAGTTCCCATTATTACACAGCCATGGGCATACAACTGGAAACCCTGGTTGTGGTTCTGTTCATGTCAGAACAGAAGGGAGCTTGCTACCCTACCGCTTGGCCACAGATAGCATTTGAAAGCTGTGGAGGACAATTCAGGCACAGTGGCTGGGGAGGGAAAGAAAGCTCTGACTAGTCTGCAGTTTGCTCTTTATCTGAGCTGAGCTGGAACAGCATAGCAAAGAATGGCCAGGAGAAAAAGAACATTTTTCTTAGCAAAGTCATACATAATTTCAGTCCTGGCTGTCTCTCCTGCTGCTGGAAAGGAGTGCTCCACCATTCTGGGTTCCCCTACAAGCACATTGGCTCACTTTTTCTGAAGAGATTAGGCAAACAAAATACACTTGAAATTCCTTCTCTTGAAATGGGCTGTGGACTACTGTACCCTAGTGGGTGATACACTGGCATCATTAAACATTCAGTTGAACACCTGTTTCAATTTAATCAAAGAGCCTATAAATTGGCTATGAAGATCCCTGAGATTTTGTATGTCTTTACAAGTAGCACCTTAATGTTTTTCTAGATGCCCTTCTTTTCCATATTCATACTTGTGGGATTGTTGTTTTCTGCACCTAAAGCTCACCTTTCAGGACCCCCCAAATCTATGCAGTATTTTTAATCTGAGGTTAGGATTGGCTTAGGTCCTAGGACACTATTGGGAAATATGAATGAGCATTTTGTGGCTATCCAAATGATACGAGATTGCAACTTCCATCGTCCCTCACCTTATAGGCCAGGAGTGATGGGAGTTGGAGGGGGTAAAGGCTGGCAGAGTCGGGCATACTGAGGCTGGCTCATCAAAATCAAGATAAGTTTTTCTTTCTCTCTCTCATTTTTTAAAGCCCTTTTTAGAATGAGGAATCTGTCACCTTTCCTGCATTCCAAAACAGTATATGGAAGAAAAATCTAATTTCTTCCACTTCTTTCTCTTTCCCTCTTCCCTCTTTCCCCATACTACTTGCAACCTCATATCCTCCTATATCTCTGTAGTTAACCATTAATTTGCTATTTTGTCAGCTTTCCTCTTTAAAAAAAATAAAAAATCTACTACTGATCCTGTAAATAACTTACAGCAGCATTCTCTCTCCTTCTGTCAAATAATTATTTGCACCATGCTTCTTAAATGTGGAAAACATGCCAGTTTTGTCTAGTGGTTAAGGCAACGGACTAGAAACCAGGAGACTGAGAGTTCTAGTCCCGCCTTAGGCATGAGAGCCGGCTGGGTGACCTTGGGCCAGTCACTCTCTCTCAGCCCAACTCACCTCACAGGGTTGCTGTTATGGGGAAAATAGGAGGAGGAAGGAGTATTAGGTACGTTCCCTGCCTTGAGTTATTTGTAAAAATAATAAAGACAGGATAAAAAAATAAAATAATTTCTGGGCCAGGTCTTCGGAACCAATCTAATGGTGGCAGAACTGTGATAGAAAGTTCCTTTAACTCATCTGGGCTATATCCCCCCCCCCCCCCGCTACACACACACACACACACATCAATCTTTTGCATTCTGGAAAGGTTTATTCTGTAACTCAAAGAAATTCTTTATTGACAGGAAGAGATATATGTAGCCTAAGTAAGACCAGTCAACATTTTTTTTTTCCAGAGCTGCAGGATGTATTGCAAAAGTGATTGCATTTGATGTAGTAGCTATTTATTTGCATTCAGTCCTGTTTTCTTCTGGAGCCTTCTATATATTACTCTCTTGTAGCTCACTCAGAGCCTTCTGATTGGGGCAGACTAGAGAAACTGTAAATAAATACATAGCATCTGATTTTCAGCTTGCATATTTTTCTCCTCTTTCCAAGGTCATTTCAGGAGCTAAGATGTGCCTGAAAAGTCTTTTATGTATACATGTACAGAGGAAATAAATATCATAAATATGTATTTGCAAATGTATGCATTTTTGTGGCTACTTTAGATGGATTTAGTCCCAGGAATAAACTGGGCCAACTAGAGACCCACCCTGGATTTCAGTTTAAGAAGAGAGTACAACTTCTCAGAAGTAAGCCAGGGTATGTCATGAGTCATTCTCTGTGCTGTTTTCCTAGTAAAATATTCTAAAAGCTATATTGTCTGCCTGTTGGTGGCGGGATGATCCCATAGCTTATTAGAACTTTTCTGGATTCTACTTTAAAGTGAATCTACACTTAGCTGTTGCTTTCTGTAGAGAGTGAGCTGGGAATGCAGATCAATACTGTGCCAAGTCTGAAGCTTTGGCTCAGCAAATTGGTCCATTACAAATGTTACATGTGTCTGGGCAAGCATTTTGTGGAAGGGACACAATCAACAGCAAGAGCTGTACGGCATTATTACCACGATCACATACAATAATAAAATGCCCTGCAATTCATTATTTCTTTAGCTCACCCTTATATTTCTATAAGGGTGTGCAAAATATAATTCTACTCAATTTCTTAGGATTACTGATCCTTTTGAAAATGGGGAACTCTTTGGGGTTTTCATGGCGTGTGTGTGTGTGCATGTGTGTATCAAATGACAGGGATTTTCAGTGGTGTCTTTAAGTACTAAACATATGAAATGTTTACATTTCTTTTCCCTTCCCTTCTCACTGATTCAAGCAATGGCTAAACTGCCCAGGACAACGATCCTAGGCAGCAGATTCCCCTGCAGTTGTGCTTCGTGATGGCATTTAATGGATATCTGTATCTATGACTGTATATTGTTGGTGGTATCAGTGGAATCTTATTGAGCCCCTAAGAAAGATTATTGCATTTTTATCCAGATGCTCAAAGCTGGTAACAAGGATTATGACATTCTATTCCAACTTTCATCCACCTAGACTCCCCAAGCTATACAGGCACTGCAACTCCCATAATTTGGCCAGCACATCTGGTAAGCGTCAAACTGGGAAAAGCTGCTCTACTCCATAATTTGTTTCTGAGTTTTCATTTATATAACTGAGAATTTCTATTTATTTATTTATCAAATTTTATCACCGCCTATCGCCCCCCAAAAGGAGGGACTCTGGGAGGTTGATTCATCTGATTTAAGATTCAGAAGAATATTTGACTCCCCCTAAGTGATAAAACAAAAATAGTACTGATCACAACCTGAGTAAAATAGAAGGGTTATTGTGCAAATGTTAGGTTCCACTACAAATCTTGGTAATCGTTAAATGTGTAGCTATGCTCTGCTTCTAGACCTCATGACTTGGGATTCTTTGGGTGATTATTGCTCAGCTAAGAGCTAAGGTTGTAGATTATGGCTGCAGTTTTCTCCTTTACTGAATTATTAAAGGTTTATAGCTGGCAATTTTAGCTCCCCACAAGCAAGGATATTTACACCATTCTTGTGCCATATTCGGGATTATTATCATTCAGTAAAAAAAAGTTATTTTTTTTAGTATTAAAATATTATTTCAATTATCAAATCAGATTTAACAATAAACCCAAGTAAATTCAGAGAAGAATGAAGTTTCCTTTACAGCTCATCTGAAATCATGTTTTCTAGGGAAGGTGAGAGAATCTAGAATTGTATCATTTCATGGGTGCAAACTGTGTGGGGGATAATGTGGTGCATGCCTGCTCCCCCCTCCCCGCCCAAGCCCCATTCTGAGCTAGGCCACCAAACTAACTGGTGTCATCAAACTCCATCAGTAGTGCAGTAATGACTTCAGGAATAAAAAACGTATCTTGTGGTCCGGACTCTTGAGTTTTCTGTGCCAACACAGGTGGCTGCCAGGAAGCAAATCAGTAGTCTATAAATCAGCTGCAGGCCAGAGGTAAGCAAGCCCAAGCTCTATCACAGCTAGTTGGAATAAAACAGCCTTTGAAAAAGTCCTTTTGTGGTATCTTTGAAGATAAGACGACATTCATCGTCCAACAGGCAAGCAGAGATCAAAACCAGTAAACTATCCATCAGGCAACAAATTGAAAGGAGAAGCAAGAGGTGAGGCCAGAGGAAATCCAAGGTCCAACACATGTTCACGTGGAATATTCACCAGCAACTAATTTCAGTACTGTCCAAAGGGAATGAATGCAGTAAATAACCTCACAAGTGCAGAGCTGAGATCCATCAAATCATGGCTGCAGAGTCTGCTGTCCTGTTAGCATTTACATGGGTAGCCTCTCAGATCTGGGAAGTTCAGCCATCTGGTCCTAGATCTCCATTAAATGCCTCTGCCTAGTGGCTGAACTTCTGAATCTGAGTTACTATTAGTGGGACTGGGTAAGGGAGCCTGTGAACTTGCTGGCTTTGACAAAGTCAGAGCGAGGTCACTGGCTCCAGTGCTGCTAAAATCTCCAACGACAGGACTGTTGCTACTCAGTGCCACTAGCTCCATTTCCTCTCCATCCTTCTCATCTAAAAACATGTCCCCTAGCAGGATCATAATACTGAAGCTATAGAAACTCCTACTCCTTGCCTCTCTCAACCCAAACAGCCGATAGTCAAAATCAGCAACATTCCCTCACCATGGAAGAGATAAGAAAGACGAAGGGTACCCTGGGACTGAGTAGTGCAGGGTATGCTCATCTGGTAGAATCCCACAGAGTAGAGCTTGGAATGAGACTCTGAAGCAGGAGTCAGGAACATGTTCCTTTCTACTTGGAAGTGAACATATGAGTAGCTCCACCATGATTTAAATGTGGGCCAAATATATTGCAGCTTCGCTGTTTGGCCAATCAGAGATATGCTTCTCTCCCAAACCCTTCAAGAGATGAGGATGCCTATGAAGTTTTTGTTCAGCCTGGCTTCCAACCAGAAGGAAGCGCTAGAGTACTTTAACACCATCAGCATTCTAAGATGCTCTAGCATGTTCCAGTTTTTCAGAAGCAAGTGCGAGAGGAAGCACATTCAGTATGGTTGAGACACCCTAGATTTCCTTCAGGTGTTGTGTCCCCCAACTCTCTCTCTGGCACCAAAAACATCTAAAACTCCCATTTCTGTAGTTGTGCATTTTCATCTGCTTCATGAAGGTGTCATAGACCCCTATAACTTGACTGAAGGCTGCCCTCCCTCCCTTCTGCCTGTAAATTGCTGGGTTTATGCTCATGAGTCTTGATTCAATGGCAGATTTAGAAATTAATTTTAAACAGATATCACTGATTACAATGATTAATAAATATTAATCAGTGATATCGTGAATTGTTTCTTCATGTTTCGTTACTGAATGCAGTATAATCCTTCCTGAAGTATTTTAAGAACTGGCATGAGATTATAAATTGCCGTTTGTATCAACTACTGGAAAATAATATTATCTGCTTATCAAAATATCCAGTCAGCAGTTGTGTTAGACAAAGGCAAGCAGGCAGGCAGGCTGGCTGATTGACTGACTGACTGACTGACATGTGACTTAGTATCTATGTCTTTTGCATTCCTTGGATAATTGGCATCTCCCAGGAATGGCAGAATCTCTCTTCCCATTCTCTCTACAGTACTGTCACGTACCTCTCACTATTCCAGTATTAGCATATCACATTAATTTCCGTAAGGGATAGCTTGGATGAGAGGATCATGAATGGAATGGGTGTATATTGTCTATCTAAAAACTTCAGCTCAGGTTGAAAGGACTGTGTCCTACACAGGTATGAGCCGTGTGTTGTCCAATCCACAAGAACCAGAAGTGAATCCAGAAATGCTTATGTTACTTCCTATAAATACTAAGTGTAAGACAATTGTGCAGGAAGAAATTGCTGACCAACTGGGAATAACTTTGCAGGCACCGGACAATTACATGCATGACAGTTTTGTGGGAAGTGATTCTCTCTTCCTTCCTACTTTTATGTTGCCTGTCTTGAAGGGCTGACAGCTTGACTATCCAAATATATGTGGCAGGAGGACAAGAGTGACATAGTTTTCATGCCTTGTAGAGTCACAGACATGACAGAAGCTTTGCTTCTAGATTCTTATGTAAATTATGGGATTATTAGGTTTAAAAAGAATTATTTCATTATATTATTGTTCAGGGCAAGATATAATTAACAGTACACTAGTGATCTTGAGCATAGGACAACTGGTAGCAATTATTCCAAATCAATTAACTTGCAATTTATAGTTTGGGGATGATTCTTTGTGTTATGATTTCAAATTTTTATTGATGGATTAATAATAATAATTGGTCATGGAATCTGTCCATAATTTCTGTTAGAAAAATAACAATTGTGAAAGTAGCCTCATGCATAAATGATTATGACTGGTTCCAATTTCGTTTGTACTTTTCTTTAAAAAAATAATAAATGGTTTTTTTCCTTAAAAAGGCAGTTTTTGAGTAGGAATTACATTCATTTTTTAAATGATTGAAAAGCAAAGCAAATGCATTCTCATTCATTGTTTTGATGTGAAATAACCAAAAATATAAATGAAAGGAAAAGCATATTCAAATCCTTTCATTTCTGCTGTTCATTTCTCATAGTAGGAATTCGCGAAAATTGACACAAGGCAATACATTAAAATGGTCTGATAGCAAATTGAAACTCAGCTTACATTCTGTGTGAACAGACAGACAGACAGACAGACAGAAACTTGATTTGGTGGAATGTGGGGAAGATCTAGAACAACACAATCTTTTTTTTAACTATTTGAACCAAGAATCAAATTAACATTTATTATATAACTTCAAAGGAATTGTAAACGGGGTTCCTTTAAGACTACAATTTATGTTAACATTTTTAGCTCTCTCAGTAACATGACTTGTAGTAACTTATTTTATAAAATATCTGCAGGCTGCTAATCCTTGCCTTCCCTAGCAATAAATACTTTATGTGTTCTTCAACCTGTCACTCTGACAGTTGGAGAATTTCCTTTAGGTAGGACTCCAGTCTGTCTCTCCATACTTCCCAATTCCATGTTCAGTTCCTTTTTATCACATTTATAATCTAAGGAATTTAGAATGATCCTTCCCCCATTTATTCTTACAAACTTTATGTGAGGTTGGGTAATAGTGGGGGCTGGTTCAAATTCACCCAGTAAACTTCACAAAGGTGTGGGAATTTTAACTGGATCTCTCCATGCCTTGCCAGGTATTTTGCTGCACCACACTTAGTTCCTTAGTGCTCTCCAGATGGAAGAGACAGTTTATTATTGCTTCTCTTCAAGATACAAGTATCTTACCAACTTTGGAGAAGGGAACCAGTCTCAGAAAAACTTTCCAATCCACTAACCCCTTAAAGTGATGTTATGGGAAATGAAAGTTCCAGTTTCAAGAAGACTTAAAAAGAGTGGTGCCAGCGGTTGAGAAAGATAGAACATCCAAGGAATCTTGGATCATCCAATGCCATAAAATGCAAAGCAGCAGTCAGACTGGTCTATATCCCCCCTTCCCATTGAGAGGGTATTTTTAAAAAGAAAAGGAGGAGGCAGCAAAACTTGTGAATGTTGTTGCTTTGTTGGTTCTCCCTACTAGTTTGCAAGAATGTGTAGTTAAATTAATATGCACAGAAGGTTGCTGATTGAAGAACTTTGGCGTGTCCTTGCCATCCTTGCAATTTCCCCAGTTGGCCGTTGTCCTCCATGAGCTTTCCATCATCCTCAAGGGCTCCTCTCCTTTGTCTTTATGGTCCCACTTCAGACTTCAAAACTTAGTTCAAATTGCTTATAATTTTGGTCATCCAAGAAAAGCAGGATAACTGGATTTGTCTTGTAGGAAGCTCTTTGTAGGAGAGTTTTTAGAGCTGCTGCTATTTGTACCTTAAGAAAAGGCTTCATCCTAACACACATGTTGCTTGGTTTTTATCTTCAGGATGGAAGAAGCAGCTTTATTGGCCATCAGCTTGGCGGAGTCATGGAGCTGCCGAACAGCAAGGACCAAAGGGTCAAGTCAGCCAGAGCTGTCCAGATCACTTACTACCTCCAGACTTACCATTCTGCAGCCCAGGACGTCATCGGCGAGAAGTGGGAGAATGAATTCTGCAAGCTGATACACAAGCTCCAGCTCCAGCACAAAGAACTGCAGCTGTATACCCTAGCATCCTTTAGTCTGTGGAGGGACTTCCACAAGACCAGCATCCTAGCCAGGGGCAAGATCTTAGTGAGCCTCGTGCTGATTCTGTGGGCGGCTATCCTCTCCAGCTCCATGAAAGATTGCCTTCGTAGCAAGCCATTTCTTGGGCTCTTGGGAGTACTCACAATCTGTATCTCCAGTGTTACTGCTGCAGGGATATTTTTCATTACTGATGGAAAATATAATTCAACTCTGTTGGGAATCCCTTTCTTCGCAATGGGTAATTATTTATCTTCATAATAATGGGATTAGTGTTGCTGAATGACAGAATTGTAAATGGGTCCTGTGCTCTACAAGTGCAGGTATTTCTTGATTGATTTATCGGCAGCTTTTAAGCAGTCCTGTTCAGGTGCCTCATCTCTTTGCTAGGAAAAAAAGGAACCCCCAGACAATACTAAGAGGGTAAAATGATTGGGACTGAATCTCAACAGAGAGGCAGGTGTTTTACTGGTCCTAGTTACACAATGCAGGAAAACTTGTTTTTAAAAATTGGAGAGTTGTTGAACTGGTTTTGAAAAAAGTTTGATCAGAAGATCTAGGAGGAGGAGGGCAGGGAGGAGATTAAAACAACTCTGGAAGGTAAAGGGTCCGAAACTGGAACGAAAGGAGTTTAATTTGGAAAAGAGGTTAGCATTCTGACCTTGTTTGTTTGTTTGTTTATAATTTTTATCCCGGTTTATTGACATGAAGTCTCCCTGTGTGAAGTAGGAACGTGTTGCAATGTGTTCATGTGCCTGTTTATTCAGAAATGAAGTGTAAAGCACCCCAAACCAGTTGCATTTAGGACTACAGCTTTGGAACTGCGCGCTCTCTCTCTCTCTCTCTCTCTCTTTCTCTTTCTTTTCTCTTTCTCTTTCTCTTTCACACATACACACACAAAAACACACACATCCTTTGGCCATAATGAGATTTTGCTTTTGACTAAATATCCTCAACATAATTAAATGTCAGATATTTCCAAGTTTTTTTAAAACTTTGACATCATACATTTTCCATAATCTGTAGCTTTCTGAAATTAAGGTAATTGCCAAGATGTTTGCTATAAATTATTATGATGCCATTTATTTCAATTAAATAACAAGCATAATGAAAACTATCCTACTTTTAAGCAAATAACGTGTATTTGGGCAAGTTTAACTTAAATGACAAGACTGACATGATCAGCAAATCAAAACTGCAGCTATAGCCAAAGGATGGGTTTTCTCTCAGCCTGCCTTTATATTGAAATAACTGATCTTACTCTGTGGAGATAGAACATGTATTTGACCTTTAGGTACTGTTCTTTATGGGAATACACTTTCCATTTGATTTTCAGGGCCTTCTCATTTACGAATACATAGCACCTTTATAGAGCACCATGGGCAAAGAAGACTATTTCCCCTTTTTAGAGAGTTATTTAGAAGTAGAATCTACTGCCAGAGTCAATGGGGACCAAATACTCTTAGTTATAATTTCGAGGCCTGTATCTTTCTCTTCGGAATTGTTCACAGAATTTCCGTATAACTAGTGAAAGAAAGAGAGCCAGTTTGGTGTAGTGGTTTAAGACACCATGCTAGAATTCACCAGGAGTCTGTGAATTCTAGTCCTGCCTTAGATGCAAAACTAGTTGGGTGACCTTGAGCCAGTCACTCTCTCTCAGCCTTGGGAAGCAGGCAAGGGCAATCCACTTCCAAAATCTTTCCAAGCAGACTGCAAGGAGTCAACACTGACTCAAAGGCACGTGCGCGCACACGCATGCATGCGCACACACACACAAAATAAAACTACAGAGTAAACATTTCTGAATTTGAGAATTCTTGTAAGGTAAATTTGCACAGCAGTCAAAACTCTATTGTATTCTTGATAGTTAAGAGCACTTTGCTGTGCATATATATACGTTTTCATTATTTAGGATATTCAGAGATATGAATACATCCAGCTTTCTATATTTAAGGAACTGTAGGATGGTTTAATTTAAGAAAACTGTCACTGCTTGTATCTAAAATATAGCAATGCATATCACATCAAGCATCAACTCATTAAGGTTGAAAGGAGCATGCTTCATGGCAGAGATGAGCTGGTGTGGCCTATACATCATCCTTAATAGGATAGTGCCAAACCTAACTCTGAATACTTTCAAATGCTAGCAATACTAGAATGAATTGTGACCAGTTCATTCATTGTGGGAATAATGGCTCCACTTGCAAAAGAACAGAAAGTACATTAATTTATTGACGACTCCATTTAAGCATTTGTTTCTTAAGAATTTATTTTGTTTGGCAGCTTATAAAATTGGTGATGCATAAATTAAAACAATTGAACATCTAAAAGAATCACTCAAGCTCTCTGTCAAGTCTTAATTGCCATAGGTCTAATTTCTGATGCCTTAAACCAAGAGGTCTTACGTTATTTGAAAGCTTCAGTCAGGGCCACAACTAGGGTCTGTGTCACCCGGGGCAAACGTGGATTCCGTGCCCATTTTGGCGCCCCCCAGCGCTCATTTTAGCACCCCCCCCCAGTGCTCATTTCGGCACCCCACCAGCGTGGCACCCAGGGCACATGCCCCGGTTGCCCCCCACTAGTTGCAGCCCTGGCTTCAAGTAGACTTCTGAATCTAGCCTTCTCTCAGTTCTTTCCCTTTCTCTGCTTTCCTTCCACTTCTCAGGAAGTACAATTAGGACAGAGATTTTGGACACAGCAAAGGTTGTTTCTGCCCTGCAACTTATTAAGAGGAAGGCAGGACAACCATAATCTCTCTGGCATTTCCCCAGCCTCACCTACTTCTCCTGTCCATGGTGAATAGTATACACTATGTAGCCAACCAATTGAAATGATCCTCCACAAACAATCCATGTTTCCAATGATGAAACAAGACCATACAATATAAAACAAGTGGATGGGTCTTTTGGATGGGTCTTGGGTGAAAATCCTATCTTTCACTAGCTGGGTGCCCCAGCAAAATTGCTAGGAAGGGTGAGAGATATCTCTCTGGGGCTCTCTTTCTCTCTGTTTCACACGAACCCTGCTGCTTTGTACTGGCTCTCAGCCTGAAGATTCTACCATGTTTTAAAAGATCATCTAGTGAGTTGTAGATACGCCGTTCTGAACATCTCGGAAGAAAACTCTCCTCCTGTGCTGTTTCAGCCAGAGGCCCACATGATACCTGGCACTAGTTGGAGAGAAACTATCCAGCAGGGATATAAATGGCGAGCTTCTTATGTGGCTGCTTTATTGTACTCCTCATATGCCCATAGCATGCAGTGATATTTGCAGAGTCTGGTTGATAAGGATCACATAGAATGAAGTCAATAACACACATGCGATTCTGTAGGCTAGGAAAGAGAGAGGCAATTTCCTTTGTGGTTTAGGAGCATCTGGAAACAATCTCCTTTGAAATAGGAGAACCACCTGCTACATGTTAGTTAGTGTTATAGATTGAAATGACATTATGGAGCTTTCCGTGTGGTCTCGTCATTTTTCATCCCTGATCCTTACCATGCAGGGAGGATGTTTTTCTAAATCTGACATTTCATGCCTTGTGATTTATCCTGTTTCCATATAGAAGCTGCAGCAAAAGTGAAGAATTTTATATTTCTGTTCTGCTGCTAATGAAATTAAAAAATGTCCTCTATAAAACACTCTTCTAGGTAATATCACTCATAGTGACCATTTACTGTAATTATCTATAGCATTCAAAAAATATAATCATATTTTTTTTTAAAAGATCAGTGGCTTAGGCATTCTGTAGAAGTGCCCAAATGTCACTTACCCTGCTTTTAGGTTAGTGCACAAAGCAATCGACTTGTGCGTTTCTAGTCTGAGGTTATGCAGGAGCTACAGCAGACCTAGACCAACTATGGCCCGAGTAATTAAGGCTTATAAAAACCTCATTCATCTCTTCCTCCTTCTCCCTCTTTTATCCTAGTTCCAAAAAGTCCACCCAACTTATCTGGGCAGGAAAAACGTACTGGAAGTGTTGATTTCAGCTCCTCAGCAGAACATTAATTTCCACTGAGCATAGTAGAATCACTAGTCCAAACAAGTCTGACTGGAAAGAAAATAGTTGTAATAGTTTCATGTTCCAGAAGAGATGCTGGGAGTTGTAGTCCAGCTGATTGCTTCTGGAGAAAAGATGTTCTGTGGGAAAGAGGGGCAAGTGCTTTGAGCCTCTGTCATGAGTGCCGTTGAGCTAAAGTCATCAGCGCAATGGCACTCATGACAATGACAAGGAAATAGGTGAAGGGGTACAAGTTAAGTAGCCATCAACCTACAACGACTAACGGCCAACAAACAATAGCCAAATGAATCACGGAGCCACCCAAACCATCAGCGGCAATACAACGGGGATCGCCCAGCTGAAAGCAATCAGCAGAAGAATGGAAACCTGATGATGGGCGATCCCGGAAACCCTCACCCACCGGCAGGGCAACGCATGGGACAAAGGGGGGTGACGTGACCGTGAGCGAGGGGGCGCTGACCAGCGCGGGGTATTTAAACCCCACACCGGCGCGCTCCTGTCACTCTCAGCTTTTTTCTACCAACGCTGTACCTGCCCTGCAATAAACCAGAGCCTGAGTCGCAAACCAGTGTCTGATTGTTATTCAGGGGGAGGCAGCGCATGACATAAAGCTGAGAGTCATAAACTCAGCCTCGCCGAGCCCCACCGGACGACAACGAGCCGCGGGAGGAGTAGACGGCGAGAAGACCAGCAAGATGAGGCCGGAACGGCGCGGGCAAGGAGGGCGAGCCGCGCGGCAAGAGACAGAGGAGGACCGACCAAGGCCAGAGGCACCGCGGACTCCCGGAGCCATGGACGCCCACCCAACCCGACCCGAGCCTCAGCTCCAACCCCAAGGGGAGATGGCGACGGAGGCAACCCGACCGCGGGAGGGAGCAGCACGACTTCCGAAACCAGCGGAGGACCCCGCGCCCCACATCGCACCCCAGCAACGGGCGTGGAGCGACAGCCCCACGGCGCTCGACACGGAGGAGGACGACGGAGACACCCATCAGACGGCGGAGGAAGCGGACCCGCGGCAGAGGGACGATGAACCCCGCCGGCAACCCACCCCCGAGGACGCGCCAACGGAACCGGCCCCAGCGGCGGCGCGGGCTGTGGACGAGGAGGCACGAGCTGAACTCGCGGCTATACGGGCTCAGCTGACGGAACTCCGGACCATGCTCCAGGCGCTTATGCCCCCCGCGCCACCCAACGACGTCCCCGCACAAGCCCACACCCCGAGCGAAGCATCGAACCCACACGGGCCAGCGGAGGGCCAGCAGACGGCACAGGCGGCCGACACCACACCCCGAGAAGCGAGAGGCGGGGCCGCACAAAACGCCCGGGCCCCAAAGGACTTCCCCATCTTCTTCGATGGGACCCCCACAAAACTCTCGTTTTTTGTGACCAACGCTAGGGAGTTCATGGGGAGGCACGGACACTCCTATGACTCCGAGGCCGACAAGATCGCCGCCGTGGCGATCAAACTCCAAGACAGGGCGGCGGACTGGTACGTCCAACTGTACGAGTCCAGCTCCCCCGCCCTCGCCACCTTCCCTGCTTTCATCAAAGAGATGAAAGACTACTTCGAAGACCCCCTAGCCAAAGTGCGGGCGAAAAGCGCACTCCAAAGACTTAAACAGGGCACCCGCACGGTCCCTGACTACGCCCTGGAGTTCAAAGCCCTCGCGGGGAAGGTCAGCGACTGGTCCGAGACCACCCTGCTGGAAATCTTCAAAAGGGGGCTCAACCGCGACGTTCTCCAATGGGCCCTCTACCGCGACGACCCAGAAACGTTACACGGGTGGATCCACCTCGCGGGGAAAGCCGAACACGCGCACCGCACCTTCCTCATGACAACCACGGAAGACACAAACGATGCCGGGAAAAAGGTACCCGCACCACACGGGGGGATGGCCGGCCCCATATACCCTAAAAAGAAGTTCAACCGGGAGCCCTGCGGGAGGTGTGGCAAATTAGGGCACAAGACGGCGGATTGCTTCGCCAACCGACCGCCGACCAGCGCGCCCAAGCCCACCCCGAAAATTAGCCCCAAACCACCCAACCCGGGGCCGCCGCCTCACCGCCGAATGACCGTGGCCACAGCGACACCGAAAGAGGGCTGGGACGCTTACTGGGGGGAAGAGGACAATACCGACCCCGACCAGCCGGCGGGAAATGCTCCCCGCCTGCTCTGAGACGCGTGGCGAGGCAGGCGGTGGGACAGCAACGCGGACCACCTCAACGAAACGACAAAAGCTCCGTAATATTGGCAGCAATTCAACTCTCTACCGGAAACGGAGCCACCACGGCCGCGGCACTAGTGGACTCGGGGTGCTCAAAAAACCTCATCCACCCCGACCTAGTCGCCAAACTCGACCTCCGCTGCTTCCCCCTCCCCACGCCGCTGGCATTCCACCAGCTGGACGGCTCTACAGCGGGAGGGAAACCAGCCACGCTACAAACCGAGCCGGTCACCCTGCAAATGGGCACTCACACTGAGCGCACATCGTTCGTAGTCACGCACATCGGACGGCCCATTGCAGTCCTGGGGATGCCATGGCTCGCGAAAAACAACCCGCGGATCAACTGGGCGACCCGCACCTTCACATTCGGCGACGGCGAGTATCGAGCACCAGTTCCAGCCGGCAAAAGCAACCCCACGGTAGGACGAGCGGAGGCGACCACACAAGACAACGCCGCTAACCCAGCAGACCTACCAGAACAATACGCCGACTTCTCCGAGGTCTTCGGAGAGGCAGAGGCTGACCAACTACCCCCCCACCGCAAGACGGATTGCCGGATCGACCTACTGCCCGACGTCCCCTTACCTCGACCAAAAATCTATTCGATGACCCCGAAGGAGATGGCAACCCTCCGGGAGTTCATCGATAAAAACCTAGACAGGGGATTCATAGAGCCAGCATGCTCACCGGTCGGAGCCCCCGTCTTATTCCGGGAGAAGAAAGACGGGACCCTACGGCTCTGTACCGACTACCGGGGCCTAAACGCGGCTTCCCTGTCCAACAAATATCCCTTACCCCTGGTGAAGGACATGCTCGCCCACCTGTCCACGGGCAAAGTCTTTTCCAAATTGGACCTTCGCGAGGCGTACTATCGCATCCGAATCAGGGAGGGGGACGAATGGAAGACGGCGTTTAACTGCCCCCTAGGCGCTTTCCAGTACAAGGTACTGCCCTTCGGACTCGCGGGGGCCCCTGGGGTGTTCATGCAGCTCATCAATGAGGTACTGCATGAACATCTGTTTAAAGGGGTCCTGGTCTACATCGACGACGTCCTTATTTACACAAAAACACACGAGGAACACGTAACCTTAGTCAGGCAAGTCCTCGACAAGCTCAGAAGGGCGCAGCTCTATGCGAAGCCTACAAAGTGCGAGTTTCACAAAGAGCGCCTAGACTATTTGGGGTATCGAATCTCCGGGGACGGCATCGAAATGGACCCTGCAAAAGTCGAAGCGGTGCTAAACTGGGAGCGGCCCCGCAACAGACGGCAACTACAGAGCTTCCTGGGATTCGCGAATTTCTACAGGTCATTCGCCCGGGGGTTCGCTGAGATAGCCCTCCCCTTAACGGACCTCCTCAAAACCAAAGGGGTGGGGGACACCCGACGCGCCAAGAACCCAGGCACAGTGCTGAATTGGACTCCCGCGTGCCAGACCGCATTCGACAAGCTGAAAGCGCTGTTCACTACGGAGCCAATCCTCGCGCACCCGGACCCAGAACGGCCGTTCGTGGTCCAAGCCGACGCCTCAGACTTCTCCCTGGGAGCCATCCTACTACAGAAAGACTCCACGGGGCTCCTGAAACCATGCGCCTACCTGTCAAGGAAGTTCTCCGAGACAGAGAGGCGATGGCACGTCTGGGAGAAAGAAGCCTTCGCGGTGAAATCGGCACTAGAGACATGGCGACACCTACTCGAGGGAGCCACCCAACCATTCGAGGTCTGGACGGACCACCGGAACCTCGAGGCCCTACGAACGCCTAGACGCCTTAGCCCAAAACAGGTCCGATGGGCCCAATTCTTCAGCCGCTTTGATTTCCAGCTGAAGTTCATGCCGGGCAAGAAGAACTTCCTGGCCGACGCCCTCTCCCGACTGCCCCAAGACGAAGAGCCCGCCCCAGACACCATTGGGACGGTCCTATCCGCCTCGCAACTGGGGATGGCCGTGACCACCCGAAGCGGCGCACGGAGGCAGCTCGACGCTACGGCGCAGCCGACGGCGGGACAACCGGCGACGGAAAGAAGCCAACCGCAACTACCAGGGGGAATGCGCACGGACCTCGCCGCCGCCCTCAAAACCGACCCCTGGTTCCTGGCGAACCCCGACAAGGTAACGATGGCGCAAGACCTGGCATGGGGGGAAGGCAGAATCTACGTCCCGGACTCGCAACGCCAGGCGATCTTGCATAGGTCACACGACGCCAAGCAAGCGGGACACTTTGGGTTCCTCAAGACCCTACACCTAACACGGCGCCAATTCTGGTGGCCCGCGCTCAGGCGAGACGTAAAAACCTACGTGGCGTCCTGCCCAACGTGCGCTAGGGCCAAACGGGCACCAGGCAAACCCGCGGGGCTATTGCAACGGGTGGCAGAACCCTCCCGCCCATGGGAGGAAATCTCTATGGATTTTATAGTGGACCTCCCACCCAGCCAGAAGAAAACGGCCATTTGGGTGGTGAAGGACTACTTCTCAAAGCAGGCCCACTTCATCCCCTGCACGTCGGTCCCATCCTCACAACAACTAGCCAAACTCTTCCTCATCCACGTGTACAGGCTACACGGATGTCCCGCACGTGTGGTGACCGACAGGGGCACACAGTTCACCTCCAAATTCTGGCGGGCCTTCCTGAAGCTGACGGGGACCCAACAGGCCCTATCTACGGCTTGGCATCCGCAGACGGATGGAGCCACTGAGGTTCTTAATGCCACCTTAGAGCAATTTATACGATCATATACGAACTACCACCAAGACGACTGGGCTGAACTGCTCCCGTTCGCCGAAGTCGCATACAACAACGCCGTCCACACGAGCACGGGGAAAACTCCATTCGAAGTAGTCTCGGGGCGCGACTTCGTCCCCATACCGGAGCTACCTCAACCCCCGGAACCACAGGTGGACGCCAGCGACTGGGGACGGAAGATCGCGGAAGCATGGCCAGTAATCACGGCGGCGCTGAAGGAGGCACAGGCTGCTTACAAAGAGCAGGCCGACAAGCACCGGCGCCAACAACCGACGTTCCAGGCGGGGGATATGGCCTATCTATCCACCAAGTTCCTAAAGTCAACCCAACCCTCGAAAAAACTGGGGCCTAAGTACATCGGGCCGTTCCGAGTCACGCAAATAGTGAACCCGGTAGCAATACGCCTGGACCTGCCACACAACCTCCGGAGGCTCCACCCGGGGTTCCACACCAGCCTCCTAAAACCGGCAACCACCTCCCGATGGCACCCAAGCACGCCACAGCCCGCACCACTTATGATCGACGGGCAACACCACTTCGAGATAAGGGACATCCTCGACTCCCGCAAGCAACGAGGAACTCTACACTATCTGGTCAGGTGGAAACACTTCCCCCACCCGGAATGGGTGGCGGCGCACAACGTTAACGCGCCTGACCTGACCAGAGCATTTCACCGGGCATACCCCGACAAACCGCAACCAAGGTCAGCAAAACCAAACCCCCCCCCCGCAGGCCTCCCCCCGCCTCCCGTGCCCCAAGGGAAAGGGCCCCCCCCAAGCCCGCGACTTGGGTGGACCTTCCCCCCCCCGGGACTCACTCCCCCCGCCCCGGGCCCACGGGGTGGTGACAAACGATCGCCAGCACCCTCCCCCCGCCCCCCGGCCGCGGGGGAGTGGCAAGCAAGTCAACAGGGCAACCTGGGGGCAACGCCCAGGAGACACAACAAAGGCGACGCACTCTAAATAAGAAAAGAAGGGCCCTACCTGGAGCTGAGAAGCACCCGACCAGCCACGCCTCTCGCCTCGCCGAACTGAGCCAAACAAACAGGGCGTGGTTGGAGCATGCGCACGCCAGGTCAGAACCCGAGCATGCGCACCATGGACACACCCTGGGAAGGCACGTGGTAGAGGGAGGAGCAAAGGGAGGGGCGACAACTACTCCGGCGGGAACTTTGAAAAAAAAAATTAAAAAAAAAATGCGGCGTTTTGACAGCTCCACGGGGAAAACCCAGAAACCCGAGGGAGAACACTATTCGGAAAGGGGGCAGTATGTCATGAGTGCCGTTGAGCTAAAGTCATCAGCGCAATGGCACTCATGACAATGACAAGGAAATAGGTGAAGGGGTACAAGTTAAGTAGCCATCAACCTACAACGACTAACGGCCAACAAACAATAGCCAAATGAATCACGGAGCCACCCAAACCATCAGCGGCAATACAACGGGGATCGCCCAGCTGAAAGCAATCAGCAGAAGAATGGAAACCTGATGATGGGCGATCCCGGAAACCCTCACCCACCGGCAGGGCAACGCATGGGACAAAGGGGGGTGACGTGACCGTGAGCGAGGGGGCGCTGACCGGCGCGGGGTATTTAAACCCCGCACCGGCGCGCTCCTGTCACTCTCAGCTTTTTTCTACCAACGCTGTACCTGCCCTGCAATAAACCAGAGCCTGAGTCGCAAACCAGTGTCTGATTGTTATTCAGGGGGAGGCAGCGCATGACAGCCTCTGTGTTTTGCATCCATTTCCTTGTTGTATCTCAAAATAATGATCTTTCTGCATATGTTCATATAAGAGCATGCACAAAGGAGTGTCTGTTAAAGGTTTATAAATCTGAAGCCTGCATTTCCTTTCTCCCTCCCTCCCCCGTGCATTTCCCAAAACAAAACTAATATAACACTAGACTGTATAACAACAGTCTGCATGCACTCTCTCTGCATAATGTGAGTATAATGGTGGATATGACTTGACTTTAATTGGCAGGGTAATTTTAAATGCTTACCAAATCAGTGAACTTTAAAAAAAAAAAAAAAGCTGTACTCCTGTTCTTGCTGCTATCTATTGTTAGAGGCAGTTATTCACAGCTAAACTTCTAGATTTATGTCAAAGGACAAAATCACTGTTTCATGGTCGTAGATCAAACCTTGGGTTCAAAATGAATCAGGAAGTCTCTTCTAATAGCAAATAATCATTCTTCATTGATTTTTTTTATATAGCTAGCATGATTTGTCAGTTATTGCTATGACATCGTTGGCTAAACACACTAAAAGATAACAGCAGGCTTCTTTCTCACAAAATGACTGAGCTAGACATTTTTGGGGGGCGGTAGGTTTCATTGTTGTTGTTACAAACTGGGAATCTACCTTGGCTGGTGTGGGCCCCTTCTGATGCTGGCCTGGGGTTAATCCAATTGTGCTAGCCACTCTAAATTAATTTACATATTCAGAGCTTAACCCTTGGAAACTAAAGACACTTGTATATATAATTTGACTATAATTTTTGAAAAAACCTTGAAAAATGTGTGAGACAGAAGATGGACAAAGGTTGACCCTGTCCTTAAGGCACAAAGAGAGAGGAGCATTCAGACAACCCAAAGCCATGATGCTGGTATCTGGGAAGGCTTTTAAGCACTGAACGTGCATGCATTTTGGGGGGAAAGGCTGTATCTGTTAAGAGCAGCATGGTTTTTTGAGGAGTGGTTTATCCAGTCAGGGTTATCATCAGGGGAATGAAGGGGACATAGTATGGTATGTTGGAGCATTTCTCAACCTTGGCAACTTTAAGATGTGTGGACTTCATCTCCCAGGATTCCCCAGCAAGCATACTGACTGAGGAATCCTGGGAGTTGAAGTCCACACTTCTTAAGATGGCAAAGGTTGAGAAATGCTGGTATATTGTGATTCCATTATGGTTTTCAACAAAGACTCTCACTATATTTTTCTTGTAAACTGTTGAAATATGGCCTAAATAGTGCTACTGTTTCCTATGTTATGACCTGCGGTTACAACAATAAACTTTACTTACTTAGTGCTCCTGTTCAGTATATTTGTAGCTGTTTAATGGATCAGCTGCTCATCAAGTCTGATGAAGAATAGGTGATGGAATATTACTAGGAACTGCCCTGAGCCCAGTTTGGTTTAACATTTTTACAGCTGGACAGGGAAATAGTCAGTTTTGCAGATGGCATCAAATTGGGTGGGATAACTAAGAAAGAAACAGTATTCAGTGTGATATTGTCTGACATAATGTAGAAATACAAGTAATGAAGTGAATTCCAACATAGAAAAATGCAGTTCTGCATTTAGACAGAAACAGTCAATTATGCCTCTTTATGTCCCTGGGGGAGCTGGGGGTGTTGATGACTGACAGGAAGCTCTGGCGTGGGCTGGTCCATGAAGCCACGAAGAGTCGGAAGCGACTGAACGAATAAACAACAACATGTCATAAATATAGTATGTATGTATGTATGTATGTATATATGTATGTAGAGGCAATTATGCCTCCCTTGACATTGTTATGTAGAAAACATTTCTGGAGCTTTTAGTTAGGTGAAAGGTCCCCTGTGCAAGCACCGAGTCATGTCTGACCCTTTGGGGGACACCGCTTTCGCAACATTTTCTTGGCAGACTATAGCAGGGTGGTTTGCCATTGCCTTCCCCAGTTGTCACCTTCCCCAGCAAGCTGGGTACTCATTTTACCAACCTCGGAAGGATGGAAGGCTGGATCAACCTGAGCCGGCTACCCAAGAGAGAATCCAGCTTCCGCTGGGATCGAACTCGGGTCGTGGGGAGAGTTTCGGTTGCAATAGTGCTGCCTACCACTCTGCGCCACATGAGGCTGTTTTAGTTAGACCATCAGCTAAACACAGATCAGCAGTGAGATACCATGGCTAAAACAGCTAATACAGTGGTTCCAGGTTGTGTCAATAGAAAGATGGTGGCTAGATCCCAAGCAGTAAAGGTACTGCTCTAATATGCTTCGGTGTGACCTCACTTGGCATACTGTGTTCACTTCTAGACATTGCAATTTAGGAATTGATAAAGTGGAATATGGCCAGAAGATGTGGATAATAGCAACAGATTTGAAAGGCTGGATGGTAGAACCCAGATGAACAGATCCAGATTATAAGAACAAGTATCTTTATATTAGGAAGAATGAGCTAGCAGGAGTTTGTTGTCAAGGGAGGTTGTAAATTTAACAGATTTTTAAAAATCCCCATCATGGATAATTGCTACAATTGTAACTCTTAACATACTGAAAATGAGAATATTGCAGACATTTGTATCTGAAGAGACTTCCTTTGTTTATGCTTCTTGCTACAATGAACTCCCCTGAAATTTAAGTTTTATATATATATATCATGTTATATATTTTGGTTATATAACAGAGGAAAGATGGTGTACAAACCAAAAACTTAGGAGACTTTTTGCCATCATATCCAGCACTGTTTCCACATAAATTTAATATTTGATTCTGGGCAAAAATGTAGCTTTAGCTTTTAAAACAGGGTTGTTGTTGTTGTTGTTATTTGTTTATTATTTATTTCCTATCTTTATTGGGTAACTCAGCAATCTGTGGGCCGCAACAGCCCTCTAAGTACCCAATTTACAGCTCCCAACAGTGCCAGAATATGCCAGTGAAATTTGCTGGCAGAATGACTTGTTTTCAGTGGCACAATTTTTCATTTTTTCCCCCTCTTAAAAGTAAGGATGAAAATGGAAAGGGATGCCTCTGGGAAGCAAATTCTCTAATTTTCAACCTTAAACTTTTCCCCAAACTTCCACTTCCAAAACAATCTATTGTGATCTATCACACCTCTAAAATTACACCAGTGAAACAGATCATTTTATTGACAATTACATTTTATTGATATTAAATTAATGTGATTTGGGGCCATGGGAGGAGGCTTTTTAAGGATGGAAAAGGAAGTAGTTTGCTTCCTATTCTCACTTCTGACCCTCCTCCGAATCTCTGAGAAACAGGCTTTGAAACAAGCCCTGCCCCTTCCTGTGACATCACTGTCTTTTTGGTAATGTAATTCTGTGGCCCTCCAGTTGACTGGAGGAGTAAATTGTGGCCTCCAGACACTGGGATAGTGGCCCACTTCCGTTATACTGTAAAGGCAGACTTCATATTCAGTTTAGACCTAGCTGGTCTAAACCATGAGCGACTATGTATCTTACGAACCCAGTGGTGACTGCCCTCGTGGTGTTGTGCCCTATACTGTAGCACACATGGAGCCCCTGTGTTTAAGTATCAAGATCTTCCTTCTACAGAGATGTTTAAATACCTCAGGCCACATCTGCTCTATGTCATTTTGGGATCAGCTCAGGACCTGTCTGGTGTCACCATGTCAGTTGTTTTGGAGCTCTGGGTCAATTTATTTCTGACTGCTCTACTGTATCGGAAAGGAGATCTTTTCCTTTGAATTGCTGTGGCTTAACAAACCTTGTGGGCATCTTCTGGTGGGAACTCTCACCTCCCCTTCTCTCCCAGCATTTGCAATTATTACCCTTCTTCTCCCATAGGTACTTAGCCTCTTGTTTCTAGCGTCTGTGTGTGTGTGTGTGTTTTGTGCTTATGTATCCCTCTTTCCCACTCCAGCCACCATAGTGGTATGAGAAAGTATGAAACCATGGGTAGAGATACAGGGGGAAAACACTTGATTGCAAACTTGCTGACATGCTATAACACAGGGGCTTTTAGTTGCAGCACAGAAATAGCATTGTGGCAGGTAGTAATGTTTCTGTTGTAACAACTGCTTAGTTTTTGTTTTGTTTTGTATGGAAATGATCAGATACATGCAACTATGAGTCAGTTATTGCTCACCCTCCAATGGACTAACATGAGAATACCAAAGAGTATCATCTTCTCACTGTCCCCACTGCACGTGATTCAAGGAACAGGACACCAACTGAATGACACTTTCTGATATTCTCATATTGGACAATCAGAGGGTGAGCACTGATGGGCTAATAGTTTTTGTTGCTGTTATGCATTTTGAGATTGGCAGAAAATTATCTTGGGCTGTTTCAGATTACTTTGTAAGAGTTAGGAGTAGAAACAATGGAGGCATGGAAGTACACAGAGGTAATGAGGAGTACTTCTACTTCATAATAAAGTATAGCAAATATAGCTTATGAAGACAAGTATGGACTTACTAATTACTTCTTTCAGTCACATGCGTAAGTGCTAAGAGCTTAGATTATATTACATCTGCTGCTGATTAATAATATAGAGAAGAAAGAATACTCATTCAAAGATTAAGAGCTAAAGTTAGAACAAATGGCAAATACTGCATGAGTAACTTTTGCTTTATTAAAAGGAAGAGATTGTTGTTCTTGTCCTTCAGTTTCTGGAAAGTATTTTTTAAAGAATATTATTAAACGAAAGCCATTGGGAGAGTCAGCCAAAGTCAAGGATTTAGAGAAGTAAAAATGAAGAGGGTAAAATGGAGGAAAATTACAAAAGAACAGTCAGTGAACCTTGGAGAAAAAATGTAGGAAAGAGCCAAACAGGGCAGAAGCCTTTAAATTGATAGGAAATTACTAGGATGCTCCCAAAATTTTCCTCATCTGAATTTTCTTTGGATTTTGAAGTTCTGAATCCTTCTTTGGAGACAAGATCATGTTTCATTTACTGTTACCTGGAAATAAGTTATGTCAGATGAATTGCCGATCAGCAAAGATGCTTCATTCCAGCAAAAGTTTGTTTAACAATGCTGTGGATTTCAGACTGTTCCTCAAAAAACAAAGAAACAAAATCCCCCTAATCACAAATTGCTGTTGTTTTTTATTTCTGTAATTTCCCTGCTTCTGATCATTGCCCCCCTTGTATTTCTGTTTTTGATCTGTGAAAAATTGCCCATTTCTCTGGCCTGGAGTATGAATATGCAACTGCATGTATTGCGCATAATGTTTTCTCTCTCTCTCTGATTAGTTTATAAAATTACTTAATTTTAGTAATTGGAATTTCCCTTAGCTTTTGCAAGAAAATAGACCATTTTTGTTCAGTTGTCATTTTACAACTCATAATTTGTGACTAGCTGTGAGAAACAGTACTTAAAACAGTGAGCATTTTCAAGACTAGTCCATCTCTCCTTTCCCTACTCTGCATTTGCCTCAGTTTCACTGCCTTCTCCTGATAAAAAGGTTCTTGGGTTTGTGGGAAAGGGAACCAGCAGGAAAGAAGATTTATCAATAATTTCTACTAAGGGGACTATAAAATCAAAATCCAGTCACCTAGCTGTGGTATATGAAGGCATCTTGACTCAGTATGCTGAGCCCAATTTCCATTTTGGTCTGTTAATGCAGCCTTTTGAAGCTTGGTGCTGTACTAACCTTGGCAGGGTATGATGAATCTAATAACTAAATTCATCTGGCAGACCTGCAGTTCAGAAAGACTACACTAAGAAAAGGTGCAGAAACTAAGGGTAGACACAGAAACATATGATTTTGGTAGCACAGAAACTAGAAGTTTGATACTAGTGAAGTATTTTTAAGGTTGTTTTTGTTTTGTATATCAGATGTGAGTGATATTCTAACTCCAATGTCTTCTAATGAGACAAAAAGCTAGTGGTTAAGATTCACGTTTATCACTAAACGGGTGAACACTGCCAACTGAAATAAACTTATTTCATTCAGTGGTGTTGCAAGGTACCATTTAGAATTTGATAAAACTTAAGGATATGTTGTCAATAAGGTTTTATTGGTTTTGTCACTAATAATGATGAGTGTCCCTGATAATGAGTTAGAGATACCATATCAAGAAGCCTATGGAGATATCACCCTGCTCCTTTCTAAACTTATGCAAATATTTCCAAGAACACTCAATTTTCTAATCATCATGATTAAAAAGAAATTCTGTTAAAACATATTGCTTTCTTGCAATTTAACCTTGACTATATTCTGGGAGAGACCTATGAATCTAAAGTGGTGCCTCCGAGGAGCTTATAGATAGATTTATGTACTTTGATTGGAAAAGGCATTTCTGTCATACTTTTTGCAAGGTATAATTCATAAGCTTTCAAGGTTTTGAGTGTGTGTCTTGAAGGTGGAAATACAGCTGTTAATTCCAAACCTTTTAGTAACTGATCTTTTGTAATTCCTTGAATTCTGTAGCATCTTAGATATTATCAATACTTATATAATTAGTTAGATGCCATCAAATTGGGCTGAACAATTGCTGACTATATGGACAAATGCCTGCCATCTTGAGCTCTATCTCCCAATCCATACCTGTTCTAAGGCTAGCCCATTAATTTTCTTGATCCTTTCATCTACCTTATACTTTGTTTCTCAATTTTTCAACTTCCTTCAAACTTGCCAGGCATAATATTTTTTCCTGATCCATTATCTACTCACATCATATGCCCAAATATGTGATTTTGTGCTTGCTAATCATTACCTTAACCAGCTGATCTTCATTTCATCCAGAGCCAACTGATTGGTTCTTCTTGGAGTCCATAGTAGTCTTAGTAATGGTCTCAAATACATAATACAATTTTTTAAAATTCTTTCATTCTCAGTGTTCAGCTTTCATAGACACATGTATCACCACATGGGAAACCATTGCTTTAATTATTTGACTCTTTGTTATTGATGCAGTTTTATCTTTCATGATCTTATTGCTTTTCCCCATTAAGGTCCAAATCGAGATGTCAATAAATGTTGTAATTATAAATATTGCCAGTGGGTGGCAGGTGACAAACAACATTTATCTTTAAACACAGAAAATGATAGTTAATTAGATCATATTAGTTGATCTAATGTAAAGATCTCTTCTTCTTTAGCAAACTGCATTTAGCAAATGTATTTATTCTTGAGCTCAAGAAAACAAAACTATCTTCTACCATCGGTTCTTTGCCATCTGCCATGCATATTAGTTGGTTGACATTATCTTTATCCTTTTTATATTTAATATTTAGTATTTTTCATTTTTACTTCGATAACAATTTGATAACAGCTTCTTGTCTTTCAGTAAAGTGGTACAGTCTAAAGATTGCCAATTGTTAATCTTGTGATCTATCTTCCAAACCTTCCATTCTTATTTGCTGGATAAGGTAAAGAAATATGGGGACAATATCTATACTAGTTTCACTCCCCTTCCTATTTAGAATCACTTTGCTTCTCTAAACTCAGTTGTAACAGTAGCTTTTTCTTCATTGTAAATATTCTTCAGAAGAATAATCAGATGTTGTGGCAGACCCATTAGTTTTAATAGATTCCATATTCTAGCATAATCTATATTGGGTGTTCCAAAAGATTTTAAAAGAGAAAAAGGGAAACATGCAATTACAAGGTAAATTGTATATACAGGTATAAGGGCTTCTCATGCAAATATAAATGTATATATCATAAAAATTTTACATAACAGTTTCAATAAAAAATAACCTTATTTTATTATCCATGCCTAATCTAGGTCTTTAGTCAATTCATTTATAAGATACAAGAAACATTTATAAGATACAAGAAACATCAGCTCTTCAATCCACTGGGTAATTGGGGCCATAAATTTTCTTTCCAATGTTGAAGAATTCATCTCTTGGCAACAATGACATGGAGAATCCATTTCCATGGTCCAGCTGTCAATTTTCATGTAGTATGCAGGTAATTAAAAAGAATGTGTGCATTAGAAAATACTAAAATTTATGACTTACTTCTACTCAGAATGTAGCAACTTTAGGACTTTGCAAAAACACATTTTAATGAAGCGTTATCTGGTTGCATCTCCAACCACAGGATAATTTACTAATTTCTTTTCTGTACAAACTCAGTAGAGTCCAATAAACGTGACTTTTTTTGTATAAGGGGTTTCCAGTTCCTTATTTGATTCAGTCTTTAAAGTTGCATATCAATTTTATTAATTTATTGATAACAGATCTTTATAAAGACCAGTTGTGGTCTCTGGATCTGATAGCATTAATGATCCCTTTTAATAACTTAGGTGTCTCTGAGGCCGAAAACGTTAGGGTCCAAATTGAGATGTCAATAAATGTTGTAATTATAAATATTGCCAGTGG
This sequence comes from Candoia aspera, assembly GCF_035149785.1. NCBI lineage: Eukaryota > Metazoa > Chordata > Lepidosauria > Squamata > Candoiidae > Candoia > Candoia aspera. Next base: position 164,792,951 of record NC_086153.1, on the reverse strand, counting down.
GTGGCAGATGACAAAGAACATTTTTCTTTAAACACAGAAAATGATAAAAATTCATAGTTACCATCCAAGTTGATCTAATGTAAAGATCTTAGCATTCATCCAGATTGTCTATACAATTTTTTTAAAATAAATTTTTAATAAATTTTGAGACTACCCTTTGAGGTAGTCCAGACAAGAAATCAAAACCATGAGTACTAATACTAACTTTATTGTAAGGTTACAGTAACAGCATCTTGCAAGTCTGAAAGCACTTCCCCCCTCCCTGCCTTTACGTTCCAGAGAACTAGGGAGGGTCAATTCTGAAATGCTTTCTCAAAGTAGTTTTCTGGTTTGGCTCAAATTTTGTTTATCAGAGCATTGTCTAGGCTGCGGTTCTTCCTCCTGTCTCCCAAGGTTATTCTCACATCCCATTACATTTATTATGTTTGGAACCCAAAATACTCCAATTAACTAAAGGTGTTATATACAGATACTTCAAAGGGGCTCAAGACTTTGCACTAATGGCAAACTTTGGTACTATACAAAAGATATGCATTGTGGTATATCCAAGATTCAAAAAAACACTTCCCCCCATCAAAGGTATCTCCAAAATAGAAGTTTAGGAACTGTATTGAGTTTTTGAAAATGTTTCATACAGTATATTAGCCTGCTAAGTGGTTGTACTTTTAGTAAAATGAATGGTGCTTTACCGCAGATTATGTTTTTTATGGGTTTGATTGTTTATTGTTTTTAATGTTTTTGTGGTTATTTTTTGGTTGTTTGTGTATTGTTTTTTGGATTTTTAACTTTGTAAGATGCCCAGGGTCATGGCAGTGAGATGGGTGGCTATATAAATTTAATACAAATGAACAAACAAATATGTTAGCTATCCTATCTTGTGCCCCTCTTCCTTTTCTGAAATGTATCCTGCTTATTTGGCATTTCTGTTATCACGCTTGGCTTTATTCTTCTTTGAAAGAATTGATCTTAAGCAAGACTGGGATGTTAGGAATTAGCACTCTCGGTTCAGTAGTTTGCACATTCTTTTTCATCTCTCTTTTCTGGTATGGCTGCATTCACTGATCTTTTCCAGACTCCAGGCCACACAGTCTTGTTCCATATTTGTTGATAAAGAACACTTTAAGAGCCTTGTCTTTGAACCTTTGAACAGTTCAGTGGCTATTTCATCTGCACTTGCTGAGCCTTCCTACCAACAACTGGTCTCTTGTCTCTTGTACCTTGCTTTCTAGTAGAGTCAGTTCCTGACCATATTCCCTTCCTACATGCATATGTTTCTGCCATCCCACAAGCCTGACCATAGTCTTTCTATTTTTCTTACACATAATTTGCCTCTTTTAGACCATTTCCATGATTAGTCTTGATTAGTCATATGAATTCTTTGAACTTCTTAAAACATGCTTTCTTGTTATCTCCATTCTTGTTTACATATTTGATTGAGATATCTTTCCTTGTCCTTTCTTGTTTGATACTGAAAATTTAAATACAGTTGCCATATATCTTTTTCTTGCCCAAGGCTTTCATCCTCCATCATTCTCTAGCTGTTGAGATACCCTTTTTTGAAAGCAACTTGGAGCTTTCCCTCTTTGAATTTTGGGAATATTTGTTCCACTTTTTTCACAGTATTGCTTATATCTTTCTGTAATTCCTCAGGCTCTCTTTGCCTAAATGAAATGTACTCATTCTGTTCCTAAATTTGATCTTGTATATCCTCCTCATTTACTTTATTTAATTTTTATTTAGTTACTTTTATATATATATATATATATATATATATATATATATATATATATTGTTGTTTATTCATTCATTCGCTTCCGACTCTTCGTGACTTCATGGACCAGCCCACGCCAGAGCTTCCTGTCGGTCGTCACCACCCCCAGCTCCCCCAAGGACCAGTCCATCACCTCTTATCAACCATCCACCTTGCCCTTGGTCAGCCCCTCTTCCTTTTCCCTTCCACTCTCCCTAGCATCATCATCTTCTCTAGGGTGTCCTGTATTCTCATTATGTGGCCGAAGTGTTTAAGTTTTCCCTTTAATATCATTCCCTCAAGTGAGCAGTCTGGCTTTATTTCCTGGAGGATGGACTGGTTTGATCTTCTTGCAGTCCAAGGCACTCTCAGAATTTTCCTCCAACACCACAGTTCAAAAGCATCGATCTTCCTTCTCTCAGCCTTCCTTATGGTCCAGCTCTCGCAGCCATATGTTACTACGGGGAACACCATTGCTTTAACTATGTGGACCTTTGTTGTCAGCGTGATGTCTCTGCTCTTAACTATTTTATCGAGATTTGTCACTGCTCTTCTCCCAAGGATTAAACGTCTTCTGATTTCCCGACTGCAGTCAGCATCTGCAGTAATCTTTGCACCTAGAAATACAAAGTCTTTCACTGCTTCTATGTTTTCTCCCTCTATTTGCCAGTTATCAATCAAGCTGGTTGCCATAATCTTGGTTTATTTCAGGATTAGCTGCAAGCCAGCTTTTGCACTTTCTTCTTTCACCTTCATCATAAGGCTCCTCAGTTCCTCTTCGCTTTCAGCCATCAAAGTGGTATCATCTGCATATCTGAGATTGTTAATGTTTCTTCCAGCACTTTTAACTCCAGCCTTGGATTCCTCAAGTCCAGCACGTCGCATGATGTGTTCTGCATACAAGTTGAATAGGTAGGGTGGGAGTATACAGCCCTGCCGTACTCCTTTCCCAATCTTAAACCAGTCCGTTGTTCCATGGTCTGTTCTTACTGTTGCTACTTGGTCATTATACAGATTCCTCAGGAGGCAGACAAGATGACTTGGTATCCCCATACCACTAAGAACTTGCCACAATTTGTTATGGTCCACACAGTCAAAGGCTTTAGAATAGTCAATAAAACAGAAATAGATGTTTTTCTGAAACTCCCTGGCTTTTTCCATTGTCCAGCGGATATGGGCAATTTGGTCCCTAGTTCCTCTGCCTTTTCTAAACCCAGCTTGTACATCTGGCAATTCTCGCTCCATGAATTGCTGAAGTCTACCTTGCAGGATCTTGAGCATTACATTACTGGCATGTGAAATGAGTGCCACTGTTCGATAGTTTGAACATTCTTTAGTGTTTCCCTTTTTTGGTATGGGGATGTAAGTTGATTTTTTCCAGTCTGATGGCCATTGTTGTGTTTTCCAAATTTGCTGGCATATAGCATGCATTACCTTGACAGCATCATCTCGCAAGATTTTGAACAATTCATCTGGGATACCGTTGTCGCCTGCTGCCTTGTTATTAGCAATGCTTCTTAAGGCCCATTCAACCTCACTCTTCAGGATGTCTGGCTCTAGCTCACTGACCACACCATCAGAGCTATCCCCAATATTTTTATCCTTCCTATACAGGTCTTCCATATATTCTTGCCACCTTTTCTTGATCTCTTCTTCTTCTGTTAAGTCCTTGCCATCTTTGTTTTTGATCATGCCCATTTTTGCCTGGAATTTACCTCCAATGTTTCTAATTTTCTGGAAGAGGTCTCTTGTCCTTCCTATTCTATTGTCTTCTTCCACTTCCGTGCATTGTTTAAAAATAATTCCTTGTCTCTTCTGGCTAACTTCTGGAATTTTGCATTTAACTGGGCATATCTCCCCCTATTGCTGTTGCCTTTTGCTTTCCTTCTTTCTTGGGCTACTTCTAGTGTCTCAGCAGACAGCCATTTTGCCTTCTTGGTTTTCTCTCTCTTTGGGACGTATTTTGTTGCTGCCTCCTGAACAATGTTGCGAACTTCTGTCCATAGTTCTTCCGGGACCCTATCTACTAAGCCCAGTCCCTTAAATCAATTCTTCACCTCCACTGCATATTCCTTAGGAATATTAGTGAGCTCATATCTGGCTGATCTGTGGGTCTTCCCTAATCTCTTTAGTCTGATCCTAAATTGTGCAATAAGAAGTTTGTGATCGGAACTACAGTCAGCTCCAGGTCTTGTTTTTACCAACTGTATAGATGTCCGCCACCTTTGGCTGCAAAGGATGTAGTCAATCTGATTTCGGTGTTGTCCATCTGGTGAAATCCATGTATAAAGCCGTCTCTTAGGTTGTTGGAAGAGAGTGTTTGTTATGCAGAGTGAATTGTCTTGGCAAAATTCTATCAGCCTATGTCCTGCTTCATTTTGTTCTCCCAGGCCATGCTTACCTGTAATTCCAGGTGTCATTTGACTGCCCACCTTAGCATTCCAGTCTCCCGTGATGAAAATAACATATCTTTTAGGCGTGTTGTCCAGTAAGTGCTGCAGATCCTCATAGAACTGATCTACCTCAGCTTCTTCAGCATCTGTGGTTGGGGCGTATATTTGGATCACTGTGATGTTAGATGGCTTGCCCTGAATTCGAATTGAGATCATTCTATCGTTTTTTGGATTGTATCCAAGCACTGCTTTAGCCACTTTACTATTAATTATGAAGGCTACTCCATTTCCTCTGTGGTCCTCTTGTCCACAGTAGTAGATCTGGTGGTCATTTGATGTGAAGTGGCCCATTCCAGTCCATTTCAGTTCACTGATGCCCAAAATGTCTATCTTTAATCTTGACATCTCACCAATAACCACATCCAGTTTGCCCTGGCTCATAGATCTTACATTCCAGGTTCCAATGGTGTGTTGATCCTTAGAACATCGGATTCGCCGTTCACCACCAGCACCGTCGGCCGGTAGCCGTCCTTTCGGCTTTGAGCTAGCTGCGTCATCACGTCTGGGGCTACTTGAACTCATCCTCTGTTCCTCCCCAGTAGCATTTTGACCATCTTCCGACCTGGGGGTCTCATCTTCCGATGGTATACCGACATATCTCTGGTTGTACTGATCCATTTAGTTTTCACGGCAAGAATACTGGGGTGGGTTGCCATGACCTTCCCCAGGGATCGCATTTAGTCTGACCTCTCTGTCATGACCTTCCCGTCCTGGGTGGCCCTTCACGGTTTAGCTCATGGCATCACTGAGGTGCTCAAGCTCCAGCACCACGACAAGGTAACGATCCTTTGCTGAAGATATAGATATATATATATATATATATACACACACACATACACATACACACACACATACACACACACACACACATAATAGATTTGTTTAATTATTTAATAAACCTGACCCCAATAATCCAGTATCTCTACCACAATCTGGTTGAATGTTTTCTATCTTTGCATCTTTAGTGAGTGCATGTACTACTGTAGCACATATACTATTTCTAACAGATATTATCCTTTCCTTTATAGAATTATAGCCAAGCACATCCTTAGCAATGTCCTTTTCGAGCATCATTACCATCCCATTCCTTTGTATGATCTCATGTTGCAAAACATCCAGTTTAATGTGCTTCATTGCCAGGATGATTTCTATATAGAAATTTTAATTATTCAGTTTTGAACAACACTCCCCTACCGGCAATAGTTCTGGCACCTGCAATGGCCAGCTGTTTCCATGATTGCAGCAGATGTAAAAATACCCTGGTGAGCACAGAAGAAGCTGATGATTGCTTTAGGCTGTATTTATACATACTAACGTTCTTCACAAATTCTGTGCACAAATGATATAGTATGCAGACATTTCACAATGCCTCTATGTGTATTTATAGAGGTAGTGCCTTGGATAACTGCACATTCAGTATTAGTGTGAAGTGTGAATAGGCTCTTTCCCATGTTGACCCAGGACAGTTTTCTCTATCGTGGAGAAATAGTGGGCAATTTGCTTCAGCTTTTATGAACATATGTTTTTGCTTCCTTCTATGTATACTGCTATACAATGGGCATTGATAAAACATTGCAAACTGCAGCCTTGATACCATAAAACTGCTTCAAGATTCTTTGGAGCACCCTGCACCCTTGCCCATTGTTAAGATATAACACAAAAGAATTTTACACCTCTATGTACAATCATATCATTGTTTTTTTCCTGAATTTTATCTATGTGCATAAGTACATACTGTATATACACTGCTAATAAAAGTCAAGGAGCACCATGAAAAAATGGAACTAAAATTAAATATAAAAAAGAGAAAACTAATGACAAAACCAGCCTTAGAATTGACAATGAAGATACTGAAGTGATAGATAGCTTCTGCCTCTTAGGATCAACCATCAGCTGCAAAGGAACAAGCAGTCAAGAAGTATTCCACAAAGTAGCACTTGGTAGAGCAGCCATGAACGCCATAGAAAAGATATTCAAATGCCACGATGTGTCTATACCTACAAAAATCAGAACAGTATAAGCCATGGTATTCCCTGTGACACTCTATGAAAGTGAAAGTTGGACTTTGAAGAAGCGGGATAGGAAGAGTATTGACGCTTTTGAACATGGATGTTGAAGAAGACTCCCAAGAATACCATGGATCATTGAACAAATCAACCCAGAGTTCTAACTCGAGATACAAATGACCAGGCTCAAATTATCCTACTCTGGACACATTATGTGAAGGCCTAGCTCTCTGGAGAAGGCTCTGATGCTGGGAAAGGTGGTAAGAAGCAGAAGAAAAGGACAGCCAGGAGCAAGGAGGATGCCCTCAGTTATAGTGGTGATGGGTGTACTCTTGGAAGACTGAAGGACCAGGTTAGAGACAGATTGTCATGGAGAAAAATCTATGTATGTGGTTACTAAAAGTCAACACCGACTTGTTGGCACATAATCAATCAATCAAAACTTTGCAAAAAAAGTTCTGTTGACTGCATTGTTTTCTCAGTGCAAACATCAGCATTCAAAATAGAAACATGAAAGATGTAAAAAAACCTGAACAATGGAGAATTTTTAATGTAGTTATTCCATCTTAAAAACAAGATGCTCTCAGAATTTGGAGATAAATTTGGTTGAACAGAGCTTTGGAAGCATCTTTTGCTTTTAGGAGTTGAATTTGCACAGCATCAACTGGCAAATAATGATGACCTTAGTCATTGGTTCTTCTTACAGAGCAATTTTTCAACGGAGTTTTTAATTATAACACTTCTGTACAAGTCTTCTAATAAAGTTGCAAATTATCTGAAATATTTTGCTTAAAGCCATATGACACCTGAGTGAGGAAGGGTGAAGGTGAAGATACCAGGATTGGATTCCGAGGTGGCTACTGTGGAATTTGAGGAGTAAGGAGCAGAATCCAGGTCACCTGAACTGCTGTGAGTATGTAATGCGGTAGCCTCTAAATTTAAGATTCCGCCAAACAATGTGGAAATGTGTTCATCGGTGGCATTTCTCCTAAGCAGACTATTTGCTCAGGTTTGCTCTGATTGTTACTGTCTGCCTGGTTGGCTAAACTAAAACCATTCCAATGTTCTATGGCAGATTTTCAGATTTCCCCAGAGATTTCTTTCACTGAGGATGTGTACTTCTTCTGGATGAGATTTCGCTGCATTTCATTTAATGTTCCTGTGCTAAAAGCTAACCTTTTAAATTAGTCATTTTGCTATGACATCAATTTGTAACTGAAAACATCAATTCTGCTTCACTGCATCTTAAAGATAAATACAGCGGGCACCAAAACACCTTTAAGGATCCAATTTCTATAAATGAGAATAAGATGTATTCTAGCACAGAGTATCATCAAGAAAGGGATGTGTTTCAAAGCATCTCATCATTTGGGCAAGATCCAGCCAACATGGCACACTTTGAACGACCAAGCCTTACTAATGTTTCCTCAAATGGGCCTTGTAGTGTATGAACATGATTTCCACTGGCTTCAACTGGGGCCTGTAAGAAGACATGTAACTTCCAAAGTAAATTTTCAAATTTAGAGGATGGGAGAGGGGACATAACCCTAATCCCCTCCCTTTTTCCCTCACAGCAGTGGGGAATACTCTGTTGTACCAAAATTCAAGAATAAAAACTGCAAAATCAGAGGTACACAGTCTTCGTTTTTACTAGAATCCTGACATCCAACAATTGTGCATAAGACAGAGTAGCAACTAAAGAATTCTGAGCCTAGGAATTTGTTTGGAGACAAACAACTGAAAGGAATTCAAGATCCTTTAACAGAAAAACAGAAAACAAAAAAAAAGTTCTAGGTATTTGAAGGTTTCTTCATTTCAGCAAGTCAAATTAAGATGAGATGAGGATTTACTTTTGTTTTTCATTCTGCAAATTATGAATTTTTGCCAGTCTCCTGTGGTCTAGCCTGAGATCTATCAGAATGCCCAGACCTATCTTCTGGTTCCTCTTTTCTGAAGCTTTAATGCCTTACCTCCAGAAGTCTGGTAAACTGCTGAAATAATTGCAGGCTGTTGCTGTACTGTTACTGAGAAATGCCACCAAAGCAATATGACAAGATCAGTGAAAGAATGCCTGTACATCATCCCTGGTTTTCATTCTCCTACACAACCACTGTTCTCTTAGACCCTAAAGAGTTGCCTGCTTGGGTTATTTAGCACATCTGATATCTGCCTCTTCATTAAAGTCACATGCCTTAGATAAGGAAAGGAAGCAATTTTGGACCCAAAGCTCAAAACTGGCCCTGGGCTGGGATGTAAGAAGCAGTAAGTTAGCAATAGGAAGAACTGCAATCCAAAGGAGGCAGAATCACTGCTGACACATTTTGATAGACACCCACGCACCCACCCCCACACACACACTTCTTAGATTCACCATCTCAGCTGACCCATAGAGATCATTTCCCCCTTTCAGTGTTAAGTTTCCCTCTCTTAATCATGGAATAGCAAAATGAGTTTGTCTGATTTGCTACATGTTTGAAATAAGGTCTGTCCTTATTCTGAGAAAAAGAGAGCTTTACTCCTCACAATTCTGGAGAAGGGAGAAATGCTGATCTCTAAACTGCCTAAAATCAGCCAATACAAAACACTTTCCCTAGCCCCAGCACTGAAAGAGAGAAGGTTTTATTTCTGATCACCTGAAGATAAGCCTTTTCCATTCTTATTGCACTGAGGCAGAGGAAGAGATGGACCTTTGGAGATGGAGCAAGGTATGTGGAATATATTTGAGCCTGGTAGAGAACTGTGCAGGTCATAAATGGCCTGGTGTGCTCAGAGTTCCTGCAAACTTATAATAAAACACTTTTTTCTGCCCCACCTGATTAATGATTTGCTTTCTGCTGACCTATAGTCTCCTGCATACCATTTGTATGTAGATGCAAACTCAATCCATCATGGAGTATGTAAGAAGCAGTCTGCCAAAGAGTATTACTATGATTCACCCTCAATTGTTAAACAAAACAAAATAAAACTTAGCTCATGGTGATGAATAGATACCATTCCTGGTTTGTGTGCCTACCCATTTAAAATTCAAAGCTTTCTTAAACTGATGTATGACACTTAGGCTTAGCTGGATCATTCACCACAGAACTATATTTCCAATGCTTTAAAGTTTTTACCTAATTTCTGATGCTTCATGTTTTGTTTATATTTTACTTTTCATTGCATCTTTGTCATGGAAGAGCAATCTGAGAGTTATTTAATGGGTGGTACACATTTCTCCATATTTGAAATAGTAATGTTTAAAAGGCTGATGACAACGATGATGATGATGATGTTGAATTCTACAGATATTCAATTATATAATAATTGGAACTTAAGACCCTTCAAAGAAAGAAGAAGCCTATATTGGACAGAGTCCAGTGAAATAAATAGGTCAAGTCAGATAGATCAGGTTGAGTCATCTAGGTTGCTCTGAGTCATGTCTAATCAAGTAAATCAGGTTAAGATTAGTCTGTCCAAGATGAATAAGCATAGGTCAAAGTAATCTAGGTCATGACTTAGTTTTGGATGGTGCAAGAAGCAGTATGGTTAGCTGAACTGGAAAAAATGTTTCAGAAAAAAGGCTTCAGGAAACAGGCTTAGAAAGTCTGGCAGAGCATCATCTGAATCTGAGGCACCAAGGTGAAGGCTTGGCTTCAGTCCTGCTTGTTACAAACATAAAGACAGTATGCTAAGTATTTTTGAGAGACATGTCCTCAAGATGTTGCCTTCAACTCATCCCTTCGACAGTCCTTAGTTGTTCCAGTTTGGAAGTGGTTTTTCCCTTCTAACACAAAGCTTCCCATGTAGACAATTTAGGGTACCCAGAGACAAGTCTGGGGATGACACAGTCAGAAACTGTGATCTTCCCAGCTCCATTTGGCCTATCAGTCTGTGCAGAAACACCCCCTCCACCAGTGTCCATGAGAGGGGCTGAGTGGGGCGGAGTCAGAAAAGACAAAATGGTGATTGCAGCAGCACAATCAAACCCCTATTTTGATCCTGCTGCTGTGATACTGTCTTGCCTTTTTTGACCCCTCCCATAGATACCATGACCCCTCCTCATCTGGATACTGTGCTTCATGGCCACTTTGGCTTTGTCTGGATAAGAGAACAGGCAGCTGTTCTTTTTCTCTTTAAACTGGAACATTGAACTGCTAAGAGATCAATAGGTCTGTCCAACAAGAATCCTGTTATTTGGTCTGTATATAAGTTACATGTATGTGTTTTTTGCTGGGGAGATCATAAAGTAGGAAAAGTACATCACATACACACTCCTGGTGGGGCTGACAGAAGGGGACATGACATGATAGCTTCAAAATAGGAGTTCATGCAGAGTCTACCATTTCACTCAGAAAATTGTCCCAAACCAAATTAACTAAGAGCTTCATCCCACACTATACAGTACTTCTCTGTAATCAACTAATAGTGAAGAAATCAACATTTTAACAATGAAAACTCAGTCAACTCTGGACTTTGGTTCTAGGCTATTAACTTCCTATTTCTATTTATTCATTTTGTATACTGCTAGTAAACCTTATGAGTTAATTAACTGATAAAAATTAGCCTGAAATCCTAATTGTAAGCTGCCTAAATAAAAATGTGTTCATAATTCTGAATTGGAATGATACCTCTACTATTCTGGTATAACTTCATATCTTGTTATTATATTATGACCAATGCACTTTTCACAAAGAAGGACTTTAAACAATATTTAAAGGGACTTGTTCCTGTCCCATGCAGACTCATCCAGAGGGCTGTGAAGACCTGGCCCTTCCCCCAAGGATTGGGCAGGGATGGGGGTTGAGCTGTGAGGATGATTGGTCTGGCGCCTGGGGGAAGGGTATTTTTATTTTTAACTATGTTTTTTATGGATTGTTGTGAGCTGCCTAGAGTCATCATATGAGATAGGCAGCCTTGTAAGTCCTGTAAATAGATAAATACATAAAGTGCAGTTTGAAAAGGCATGGGAATGGAGTTCATGGTGCATTTCCTATAACAGTTTAGCTGCAATTTCCAGGAAGCATATAGGGATAGGTGAAATTTTTATTCCCTTTGTTTTCAATAAGACTTTACTGAAATTCATAAATACCTTCAAAATGGAAATAACAAATGATCTTTTAAAAAGTGAGAGTAAGAGAAACTGACAGATTTATTTATCCAGGTTTGAACTCTTAGATGTTAAAAATCTGATAGAGTTCCTGTGTATTCAGCCATGTTGGTGAGGATGAATTGGTTTTTCCATATTTTTTTTTGGTGACAAACTCATCCTCTGTAAAAGCTTATGGCAGGCAGCCACACTAGTCTTTCTGCTGATGCAGCTGTTGACTTTGCTAGTACAGAAAGTAGAGAAAATCAGTTCATTTTTCTGATAGTAACTTAGAATTCACAAATGTATTCATAAATGAGAACAGTTTTCTTTAATCAAACTGACAGATTCATCCTGCCCTGTAGGGCTGGGAAGCAGTTGGTTGTGAACTAGGACATGTTTGGTTGCCAAACAAGGTGAGAAAGAGTTACACTGCACTAACTCCTGTGCTACAGTAATGTCAAAATGACAATCAGTGGAAGAGACAGAACCAAGAATGTCACTTAGCAGCCCATTATCTTTATGAAAAAAAGAAATTGTTTTCAGAAAGATTACTATAACTTTACTTGTTTTTTGCTGAAGATACTGGAGACAGAGAGGAGACCAGTCAAAGAGGATATCTGTAGCTCAGGGTTGAACTGTGGAGTCCTCGGTGCTCTCTGAGCCTCGTTGTTTTCTTGCAGATGTTTCATTGCCAGACTAGGCAACAACTTCAGTGCGACCTGAAGACATAGCCTAGTCTTAGTCTGGCAGTGTGAACTGAAGATGTTGCCTAGCCTGGCAATGAAACATCGGCAAGAAAACAACGAGGCTCAGAGAGCACCAAGGACTCCACAGAGAGGAGAATTCTTTGTGATCTGAAGTCTTCCCATAAAATTCATTTTTCCTATGGGAGTGCTCAGCTGCACTTACTACTAAATAAGCATGGATAATCTTGTTGTTGTTGAAATTGAACTACCTTGTTTATTTCCTTAATTTTGCTACATATTTATTCCAATTACACAATCTAATTAAGGAGGACTTCTTGGACAGAGAGTCTACAAACCCATTTTAAACTGAAAGTGAAGATCTTTCTCTTAGGCAGAACACTGGTAACTTTGTACCAAGATGGATTGATGTAAATCAAGAGAAAACCCTTAAATATAGATACTTTTTCATGTAAAACAGGATTTCACAATACATAGGATGGAAGAATAGGTATAATTTTCATATTACTTAGTTTTTATTCATTTAGAAAATTATAGGTAATACCCATTATTTATATCACACTGCAAAGGTAATGGAAAATATATGAATGGCAACAATGAAGCCTTGCACACAAGTGAAATTCATTTATATTTTATCAAACCAAATATTAAATTGTTTTTATAGTCTCTGTACATCACATTGCAGACCAGTATTCTAGAATTTTCTACCAGTGTATAAACAATTTTTCAGTTGCTTTTTCTCTGCCATGATGGTGACTTCATGAAAAACGTTATTTGTGGTTTGTCCATTTTTGGCTTAATCTCTGTTATTATTTCTGCCTTTTTTCTTTGTGTCTATAATTAAGTTAGTAGCTTGGCATCTTCTTCTCTTTTTGTTTCTCTTGGAGCCCTTTGTTGGGATAAAACCTCATGGCCATTGTTCTGGGAGAAAGATCTTTGCTTCAGAGAAGGTCACTATGTTGATTCATTGCCAGAATTTCATGCCACAGGTTTGTTTGTTTCTTGCATCATCTTTATGCTGTCTTAAAAGCAGGTCCTTACATGACTACCAGAGATCTGGGCTTTCTCACTTCAAGTTTATGTAAAGCTCTGATACTAATCAATTCCAAACTTGACTCAGATCCAAATGCTCTGATGGCTCCCAGGAAGCACAAGAAGTCCAGTGTGAAATGGTATCTGTCCTTAGACCGGAAACTTTGGCCTGATTTCCAAATCTAAACATTTCCTGTGCTGGAACTGAAGTCCTTGGCTTTATATGTCATTGACTCCTGCTCTCTACTTGCATCTGCGCCAGAGTAAATGAAGACAAAGTTGGCTGGGGATTGATAGGACTGTAAATGTCATAAGAACTGATTCTCCATAGAATTCTCTGCTCTGATGGTAGGAAAGCTGACTGCGACACATCTGACGTTTTACATCTCACACTGGGGAACTCTCTCTTCCAAAAGTCATGAAAAGGTCATTGATTTCATAACAAATAAAGGGGACAGCAAAATAACCTATCCCAATAAAAACCCAGCAGTCCAAGATTTTGTTGTTGTTTATTCGTTTAGTCGCTTCCGACTCTTCGTGACTCCATGGACCAGCCCACGCCAGAGCTTCCTGTCGGTCGTCAACACCCCCAGCTCCCCCAGGGACGAGTCCGTCACCTCTAGAATATCATCCATCCATCTTGCCCTTGGTCGGCCCCTCTTCCTTTTGCCTTCCACTCTCCCTAGCATCAGCATCTTCTCCAGGGTGTCCTGTCTTCTCATTATGTGGCCAAAGTATTTCAGTTTTGCCTTTAATATCATTCCCTCAAGTGAGCAGTCTGGCTTTATTTCCTGGAGGATGGACTGGTTGGATCTTCTTGCAGTCCAAGGCACTCTCAGAATTTTCCTCCAACACCACAGTTCAAAAGCATCGATCTTCCTTCGCTCAGCCTTCCTTATGGTCCAGCTCTCGCAGCCATATTTTACTACAGGGAACACCATTGCTTTAACTATGCGGGCCTTTGTTGTCAGTGTGATGTCTCTGCTCTTAACTATTTTATCGAGATTTGTCATTGCTCTTCTTCCAAGGATTAAGCGTCTTCTGATTTCCTGACTGCAGTCAGCATCTGCAGTAATCTTTGCACCTAGAAATACAAAGTCTTTCACTGCTTCTACATTTTCTCCCTCTATTTGCCAGTTATCAATCAAGCTGGTTGCCATAATCTTGGTTTTTTTGAGGTTTAGCTGCAAACCAGCTTTTGCACTTTCTTCTTTCACCTTCATCATAAGGCTCCTCAGTTCCTCTTTGCTTTCAGCCATCAAAGTGGTATCATCTGCATATCTGAGATTGTTAATGTTTCTTCCAGAGATTTTAACTCCAGCCTTGGATTCCTCAAGGCCAGCTTGTCGCATGATGTGTTCTGCATACAAGTTGAATAGGTAGGGTGAGAGTATACAGCCCTGCCGTACTCCTTTCCCAATCTTAAACCAGTCTGTTGTTCCGTGGTCTGTTCTTACTGTTGCTACTTGGTCGTTATACAGATTCTTCAGGAGGCATACAAGATGACTTGGTATCCCCATACCACTAAGAACTTGCCACAATTTGTTATGGTCCACATAGTCAAAGGCTTTAGAATAGTCAATAAAACAGAAATAGATGTTTTTCTGAAACTCCCTGGCTTTTTCCATTATCCAGCGGATATTGGCAATTTGGTCTCTAGTTCCTCTGCCTTTTCTAAACCCAGCTTGTACATCTGGCAATTCTCGCTCCATGAACTGCTGAAGTCTACCTTGCAGGATCTTGAGCATTACCTTACTGGCATGTGAAATGAGTGCCACTGTTCGATAGTTTGAACATTCTTTAGTGTTTCCCTTTTTTGGTATGGGGATATAAGTTGATTTTTTCCAGTCTGATGGCCATTCTTGTGTTTTCCAAATTTGCTGGCATATAGCATGCATTACCTTGACAGCATCATCTTGCAAGATTTTGAACAGTTCAGCTGGGATGCCGTCGTCTCCTGTTGCCTTGTTATTAGCAATGCTTCTTAAGGCCCACTCAACCTCACTCTTCAGGATGTCTGGCTCTAGCTCACCGACCACACCGTCAAAGCTATCCCCGATATTGTTATCCTTCCTATACAGGTTTTCTGTATATTCTTGCCACCTTTTCTTGATCTCTTCTTCTTCTGTTAGGTCCTTGCCATCTTTGTTTTTGATCATACCCATTTTGGCCTGGAATTTACCTCCAATGTTTCTAATTTTCTGGAAGAGGTCTCTTGTCCTTCCTATTCTATTGTCTTCTTCCACTTCCGCGCATTGCTTGTTTAAAAATAATTCCTTATCTCTTCTGGCTAACCTCTGGAATTTTGCATTTAATTGGGCATATCTCCCCCTATCACTGTTGCCTTTTGCTTTCCTTCTTTCTTGGGCTACTTCTAGTGTCTCAGCAGACAGCCATTTTGCCTTCTTGGTTTTCTCTTTCTTTGGGATGTATTTTGTTGCCGCCTCCTGAACAATGCTGCCAACTTCTGTCCAGAGTTCTTCCGGGACCCTATCTACTAAGTCCAGTCCCTTAAATCTATTCTTCACCTCCACTGCATATTCCTTAGGAATATTAGTGAGCTCATATCTAGCTGATCTGTGGGTCTTCCCTAATCTCTTTAGTCTGATCCTAAATTGTGCAAGAAGTAGTTCGTGATCTGAACTACAGTCAGCTCCAGGCCTTGTTTTTACTGACTGTACAGATGTCCGCCACCTTTGGCTGCAAAGGATGTAATCAATCTGATTTCGGTGTTGTCCATCTGGTGAAGTCCATGTATAAAGCCGTCTCTTAGGTTGTTGGAAGAGAGTGTTTGTTATGCAGAGTGAATTGTCTTGGCAAAATTCTATCAGCCTGTGTCCTGCTTCGTTTTGTTCTCCCAGGCCATACTTACCTGTAATTCGAGGTGTCATTTGACTGCCCACCTTAGCATTCCAGTCTCCTGTGATGAAAATAACATCTCTTTTAGGCGTGTTGTCCAGTAGGTGCTGCAGATCCTCATAGAACTGCTCTACTTCAGCTTCTTCAGCATTTGTGGTTGGGGCGTATATTTGGATCACTGTGATGTTAGATGGCTTGCCCTGAATTCGAATTGAGATCATTCTGTCGTTTTTTGGGTTGTATCCAAGCACTGCTTTAGCCACTTTACTATTAATTATGAAGGCTACTCCATTTCTTCTGTGGTCCTCTTGTCCACAGTAGTAGATCTGGTGGTCATTTGATGTGAAGTGGCCCATTCCAGTCCATTTCAGTTCACTGACGCCCAGAATGTCTATCTTTAATCTTGTCATCTCACCAATAACCACATCCAATTTGCCCTGGCTCATAGATCTTACATTCCAGGTTCCGATGGTGTGTTGATCCTTAGAACATCGGATTCGCCGTTCACCACCAGCACCGTCGGCCGCTAGCCGTCCTTTCGGCTTTGAGCTAGCTGCGTCATCACGTCTGGGGCTAGTTGAGCTCATCCTCTGTTCCTCATGGTAGAGTCAGCAAAGCTGGTTACTGAAGAGAAGGAAAATCTCAGAAGTTAGAATCAAAACTACTTCCCAAAAGCATTGGCAGGCTTATATTGGGAATGAGATCCAGCTCTTGAGTTGGGCTATTAATCTGGGTTGAAGTTTGTGGCGGGGTCTGTGGAAGGAGTTAGGTGGCAAGTACGTGTCTTGTTCCATGTGGAAGATTCATTAGTAGAAGATCAAAGCATACTACTATATAATATCCGTACATTCGGCTGCTTTATTCAGCTTCTCCATGAAAAGATAGATCTTTGATCAGTCAAAACTATTCCAGGAGATCTAACTTCCTACAGCCAGGTGATACTAGAGCATCTAAGCATCTAAGGGCCTACATGGTGTTCCAGGTACTCTAGACTCACCAGAGTGATATACGTAGATTGTGTAAGAGGAGAGCCGTGTTAATCTATGATAGCATCTTTTGTGACTAACAAATTTATTAAAAGGCATTAGCTTTAGTGAACTACACCTCACTGCATTAGATGCATGGAATGGCTCAAGTGATACAGGATTTAAATTAGGATGAGGTGTGTGTGCTGGGGGTTGGGGGAAGGCGGTGCAGTTTTACAGAGTGGCATAACCTAACCGTTAAAAGTTCATATTTAGTCTCTGCAGTTGGGTTCCTCCTTGGAGCCTTTTGGGAGAACTTTCCCAGCTATGCGCTGAACTACTTGAATCTACGACTACTTGTTCTCTTCATCTTCTCACTTGAAAGACTTCATACCTTGTGTCAATTACATCTGTCCATTAAGCAGCCAATAACCATTATGTCTCATTTGGGGATCCACTTTCTCAGCTCTGGCTTAAAGGCAATCCCTCTATTGTTCCCTAGTTTGTTTCTACCTTCAGGACACCTCAAGACATTGTTCTGACGGTCTTTCTTTCTAACCTAACCCACCCACTGAAATCCATTCTGCCCTGCCTGAGTATCAGGTTCGGTCTTTTGTTGTTAAAAGGAATAAGCCTCTTCACAAGTCTGATAAGTTATACATTTGTCACTCTGGGCAACAATGTGGGCCAAGCAAGGCCCACTGGACTGTAAATGTTTTTAGTGTTACCAGCTAGCTCACTAGCTTACTAGTTCCAACTTACGCTCAAGGCCACTGCCTGATTTTGAGACCTTCCTCCTCAAGACATCTCCAGAGAAGCAAGGCAGTCTACTTCATCTAATTTTGCAAAACACTGTGGACTGGATGTCAGGGCCAGAATGAGCAGGGCTTTTTTCCTTTTAGAGGAAGAGTGGGTATTTCATCTGTCTACCTTTAAATAACCTTGCTGTTCTCCTGTCAGAAATACATAGGCAATTGGGGGCAACGTTCTTGCTTTTTTCAACTCAGTTAAAGAGTATTCCAGAATGTTGCGATGCACAGGTAGGTAGAAGCCTATCAGTGTGATTCACAGATGATCACAGGAATAGGCACAATGATAGATAAGAAACCCACTGTGATATAAACATGGCCTATTTGCAGCTGAGTTGTTTGCTGGCTATTCTGAACCCCTTTTTAATTTTAATGTTTTTATTAAGTCAACAGATAAGTCATTACAACACTAAATGTATGCTCTCCTTAACATTTCTGCATTTCACTGTTACCTTACCCACTTTCACGGTACTTTCTTACTGATAGGCTAATACAGTAAATCACATTTTCTTGATTTTTCAGTTTCAAGTTGCTAACTTGGTTTTTAAAGATGAAATATTATGTCTGTTTCTATTAAGGAAGCTATTTCTCTATAGAGCTGGCTTAGCATTTGAAGGAATTTATTTCATGGTACTTGGAAGCAATTTCTGCTACAGTACTTCATGTTTGACATATGTATGTTTAAATGAATTCTGTCTGTACTCCTGATGTTTATTACAATTAGTGTGTGAGAGAAAAGTTCCTGAGACACTAGCATCATGTCAACAGTAACATCTTCAAGAAGTTACTCATCTATCTTTATATCTAGGGTTGAGAATCCTTGTGATAAAGTTGGCTATTGTTAGTGCTTAATCTTCAGTGCCTTCAATTTAATTTTTTAAGTGTTGCAATGCAGCAACAACCTCTGCAGTTAGTTTAATGTTACAAATATAGGCTTCAGTATACTGAGTTTTTGTTCCTCTTTCATCCAGTGTTAATTGTTTTGGGTAAGATACTTTCATCCTTTTAACAAGTTTGTGATGAATGATGTTTAATTAGAATTATGTTTTCTAAACCAAGAAATCTATTACTTTTCTGATTAAATCACTTGGCACTTATTTAGATAATTGATTTTTATCCACTGTACTTTTCCTGCCATACCTTTTCTTGGACAATCAAAATAAAGTTCATTTTAATTTCCAGCTGTTGTTTTCTGCCCTAGCCAGCTATGCATAATAGCCTGGCAAAAAATCTAAAGTTAATTAATCCCAAAGCACTACTGATGCACCATTTTAACCAAAAAGTAGGAAGACAGAACTATGTTGTGGTGCTACCTGTTCTGTTTTGCTCCCATTGAAATCAGTGGGAAAGCTGCTGTTGATTTTAAATGAGCAGTGCCCTACAGTGTGGCAGTGTATATACTTGGGGTTCATTGAAAATAGTTGTACTATTATGCTAAAAATATTATTTAGAGTGTTTGCCGGATTGGTCAAGCTTCCTACACAAGACTACTGAAGAAGAATTAAAGCTGCATATGTTTTATGCATTCACTGATTCACATCTGCTCCTGTTGCTACAAGTTGTGTTTTCCTATCCTAGACAGAAAAAGAGGACAAGGCATGCAAAGGTTGTTATCCTTTTCCCTTGCTTCTCCCACTGCTTGCTCAGTTGGAAAGGTGTAGTGAAGAATGATTTTCAACAGGTCCAGTTTCATGAAGAACAACAACTGCATAAAATCCTTTTCTGCATGACTATTAGAGGTGCCAGAACTCTATCTTCTCATGCATCTAGCAATTCTAGCTAGATTCCTACATCTCCATATCTTTAAAACTTATATCAATTGCACAAACAACTTTACAGACTGTGGAATTTCATATCACAAGGGGCCTGGAGCTCTTGAGATGTTGCTGAATAATAGCTATTGCCAGTCCCAGCCTGCTCCCTTCTGGGAGCTGTGGTTCTGCAGTAGCAGGAGAGCTACAGTTCCACACCCCAGTTTATTAGCTCATTCATTTGCCTCAAAGAGAAGGACAGAGATTTTCATCTGACAGCAGGAAGCAACAGTGACCATGGTGTTTTGAGGAATCCTGCTCAGAGGACTGGACCTTGAAGTGCTAATAAGAGGACAAGGACATCAATGTGGTCATACATTGGCCGCTAGAGTATTGATTTTAGTTTCTTTTGACAATAAAATGAGGTGGGGGGTGTGTGGGAGGCAAAATTAACAGTAGATTAAATAATTGATATTTAGCATCCAGGCCACTTATTTAATTGATTCTATACAGTAATCAGTTATAAATAGAATTAAAAGAGAAAATGTGATGTTCAATGAAAACAAATTAATGTATTTCCTCATTGTCCTTGTTTAGGTCATGGAACGAAAGGAGTGTTTGAGCTTCTGTCAGGATGGCGTCGAACCAGAGAAAATTTGCCATTTAAAGACAGGGTTGCAGATGCCTATTCAGATGTAATGGTCTCCTATACCATGACGAGCTCCTTGTACTTCATAGCCTTTGGCATGGGTGCCAGTCCTTTCACCAACATTGAGGCTGTGAAAGTCTTCTGCCAGAATATGTGCATCTCCATCCTGTTGAACTACTTCTACATCTTCTCTTTCTTTGGCTCCTGTCTGGTGTTTGCTGGGCAGCTGGAGCAGAATCGTTACCACAGTATCTTCTGCTGTAAAATCCCCTCTGCAGAGTATCTGGAAAGGAAACCTGTTTGGTTCCAAACCATGATGAGTGATGGGCACCAGCAGTCTTCTCACCATGAGACGGACCCATACCAGAACCACTTTATCCAGCATTTTGTAAGGGAGCATTACAATGAATGGATTACTAATATCTATGTTAAGCCATTTGTGGTGATACTGTATCTCATTTATGCTTCTTTCTCCTTTATGGGCTGCCTGCAAATCAGTGATGGGGTCAATATTATCAATTTGCTTTCTAGTGATTCTCCAAGTGTGTCCTATGCTGTTACTCAGCAGAAGTACTTCAGCAATTATAGCCCAGTGATAGGATTTTATATCTATGAACCTCTTGAGTACTGGAATAGTACTGTCCAAGATGACCTAAAGAAACTGACTGAAGGCTTCAACACACTGTCCTGGCTTCAACAATATTACCAGTATCTGAGAGCTGGGAATATCAGTGCAACCAATAAAAGTGACTTCCTTGGCATCCTCCAAAATTCCTTTTTAAGAAAGTCTGAGTTTCAACACTTTAAAAATGACATCATTTTCTCCAAGTCTGAAAATGGAAATAACATTATTGCTTCCCGTATGTATCTTGTAGCTAGGACTAGTGAAAAAACCCAGAGAGACGTGATAGAATTATTGGAGAAACTAAGGCCACTTTCCTTGAAACAGAGCATCAAGTTCATTGTCTTTAACCCTACTTTTGTCTTCATGGACCAGTACAGCCTCTCAGTAATTATGCCTGTCTTGATCTCAAGTTTTGGCATCTTGCTGGTGTTGTTACTTACATTTTTCCTTGTTATTCACCCTCTGGGGAACTTCTGGTTAATTCTCACTGTCACCTCAGTGGAGTTGGGTGTCCTGGGCTTGATGACTTTATGGAATGTAGACATGGATTGCATTTCTATATTGTGCCTTATTTACACTTTGAATTTTTCCATAGATCACTGTGCACCCTTGCTTTACACATTTGTACTAGCAACTGAGCATACCAGAACTCAGTGTATAAAAAGTTCACTCCAAGAACACGGAACAGCAATTTTGCAAAATGTTACATCCTTTCTTACTGGGTTGGTCCCCCTCCTTTTTGTGCCTTCAAACTTGACCTTCACACTGTTCAAATGCTTGCTGCTCACTGGCAGTTGCACACTTCTGCACTGTTTTGTTATTTTACCTGTCTTCCTAACATTCTTCCCACCATCCAAAAAACACCACAAGAAAAAGAAACGAGCCAAACGAAAGGAGCGAGAAGAAATTGAATGTATAGAAATTCAGGAAAATCCTGACCATGTGACAGCAGTCTGAAAGTCAGATAAAAATACGTGGGTTTTTTAGTACTGAAAAAAAATGTTACATGGAGCCGCAAGGAAAGTAAAGATCTCCACTGCTTGTGCTGGCCCCTGTGAAGCAAGACAAAGGAAGCCCAAGGAAGGAGCATATGTGACCCATGGAGGTGAACGTGTTGTTGAAATAATAGCCATTTTAAAAAAGAAAAGAAATGAGAGAGAGGGAAACCCCACTCCAAAAAGTTTCTCCCTTTAATCCTGTGACTTCACTGAGGGGGATGCTTATTAGCAGTTTTAGCAACAACAACAACAACAACAAAAAAGGTCTCTTACCAATGAAATCATTAAGATTGTTCTGAGTTACTGATTTTTAGAGGCCACATAGTTTCAAAACGGGGGGAAAACAGAAGACAGATACAGGAAAACATAGGTACGGCCATAATAGTGATCATATATTTTAAAAGTTGGCCCAGGCAAAACCTATGCAGTTGGGAAGTAGATATTCATTCAGTCTAGAGCCAAAGTACTTCCTTACTTTCATATACCTTTATCTGTCTGCAAGTCACAGTTGAAAATTGTGTTCCCACTTCCGAGAATAAATGTATCCTCTCCTAAAATATAAGTCCTGTACATGTGGGAGAGGAAGTATTTAAAGAAAATTAGCTTCTATGAAGGTGGCATTTGACAGTGCTCCCCTTTATGAATAGAGTGCCCCTTGGGACTACAGTAACGAGAGTTTCCTTAGACGATCCTTGAATTCTGTCAAGCATCCCAGGGCTGAAGCACTGCAGTGCCACCTATAATTACTGCAGTGCTGTCCTTTTGCTTCCCACACATACTCTGTACCAACATTAGGCATGGCATACTAATCAGGCCAGCGTGTCAACTATAATGATAGATCACATTCCATAGATACAGCACGGGAATCGTTTTGTGCCTGGATCAGGCTGGATACAGAGCAGTGTAGGCACCACTGATGAGGCTCATGGGGATGTGATGCAAGACTTCCCTTTGAAATATTTTCCAGATGATAAGTATTTCACATCTCCTTTGGCAGACAGATAAGTTGACGATGTCTTTTCCCATAAGAAATTGAGAAAACATACTTGTTTTAGTGAGAGCTAATAAACCTAAGAGACGAGGCTGCTTGAGAAATTGTTTTTTATAAAGCATTACTATTAAATATCTGATACAATGGCTATGATAAAACAAAGCTTTGTGGCTGTTGAGAATTATAGATGAAAGCAGTAAATGTGTCTCTTACTGCATGACTTTAGAATTATACCATAACAAAAGGATACTTACCTGTTTTACAAGTAATATCTATGCTTAGAACTACAAGCGCAAGAGAAGAAATGGAAAGGGAATGAACCAAAAAACATAGATTGGGTGAAATTTTGCCCTGAATTAAGCCACGTATTTCTCTCTCCCAAAAGCATTTTGGAAAGGGCTTGCTTCATGCATTTTTGCCTTGCATAAATGAGCAATGTCTTCCTGAAAAATACATTTTGTATATTATTATCACTGTTGACAACAAATGTCAAGGGGAATGCAGGGAAGGATCAAAATTACTAATTCTTTTCAAAAGAAGCGGACTCATTTAACAGACTGTGATCTTCTATGCTGTACCAGTTGGTTGCGCATTGATGGATTTATACAGAGCTATGGCTACTGTATCTGGACAATCATTAGATGCAAACAGAGAGGGAGAGAAAAAAACTCCTTGCCACCATTTAGTAGTCATCTGTAGTTTTGCAGCTATGGTAGCATAGAGCTTAGGCTAGTCCTCCTTACCTTCCCCAGTTGGCATTTAAATGACTAGTGATGAATAAACTGTAAGCATACTATGCGAAGGAAACGGGGGATAAAGGAGAATGTGGGAGATACTCATAATCCTCCCACTGAAAATAACAGCCCCCCTGTAATGCCCATTCACCCATTCCTGAGTCAGGGAGGGAAGAGGCTTCCATAGAATTAAACGCTGGCCCTTCTTCCATGCTCCATATTCTTTCTCGTACTCGTTAAACCGTTTCGAGGTACTAGTGCTGTAAAGAGTTTCTGTTTTGCTAATTATTTGAGCCAAAGCCATATTCTCCAATAACATGCAATGCCATAGTGAATCAAGGTCAAACCATCTGAATTATTTCATACTTTTGTAGTTGTGGCAATCCAAGATTACAGGCAGAAATCTTTAAGACATCCTTTGGAATATTGAAGATTTTAATCTGGGATTTTCTGTATAGAAAGTATATGCTGTATTACAAAGTAGTTGTTCTTCTCTCTAATGTGTTTTGGGGAACTAAAAACGTAGCTGGATTTGAAATCCCCATGAACGTCTTCTCTTGCCATAAGAATTTTGTCCTTATAATGCAGACAATCATTATTGATGACAATTTCTATTTGGTCATGTAGAAGATATAGTTGGAATGAAAAAAAGGTAATATGAGCAGATTGGCATACAGCTGGAAGACATTTTCCAGAATGGCTGCCAGACAGCCTCTTACAACACCTTTCTCATGAACCATATGCCACATCCATGAAATGTGTCATGCTATAGGTTTCTGCATGTAGTGAAGCAAATGTAATATTCCCAAAGGTTTATCTGGTTACTTCCTGAAATTAAACATTAGTGCCAAAATAAATGTGAAATAAAGAATTACTAGTATGATTCCCTAGCAAATTCATAAATGAGTTTATGATGCACACACTATAGAATTAAAAATATGTATAACTCTTATCATATACAATAACATCATTGATTCTGCCTTTGGTTTTCCAGGATGGAATTCTCTGTACGGTACTCTGTTCTTCAAAGCAGACCCATAGTTGACTTTGAGAATTAGCATGACAAATACTCAGATATTTGTCAGGCCTAAAATGGATGGTAATTGATCAGCAGTCTTTAAGACAAAGGACTTTAAGACAGAGGAGGATTTGCTTTGTCTCAAAGTAAACTGTTACAGAACTGGCATTGCATCTAGGGAGAGCAGGCCTCATGAATTAGATTTTGGACAGTCAGTCTACAATATACACTTTTATGCCTAACCTCGTTAGCCTTTTGTCATACCCTAGTCTTTATTTTCTTTCTGCTGTGATTTTCGCCTTTTTAAAAATGTTATTTTAAATCATCCAGAAAAACAACCAGGGTTTTGCAGCACTGTATAAGAAGACAATTCTATGGAAAAAAAATTTAAGGAGCTTTGTCATATTTAATTGTGGGTGTATAGATCACTTTACCTCTTAGAATGCTAATCCTAGCTGGATAAACACAACAAATGGCTGCATTTTGGACAGTGACAAACAGGTTCTCCATACAATTAGGCATTCAGTGAAGGAAAGCAATTCTACACAATATTAGCCACAGTTCGATGTAGTCTTTTTATACTCTGTCAACTAAAACATGACTTCCAAGAATGCTTGAATAACAAAGAAATCACAAAGATATGCCCATTAAAATATGTTTCCTACTCTTCAACTGATACACAAATCCTTGCTTCAGAAATGGATTACAATTGGAATATTCCTTCAAACAATGCAGACCATTCTTTCAATTTTTCATGCATATAACAATATTGGCATGTATGGTGATGCGTGGAGAAAATACAATTAAAAATGATAACCCAAACTGTTACTGAAAGAATAAAGCAAGACATTTTGATGTTGTTACAGTATATAGTAAAGCCAAGGACTTTTCAGCGCAGTGCCTCCTGACATGAAATTGGATTAAAAGGAGAGCAGCTGCCTGTAACATGTTTTGACAAGTCATAGTTGCTAAAGGAGCATGAGAAAAGGAGGGAGAACTAATGGCATCATTAAGGTTCATAGATTTCATGAAAAGTGGCACAACAGATAATATTAAATTCTGAAATGGCATGCTCATCAACAAAACAAAGCACGAAACCCTCACCCATTCAAGAAACTGAAGTTGCCTCTTTCAGTCCACATATTTCTTCCATCACTCAATGAGCTTGGTAAGAAGACTTCAAACAAGAATAATTGACACTGTAATAAGAGGAGATTCTGTTGCAGACATTCTTAAGTGTGATACTTTGCTAGCCAACATCAGATTTATTTGTGATGACTGAACAAAATCCTTTCTGTATATAGGACTACTTCCTCACAAGTATACCTCTACTTCCAATATACATTGTTGATTGCCCACAACCAGGAGGCTAAAAGGCAGATAGGTCTTCCAAATTAAAAGACTTTCAAAGCATACATGGCATATGTGGTTTGAAGACTAATATTTATTTTGACAGGGTGAAAGATTGATAATACTCTATGCCCCTAAATGAGAAGAATGTCAGCTGAAATGAATAACAATGAAAACTAAACTACAAACATTGATTGTCATGAGTAAGGATGGCGAGCAGGGGGCTCCCACCCAGACTGTCAAGCGCATGCGTAGCACTGAGGAACTGTTCAGCCATTCAAAGAGACACAGATCGGGACCGCCTTAACCTTTGGGGTTTATATGGCTGGGTTTTCCCACGCTTCCTCAGTTTGTTAGGATTCTTGTTAAGTACTACTAATAAATATTAGAGACCAAGTCATTGTCTCAGTGTGTTTCCTGGTAATCAGGACATTGATCTAGCATTTGGGGGATGCAGCTGAAGTGTGAAAGAATACAAAAGGAAGAGTTGTAGAAGTTGGTGATTCACTAATATGAAGAATTAAAGCAAAGGTGTGTCATGTGTGTCTAGAAAGGTTCCATCTGCCAAGAACATGGATCAGAGATATGACAGAACACTTTCCAACATGTATCAAGTCTATTGGCAATTATCGCACCCTGCTAATACAATTGAAGTCAGATGGTATTGTAGAGGTCAGCTAAACACATCACCATAGAACTAGGAAGGTAGCTCAAGAACCTGGAGGCTCAGGTGGTCTTCTCATCTATCTTCTGCCTAGAAGAGAACCAAAAAGAGGAAGAATATTGTGAATGGATGGCTGGCCACAGAGATATACAAGACTTTTGAATAACTCTGAATTTTTTTTTTTGTAAACAAAGCATCATGTTTCAAAAAATTCAATTTCCAACAATATAGCACCCCCCCACACACAGTCTCTTACAGTACTGCTTGCTTGTATTATGATTCTGTACAACCCTGCTGGATGGAACTTTTCAGTTCATGCATTCAGTTGTTCATGCATTCCTCAATATGAATCTATGCATCCACAAAAATCCTACTGTGTTTTCTCATTCAACTGCTCATAATTTGTGACTGTCTAAAACCTAGATAGATGTACATGTGATAGAGTAGGTGTAAGTTGTGTGTTTGCACATGCATAGACTGCAGATGAATTAAGTTATGTATTTTGAATAATTTACAGTTACACTATAACTGTACGCAACTAATTACGTACAGTTCATTAGTACAGATTGTAACTAATGATGCTTTTTGCATGCTTTGTCTTTTTTGTTTTGCATTTGCTTTTGCTAATAAACAGTTGTCATATTATTTTTAAAAGTGATACCTTGTTGTATATCTCCAGAAAATCAACAGACTGTTTTTGAATATTGTCAGTGATTTTGTTTTACCTCCAAATTATAGTTTTACATATGCTGTAGGGGTACAGATGCCATGGTTTATGGGATACAGACTGTAGGAGAATGGTCAGCTACCATTTCCAGAAGTGATGTTCATAGACTTATGTCAAACTGCTCATGCCTATTCATTTCTTTTCATTCCATAGTATGTCCTCTAAGTCCAAGTATAGACTACTGCCTGTCATAAGCTTCTTATGGAACTGTATTGCAGGGACAGGGCTCCAAGAGGTTGACACTAATCTGCAATGATATTCACATTCAAACTGAAATTTTAATTTAGTGTAGGGTTTGGTTGCTTTGTATCTAAAAATTCTTTGTCTATAGTATTTTAAGACTTATGAATCTTTATATCTTGCAGATCAACATTTCAGATGACCTTATGGTCAGGTTTGGAGAAACATTAAATCTTCAAAGCTTGAGTAGGAGACCCCTTGTTAATATTTTGTCATGCTAAAGTCAGGGTTGGTCTAAGGAAGAAAATAAGGTTTCTGTGATGCACCATAATTTAAAATATCATCTATTCATTAAGGAACTCCTTTGTCTTGCTTGAGCCACTCAGTTCAAAGGGTATTCATATAAACAGGGCTCAAGTGCAGGGAGGCAGGGGGAAGGGATCCTTTTTTAAGTTCTGGGGATCCATGGGGGCCTTGATTTTGCTGTTAAGTACATTACCATGAGGAAAATATTGGGCTTAAATTGTAAGGTATTCTTGAAACTATTTATCCAATATATTCCTTGGTATGTGTATTTCCTATATTTGCTACATCGTGGATGATCCAGTGACATATAATGGAGCCAATCAGAAGTAATGTTAGAACAGTAAAAGCTGAACAATTAATATTTGACAGCAGGAGCAAAAGTCCTTTCATGGGAAATCAGTAGTTTGAGCATACTTACTTTCTTTGTCTGTCAAAACTACAAATGCTAGAGGTCCTTAGTTCCTGCCTGTGTCTCCTGCAGAAAGAAACAAAGTACAGACAAGGAACCAAATGCCACACTACTATAGTATATCATGACCAAATTTCGTGAGTCGTAAAACGTGTCATTTAAAAAATAAATATTACAACTGCAAATAACAGCCATGAGGAGGCAGAAAGCATGATTAAAGCCATGAGTAACTGAGAAAGAGGATATTGCTCTTTCCTCTCCTGCTAGAAATCTGACAAACCCTCTCTCTTTTATGAAGCTATCATCTGAATCATAAGGGGAGCTTCCAAAAGGAGCTTCTCTCCCAATGAAGTTAGCATCTTGGGACTCGAAGAAAACTTTACTGAGACGATAGCATAGAAGGAAAGGATTAATTTCCTTTCTCTGTATCTTACTGTCCTAAATTCTGGCTTCTTTCTCAAGCGTTTATACGATTTGCAAATGTTTATGCAATTTAAAGTGATGTGTTTGGTGCCACAGTTAGGCTGGCTTTGAGTTCAGAGATACTGGGAATGAACCACTGCTATTGATTGGGCCATCAGACATCTTTGAGCAAATGAAATAGACCTCTGGTTATTGGAGTGCATGCAATACTAGGTGTTTCTCAGTATATTCACATATAGCTAAGATGCGTACATGCATGCTATCTGCAAATACATATCAGGCAACCTGAAATTTAAGAAACTTAAAAGGATAAAGAGTCTCAATAATGGTCTAGTGTTTCCAAACAAATGAAGTCTTTCGTGTAGGGGGGACATGAAAGAGAGAGAGAAAAAATATTCCATCTTTGTATGAAGCTCAAGAACTCAGACTGGGCACTTCAAGATACAAAGGTGGTTTCTCACTTCTATTTCAAATCTCGTCAGTGTATTTAAAATTGGTTTTGATGTGAAACCAATTACAATTGCAAGTTAAGCCTATTCTAATTAACATTTATGAATAATTATTAAACATACCAAAAACCTAAAAATGTATTTTTGAGAGGGGACAGTGTGAAAGTTCTACTGAAATGTGATTTAGTATTCTACTGTACTTTGGCAAATACATAGAAACAATTGAGTGCATTAGCAAAAGACATGTTTCTTTTCACCTTCCTTGTGACAAAGAATCTGAAAGCTGGTTGATAACTTCCAAATTTATATGGACCCTAAGAAATTTACCAAGAGTCAGGCTGTTGATCTATATATTCTTAGTTTTGTATACAATCATTGGCTGGCAGTGACCTTTAAGATAAGCCTTCAGTAGCCCTACCTGTATATGTCTGTGAACCTTTTCATGCAAAGTAATTTTACACGATTGCTGCTGAGCTGGTAATAGTAATAACTTGACGTGTTTGAAGAATCATAGGTATTAATAGCTTCTGTCATAAAACTGGCATGCACGTGCAAATAGTGTTATTGAATGTCAGTAAATTGAGAACTAACGGGCTTCTTCTAAACTTACATGTTATTTTCAAAATACTGTAAATTTGTTGTAGCCTACAAAACAAATTATGCAGAGACAATTACATTTGCAAATATATTCCAAGTGCATGGCAAATAGAGTGGATCCTAGCACCAGACACTATTTTCCACCAAGTGCTTAAGCGGCAGGGACTGGGCATCATAAATCAGCACCATAGATGTATATTCCTTCAGAAGGTGTATTTGTAGTAGAGATCTTTTTTAAAAAGTTACGCAGAGTGAATTTCATCTATTTGTCTATCACCACTTCATGTGATGGGATGATCAAACCATTTGAAACCTGACCTGCTAGAAGAACTCTTACAATCCATATTGTTGGTATGAATGCTAAGGACCTTACGTATGTGAACTCAATTCAAAGTTTTCTTGTAAGAAACTCAACATTGTAGCAGTACTTCAGAACTAACCTTTAATCAACTCTATCATGGAAAGCCAATCTTATTATGTACAGCAAATATAAAACAAATGAATTTTGTTTAATGGTACTGTGTCTCAGCAGATCTTTAAATCGATATATCATTTACATTTTGATCCAGATTGCGTTGTCATGTTAGTTTATACTAGAAAGAAAATTGCATATATATTAAAGAGGTACCATCAATCGCTCCTTGATAAATGTTGCAGTATTCTGTATAATTGCAGAAGCAGGAATAGCTTATGATATGGTGGTGATTACAGTATGGGTTCAGTGTATTAATTTCAGGCATGAACTGGACCGAGCTTAGGAAATGGCAAAGCTGCTTCACTGGATGATAAACAAGTCTGGCATGGAGGAGCTATCTGCAACTGCTGTAGTCCAGCTTTCATAACTTGGTGGTCTCTAGAAGTTTTGGACTGGTCTCCCATCATTCCCAGCCTGCATATAACAGACTGCAGCAAAGAATTAACCCAACAAAGAGGTGATGGCTACCATATACAGAGATTGTATTTTATTTATGTATGCTCCTTACAGAATGAACTATCAGGAACTGGATTCTTCACTTCAAATCCATGCTAGCTACCCTTCCATATTTTCTGGCAGCTTTTCACAATCTAAATCCAAACCAATACTGTATACTTCTACCTTTAGCAATTCTTTATCCTGGAAAACCCCCCCACAAGGATTATGGAATTGTTCATAAAGAGGTAAGGTTATGTGCAGGATAGCTTGGGACTGGGCAAGGCTTCCTGGACATTAGAGCATGAAGGCCTTACACATACCTGAACACTGAGACCCCTAGAATCTCATGTGGCTCTGTCAGTGCTGGACTGTGCAGAACACAGGGCTGTATTTGAATGGCAGATACATTTTATTATGGTCATAGATAAAAAGGAAAAAAGAAACACCAAAGTAGAACGTAACTTTTAGCTCATGGTAGGGCAGACTCGACACACTTAACAACAAAGTTTACAAACGTTTAAGTACACAGAATTGTCTTTGTTGTCTAATAAATAATGTGAGCAGAATAAATCAGAATGCCCTTGGAATTTAGGAAGACAGGCAAATCAGCAGCAAATGAGAGTCACTAGTACAACTGGGCTGTACTGTAGTTTCTCTGCATTGCAGAGACACTGTCCTTTAGCACAGGGGACTTTCCTATACTTCTCTTCCAACACTGCTCTCGGAAAGCATTAAAATGGGCCAAGGATAAGGCTCTTCTAAATTTCAGAACAGTGATCTTGTTTGGAAAACTGGTTGGAATTTGGAAACTTGTTAAATGCATCCCATAATCCAACTGGTGTTCTACATCTAGAATCCTTTGTTTCAAAATTAAGTTGGCCTGCTCTAACTCCAATGACAAAAGAGTATCCCAGGAAAAGCCATAAAAATGCAATTTCCTAGAAATGGCTTTTTCCCAGGAGGAATCAAAATAATCTACTATGGGGCCAATCCAGCTGAGTTATGCAATAATGTCAACAAGAACATGCAGATAATAATCCAAAAGCCAGCTTTGACTCATAGCTGGGACCCAATGAGGGACCAGGAGAATATTCCTCAGGAACTTTTTCTAATATGGACATTTCAGGATATCGGCCTAATTCAGTCCTGTACAATAACTGAGCATGAGCCTTAGATAATGTAACTGGTCAGAAGCTGGAATGAACTGTGTAGAGTTGAGGCTGATCTCTGTGCCCTTTGGGGTACATATTCCCAATGGGCATTTTTAATTCCAGAAGCTTGAAAAACCACTCCTAAATATTTGCCAGTTCTGTAGGTTGGGAAGTTTGGAAAATTTGAGAATCTTCGAACCGTTTATGACTATGTCCTTGTTACTGCAGTGAAATAAAAAAGCATGCAAAGCTCTTTTAAGGCCAGTAGGAGTCAAGGACAAAGCAACTACATTGTCAGCATATAAAATTGAACTGATACACTGTTGGGCTAGTTTAGGGGGGTGGAAATCTAGGCTGTTTATGCTGGCCACCAGTGAATTTATATAAAAATTAAATAATGCTGATGCTACCATGTAGACCTGTCTTACTCCTTTACCCATTGGCATTTCATTGGTTAGATGTCCTTGAGTATTATATCTAACTTTTACTCATATCATCATGCATTTAAATATTAGTAGAAGCAGAAGCTTATCAGTTGTGGAATCATTAAGTTGTGCCAAAGTTTGGTCCTAGCAAATTTAAAGTCAGTGAAAGCTGCAAATAGGAATAAACATGTCTGAAGGAATATTTTTCTATCAGATGCTGCAGCACTTTAGAATGATCTAATGTAGTTCTGCCTGCTCTGATCCCACCTGTTTGTCTCTCAGAATAGATTCAGATTCAAGCCAATCTAGGGATTTAATCTGCAGATTTTTAATATACATTTTACAGATTTGGCTCAGTGGACTGATAGGGCAGAAATTGGCAATGTCATCCCTTTTACCTCTCTTACAGATTGAAGTTATAAAGAAACAAAGCTAGCAGTCTCCAGAAAACAGTAGGGTTCTTTAAATAAGCAGCTGCTATTAGCCACTACCATGATTCCCAAATGGCTTCCCTCTTTTTTTGATGGAGCAACTGCTTATTACCAGTCTTGGTAACTGAAATAGAATGAAAAGTGGGGTTTTCTTCATATGGTCTGAAAAATTGGTTCAGACTTCTCCTGGCCTCTTGACAATCACAATCAAGCCAGGCCTGAGCCTTATAGGTATATCTCCTGATAATACATGGATGTAAGGTAGTTATTTGAGCTGTAAAGGTTGAGTTTATCATACTTATTTGAGTGAATATTGGAACAACTCAAAGGTAGGCTTCAGTCTAACTAGAGCACAGATTTGAAAGCAGAATGCAGCTTAGGAACCAATTGTACTACAATCCACCCTCATGAAACACAGCAGGATGGATCCAGGCTAGTTCAAAGTGAGATAAGTACTCAATACTAATTTAAGTCCTATTGATTTCAGTGAGATTAAAGTGATTAACTTTGTCTGGATCCAAGCAACCAAAGAGCTCCATATATTTATAGTTAATTTATACCTTCATTCTGGTGTCACAGCCTGGAATACCATTGTCTTCAAACTATTTTCTCCAACACATTTTATAACACTAGTTACTTTTCCAGTGCTTGATTTTAGTTACAAAGATCATAACCCAAAGCAGCACAATCCATCACAATTTTTGACAGTCTGGATTCCTGAAAATTGAAGCTCTGTGGTCATAATCAGTGTACTGTGATAGAATTGTCACTGGAAGATTTTAAAAATTTAAATATATTTTAAAATATATATTTCATGGTTTCAGTCTTGGTTTCAGCCAACAATGTGAATCGGTAAATGTTTCAAAAAGAACTTGACACTAAAACTACCTTTGCAATGGCGATGACAATAAAGGAGTTCTTTTGCAGAAGCTAAGCAGCAGTGCATACTTATCTACAACAGCTGGAGAAAAGCATTACAGGTGCTTTTATAAAAATGATTCTGGAAGTAGATCATTTGTACCAGCTCATTCTGTTCCTCCAGCCATAGCAGCTGCCAAATACCACACTTTACCTGTGTATTATCACACAGAGTGCTGGATGGGCAACAGTGCTGAAGATCACAGATGATGGATTTCAGCACACAAGACTATATCCTGTAATGACAGGCATGGCATCAACCTCATGATTCAAATGTTGGGAAAAAAATGCAGCAAAAGAAAAACCTGGAGTACAATATGAATTGGAAATGGAATACTGCCATTGCCTAAGCTTTGATCTCACTGATGAGATGTAATACAAATGTAACACCTTTGTATGCATTATTGTGTGTATTATATTGTTTTTCTTGTTTGATAAATGTACACTGACCCAATGCTGATTTACTGGAAAAAACTCATCAGTGTAGCTATATTTATTGCTAATGTCTTTGGAAGAGTTTTTAAAAATCTACAACTCATATGTCACTGGGATATTGAAATTATCTAAGGTGACAAGCAACAGATGCATTTAATTAGGGCAAAGTATGTTTTGTATGTATTTGCCAAATTTCATCATTAGCTGAGTGATTACCGTCTTTAATACCTCCAGTTTTAAAAAGTTTCTCTAATTACAATTGTTCAGATTTTGTATTACTTAAATAAGTTACACTTGACTTTTTTGCAGCTAACTTGTTAAAACATATTATGACTGAGCTACTACAGTAGTGTATGCAGATATGCAGACACAATATAGTGTGTGCATCTGTGCATACACACATACATAATAATATGTATAATACCATACATATCTACTAATGGAAAATTGCTAGTTCTCCAGTGCTACTAGCAAAGGGGAAACAACCCAGACCCTGATTGCAAAGGGCAAGAGTGTGGTTTAAGTCTCTTGCTCTTTTCAGCATTATGTGTGAAAGGTTTATGAACAGTGTGCATGTGTGTAGTGTATGTGTGGGTGGGGGGATTAAAAGGATTGCCTGCTCAAAACAACTGAGCACCAGTCTTGTCATCATAATTAGTCCTTCCTTACCTTGCAGGCAAAGTATATTGCAGGGAAGCAAGGAAGGGACTAAGAATAGGGATTGTGAGCATCTGCCCAAATCCAAGAACACATGGGTTCCCTAGTGCTAAATTCCCTCCAGCCAGAAGACACATCCTCCAACTAGATCCCTTGGGTATCCAGGATCACATGAAATTGATTGCTGCCTTCTGGCTCATCGGAGCTCACAAAAGGCAGTTCAGCCAGCTGCTTTCACTGCTGTCCTTATGTTGTCCCTAAACACATGTTAGTGCCCAGCATGGATGCCAGCAGAATTTATGGCAGGGATAGTTTCTGCCCAATATGACTCCACAAGTAGCATTTGATCAGTCCTCTTCTCAAGAAGAACATAAATACTATTTTTTTGTTTTGTTTTGTTTTTTAACTAGAAATTGGAAGGAACAAGCAAGTTCTAGCCTAACAAGTAAATCTGTCCACACATGTTGAATTGGCTTCCCATCCTAGAGTCCTAAACTCCAAAAGGTCCTGAAATCAAGCATGGGATAATTGGGATGGTGCCATTCTGAGGACTTCCACTTCTTTCTCACGCTCATTCATATTGTCTCCATTATTTCATACATCAAATGATCTTCAATGAGTGTGTGAGTGAGAAAGAGGTCTGTCTCAGGATACTATATATCAATGAAGTATGTATGTATGTATGTATGTATGTATGTATGTATAAAGAAAGAAAGAAAGAAAGAAAGAAAGAAAGAAAGAAAGAAAGAAAAAAAGAAAGAAAGAAAGAAAGAAAGAAAGAAAGAAAGAAAGAAAGAAAGAAAGAAAGAAAGCTTTTCAGATCAGTGGTATGTTAGGAACTGATGTGTCTAGATTCCAGATACTAAATCTGGTGATTTCTTAGGAAAAAATGCAATGTTCAGTGACTGAGAATGAAGAACAATAGAACAGACATCTTTTCAAGATGCAAAGTTGAAAAATAATGTGCTGCTAACCTGGTAGACTGCGTTGTATTAAATACAGATAGGACACCAGAATATATGCACAAATTTAAACTAATCATAATGGCATGCATATAATTTATAATTTATAGTCTGCCAAGAAAACGTCACGAAAGCAGCATCCCCCCCAAAGGGTCAGACATGACTCGGTGCTTGCACAGGGGACCTTTCACTTTCACACATAATTTTGATTGCTTAGGAAGAAGCCATAAGTTAAATAACCTTCTGTAAGTTCCTTGAAGGTCCTATATAGGGAAAAAAGATGGCAAAGCGATAACATCAGATTCTTAGGACATAAAGGACCTGGAGATCTAATTATGAGGACTGATCCTACATTTATTTACTTGTTGTCTTCCAGAATACCACTTACAGCTAGCACAGTAAATGGCCATGATTGCCCAGAATAGTTGGACTTGTAGTCCAGAACGTCTGAAGGGTGCCACGTTGGGCAAGTTTATGCTACTTGATTATTAATATTCTTTTTCTGAGGCAGAGGCAGACTGCAGCCTTCTTTCCCTACTTCTCGTGCTAGAATTATGCAGGCCTGTTTTCCAGATCTACCATTTCGATTGTTTCAATTAACATTTGGGAAGGGGAAAGGAAAAGGGTGGTGAGTCTGATCCTCCAAAATAACAGGAAGGAAGGAAGTTTGCATGTTTTGATTAATTACTGGGATAATATGAAAAAAAGAAATGGCAGCAACATTTTGTTCTCCCTATCTTTCTTTGTTTTAGGGATAATCTGCAAACCATGTTTTTCTGTTAGCTGGCAGGGAAACAGTAGCTGCCAACAAGGCTCTGTGAGTTCTGTCTGCTTACTAAGTGCATCTCTTCCCAAGACAAGAAAAGGAATGAAAATAAGGAAACTACCTTATCTCCTTCATCACATTACTAAATTTGCTGGTTCAGTTTGATTTACAGTATATTGTAGTGTATTTTATGCTGCCTTTCCTATAAGAATACCAGGGGGCACCCATGGGAGTCTGCCCTCATTTGATCCTGATATTTAGGGAGTTGTCTAACTTCAAAAATTTGAGTAAATACATTAACAGTATACTACAGTAAGACAGTGCAGAGAATCTGATCTGAAGGGCAAAATTATTCTGATCATGGGCTCTGATGACAGCACCCAGCAACGTGCTAAAGAATTGGATCAGTTTCCCCTGCCCAGGAATGTGTTTTGAGTAGTCAAGCTTCCTTCCCTGGGCCAGCAAGGTATTTAAATTAAATATCTGTTCCCAAACATTGAAGATCACTAACATTAGTGCAATTCAATGTCCTCCCAACAGCTGTTCTGGACAGCAAATACCAAAAAAGTTCCATGTGAGCTAAGATTGTTCCTTTGTGGTGAAGGACCCGTTGAACCTACAGCCCATGTGTTATTAAATTGTGCCTTCTCTAGGTTTGCAAAGGCCAATTGTAGTATGTCTCCCTATTTGGTGATATACCCAGGCAATTCTCTCTTATTTTATATACAGCTGCCCCTGCCAGACTAGAACAGTTCAGTTTCTGTGGAATGAGGCAACATTTTGTCATCCTGTCTGTAAAACCCATCAAGGCTTAATCAATTGATGATGTAGTTATAATTTTATTTCGTTTGACAGAGACATTTTTTCCTTTACTTTGTGGATCTGCAGAATTCTGGTCAAGTGACCATAATAAAGAACAGCCGGTGTGTTCAAGATTGGGAGGCAATTGCAGAGGGTGGCTACGCAAGGCCTTGAAAAAATGAAACTGCTTTAAGGTGTTCCTGGCAGGGGTTCTATGCCTACTTAGGTATGCTCTAAATCACACTTGCCCTTCAATTCCAGATCTCTGCACAGCCTTATAATATAATATATATGACATAATGATGGCAATAGACAGGATGTGGCAAAAATAATTTTAACATCCATGCTTAACTTCTCTTTTTATAGCTTTAGGACTTAATGGCGGGTTGCTGTATTTCACCATAAATCAGTCTTCCTTCCACAGAGGAGTAAGATAAAATATTAGACTCCTCTGAAAATAAAAAAGAGGAGGAAACAATTATGTATGTATGAATATTGGCCAGACAGTTCTTTGTTAAGACATATTTTCAATTAGCAATAAATACCCGGGATCTTAGGATACTGTAATTACAGGGTTCTTTGCCTTCTCAGCGGGAAAAAGTCCCACTGAATTCAGTAGGGCTTAAACTGGTATATATTTTCATCATTTTAATTTAATTTATTTCAAGTATTTTAGGCTGTGCTTATGAATAAAGTGACTGCAAGGTGGAGTAAAATCTGATAAAAGAATAATAAAAAAATAAAAGCAAGAATAATAAGTAAACAAATCTCAGCTCAAGGAATGCTAAAATGCAGGTATAAATCATCTAGTAAAATAGAGAGCCAGTTTGGTCTAGTGGTTAAGGTTCTGGGCTAGAAACCAGGAGACTGAAAATTCTAGTCCCACTTTAGGCATGAAAGCCGGCTGGGTGACCCTGGGCCAGTCCCTCTCTCTCAGCCCAACTCTGTGCAATGTAGACCAGCCTCCTTGTGGTGCACCCCGGGCAACCTGACTTGTCATGGCTAAATAGTCTACACATCTGGCTGCTGCCCCTCACAAGGATTTCCCAGCAAGAAAAAGCAGCATGAACACTGAACTGCTATGCCATACGATTTAAAAAAAAAATCTAGTGAAATGCAACTCAAGAAGAAGTTAAGAAAAGAAATGGATCTTCAGTTTTTATTTCTTTCTAAAGGCCTGTAGAAGGATGGGTCTAACAGTGATGCTTTGCAGAAAAGAACTTCTCTCTCATCCTTGCCCCCCTAGCTATTCCTGAAAGACAAACAAGTGAGAAGGACCCAATTCATAAGAGGCCCTTCAAGTAATTTGCTTCTAATCAGGTTAAGATCTATAATTTTGGCTCTGAAAATTTTTAAACAGCTTGACTTGAATGGCCATTTGTTGCTGATTCAATGGGTAGGTGCTGTGATGGGTACAGCCTAAGGCCCTTGAAAGAATTGCTTTGCTGCCATAAGTATTAGGTGGGAGTAAATCTCTATCAGTGCTGTTAGAATAGCCATGGGCAATTGAATGCGCTGAATTTTCTATGAAATCTTTTTTTTTCCTTTTTATTAGGAACCATACTAAAGTAGGCAGCAAAAATGATGTTGTTTTCCTAGCCTCACTTGGCAAGCGTAACTGCACTCCATTCCTTTGTGGGTTCCTCCCTCCTCCCAGCACAGCCATTTGCCTCTTAAATTGCAAGAGAAGAACATTCTTTTCCTATACTCACAACTTCAGCTAAAGCATCTCTGAGCATCTGTACATCTACATTATCTATATCTATCCACAGGTAGATTATGATTTGAGCTTAATGTGAGTGCACTATTCTATCCATTTCCTAATTTACTGTTAAGGAAGAGTTTACTGAGATTGGTGTCAATCTCTCCCCCTCCCCCGTGTCTTGCTGGCAGCTGGCTTTCTTCGGGGTAGTAAAACCTTTGATCTTCTTTTCTTCTGCCCTCTTCAACTCCACTGCAGCCCAAAGTCCTTTGCTGGTGACTAGCTCAGTGTCACCAAATGCACATTACATTTGAGTGGGGACTTGAACTCCGTTCAAGACTTCTCAGTTCCAGGTCAGCACTTTAACTGTTGCCCTGCACCAACTGGAAAATGTTCAGAAACTGAGTTCTGACTTCCTGGTTAGTATCTAAAATTCCAGTACGGTTCCAACTGCTGTTTCTGGATCCATTCCAGGTCTGAGGAGTTACATTGTAAATGGTTTGGGTGGGTTATCTAAAACATCCCCTCATCATGGATTGTGCTCAGCAGCAAAGGCTGTGCTCTTTAGCCCCTTGTCTTGGGGTATGAAGCTCCTGAGAAGAAATCCTAGCCTTTCAGCTGCAGTGCCCTGGTTCTGGAATAGCCTTTGAAGGGAGGATTGCCCTGGCATTGTCATCCATCTTACACATTCCTGCAGAGAGTAGAAAGCTGGATCCTGTTTGGATGGCAATTTATTACTGTCCTGGAGATGGTGGCATTGTGTTTTCTTCATGGATTTTTTTTCTGCATTTCTTTATTTTATGTGACTTACTTATTTTTATATTATGCAATTCTTTCTGTTTTATTCTATTTTTCATTTATAAACTGCCTTGGCAGCTTCAGTTTAAAAAATTTAAATTTAAAAAATGTGAGAATCAAATACTGTTTTTCATCACAATTTCTAGGCAAGTGCCAAAAAACTATAAACCATCAGGTATATTTAGAATAATATTAAGCAACATTAAGAGGGAAACACATCAGAAAGCACAAACCCTTTACATGGAAAACAAGTCACACCATCTTTAAATGTCTTACTAACTCATTCCCTATAGGCAGTAATCACTATTTTCAGCCAAGCTCAGTTAAATTCAGGATGAAAGTCAGTTTATTCATAGTGGCAGTGTCAGAAAGGATCTGTAGGGATCAAACAAGCAGAAGCAAATGTCTAACTATATGCTTGGAGTACCTGATAATCCAAAAGCTGCATGGTTGCACTGCAACCTAGTTTGGGATGGAGAAATCAGTAGTTTTTCGCCTGCTGTCACCTTTGCTTATTTTCACTCACTCCATCCATTTTCTGCATTAATTTCTTCTTCTTCTTTTAAAATGTGTAGTAATACGTATATTTAAATGCATGTTTTCTCAAAATATGCATTTTGAAACTTTTTTTAAAAAAAGAAAACCATTTTGGAATCTTAAGTGAGTTCAAAAGCCAATAGATAACTGAGCTCCAATCCTTGTGTGAGTCTGGTTCTTCATAGCAATCAGTTCTCATTGAAATTCTTTAGGCATCTTTGAACAGCTCCTTAATGCGTTTTCCATTTGCCAGATGTCTGCAATTAACTGTGACACAATACATTAAAAACATATTTATTTAATCTTCACTCCGTTGTTCTTTTCAAAATTCTCAAAAGTGCTATGCAAAACAAGATTCACAGTTCATTTAGCTGTATGAATTAGATGCTATTGCTCATTTGAATGAAATAAAAAATGCATTAGAATTTTTTTGGATATAGATGATAGACAGAAAGACAGACAGATTCACGGTTGAGACAAGGAAACTGTGATCAGCACAACTGTTAGGCTATACTTGAGGAAGCACTGCATAATATACAATTAACAAATTCTTTTGTCTTCTATAACCTACCATCATCCCCAAATTGTCACTTGTAGTTTTGGGAATCTAAACCATAGGGATTATTCAAGAATTCTAGCATGGGGGGGTCATTAAGGTTAATATCTAGTTTAAGGTAATATATAAAAGTATTCCTAACAGAAATTTCTTTCTTCAAGTCAATGGTACAATCTTTCAGAGATTGTTAGCATCCATTTCCATGAAATTCACAGGGGAACTCTATCCATTTCATCAGAGAATGGGACCCCTGAACCAGCATTCATTACTTTTTCAGGATAATTTTGTGGATAAAAGGGAATCCAGCGATACTTGGGTGAACTTTACCTTTCGTGATGCAGCAGCATGCTCCCCAGTCACAGCCCAGCCCAGGAACCAGGACACACTTCAGTGCAAGACACTTGTTTGAAAAACTGACTTACGTTGACTTTAATGCTATTTGACACACATGTCTTTACATGATTTTATGTGAGTCATAACAACAATATTACTGTTATTGTTTTATTGTAACCATTAGTTGTCTGATTCATTGAAAATGATTAGTAAATGTAAAGTATGACCCCTGTCTTTTGAAATATTAACATAAGCATACATAGGCTATTATTATTAGTAGGTGTGGTGACCAATATGTATTTTATATTAGAAATGATAGGTTGGGGAGGGATGATAACCTGATGAATATTGTTCATTATTTTAATTTTTTATTATATTTATGTCGTTAAAAAAAGAGAAACTATTCTCTATATCTTGCCAAGGTTTATTAGCTTGTGTAATTTTGTACGAAAATAATAAACTGGTTTTTAATTAAAGTTTTGTAAAATAAGAAAAATATGTATGTATTATTTCTTCTCCTAGCATTCTGCAGTATTAAGCCAATGTTAGCATACTATATTGAGAAATTCTAGTTATCTTATCTTGGAGAAGTAAATATCCTCAAATTCTCAGAAAAATAGTGTGGCCCCCAAATCATGAGATGTGGGGGGAAAAAATCTGAACAATGAATGTTAGATTGGTCTTCTTCATCCACTATTGCTGTCATGGCTAGGTGAAAATGTCTCATCTAGTCCATTGTTATATATGTACTGACCCATACCATGGACTTCCATATGGAATAGGGGAAAATAATAAATAAAATAAAATAAAATAAACAATAGAATATATCAAGAATTTACCTGCTACAGATGGAGTGCTAATTCTATGCTTGGGATACTTCTGATTCTGCTTAATTTCTTTTCTCTGTCTCCTCTTGAACCATAGGATGAAGTGGCAATGTTGAGAACATCTGAGTGGATCTCAATTATTTAGCTGCATGGCAGCTAACTCCAGCCCCAACAACATCCCTGCAGAAAGTTATGGGAAGATGGAGAAATGCCCCTTAAATAGTTCACTTATTATATCGCATTTCAAATCACATTTCACTTATCTGTCTCTACTCAGGAGACCTTTGAATACTTGGTTGTTCCTTGAACTTTGTATTAATAATT
The DNA here is from genome assembly GCF_035149785.1 of Candoia aspera. Taxonomy (NCBI): domain Eukaryota; kingdom Metazoa; phylum Chordata; class Lepidosauria; order Squamata; family Candoiidae; genus Candoia; species Candoia aspera. The sequence continues at coordinate 164,750,898 of NC_086153.1, read as the reverse complement.
TATAGCTCACAGTCTACAGAAGATTTAATTATATTATTACCACTGCTTGTGGTGAAAGAAATATCTTTATGCAGTATTAGGGTAAAAGACGCCCATGAGCTTAATCATAGTTCCTCTTCCCATAAACTTGAAGTTGTAAATTACCCTCTATGAGGAGCTCCTAAGAAGATGACTGGTGTAATCTTTTATTATTTGTCTTTGGCAAGCATTATATCTTCATTGTTTTGTAAAACCAAGAATATGAATGAGCGAGCCATTCACATTAGTTTAACTTAATATGAGTTCTACATCTGAACCTTTGCAAGGAACAAAAATATTCATTCTGACATAATGCCTTTCTTCAGAGAAGCAGAGAGAAATGAGTAGGAATGTAACATGCTCTTATGTAATTTCACTTTTAGTATATTATTCTATGGGATTTGGGGGGCAATTAAAACTTACATAAGAGGTCAGTGATGGTTGGGTCAGAATCTGTTCTGATTCAACCTGCAATATTCACAGTAGGCTTATAATAACCAGCTGTTTTTACAATATGTCATCTGCAGATGTAATATTCAAACATACAGCAGGGACAAGCTTTTCAGATCTTTAATTAAGAGTACTAGAAGATGTGGCATACCAGGAGGATATTACATTTATATAAGGAGAAAATCACTCTCAGCAGATCTGGGCTCCAAGAGTGCACAGCTTTGGTACTAAACAAAAAACCTGATTAATATACCAGGTTATCACAGAAAGAAAAGATTAATTATGTAAAGAGCAGCCAGATCACTCTACTACCAACCCAGGCCAGCTGAAGTCTGCTTGGTCTCAACTCTACATTAACTTTTTTTTCTACTCTGCAAGAAAATGTCTGAAGAAACACATATGCAAATACTGGTTTAGTATGTATGTATCTTTATATTTTCACAAAGTACACATTTTAAAATATATTCAAACTTAGGCTGTTTGCTCTGGGAAAAAGAGCAACAGGGAGATAAAGGTCCACCTAGAGAAGATTTTGATTCATTCTCGTACATACATAGAGAGCCAGTTGGTTGTAGTGGTTAAGGCACCAGGCTAGAATTGGGGAGAGCATGAGTTCTAGTCCTGCCTGAGGCACAAAGACAGCTGGGTGATCTTGGGCCAGTCACTCTCTCTCAGCCCTAGGAGGGAGGCAATGGCAAACCACTTCTGAAAATCTTGCCAAGAAAACTGCAGGGACTTGTCTAAGCAGTCTCTGAGAACCAGACACAATTGAATGGATTAAAAAAAAAGTATATACATAGCACATCAATATATATCACAGCCTTTTCCAGTTTGGTCCTCTCAATATTTTGGAACTACAATTCCCAGAACTCCAGTTAACACGATGTCACTGAGCACACCTGGAGCGCTTCTGGTTGAGGACCACATAGAACTTTTCTACTGGTCTGTAAAGAGGAGATACATCACAGATTTCATAAAGGATCAAAATGTAAACAACAATAATTACTACTAATTTGTGACTCCCTTCCTGTTTCATCCTTTCTTAATTAAGCCTGAGATGCTAAAGTAGATAATCAATACTATGATGTCCTTCTTACAGTATCCCAGGGGAACTATGAGAGTGATTCAAAGCATCATTGTGTTCATAATAGAATTAACTCAACAGCTCTACTGTTGAAAGTGCTTGAATGAAACTTAATGGGCTGTAAAATGATATTTTGTAATGTATTCCCTATAATCCTGGACTAACTGGCTTCATATTCAATTTTTTTTCCAAGAGCTCCTTAAAGCTAGAAGGGGTATGTGTGTGTGTTTGTGTGTAAGGTTTAACACTTCAAGCAGTCTTCAAAATGCAAGCCCATGCACTCTTTGAGAAAATCATGATAATTAAACCATTTATTCATTTATTTGAATGGTTATATATAAAACTTGAAAATGTTTTATATTATGAAACAATGTCCTGAGTTTAACGAATTAGAAATTATAGCTATAGTGATATGGGCCATAAGGAAAAAAAATCAAAACAGAAAGTCCAAAGAGAAAACTCTTTTATTGGGCCATCCACAGTTTTATAATAATTGCATGCTGTCTGGTACATTAAAAAGTATCATTAGGCATTATGGTTAAAAGCCAAAAAAGAAGAAGAAGAGATATTTTTGGCTGATGATAGAACTATTCCCATATCAGTTACAGTCCTCAAGTATTATATAACGCTTAGTAATAAATTAGATGTTATCTGATACAGTGCAAAGAGAATTTTCTCTGGTGGGATCAGATAGCAGAAACAATTGCATTTAATTTTTCCTTTTCTTGTAAATACAAATATACAACATGTTATATAAATATAGAACAGTTTACATTATATTCGATAATGACCTTTTTGGAATAAAAAGTTCCTATATCTCAAGGCATGTCATATAGGGCTAGGCCTTCATTTACAACTGAGAGTCTCCTCGAATTGGCATCTATAACAAAATAATAATAATAATAATAACAATAATAATAAAAACTTGTCAAATGAATAAATTGGCTAAATTGAAAATTTCACCAAGGAATGTTTCAAGCAGCAGTAGAATAATATTGTTCTGTTCTAGCTCCCTTCATGAATGTTCTAGATCCCTTCATGGATTGTTACCTTGTGTACAACTCAGTGAAGCTATGATCTATACCACTGGCAGTGTAGACTGTTAGAAGAGTCACCCATGACAGGAATGTTATAGATGACTAAATATAATCCCCAGGAGAAGGAATGGCAATCCAGCCCAGTATTCTGCCAAGAAAACAAAATGAACTTTCACAACCAGGACAATATCAGTGTGAAGATTACCTTTATTCCCCACCCCACTGGAAAATAACTAATAACTGGAGAAGATAAAGGAGCAAGTACAAGTAGCACTGCTACTTATGATGTGGTAGGTTTAAAGCTGAAAGACGGTCCAGCTGCCAATATGGCCAAAGGCAAAAGGAAAGGTTGACACTGGAGGTATCTGTATGCCATTGATACACGGAATGTTAGCATCATGAACCAAGGTAAATTTGATGGCAGAGCAGAAATGTTAAGACTGAACACTGACATTCTGGAAATCAGTGAACTGAGTAGACTCAAATAGGTCACTCCACAGTATGAGATCTACTACAGCCAAGAAAATGGTTGAAGAAATGAAGTAGCTATCATTATTAACAAAAGGGAGTCAAAATCAGTGCTCAGTTATTTCAATTCAAATCCAAGGCAAGTCAATCAATACTTTGGTGATCCAAGTCTATGCTCTGATCACAAACCCTGGGGAAGCTGAGCAGTTCTGTGACACCTTGCAATACCTTGTAGATCAACACTTTTAAAAATGTCATGCTGACTGTAGGAGACTGGAACACTAAAGCTGGAAGTAAAATAGCATCTGGAATAATGGAAAAAATTGACCTCAGTGTACAAAATGAAGGAGTAGACAGACTAATAGAGTTTTCTGAGAAGAATCAATTTTTATATCAAATACCTTTCCCCAACAACCTAAAATAACACTCTGCACATGGACATTACAGACTGACAATACTGAAATTAAAGTAACTGTAAACTGCAAGCAAAGATGAAGAAGCTTTATTCAGTCATCAGAATCAGGATTCTGACACTGACTGCAAGTCAGATCCACTTCTTCCAAAATTACAACTTAAAATAAAGAAAGCAGATGTAAACCCATCAGACTAAAAAGATACACTCCCAGCAAAATTTCATCTGATTATGAGGCGAAGGCAAAGTGTAGATTTAATGGATTAGATTTGATCAATAGAGTGCCTAAAAGACTGAAATGTATGATGTCATTGAAGATGAAGCAGCTAAAAATGTCCTGAAGTGCTAAAAGCAAAAAAAGCAAAATGGTTCTGCTAGCACATCAAGAAGGGCTGAAGAAAGGAGGAAAGCAAAAGGCAACAGAGAAGAAAATCTGGCCAACTAAGTACTGAGTTCTAAAGAAGAGCAAGAAGAGACAAGATGTAAAATCTAAATAAGCGATACAAAAAAGCGGGGAAGATAACAATCAAAGGGAAAGGCAAGAAATTTATTGAAGGAAACTACAGAAATCAAGGAAAACCTTTAGGCTGAGAATAGGCATGCCAGGCAAAGGTCTACTGCAGAAAGAAGATATAAAGAAGAATTGTAGAAAAGAGAGTCCCACATTGATATGTATAAAACTTTGATTGTTCACCTAGAGCCAGAAATTCTGGAAAATGAAGATAAATGGGCCCAGAAAATATTTCTAACAAAAAGCTGCAGAACTTAATGAAATATCAGCAGAGCTCCTTAAAATCTTACAAGACAATATAGTTAAAGTGGTGGTTAAAGATTTGATTTGTAAGTGGGTATGGAAAACACAGCATGCTCAAGGAACTAGAAAAGATCATTTTATTTTCCACTTCCAAAATGGGCAACACCAAAAGGATGCTCAGACTGCCACATTGTTGGAGGTCCCAGCAAATCATGCCTCATTAGCACGTGGATGAGTTCGTTCTAGGATGCAATTCTCTATGTACTTCTGGAGGAGGCTGTTTGTTGTCCCTCCCACATTCCTCAGGTCCTACCTTCCTCTACCATCTGAGAAGGAAGCATGCTGCTGCTGCTGCTCCTTCCATCTGGGGGCCATGCATGGGCCTAGAGTCAGGAGGTTCCCCATTTCTGCATACAGCCTTTAGCAGCAATGAGGGCTAAGGGTTAATTCAGCTTAGGGAAAGAAAGAAGAACAAGAATCATTTTTCCTGAATGGATGTAACTGGACCAAATAAATGAGTAAGACTTTTTTTCCCCCTTACTTTTGAACCTACTTTGTCTAAGTGTGTAATTCTTTATGCTTGAGTGAGCTAAGTGTGTAAGATCAATAACCTATATTTCTCTAACGTGCTCATTAATGCTATTTTAAATAATATTCTTTTCTGTGTGCGCCTTTTCACTGTATTAAGCTCTGCTCCATTCAGTGGTCCTAGCTGTCCACTAATGGCTTCACACATAATTGCACTTATATCCTATGTTAGTGACCGACAGGAAGCTCTGGCGTGGGCTGGTCCATGAAGTCACGAAGAGTCGGAAGCGACTAAACAAATAAACAACAACAACCTATGTTAGTAAAACTATGTTCAAGATTTTGCAATCCAGACTTCAACAATACATGGAACAAGAACTGCCAGTTGTACAAACTAGATTCAGAAGGGGCAAGGACACATGAAATCACATTGCTAACATCCCATGGATAATAGAAAAGGCAAGGAACTTCTCCCCAGAACTGTTGATTGTACAAAGGCTTTTGACTGTGCAGTCCACAACAACTGTGGATAAGCTTTAACGATACGGGTGTACCTGACCTCCACATCTATCATTTGAAAAGTTTGTGTGCTGATCAGGAAGCAATAGCTAGAGTGGAATATACAGAAACTAAATGGTTCAAAATTGGGAAAGAAGTGTACCAAAATTGTATACTGTCCCCTTATTTATTTAACTTATATATAGAATATATCATTAATACTGCTGAACTAGGAGAAACAGAAATTGGAATTAAGATTTCTGGGAGAATAATCAACTGCTTCAAATATGCTGATTTAGCACTTTGGTGGCTAGAAGCATGGAAGAGAAAATCTTTTGTTGACACTGAAGGAAGAGAATAAAAATGCCAATGTGCTGTTCACTGTCATTCCTCCCCCCCACCCTAAAACTAAGGTTATATGTCAACAGTTCAATGCAAATAGGTGGAGAAGAAGTTGAAGTGGTAATAGACTTTACTAGGCTCAAAAATTATCAAATCAAGGAGTGCATATCACTTCCCATGCCACTACATTCTGTACCAGCTGTAGCTTCTGGATGCTCTTTAAGGGCAGCCCCATGGAAAGCATATTGCAGTAGTCCATTTGGGAGGTGACCAAGGCATGAGTGACTGTGAGCAGAGCCTCGTGGACAAGGAATGGGTGTAATTGGCACACAACACTAAGTTGTGCAAATGTCCTCCTGGCCAAGGCTGCCACCTGTTCCTCAAACAGGAGTCACGAGTCCAGAAGGACCCCCAAATTGCACACTGGTTCTGTTTGGCGTAGTGCAGCCCCATCCAGAACTAAAAGTGCTAAGTCCCTGGAATCAGGTGGCCCCAATAACCAAAACCACTCAATCTCACTAAGTTGAGTTGAGAAAACCTCAAGGAGAATGGAAAGCTCACCAGAAGCACTAACAATGAAGCTAAAGCTTAAATATTTTGGACATATAATGCAAAGGCAAGAGCCACTGAAGTCACTGGGGAAAACCTCAATGCCTGGAAAGTTCAAAGGCAATTGAAAAAGAGGCTGACAAAAGACAAGATGGCTGGGTAGTATGACAGATTACACAAGCATTGGGCACACAAGAACGTGAAGAAGCTGAGAGACAGTCCTGACAAAAAGATGCCTACTGATCATCAACAGTCAGAAGCAGCTGCATGAGTGAATAGTTCTAGCTAAGCAGAAAATCAGGGGGCAAGAACAAACAACCTCCTAGTGTAAATGAGAAACTGAACAAATCAAAATAGTCAGATTTGCTCATCCCTTCTTGTGCATGGAAGAGGTCTGCATGGGCATAACAGGCATAATCCACGTGTGCAACTGTATTCTGCCTATGGTAGAATGAATGTGTTAGGAGCCCCATTGACAAGGATTTAGTTCAGATGGATAACTGAAGACTATTAGAGATCTTTTAAGGTATGTTTTTAGATTGGGGAGGGGGGTAATTCTATAGCAGAAAGCTAAGGCTTTCTTAGAAATAAAATATAGAAATAGAGGAAATTTGGATACTTTGGATATTTTTAATGAGAACTGGATGACTTCCAGGACCCCTCTGATTTGAGGGCAGATCTACCGATCAGCGAACCTAATATTCCCCATCCCCATCCCCACCAGGTTTATGTGAATCTTGAAATTCTATTCTTGTTGATGTGGCTACTGCAATACTGTCAAAGGTTGGACAAAACGAATCACAAGCGGATGGAGCTTTATGGAGGTTCAGAATGGAGCTGAGATTTGTTGTCCCTACCCAGAGTAAATGAAAACATTTCCAAATTGTTCTAGTCTATTTCAAATTCTCTGGGAATAAGCTGATTACTTTTTTTTTCCTTTATGAAACAGGTTTTACTAAAAGATTTTTTTTAAAAAAACACCTTCCTTCCTTCCTTCCTTCCTTCCTTCCTTCCTTCCTTCCTTCCTTCCTTCCTTCCTTCCTTCCTTCCTTCCTTCCTTCCTTCCTTCCTTCCTTCCTTCCTTCCTTCCTTCCTTCCTTCTACAGCACAATATTATAGAGAGCCAGTTTGGTCTAGTGGTTAAGATTCCAGGCTAGCAACCAGGAGACTGAGAGTCCTAGTCCCGCCTCAGGCATGAGAGACGGCTGGGTGACCTTGGGCCAGTCACCCTCTTTCCTAGCCCAGCTCACCTCACATGGTTGCTGTTGTGGGGAAAATAGGAGGAGGAAGGAGTACTGTCATGTTCCCGTTCCGATGTTTATGGTTCCTCGTAACGTTTCACATGTCATATCTGCAGTTGCGTGCTTGCCTGGCCACGCTGGTAAATTTCCTTTGTGCTGACTTGTGATCTTCTGGAATGTATGTTTGGGTTATCTCTGCTGTTCAAGGTTACTTTCTCAGGCCGATTCTAACGGTTGCTAGCGTCTGGGGTGGGTGGTTGCTATGCTAGCCTGAGGGGAGGGTTTGCAACAGGAGCAAGGTGTTTTAAGTTTGTAATTGGCGCGCTTTTGCTCATTCTCAGCTTTCTTCGTACTTTGCATACTATTCATTCAATAAATTAGTTTTCTCTAGTAACTACTGATGAGACTCCTTTTATTGGAATAGGCAATCATTACAGTACTAGGTATGTTCCCTGCCTTGAGTTATTTATAAAAATAATAAAGGCGGGATGGAAAATAAATAATAAAAAAAATCCCAAGCACCATAATGAATGCTCACGCACGCGCACGTACAGAGATGCATTTGCCTTACAATCAGCTCCAGCCCTTACCTAATTTCTCACGTCTTTAAGTGCGAAATTGTAAGTAAATCTAAATCGATACCAATTCCCCAAAGTGTGGGTGCATAACTCTACTTAATCCATAGATTAAAATCTCTCTCATTTTCCAGAAAGAATCAGAGCATTCATTTATTGTTACATTTACATGTTGAAAAAACCCTCCATGCCTGTGGACATGGCTAATTGTCTCATCAATTTCTGCCCAGCTGAGACACTTCAGCAACCAGAGCTTCATTAGAAGGAGCTGCACTTCTTCCCAGTGTCTCATATATAATTTCCCAATGCCTTAGCAGTGATAATTATGAACGATGCCTATAAACGGGAGGCTTTTAATAGATTTTACCTCATTAAAGAAGAATTCAAAGGATTCATGACAGTTATGCCACCTACAATAGAAAATATTACATTTAACACCTCAAACCAATAAATGTAGTCAAATTTGGGCAAATTGATACTCTTGCTGCATTAATACATTTCTGTTCTGGGCATCTCACACTGCCAGTAATGGAAATGATTTATTGCATCTTTTCTGTGGGCGGGTTTTTGTTTTTTGGCATCTTAGAGGATATTAGATAAATAGGGGCTGGCTATGGATGGCCAGGTTTTTGAAGTATTGAGAGTGTTCTGGTTTATAGTTTAGCTGTTTAGATACGCAGAGCTTCTCCTATAGCTTAGAGACACATGCAGTATGCCTGATCTTCCCTTTATAGTTGCCCCATGTTTTTAGTAAGCAATTTACCATTTCTTTATGCCAATTAATATTAAATATCAGATGACATGTATTCAGAGGTATATCAGTATAAAATTATTCCACTAGGCAAATGTCTTTGTGTAATAATCACCTGGCCAACTAGGTTAAGTAGACCATTTCCATTACGCAACGAATTAGATGTTTTAAGAAGGCCAGTGCTCCCTTTCGTCCATAGAGAATCCCAAATAATTTATCACCTCAATTCCTGTATAATCTGGAAATTCCCCCTTAGCTTTTTCTCTAAGTCTCACAGAGTTTTAAACTTGTCTTTAAAACACACTAATGATTTTGCTGAGAATTTCCCATTCTGCCATATTTACTCTATTTTTGGTCAGTTTTCTCTGATTAAATTATGCCTATAACTTTTGCAAACATTGACCCCTTGGTTCTTGGAGACCTCCAGGGATGAGCCTACAAGAAGTGAGAGTGGAAAGAGATCTGTCTCCCTCTCAACTCTCCCCCAAGTGTTGCCTTTAAAAACTTTAGACCGGCTGAATAGCCACTCTATACTTTTCTGCTCCTCTCAACACCGTCCCTGCCTGACCTCCATCTCCATCTCCATTCCCTCTCCCTTCCTCATTTTTTTTTAGAATGAAGTTTTGGAAGGTAGCGAAACTGGCATCGATTTGGCAAAGGGAAGACTGGAAGTACTCAGTACGAGCATCTTCCTTCTGTTGGAGGTCCCAGCAAATCAGCATGCCTCATTAGCATGTAGATGAGTTCGCTCTAGGATGCAAATTCTCAATGTGCTTCTGGAGGAAGCTGTTTGTTGCCCCTCCCAAATTCCTCACTTTCTCCTTCTTCACCATCTGGGAATGAAGCACCATGCAGCGGTGTGGTCTTCCCATCTCTGGGCCACATGCTTGGGCCTAGAGTCTTTGCCCCCTTCTTCACGAGCCTTCAGCAGCAATGAGGGCTGAGGGTAAATTAAGCTTAGGAAACAGAAAGAAGGATCAGAATAATTAACTTTTCTTCTGAGATGGATGTAACTGGACCAAATAAATCAGTTAGACTTATTTTTACTTACTTCTGGACCTACTTTGTCTAAGTGTGTAATTCTTTATGCTTGGGTGGGCTAAGTGTGTAAGATCAATAACCTATATTTCTCTAACATGCTCATTAATGCTATTTAAGATAATATTCTTTTTTCTGTGCACATCTTTTGCTGTGTTAAGCTCTGCTCCATTCAGTGGTCCTAGCTGTCCACTAATGCAGGGATCCCCAAACCCCAGGCTGCAGACAGGTACCAATCCATGGCCTCTTAGGAACTGGGCCGCACAGCAGGAGGTGAGCAGTGGGTGAGTGAGCAAATTTACAGCCTGAGTATTTACAGCCGCTCCCCATCACTTGCATTACCGCCTGAGCTCCGCCTCCTGTCAGAGAAAGCAAGCCCATTGGCTGCTATCTCCAAACGGTGTGAAGAAAAAAGAATAAAAGGTCAGGAAAAAGAGGAAGCACTTGAATCATCCTGAAACCATCCCCCCCCCCCCGGTCTGTGGAAAAATTGTCTTCCACGAAACCGGTCCCTGGTGCCAAACAGGTTGAGAACCACTGCACTAATGGCTTCACCTTCCCCACCAGGTTTCAGCACAGAATCTGTAAATTGGTTCACTTTCACCAGGAGTTGCAGACAGGTGGGAGAGGAAAAGACCAGTTGGTTGACAGCCTGCTAACCCACTGTGACTGTGCCTACAGCTGTAGCAGCATGTTGAGAATTCAGTAGAGGACTAAGAGTTCATAATAAATAAAATTATGACGATATTGACAGGGATATGACATCTCTTTTATTTAAAATTACACATAAACAATACATTGAGGAAGGAAAACCAGAAACCCATTAGTGTAGCTGTAGAAGTACATCTGAGTTTAAGATGGAAAAAATAGACAACAAGGAAGGAAAACAACCATCTTACTCAAAGCAGCAATGAGAAGAATTTAGTTTTTGTATATTGGTATTCAGTACTGTCAAGTCAGATATGATTGTCTAACAGAATCTAAAATCTGCTTTATACTTTCTGAAATTGCATATTTTTATTTAAAAGGGGCAGGAAGTAGGGCAAGTATGACCTGGCCCATTCTGGCAAAGAAGACATTTGTACAAATATTGCTGTTTTAAACACTCACCCACTCACTCTCTGTGCAATCCTATTGTCCTGGGAATTGTAGGATCTGAGAGTCTTTGTCTGCTGGGGGTGGTGAGGGGAGGGGGCTGCTGTAGTGATCACTGCTGCTTGCCCAGTGGCAGAAAGCTCTGCTGGTGGGGCTGCCCTGCTACTGCTGCTTCATGGGCATGAAGGGCTCAAGGAGGATGTGCTGTAGCAAACTCAGGCAATCTTTAGATCTACTAGATCACATGTTTGTTTGTCAAACATGAACTCACAATACGGTGTGGGAGAGAGGAGAAAAATGGAAAGGAAGGAATAAAGGTATAGCCACTCCTTCTCCCCTGGCCAACTTGAGCACAGTGGAGCTTAGCAAGTAGACCTCTTCCTGCATATTCTCTTCCCATTCCACTTTTGTAATATCCTTTGGGTGGGCATTGTTTCTCTGCTCTTTCTTACCCTGTAAATGAGCAAACCTGTTCACTACAGCCACATTACTATAAAGGTAATGGGAGAGGAAGGCAATGACACTTCACTAATATAATTGAATATGGAGCATAACCTGGCAACATATTCATGCTTTTTGCACTTACCACAGATTAAAAGTTTTGCCCAAGGAATGCTTCCAAACGCTCATTATTTTTTAAAGTAATATTCTATATTCGAACTTGTTTTAAAAAATATTTACATTAGAGATCCTCTGTTGTTTCATTTTTAAAAATTATTTTAAAATTTATTCTGACCAGTGTGGCTACAACTGAATAGTTTACAGTTTGCTTCCCTCTCCGTCAATTTTTTTTAAATAAACAAAATAGCAGAAAAACAAACAAAAAACACCCAAAACCAAAACCAAAACCCTGATGTAATTGTCCATAATTTGTATCAAGTTTTTCTCCCTTCCATGTTTAATTAATTTAAAAGGTAAAGGTAAAGGTTTCCCTTGACGTAAAGTCCAGTCGTGTCCGACTCTAGGGGGCGGTGCTCATCTCCGTTTCAAAGCCTTGGAGCCGGCGTTGTCCATAGGACACTTCCGGGTCATGTGGCCAGCATGACTCACGGAACGCCGTTACCTTCCCGCCGAAGCGGTACCAATTAATCTACTCACATTTGCATGTTTTCAAACTGCTTGGTGTGCAGGAGCTGGGACGAGCAACGGGAGCTCACCCCGCCGCGCGGTTTCGAACCGCCGACCTTCCGATCGACAGCTCAGCGGTTTAACCCGCAGCGCCACCGCGTCCCCTCTTAATTAATTTAGCATTTATTAATTTATTATTTATTATATTGATTTATATAGCTGCCCATCTCACTATTGCAACTCTGGGTGATGAACACTGGAATAAAACCAACAAAGAACAAAATCAATTAATAATAATAGTAACAACAACAACAACAAAACAATAGCATAAAGGCACCCAGGGACACTCCAATCCCCAGAACCACACTCAGGTTAAGAAAAGTCATATCCAGAGGCTCACCCAAATATAACCAAAATGCTCCCTAGAGGCAAAGATAACTAGGCTCAGACTCTCATACTTCGGGCACATCGTCAGGAAAGACCGATCGCTTGGAAAGGACATCATGTTTGGTGAAGTCGAGGGCCAGCAGAAAAGAGGAAGACCTTCAATGCGATGGGTTGATACAATTACCGCAACGAAGGATACAAACATTGGAACAGTCAGGCATAGGGCACAAGACTGAACAGCATTTCGTTCTGTTATACATAAGGTCGCCATGAGTCGTAAACGACTCTGCGGCAACTGACAACAACAACACCCAACCTCCCAACGCCATGCCTGAGGCAGTCCAAGCCTTCAAGGATGGTGAGGAGTCCTGCAAATGCTAAAAACGATGTGCAGGAGCTGTCTAAATACTAACACTAGGTCAGTGCAAATGTTGAAGCTCTTTGAAAGTGCTGCTTCAGAACCCGTATGAAGCCCCTCTTTCCAAATCATCAGAGCAGCTGCATCTTTTACCAAACTTGTGCAGTTTTTGTTAGCTTGTTGCAGCAGTCTCTGCCTGTGTATGCCTGCACAGCAACTTCCCTTCCCAGGTGAATTAATCTAAATTTAAGTATAACTAAACTTTTATTAAATACACTTTGCATGGTGATTCCTCGTGCATTTCATTGCTACCCCCATCATAAAGGACAGGGGCAAGATAAATGGACCCCTCTCCAGCCCTCTTTCATAGGAACAACATAACAGCATTAGAGGAGGATGCCCATCCTCCCTCTGCCTTGGCCAATGTCTGGCTACCCCCGTTCCTCACCAGTCACAAACCAAGTTGGAGCCAGGGAGAGATACAGTATGTCATTATTTAGGGGGAGCACATCAACAATTGATACAACAGTGCCAGTTCCACTCTTGAAAATATTTCACAGAATTGCTCTGCACAGATCTTTTGTTTGCACAAACATATTTAAATAAATGAAGAAAGGAGAGGAAGATTGGAACCCAAGGTCTTTACTTTTCTTTGAGCAATTTCCAGTCAAATAGTGAATCATTTCCTAGGCCAGCCTTCCCCAGCATGGCACGATAACACTTAGAAAGCCTGCCGTACATCAGGTCCAACACGTCTGCATAGAGTCTCCTGTGAAGGCAGCTAAAAACTATTGGCTCTGGGCAATTTTGCGCTGTAGTTTTAGCTCCTGGTCTCCCATGCTGCTGCTGGCTGTTTCTTCAGCCAACTTCTGCTTAGGCCAGATCAAGGCCCTGAAAGACTGGTCACTCCCCTGCTTCCTACCCTTCCCCTCTACACAGGGAAGCCTTGCTGTCAGGGGCTGTTCCCTCCTCACCAGTCCCCATGTCTTTCCTTTGCTCTCTCAGATGGTTGTGCCCATGGATGCCTTCACACCCCATTACCTTCTTTGACACTAACCCAGATCCTTTCTTTGGCATTTCCCCCCCTTACCTTAGCGCTGAGTCTACAATAATCCAAACAATAGGGAACACATTGTTTTGTTTTGTTTTTCGTTCCTATGTAGGTCCATGCAAACTTGATTAGCAAGGAAGAACTGATAGTTCGGTGTCATAGAAACAACGTAGCAACATTTCTTTGTTGCAAATTAAAGAAGCTAAAAAATAAGGGGAAAGGAAGGAAAGCTTTTGCAGGTCTGTGAGAAGAGGGGTGGGAAAGCAAGAGGAGCAGGCTTCACCCAGCCTGGCAGAAACCAAAAAAGAGATGGAGGGGAGATGTAAGGGTTGAATGGAACATGAGCTTCTAGGCTTGAGGATAGCTGACTTAGCAGGCTATTGAAGGATAAACTGAAAGAGCATTTATTAAAAATTGCTGATAATGTAGCAGTCCTACAACCCAGGACAAAATGGCTGCACAAGGCGGTGATCAGCTGCTGGAAGGGAGGGCACATGCCAGGCCTTGAAGCCAAGCAGAACTGGGACTACTACTAGAACGGAACGAAGTGCTGGAGACCATCCGCTCTGAAGAGCTGAAGACTGCTCTGGTTGGAAAACAGCAGTGTTGAAGTGAAGCTGGAAAATATGGGAGCAGGGTGCATTTGCTTTGGGAGGAGGATGTCCTCCATTCCTGCCCTGGGAAAGCAGTAAGTGGCCCATACTGGTGGAGGGCCAAGCAGAAAGTATGGATCAGCCTCTGTCTCTGCTCTGCAGCTCTTGGCCAAAGGCATCCATTGCTTCTTTGTGTCATGTGGCTGTTGCCAACAGGCTGGTGGCATTTCATTGAGAGGAAGGACAAGGATCAACAGGGTAAAATATATGGAACCTATGCTACACTGTTTATTGTACTATTACTATTTATTATACACCTATTTGATTGTATTCATTGTAATCTTTTTAAGATACGTAAAATAAGAATGATGCGGGGAGCCCCTGTTTACCTAATTAAAATATAAACAAAATGGTTGTTTTAAAAAAAATCTCAGTAACAATGGAGAAAAGTTATATTAGGACCCTGTGAGAAAATACAAGCCAAGAAAACGAAACTAAAATGGAGCTGCCACACTTTGAAAGGGACTGGGAGCAGAAGCAGCTGAGAAACAAACCCGCTGGTTGGCTGGGGAGCTGAGGGCTGCCAGGCTCCTATGCAACATCCAGTTGAGTTTCAGCCATTACCTCAGACTTGTTTTCTGTAGAGACTACATACAGCCTGCAAGGAAAAGCAAAAAAAGGTGTTTTTATATGGAATCATCACTCCTGGAGATGCTTGACAACAGATACATCATCTCTGATACATACATCTAATCTTAAGGGACAAAACTCAAATGCCCCATACATTCGAGTTACTTGAGGGCTCCTCATTCTTCATCCACCTTAGAATCAGGCACTGGGGCCATGCAGCAGAGTCCACTGTGGCTGAGCTAGATCTCACCCCCGCGGCTCTTGCTGAAATCTCTCAACTGCAGGGTTGGGGTGGGAGAGGAGGTTCAGCAAGAGAAAGACTTTCAAAGGAAACAAGCTTAGAGGGCGGGATCCTGCTTCTCCATAGCCACTGATCTTCCTGCCTCTTCTCTCCCTGGGCACTTTTCCTGCCCAGTCAACCTCCAGGCCAGAAGCCCCCTTAGTGAGGAGAAGGAAGGTTTCTGTTTGGACAAGGATCTCCTTGTTTGTCTCCTGGGGATGGACTGCTTTTATTTTTGCCTCACGCTCCTGCATCACCAGATGGGTGTCAATTACGTGAGGTCTCCAGTGCCTTTCAGATATTTCAGCCCACCTCTGAAAAGCCCCACCTGGATTTCTTCAAGGAGTTTTTCTTCTGCAGTGGCCTGAGAGCCTCTGGCTGACAACAGACTGATTTACAGTTGATGACCTGGTAAATAACAGGGTTGTACATGGCTGCTGATTTTGCAAGCAAAGTGGGCACCACTGAAACCTTTATGGGAACCGAATCTGGTTTTCCAAAAGCAGACCATACTGATACAGCCGCATACGGGATCCAAGCAATTAGAAATCCTGCACAGATCAACATCGCCACCTAGTGAGAAGAAATGCATAACAGAGAATAAGACAACCTTTTCCACACGACAGACAGAAAATTAATTCAATTGTCTTGCAGAAGGCACTGTATTATTGGAGATAGTTCTCAATCAGGGGAGCAAATTACCACAGAATTAGTGACAAAGTTTGTGAAAACCTATTTCCACTTGGCATAACAATGAGGTGCGATGTGCCCTCTCAAAGCTGGGGCAATAACTGGAAAACAGGAGGGCATGCTAGTACATACTCTCTCAGAAGTAAATCCTATTTGAGTCAGCAGGACTTATTCCTGAGCATGCAGCCTAAAAGGTTATGGATGAAAGAAGGCAGAGAAATAAATTCCATCAATGCAACGAGAGTGAAACCACCTCAAACGTGATTACAGCCACAGGAGATCTTGGTGGTGACCTTTTCTCATGTTGCTTTGAAAAGGGATGAAACCTGTGGATATAGCAAAGTACTCACTGTTTTTTCTACCACATTTGTCCTGAATGGGAAAGAACCGGCATACATCACCTTGCCTGTGTTAGTTTATGTGGCCTGTCCAAAGTTTGGGGTAGGCGTGTGCTAAAAAATGATGCCTGTCATTTTGGGGGGCCTGGCCATCATTTTCTGGGAAGCAATTCATTCCTTCTGTACATCCAGGTGACTTGCCAAGTGCAGTGACTAATATAGGTGATTTACTGTATATTAAGATCATGCTACTGTATAAAAACATACCAATAGATACAATATAATGAAGAATATCATTGATAGACTAGATCAGATTGAAATTATTGATAATTTGTTTTAAAGATAATCATTTTTTTTTCTAAAATAAAATGAAGCATAAGAGAAATGATAGATTTTAACTGGGTAGGACTATGTTCAGTTGAAGGCAATTAGGATTCTCTATTTGACTGTAAGTTTTGTTATTTTTTTCTGTAACTTGTACTGAAGTTTACACCAGAGGGCTGTAAGCTTCCTACTGAATTCGTGTTTGAAGAAGCTGGTGAGTTCAGGGAGAGCTATATATAAAGTATAGGATCTGATTGGTTGGCTTCTTAGTAAATCATCCCACTAAAGCTAGTATGGAATGAAAATTTGCCAGTTCGAAATGCTCTAATTGAGTAACAACCATAAATACTATTTTATTCAAAGTTCCTGCATAGATTAATGGAAGTAGACTTTCCTGTCCCTTCTACGCTGCAGGTCCTCCCTGCACAAAAACTCAAAGCCATAGTGTGAAGAAGAGGGACAGTCAGGCGGGGGCACCTTCCACCTACAGGAAGGGCCTTTGGTTAATTTTCAGGGATAAACACCCGTCCCCCACCGCCACCCCAGCCATGGACTGTCACAACCCCCAGCTTTCTGGGTAGCCTTTGGGGGATACCCTCATGGGAAAAAGGGATGGGCGGTTCCATTTCCATTGTCCTGTCACACATACAGTATTAGCGGTGCAGCTGACCTGTGTTCTTTAACTGGATTGTGTTCAGCTCAAGTTCAGGAGACGGGAACTATGCTAGCACTTTATCCCAGTCCTGTTTCTCTGACATCCGGCTCACTTGTGCTGGACGTGAGTCCCTCTGCGTTTCTTCCCCCCAAATATAACTGTATAACTTGTATTTTGCAGTTTCTTTCTTCTGCCAAGTTACGTGTTACCCTTTACAGTATTACAACTTTTTTCCCCCCAGGGAGAGAGACTTTGAAATCATGTTTTGCATTTTTTCTCCACTTTCTCTTCTGACCCATGTTGAGGTTGGACAACAATCTCCCCCACCCTCCGTCCTCCACACCTTCTTCTATCTCTGCCTTTCCTGCTCCTGCTCTTTTGCCATCTTCCCCCTTCCTTGGATCCTGGGCTCTTCCATGGTCCTTGGGGAGATGGAGTGGCAGAGGCAGCTTCTGAGCGGGAAGGGGGCTGCTGCATCTCCTGGTGGTGGAGGATGGCAGAGGTATCGAAGCCTGAAAGAATTTAATTTCAGAGTTCAAGGGGGAAGGAAGCCCAGCTCTTTCTGGCTGGAGGGAAATAAGAGTTGCAGGCAGGGAATTTGTGATTTTTTGTTTGTTTGTTTGTTTGGTGGTTGTTCTCCAATATGTATTTACAGAGCTGTTAACAAACATGCAATTCTCCTTCAACCAGCATTCCTGAGAGGATACAATATAAATCTATTTATAACTGCTGTAAAGAAGATTGGAAGCCACTCCTTTATATTTTTTTTCTTTTCTCTCTTCCTTCCAATCTCAGATATGCAGATGATACCACTTTGATGGCTGAAAGTGAAGAGGAACTGAGGAGCCTTATGATGAAGGTGAAAGAAGAAAGTGCAAAAGCTGACTTGCAGCTAAACCTCAAAAAAACCAAGATTATGGCAACCAGCTTGATTGATAACTGGCAAATAGAGGGAGAAAATGTAGAAGCAGTGAAAGACTTTGTATTTCTAGGTGCGAAGATTACTGCAGATGCTGACTGCAGTCAGGAAATCAGAAGACGCTTAATCCTTGGGAGAAGAGCAATGACAAATCTCGATAAAATAGTTAAGAGCAGAGACATCACACTGACAACAAAGGTCCGCATAGTTAAAGCAATGGTATTCCCCGTAGTAACATATGGCTGCGAGAGCTGGACCATAAGGAAGGCTGAGAGAAGGAAGAGAGATGCTTTTGAACTGTGGTGTTGGAGGAAAATTCTGAGAGTGCCTTGGACTGCAAGAAGATCCAACCAGTCCATCCTCCAGGAAATAAAGCCAGACTGCTCACTTGAGGGAATGATATTAAAGGCCAAACTGAAATACTTTGGCCACATAATGAGAAGACAGGACACCCTGGAGAAGATGCTGATACTAGGGAGAGTGGAAGGCAAAAGGAAGAGGGGCCGACCAAGGGCAAGGTGGATGGATGATATTCTAGAGGTGACGGACTCGTCCCTGGGGGAGCTGGGGGTGTTGACGACCGACAGGAAGCTCTGGCATGGGCTGGTCCATGAAGTCACGAAGAGTCAGAAGCGACTAAACGAATAAACAACAAACAACTCTTCCTTTTCTGTCTCTTTTCTTTCTTTCTTATTTACTTATCACTTTTCTTTTACTTTCCTTTTCTTTAAATTTGTATTGCTTTTATTCTGTAAAAAATTTCTTTAATAAAAATTAATTTTAAAAAACCCTGCATTCCTGTGTGGTCCCAGAGCCATGCATATGGCTATCAGACTTTTTAAAAATGCAATTTCAAACAAAGGCATGCTCCCCCAATTGCACATGAGAAAATTTCACATTTCTCCTCCTCTCTCACTATATACTACTTTGTGGCACTAGATTGTGCTGTAAATATTGTGCATGTACACCAGTGTAAATCTACTTGGAGGTGGTTTAGTTTTGTATGACCAGCACCTGGTGACGTGCATTGGGATCGGGGAGATTCAGCTTCAGCTTCAGCTTCACCTCTGGAAGCTCACTATCTTTAGGCCAGTAACTTTCTCAGCCCAATCTCCCTCACAGGGTTGTTGTGAGGAAACAAAATAGAGAAAGGGAAAGCTATGTATCCATCTCTGACCTCTTGATTAAAAGAGAAAAATATAAATCTAATGAATCTCAGGCTAATTTAATATCGTGCAATCAACTTTATGGTTTAAAACACTTAGAGGGAAGTGACTTGTTTTTCCCCCAGAGAAAATCTCTGACAGAAAAAAAATATCTGGCTAATGTCCCTTTCAAAATCTACTTTTAAACCAGATTCTAGATGAAAAGGCGCAAAGACTTGAAGTGAAAGGCAAGTGGCAGGTAGGGAGATTGCCAGGAGCAGGGTGTAGATTTGCCATGTTCAGTTTAGTTGCCCAAATTCCCCTTTACTTCACATAAATGGTTTTCTGTTTATGCTACTGAACCAAATCTTCTTCTCTATTCAACCCATTCTTAAAACAGAAACAACCGTTAGGGATTGTATGCACTTACCTTAGTTAGTTTCATTTCCAGTTCATGGCTATTCTGAATCCTGCTGTCATAATGAGCTACTTCTTTGCTGGATGACTTGACCTTTGCTATTATTTTAATATAGGAAAACACGATCACAGCAGTTGGGAATATGAGGCAGAAGAAAAGAATATTCAGGATGAATGCCTGCCCTGCCACTGAACCTTGAGCCAGCCACCAGTCCAAGGTGCAGGATGTGCCGAAGGGCTCAGGAGCATAGTTCCCCAAGCCAGCAAAGGGAATGGTGGCCCAAAAGACAGCGTAGGACCAGATAATGCCTAGGCAGATAAAAGCATGGTGTCTCTTCAACCAGATTCCTAGGAGAAAAAATACATATTATGAAGTTATAATTGATTAAGTATATAATACTATGGACACCCACATCTGTACAATTGTGTCTGCACACACATATATATGCAGACACACAGGACTGTAGAGAAGTGGCGAGTCAATCCCAAAGGATCACCTCACCTAGGAATTCAAGGATGAACAATTTCTAGTTGTGATTTGAAATGGAAAAGCAGTAATTAAGACCTGATGAATCACCCAAGTATGGATGCATTTCAGAGATTGTCTCACAGAGCTGGCTGGGAACCCTGGAGTGCAAACCTCGACACATCTGGGGGATAAGTTGTGTATAATTTTCAGCTTACCATAAGCTAAATAGCAGATTTTGAAATACCGGTCCAGGCTGACTGCAGTCATAGTAATAAGACTTCCGACTCCAAAGAAGAAGCCGGTCCATCCGTACCAGCGGCAGCCACTCCAACCAAAGATCCAACGGTGGGAGAGGAATGCAATGACACTAAATGGCTTTCCTGTCACTGTAAAGGAAAAGAAGAGGCAGGTAAAGGTCTGAAACAACAAAGAAAAATGAATGTAATCCTCTTTCAAGCAACATAAAAGTTATAGGAAAGAAAGAAAGAAAAAAAGAAAGAAAGAAAGAAAGAAAGAAAGAAAGAAAGAAAGAAAGAAAGAAAGAAAAAGAAAGAACCCAAGATACAGTCAAACTGAAGAGAGATAACATGACTTATAGAATATTGGTAATGGCTTCATTATTCATTCAAAGATCAAGAAAGTTTAAAAGACTTCATACTGGAAAATATTGCAGATTTTTTTCAAAATCCAATTTTAATAATTTTGTGACACTTGGTTTTAAAATTCCACCAAACATTTCAATTTCCAGATTTTCCCCTCCCAGAATTCTGCATGTAAGGTGATCATTCTGCTAGTAACTACATAAGAAGTGGTTAAAGTAAAGAGACTTTTCATGATTAGTGGTAGATTTCAGCTTTCAATTTCTGGGAGAAATTGCTATGGTCAAAATGTTTTCATTACTTGAGTTGTTATCTATTTCAAGTTCTTCCAATTAGTTTATCTCCATTCATAACGGAAAGGTAGGGAAAATTATATTTGGCCTTCATATATGCAAATTAAAGTGTAGGTTTTCTTACAAAGTAATAAATATTAGGATAGATGACAGTAGAACAACAGTTTTGCCCCAGCCAATGTTTTGCAGGCCATAAACAACGTATGGTTTTTACTGGACTCTTGAGCCCAACAATGCCAACCCCAGAAAGACTTGCTACTTTGGAAACAGAAAGGAAGCAAGGAGCTAGATTTTTTTTTTTTGCACATCTTGCATATGAATTAACTTTTGTCACGAAAATTAGTATAAACCTAAGTGTTGTTTCTTCCGAGATATATCTGACGTTTGTATGTCCAACAGAGCCACATTAGAATGTAGGCCACCCACAGAAGTAAAAAAAAACATGCTATATAGATTTGACTTTGACACCTGAAGATTCATTGGATCGGATTGGATTGTGATGAGCAATAGTGGGAAATCGTGGTATTATTCCACTCAAGGGTGCTCTTAGCATCAGAATATTACTTACCATATCCCTCAAACCTGCTCCTGAAGGCAGGGGACTTCCAGTACATACAACTGGAGTGTTATGGGGGAGAACAGCAATGGAAAATCCAATTCTATCAGCTTCTGCTTAACACTGAATATACCCATTACCTTTACATAGCTTTGTTTTAAATTGAACATTTCTTCTAATAGTATTGATGATTTCAATAATGCTTCAACAATTCTATGCTAAGACTATACACGCTTCATAACTTTCAAGCTAATTCCTCCTATATCATTTATTATACAAAATGGAGGGACTACATATTTAATCAATTTTATTCAATTTTACTGAAATTCAATTTTATTGAAATTAAAGGAAACTAAGGTTTTGACTATATGAAAGAGTCATTCATGGCTACATGAATAAATTTGGTACTGGCTAGAAATAGTAGTTGAGTTTTAGAAATTAATTGCTGTAATTAAATATTTTTTTCACTTCTTTTTTTTACTGGGAAGAAATTATAAATCATTGCATGATTTGTTTGTAGGCTTCCTTTAATTGCACAATACAGAATCCACAATTAAACATACTATTCAATAATTTTTTATTAAAAGCTATTGATATAATACAGTATGAATGAACTATAGAAATGTAGTTTTATTTTATTGAGTCCTTACTATTAGATTAGCAGAATGTTCTCATTTTTTTGAACTGATCACATTTTATTTGTCATGAATCTATTAAATTTAAGGTTTAATTGTCTAAATGATCGATGCATCTGAAGAAAGAATAAAAATAAATTTAATTGTGTAGTATTACTCAGATTTTAAAAAACTATCATTCACATATTGTTATATTCGGTAACAGCAGTCCCCACTCTGGTGCCAGCTATGTTAGACCACAGCTTCCTAGCCAAGCCTTGAGTACATCCAGTACATCTGGAGGACACCAGATTGATGAAAGCTGTTATAGATACTGCAATCAACTACACTACTACCTTTACTAAATTCCAGATTACATTTAAAATATGCACCATTTCAATTATTATTTTCCACCTTGGTTGGCATTAATCATCTGTAAAGACAGAAATTAAAGAAACTTTGATGGTGAAAACCTGTGAAGAAGACATCACTATAGGCCTGGATGCTGCTTACAGGGTCCCATATATTCATTTTCAGCTGAGCTAAAGTAGAATTACCTGAAATCCCCAAGTCACAGACTGCTAAATTGACCGTCATGATCTCTGCAGGCCTCAGCTTCCTTTTCCGTTGTATAGACATATAAATAATATATCCGTTGCCTAAAGTGGACAAGATCCCTGCAATAAAGTGAAATACAACAACAGGAATGCTATCAGAGTAGACTAAGATCTTCCAGATAACTTCCCAGAAGTGAATTTTCAGTTTCAAACATGGAAATCTTAAAAGAGATAAACAGGATTATCTCTCTCTCCGTCAGCATTTCAGTGTGGGGGGAAAAAATCACATCATTTTTTCAGTGGGAAGGATCCGTTGATAAGAATTTGCAGAGGGACGTCACAGTTTCTTGAGGAGAAAGAAACCCTTTTAAAGTCCTCCAAAAAGGTTCCAATGGAACCTATATTTAAACATGTAACAGGCACTATCCTTTTGGAATTGTATCCAAAAGGCTACATAGCCCTAACAGCTATATTATAAAAGGTAAGTTTGCTTTTTTAAAATCTCCATCTCCCCTCCTTTTCAAGTTCTTGCTCATTTGTAAAGTAGCCTGCCCCAGCACATAACTGCTGGCATGCACATACTCACATGTGCTTACTTAGATTTTATTTATAACATTTACCTCTCTCCTTTCCTCCAGAAACTGAATACAGTTAGAGCCAAACATTATTCTCCCTCTTGACTCTTCTCTATTTCTTGTGAAATAGGTAGGCAGGTTGATCAGGAGAAGGCAGGCAATAGAAGGGGAGCAGCACTGTGGATGGGAATGGATTGGCAATTTCTAAACTAAGGAAAGATGCACAATAATCGTAGGGAAACAGTGAAACTTTACAAAAGAAACAAATGGCTTTGAGCTCATGGTCACCCCTAGAATTTGTTCTGCTGTGCTAGAATGAGTTCGGAGGAGAGAATTATAGATCTGTACAATTTTTAAAAACTTATTTAATTCATTTTCAAGGCTGCCTGACTCCTTAATGACTCTGGGCTGTTTACAATTGAAAGAGAGAAAAAAAAACAATCAATTGGAAGACTACACATTACCAATAAAAAACCAAAAAAACATGGGGACTTCACAACCACCCTGTCCCAAGGCCTGGGAGAACAACCATGGTTTTAATGATTTTCTGACTGTCATTAGGGTAGGAGCTATCTGAATCTCTGGCGGGATGTCATTCCAAAGGGCAGGTGCCGCAACACAGAAGGCACACTGCCTGGGTCTTGCAAGGTGAGCCTGTTTAATTGAGGAGACCTGGAATGCACCCACTCTGCCTGACCAGGCCCCATGCCATGAAGTGCTTTATAGGGGATAACCAGCACCTTGAATAGTACTTGGAACTGACTGGTAACCAGTGCAGCTCGTGAAGCAGTGGAGACATATGAGCATAATGCAACACGCCCACTGCTACCCACACCACCACATTCTGAACCAGCTGTAGCTTCCGGATAGTCTCCAAGGGCAGTCCCATGTAGAGTGCATTACAGTAATCCAATCTTGGCAAGTTATGACATAACACTGTTGCAGTTCCCGATGCTTCTTGAGTAAAAAAAAAAAAAAGCCTCATTGTTTTCCCACTGTTCTCCCAAAGCTGAAGGATGTTCTGCCACTTTGTGTAGGCTTCTATATGATCTAAACAATGTGCAGGGCCGCAACTGGGGGTGGTGCCAAAATGAGTGCTGGGGGGGCATCAAAATGGGCGTGGAATCCATGTTTGCCCTGGGTGACCCAGACCCTAGTGGCGGCCTTGACAATGTGGGTATACATGTGTCTATATATATATGCATGATGTGCACTAGTTAAAAAAAATCACATGGCATGTGAAGCAGATTTGCTTTTTTCCATGAAAAATTTCTAAGGAACACTTGTTCAGGTGGCAATGGAGAGGTTCCTTTCATGTTGAAGTACAATGGAATTCCTAGATATCCTTTTTGGAGTCTGTAGCCTGGCTGCTGGAATAAACTGGAACTAGCTGGTGGGAACAGCAGATTGGGATCCAGCGAGCATAATTTGTCTAAAAGCACAACATTTCTTTCAGGCTGTCTCATTGAGAAGGTTTTCTGAGAAGGTTCCTACCCTATGGAATGCATAGAAGGGAAGGTCCTTATCATGGCAGCAGTGTGAAAGGAAAAGCTACGGCTGGCCAAATTTTCCTCTTTTTTTGTGACTGAAAAAGAGATGAGTAAGGATGTAGAAAAATTCTGGCACCAGGTCCTCTGATAGCTTTGTTCCCAGAAGAATCTATGGCATCATAAATGCTAGCTAACAAGCCAAGTTTGATTAACATTCATCCTCTCCCTAAAAAAGTCCCTAGAAGGACTCGGTGTTGTATGAGGAGGATGGAACTGTGTGTGTCTTCCTTTAGCCTTAAAAAAGCTTGACATTCCTCCCTCAGCTCCGAGCAATCGGTAGCAAGATCTCTAACTTTCCTCAATAGTTCCTGGAAGGATGACATGACACCACATGACATGACCCAGCACTCTTTTTAAAAGGGAATCCTATCCTCCTTTTGAAGACTGAGTGCAACTCATACAGTATTGCTTTTGGAATTATGGTGTACAAGGTAACAAACATTACTGTATAAAATTTAAAATCAAATCAACAGCAGATTCTCATCACATAACAGAGCTGCATACATTTCTACATCTCCTTTGTAGATAAAAAGAAACAGAACAATCTTACCTATTATTAATAAATAAATTCCAGCTATTATGTCAGCTTCCTTTGAGAGTTTTGATGCAAAAGGGTCTCCATCTCGCTGGTAGTGAGGAAGATTAATATCTTGGGATGAAGCATTTTGCCTTGAGTACATTCCAGTCATATTGAAATGGGTATCTGAGAAATAAAGTAATGTTACTGAATCACATCTATCCAACCAGGAAAAAGAAAAAACAAATTATTCAAATATTAGACAGTATTGGAACAAAGTTAAAAAAAAATATTCTGGCTCAGCTATCCTCCCTCTATAATTTTGCAATGCATAGAAAGTAATATAATTTTAGCTTATGGCCTGAACCTATGATCCTCTGTGCATTACAGCAAAGAGACCATTAGCATTAAAAATTTGGATGCAGATTACTAATTAAACATTACATGTTATACTGAAACTCCCTTTATCAAGAGCAAAAACAAACAAACAATGGTTCCACATTCCCTTTCCACCTCATTAGACTCATGAGTTTGCTCATAATACAGTGCCAAGAATAATTTTGTCACATTTTCTTTAAAATAAACCAGCACTTCTGAGGTATACCTATGACTCGGGGGGGAGGGGCTAAGAATTGGGTCATTACTATTATTGGTGCAATATCTCTGTCCCAGGTAGTGTAACATCAAGCAAAAATAAATAACAAAACCGCAAGTCCCTCTCCTGAAGCGCACACAATCTACACCGATGTTGGATGGGCACAACCCTGGACAACTCAGCAAAGAGAGCGGAGGGATGGAAAAGGCAAGCCTGTTGAGCAGTGGATGTGAGGAAAACAAGGTGGTCTCCTTAATGTGCCCAGTTTTTGTTGATACTTAGACAGGTACTTCAAATGTTTAGAAATTGCTATCATATCTCAAGAACTAGCTAGTTACAGTAAGGCCTGCATAGAAGGACTAGTGTGGTATTTTACAAGTGGGTAAGAAAGCAGTTGCCAATGCTATCACTCTCGTCCCAGATGCACACCCAGGGCTATGTTCAGGTGGAAGCAATCTTGACCATGACAACATATATGGCTAGCATTGTATTTCTCATGTATTTCTATGTTGTGTCTAGTCAACAGATTGTAAATGAGTCAAACAAGCAACTGCAGTTGAAAGCTTTAAACTATCTGTATACAGACATTATAGAGGGAAGGGCAAACCCTGCTGCTCCCCTCTTAAGTGAAGCAATGGAGCAGACATACAATTTTCACTTTAGAACTGTGTCCCCAGACAATGACTGATTTGTCACCACTTACAGCTGGATTGAAAAGCCACCAATGAGTTTGGTAGCCAGGGAAGATGCTGCTGTCTCTGCTAGATAAGCAATCTTTAACTTCTCAATTTCCAGTTGAAAAATGCCCTAGAAATTAAAAAAACAACCCAAATGTATTGCCATCCAATTACATATTAAACCAGGTTCACCTGATAGTTAATATGGCATACATTGCTTATTGTCCTGGTCTGAACTGGATTCAGTAATTGAGACATATTTAGCAATTTTCAGTATTTTCAGACCTGTGATCTCCTTTTAGTCCTGTCTACCAAATTAGGAGTCACTTTTGTTTTTCACTGTGTAGACCTACAGAATATTTTTCATTCTTTCCCCCCTCTTTAATAGTGAGCTTTGGATTTTCTTTTCCTAATTCTCTTGACCTAAAAATAACAAGAATAAAGAAAAAAGCTGGAGAAAAATGGCACAATTAAATGGTATGTCACAATCCAGAAATTGCAAACTACTAAACTAGATTAATACACTTCTGCATTAGAATTTTTTCTCAGGGCTATATGATTGCCATTACATGAAATATAAATCAAATCAGTATAACCTTAACTGTACATGCTTTCTGATTTTCCACTAGGCATTCATATATACCTTCACTGACATTTTAAAATTAAATAGAAAGAGATACACAATATGTGTGTGCATGTTCTTACTTGAGTAAATGCATCCAATATTGCTTTGTTAGTAAATATAGTACATTGCCTTGCAAGGGGACCACCTTTTAACACATTGTCTTCACTTACAGTATCAGCTTCAATCAGTTTCAAATCTCTTTTTACAAATGCAATGATTTCTACTAAATTTGACTGGACTTTGAGAAAGCTGGTATATTTTTAAAAATATCTGACTCAATGGGAAGCATCAATAAGTTTCAGCAATCTTTCTGTACCAAACTGAGATTCTGAAGGAGTAATACAGGTTAGCAAGTATGTGAAAAATCTTCCTTCAATGAAGAATTCATCTAACGAGCTAAATATTCCCCCAAATGATAAGGCTTAAAAAGAATTCAATCACACAAAATCCAAAATCCATATATGCTTTCACAAAAACTCAGTGTATTTATACTCTGCCAACCTTTCTTAATGGTAAAAGCGAGACCCTAGATGTACCTTAGATCTTGAGTCTGCACAGCACTTTCCTACTTAGCTTGATCTCCGTTAGAATTAATTCTTCCAGCCTTCAGTATATCCAGGAAAGAATTCTTGTTATTGGATGCGGCAACAGGTTCAGTAGTTGAAACACCTGACCTTAAGGCTTCCTCAGATACATTTGTGCTGATTTCTGTCTGCTTATTGCCTCATCCCTCTCCCTCACTCTCTGCTTCTTCTGGAGTTGCTTGAGATCCTGGTAGCTGCCTTATGGAGCTGATTCATCTTCGAGAGCAGCTGAAAACCTTTGTGAACTCAGCAAGATCTCTGAGGAGCCAATTACACCTTCCAGAACAGACAGTAAGAGTGCGCCTGCTGGGCATCAAGCACATTGAGCAAGACTAACTTCAATCCTGTAGTCTGCCGGTTACGAGTCCTTTTATAAGGATTGACTGTATAGCTTTCAAAAAAATCAATGGTATATTTGTTTCATAGAATGGAAAACTCCATATATAAAAGCCAATAGCCACTTGTGCGGTTAGCTTCTGATCATTTGAACAACTAATGCAACTTCAACAAAACCACGTTGTTGTTAAATCAAATCCAAATGCCAGTTTAATCAATCATCTGCTTGGAATTGTAACGTTTATTTCCCAAATGATGAAATTACTATTCCCACAGAAACGTACTGCTGGAGCCCCTGGGAACTGGCACCCGAAGGTTCTGGCCAGAGATGAAAAAGGCTAAGTGCTTGTAGGGGATGAACAAATCCTCTCACCTTTCCCTTTTTTCTCTATTTCTTATTTTCTATCTTCTTGCTTGTTTTGTATATTTTGCTACATTGAAAAATATTAATAAAATAAATAAATGGATAAGGCTGCATGTCTTGAGGTCAAGGGGCACAAGTGGTCTTGCCCAGCAGTTCCTTACTCTTTGGAAAATGTCTCTTGGATTGGAGGTAAACTGGATCATGTCACCTTTTTGTACAAGAGACAAACTGAAATTTTTTATATAAAATCATTCCCATGCAAAAACCCTACAATGGAACTCACCAAAATGACTAAATAAAATTAAAAGACCAAAATAAGAAATATTTGATACAAGTTGAAATCATATGAAATCTGTTTCAGTTTATATTGAATGAGATCCATTATTTTAAGCAACAAAGTGTCTATTCAAAGGAAATTCTCATCTCAGTTGTTAGGGCAACATAGCAATTTTGGGATGTGTAATCCCAACAGAACACAAAACGAAGAAAAGGCTATGCCACAATCCTTTGCTTGCTATAATTCAACATTTGTATTTTATGCATATTTTCACACACACCTACAGAGCACTCCCTTAGTTGGGAGCAACATCATTTCACTTTTAATCTGACTGAATTGATAGCTTCCCGCAAAGAATGATATTGTGTGCTTTTAGCAGATAAATTTCATGTACAGAATTGCTTACTTTCATTCTCACATTGTTTGTTAGTTCTAACACTTATTTGGAAAATTAGATGAAACAGAAAAAAATAGATATTGGGCTTCCTGTGATATTATTTTTCATTGCTTTAGTATATAGAAATAAGAAATAAAAATATATTTCTATTTATTTAGAAAAAAAGAATGAAAAAAATACAAAAATGTATTATCAGGCCTATAATGAACAGCCAATTCAAAATTATAAATCTAGGGTGATATAACCTTTCCTTCATAATAAAATAATCTTTCTTTTTTGTTATGCCTTAGGCTTAATAAATCCATAGTTCTTCATATGTAAATTCAAGTATTTAATAAATTGTTCAAAATCATATGTACAACTTTAATTCCCCCTCCGAAATATGAATGTATTTATGCATATTAAACAAAAATGGGACAATAACAGGGCAGCCCCATGCCATATATGTCCTATCATTTTACATTTTCATCATGATGAAGATTAACAACCAACGGTTTTAAAATATTCTCTAGGCATCTGGTAAATATGAAACAATTTTTGCTGAATTAATCTCATTTTAAGATGATCAGAAACATACTTAAATTTTTTGGACTTCCAGTGGGGACAGTGGCGGCTTGAGCTGGTTTTTTCCGCTGTCCGCAACTGACCTATCAGAGTGGCTTTTTTTCTTGGGCTCAGGCAGGCTTCCTTGGAGCCCAGAAGTGTTCTCTGGATTAAGGAGAACCCCAAGAATCACCCCATGTGTTCTCCAGGCCAGACGGCTGGTCACAGCCAAAAGACCACAAAACAGCATTTCGCGATCGACTGGTATGTGATCAGCTGGGAGGTGGGGCCATCATCTTCTTCCCAAGCCGCCATGAAGCCATAATGGACCTTAAAGCTGCCCATTTCTACAGCACTAAGTTTTTTTTGTTTGAATTTTACCAAAGAGAGGCTTTCTACAACAAAGAAATGCAGAATCTCTTTGTGACTCTCATTATTTTTGAAAATTATTAACTTGGTAATTTGACTTTTTATATATAATTTGTTAAATTGAGATTTAAAGAATTTTATTTTTTAATTGCTTTTTTATTAAAGTGATTTTTGAGGAATATAAAACTTTCTCCACTGAATCTGGGAATTGGAGTTCTGATCTATTTGCTTTCACTTTCCTATGGGAATGCTGTTTGTTATTACTTTTTATTTTCCTGATTGGCCACACCAGAGATAAAAAGGCTGGAGAGAGTGTTCAACTACAGCATTAATGACTTTACCTTCCTGGGGCACTAGAGGGCGCTGTAATCTATCGTAATGTTAAGAAATACAGAGGAAATTAATTTGATATTTAAAGATCTCTACAATGCTGTTATTCAAGTCTTGGAGCATTTCTCAGAATTTGTGGAGTCCAAATTGTCACAAGAATCGAGAGAAACGATAAGGTTGAAAACTACCTTAAGAGTAAAGTGGTTTCTCCAAAGAAAAAGATGAGAATTGGTGACTTACATTTAAACAGTCAAAGGAAAATTGAGTTGTTGAAAGTTGAAGATAAGAAGACAGTGTTGCCACCACACCATGATCAAGGAAGAGAATTAAACTCTAGAGGCTGGAAGATTCTGGACAAATATTTGGGCTTTTTAAAGCAGGTTGTAGAATTTGAAATTGACAAGAAAGCTCTGTACATACTACTGAGACTTGTAAATGCCTTGGTTTACTTTGAAGGGGGCTAATTATCTAAATGTGTTTATCAGGATGGTTTCTTAAAGATTTGGATAAATGGTTATGCTGTTTTGAAAATTCTTACATTTTTGGTAAATGCCTAAGTTACTGTTTAAATGTGGTTATCAGGATGTTTTAAGTTTTTTAAATTTTGTTTTAGAAGGGAATGTAATAATGAGAATTTAAGAGCTGTATAGAAATAATGTTTACTATAATATGAATTGGAGTAAGAGATTGATATTGATTTATGTATACCTTTGTTATAGTTCGTTTTGTTTTGTGTTTTTTCACACCTTTTTAGTTCTGTTGCTTTTTCTTTGTAGGCTTGTTTCAATTTTTTTAGTTTTTATGTATATTTTGAAAATGCTTTAATAAAATGTTCTAAAAAACAAGAAACATATTTAAATTCTTTAAACTCTTCATCACTATTTTATTAATGCCTAGATTTGTGTGATTGAAGCACAATAACACTGCAGCCAAAGTTTCAGTAATGTTCAGTGCAAGATACTAACTTTTTTACATGTTTATTAAGACAATGAATGAAATAAGATTATCAAAATGAATAAATCTTAGAATTTGTGTGGAAGCACACTGAGCAAATTAAGAACAAACTATAAGACATTTTTTTATCTATCCAGGAGTCTTCAAATTCTTCTTCTTTCTCTTACTCTTTTTTAAATTTCTATTTCTTTTTTAAAAGTCATGTTTATGTGATAAATGAAATTTAAGAAAGTAGAGGCCCTGAAACTTTTTGGAGCAGTGAGTATGTTTGGATTTTTGAAAGCATGTATTTGGAAGGCAATTACACAGAATAACTGCATTGTTGTGGCCAACTGAAAGTGCCAATTAATCATAATAATCATAATAAACATAATCATTTTATGAACTTTATATGCCACTTGACTCCCATTAACTCTGGCTGGGTTACAAATTGTTTAAAACATTAAAAACAAGAAAAATTACAAGAAACAAAAAGAAGGCTAGAGATTGCAGAATAACAGACCAGGTGGAAACAAAATAAAGCAATCTGGGTTAGAAGGCTTCAGTCATCTCCACCAAAGGCTTGAGTGAAAGAGCCAGGTCCTCAAGGCCCTTTGAAACACTAGTAGGGTGGGGGCTATTTGGATCCTGGGGGGACCTCATTCCAGAGGGCAGGCATTGCTACAGAGAAGGCACGCTTCCAGGATCCTGATACATGTATAGTGTTGCTTGATTGAAGGAACCTGGAGCGTGTCAACCCTGCTATATTGAATTGGCCAGGCAGATACTATGAGGGACAGGTGGTCCCTCAAGTTACCAGGCCGTAGGCCATGTAGGGCTTGATAGGTAACAATCAGCACCTTGAATCACACCCGGAAGCAAACTGGCAACCAGTGCATCTTGCAAAGCAAAGGTGTTACATGGACATACTGAGGCATGTCCACCACTGCTCATGTTGCTGCATTCTGGGCCAGCTGAAGCTTCCAGGTGGTCTTCAAGGACAGCCCCATGTAGAGCACATTGCAATAATCCAGCCATGAGGTGATCAGGGCATGAGTGACTGTCTGAAGGGCTTGCTTGCTTGCTTATTTATTTATTGAATTTATATGAGTGATTGTCTAAAGGGCTTGGTTATTTATTTAATGTTATTGCAAGTTTTAAAAAGAGATCCTGAGAAAACAATACAGAAGCAAATTAAAAGACAATAATATACACACATCCAACAAATTAAAATATCAAAACAAAAGGAAAATAAAACCCTTCTAAAAAATTAACATGCTGAATTTATATACATCACCTAAATATATCACATGTTCATTTAATAATATACAGTATCAAATTATGCATTAAAAGTTATTTCTTCTGGTAAAATATTATGAAATTTATGTCAAAAGGAAACATACTGTGTCATTTTTTATTAGAACAAATAGCTTTTTCCAATGGTTTAGGGCTAGTGTGTTTGACTGGAATGAGGGGACCAATGCTCAAATCACCATTCAGCATGACTTTTTTTGGGTTCACAGCACTGAATGAAAGGCAGGATAAATAATACATAAAACAATACATATTTAAAAAACAAACAACACATCTTAATTCCTCAATGTTCATATTTTTTTTTCCATCAGTGGAAGTTAAACACCCAACGGCCAGGTAAAAATATTGAGAAATAATTCCTAAATTTTCTTACCTGCAAACTGAAAAGTTTACACAAGAATTAGTTTCATGTCAGTTGATTTTTTAAAATTTACAAGATGTAAAGATAGGATTTTCCGTCCATCTGTATTTTCTAACTGGAGAGCATCTGTTATATAGCATTTTCTAACCCAAAAGCATCAATTAGAATGGATGCATATTTTCCTCTTGCCTCTTGCAGCAAAACAAGAAGTACTTCACACAAAACCCTCCAGTCGATTTTCATATTCTCTGGGGCGAATGCATACTGTCATAAGAAGAAAAAGGGCGCTGAAGTGAAATGACAGCGTGCATTACATTTGCACCTTCCAAAGCGATCTGGAATAAATCAACAATGTGAAAATGCAAAGCGACTGTTGACTTTCCAACTGCTTTATCAAGGTCAGAGTGCAGCTCAAACCAGGTCTCCGGATACAGGGTCTTCCTAAGTAAACAGAGGTGCAGATCTTGGGGAGAGGGAGGAAGATTTCCTGCAAGAAGCCAATGCCAGGTTAGGGTTTAAGTAGCCCCAGCCCCAAAGGTCAGACAGTGGGGCGGGCGTGGATAGATAGAGGAAGGGGAGCTAATTTGGAAGGGGGCAGAAAGCGCGCGCGCTACTTCAGAAACAGAAGAAGTGTAAGAACCTAACTTTGGGCGTGGCAGAAGAGGGGAGGGCGAGAGGAGATCCGAGGGAAACAGAGCGTTTGCAACTAGCCCGGAGCCGCCCCTCCCGAACTGCGTGGCATGAAAGCTACTCCGGAGCTAGTGGCGAAGGAGGGCCGGCGCGAAGCTAGGCCAGGCCAAGCAGCTCGGTCCACGTGCTGGGAAGGGCTGGAAGTTCACCGGTGAGGAGACGCTGCGCAGCGGTTTGGAGAGAAGGATCCTGGGACCAGAGACAGAAGGCGATTGAAGCCCTGCAGCATGTCCAGGAGGCCATAGCAGAGGCAACGAGAGCCCATTTTGGAGAGAGGGGCAGTAGAGTTGAGTGTTCCCTGTGCTGCCCATTGAATAGCTTGCCATATAGTTCCCGTTGTTGTGTGTATCCTGCTCGTCTACCTGCATGTCCTTTCCTAAGGAGTTAAGTAAGCGCTGTAAAAACCCACAACTAGAGATGAGATAGTCCTTTTCTTACTTGACTGTCCAGGAGGGAGAGAAGTCACCTGTTAAAAATGGATAAGCAGTAGGCTTCTTGAGGATAATTCTGCAGGAGTGGAAGAAATTCTGGCTCACAAATCTCTGGGAGACTCAGCTCTTGGAACCAGGACCAGTTTCAGTGTTACAGCTGAGGCAGTTTACTCTAGCACAGTGGTTTTCAAACTTGGCAGCTTTAAGATGCGTGGACTTCAACTCCCAGGTTTCCCAGCCACTGGGGAATTCTGGGAGTTGAAGTTCACACATTTTAAAGTTGCCAAGTTTAAAAAAACACTGTGCTGGTGGTTAAGGCTCTGGATTAGAAGCCAGGAGGCTGTCAGTTTTAGTCCTGCCAGCTGCGTGACTAATCCAGTGACACTCTCTCAGCCTTAGGGAGAAGGAACTGGCAGAGTCACCTCTGAAAATGTTGGAAGAAAAACTGCAGGAACTTGTCTCTGTAGTCCTAGGACTCAGAGGCCTGACTCAAAGGACCAGAACAGCATATGCTTAAGTGACTTATGAGGGGGAGGGGGAATGTGAGAATGTTATGTGACCCCCCTCCACTGAGTTGGTTAACCTGGAGGGAATTCAGTGCAGCCCTCTATTTACTTCCTTTTGGGTAAATACAATAACTTAACACTACAAGAATAGTAATTACAGTTAAGTAATTTAAAATACATTATAGAATCAGTTTATTCCCTAAAGCAGATTTCTCCCAAAGATAAAACAAAACAAAAAAGATTGATTTAGATAGGATTTTACCTTTTTTAAACAAGTATTTGTGGATTACTGCTCTGTCTACCAGGATCATCACCACTGAGGCATGATTTAGAAATGCAATAGAATATACTCTTGATTTTAATAGGCCAATTAGTATCCATTAGTCCCAAAAGTCTGTTAAATCTGAACAGGATAATATGGATGCATAAAATGTCAAATAGGTGTTTACACATGTGTATTTTATACATTTAATATTGTATGCCTGTGATTTGATACATGAATACCAATGGAAAATGGAAATAGGGAAAATGGTGAATGGATGTGTCCATTTCACCCTAAGACCACAAAGCAGTTGTGGAAAATCAAGGGATGACTGTATGGTGCTGTCAACAGATTGCAGTAGCAAAATAAAAGCAAGAACATGGCTCTACCAAGAACAGTTCAAAGAGAAACATCACATTAGCAGCAGAGAACAAGTGTGTTATTTTCCTGCTTCCCAAAAACTCCGTAAAGATAGAGGCAAAATGGCTTCCTGGGGGGAGGGAGGCTTCCGGAAGCCTCAAACTCCTGTACCCACCAACCTGGCCCCTTTGGAGGGTGGCATATGCCACAAGCCTTCTCTGAGGAAGAGAGGAAATTATGGGGGACTCAAATGGGAAGGGGTAGTTTTCCAGCTATTCTAGCCTCAGGCTGTTCAAATGTTGTATGGTCTATAAGAGGCACCACAAACCACAGCCTGGGCCAGCTGTAGCTTTTCAAGAGCCATTTGACGACTGTACTCAACCCAGCTGATTCCCCCCTTACCCACAGATGTGTGTAGTCAGCAAATTTGGGAAGTGGCGATGGCCCTACACTCTGGGAACCTCTGTAGCCACCAGGATCTTCTTCAGAAGAGTGGTCCTTGTCCCAACACATATCCCATTGCCCATAGCCAGACCTTTTTAACCCAGCAGTGCTTAAATTGGGCATCATTTAGGTCTATCCTGGGAGTAATGGAGCAATTTGCAATTGCTTGTTTGTGAGGTGAGGATCCAGCTGGGGGCTGCTGCTGCTGAGACAGTTGTGTAAAACAGCATACTCTTTTTTTGTAGGGGTGGGGTTAATGACATAGGGAAAGGGGTAATTAAGTCAAACCGTTTAAGAACCCCTGCTTTAACCCATTTACTCACCCAGAAGTAGCTGCCCAAACAGCCAGTGTCACCAATCTTCCCAGTTTGGGGTTTAAGGTAAAGGTAAAGGTTTCCCTTGACGTAAAGTCCAGTCGAATCCGACTCTAGGGGGCGGTGCTCATCTCCGTTTCTAAGCCTTGGAGCTGGCGTTGTCATAGACACTTCCGGGTCATGTGGCCGGCATGACGACTCGGAACGCCGTTACCTTCCCGCCGAAGCGGTACCTATTGATCTACTCACATTTGCATGTTTTCGAACTGCTAGGTGAGCATGAGCTGGGATTAACGGGAGCTCACCCCGCCGCGCGGTTTCGAACCACCGACCTTCCGATTGACAGCTCAGCGGTTTAACCCGCAGCGCCACCGCGTCCCTTTGTTTGGGGTTTACTGTCTGAGAAATACAATATGGAAGTCATTCACCTCTAGTCACACTCTGTGTGATAGCCAGCAAAAAGTGCATGAGAAAAGATCTTTCTTTCCTTCCCACTCATAGAGAATTTGAAAGTATATCTCCTTCAAAGTGAGAAAAACTGTGTAAAAATGGTCATTGAGCACAAATGGGTTGGATCAAACCCAGATGCAAAAACTTGAAATGCCAGGCCCTTCTGGGTACTGTTAGGGAATATGATAGACCAACACCCCCCCCCCCATCATTTATAATGTATTTATAATGTTCTGAGTAATTCACAGTTTACAACTCCATTCCATATATTAAAATTATCTCCAGCTTGGTGACTGAGTGGTCTTCAGATTTGTGTGACACTGCATAACTTGTTCCTAGTATTGCCTGGAAAGTGGTATATTATGTAGACATTTCTGCAGACATGTGTGATCATTTTACTATCACTTCCCTATACACCTTCCCCATGTATGACCATGAGGTTTTGTCACAGGGAAAAAGAAATTCAATTGTACATTTTTTAGCTGAACTCAGGAAGGTGTTATAATATCTGCATCCATCCTTGCCTTACTTGACCTCTCGGTGGCTTTCAATACCATCATCCATGGTATCCCTTCGGACCAATTCAGAGGATTGGGGGTGGGTGGCACGGTGTTGTGCTGGTTCACCTTTCTATGGGGTCAGTTCCAGTTGGTGGTGATTGGGGAGGAGAGATCCCAGCCTTGCCCCCTGCTATGTGGTGTGCCACAGGGGTCAATGCTCTCCCCTCTCCTATTTAACATCTACATGAGACTGCTAGGTGAGCTCATCCATCACCATGGGGGGGAGATATCATACGTATGCTGATGATACTCAGTTGTACATCTCTGCCCCTGGTGAATTAAGTGATGCTGTGGATGTCCTGTACTGGTGTGTGGAGGCTGTGAAGGTCTGGATGGGGAACAACAGGCTTCAACTGAACCCTGGCAAGACTGAGTGGCTTTGGGTTTGGGGCCCCTCTGGTTCTAAGACTTTACCATGGGGTCGCCCTGCCCCAAACAGACCCTGTGTGCAATCTGGGGGTCCTCCTGGACTCAACTCCTGCTCAAAGAAAAGGTGGCAGTGGTGGCTAGGAGGATCTTTTCACAACTTCATATTGTGTGCCAGTTGGTCCCACCCTCGCCCCTTGCTATGTGGGAGGCACACAATATAAAGTTGTGCAAAGATCCTCCTAGCCACGACTGCCACCTTTCCTTTAAGCAGGAGTTGTGAGTCCAGGAGGACCCCCAGATTGCGCACAGGGTCTGTTTGGGGCAGTGCGACCCCATCCAGTTGTGGCTAGGAGGATCTTTGCACAACTTCATATTGTGTGCCAGTTGTGGCCCTTCCTGGATTGGGGGGACTACCCATAGTTACTCATGCCCTGGTCACCTCCCGGTTAGACTATTGCAATACGCTCTATATGGACCTGCCCTTGAAGAGTATCCAGAAACTTCAGCTGGTGCAAAATGCAGCGGCGCAAATAGTTGTGTGTGTTTTTGGTAGAACACATTTACACCTCTGTTTTGTGAGCTGAATTGGTTACCACTTTGTTTCTGGGTCCTATTCAAGGGTGCTGGTGTTGACCTTTAAAGCCCTTCATGGCATGGGACTGGGTTATTTGAGGGACTGTCTCTCCCCAATTTCATCTGCCCATCCTACCAGATCCAGCAGAGGGGGCATGGTATAGGTTTCATCACCTAGGGAGATACATCTGGCGGACCCTAGGCAGTGGGCCTTTTCTGCTGTGGTGCCCACACTGTGGAATCTTCTCCCCTGAGGTATTCCCAGGGAGATCAGATAAATTTTATCTGAACTATCTTCTCCAGGATTTAAAACACACTATTACCTCTGCAGTAGCCAAATTTTGTAGTAAAGGTAAAGGTAAAGGTTTCCCTTGACGTAAAGTCCAGTCGAATCCGACTCTAGGGGGCGGTGCTCATCTCCGTTTCTAAGCCTTGGAGCCGGTGTTGTCATAGACACTTCCGGGTCATGTGGCCAGCATGACGACTTGGAACGCCGTTACCTTCCCGCCGAAGCGGTACCTATTGATCTACTCACATTTGCATGTTTTCGAACTGCTAGGTGAGCAGGAGCTGGGATTAACAACGGGAGCTCACCCTGCCGCGCGGTTTCGAACCGCCGACCTTCTGATCGACACCTCAGCGGTTTAACCCGCAGCGCCACCGCGTCCCATGCAAAATTTTGTGTTACTGCAATGAAAATAAGGCAAAAACAGGTAAAGTAATTGATTTAAGAATTTCCCACTTTTACCTATAATATCATTTTTGTATTGATATTTCCTAATTAAAAAGCTGCCAGGGGATATTCACTCTATATTATAGTTTTTAATTTTTAAATTTATCATTACTTGGGTAATCAGTGTATTAGTACAGTATTAGAGGAGTTGATGTAAAAGTATTATGTGATTTTTCTTTTAGTATACTGCTGTATTAATTTGTTTTACTCTGTTCCTGTTTTTTAAATTTGCTGGTCATTGACCGAATACATACATACTACTCCTCTCCCCTGAGGTGAGGTTGGCCTCCTCACCATTGAGCTTCCAGTGGTCCTTCAAGACCTGATTATACCAGCAGGCCTGGGGACCCCAAGGGAGGGGTGAATTAGTGAGGTGATGCCATTATTTTTAACATCCTTTTATTTTTTGTGTTTTTTAATGTTTAAATATATTTATTGACTGTTTTTAACTGTTGCATACAGCCCAGTTGCTTGCTGTGAGATGGGCGGCTATATAAATTGGTTTAATAAATTTAATAAAATATTATCATTTTGGTTGAATGTTAAATGTCATCTTGAGAGATCAGTTTGTCTCCATAATTATCTCAGTAGTGAAAATCACAAAAAAGGTTGTGATGGAAGTGTTGAAGAGAGATGTCAAGAATTAAGCAGCAATGGTTTTGCTGAAGTTGGCCAAGGGGCAAGTCTAGTTCATCAGTGTAGGTGATGTGTTTGGACTCCATGAGCTAAGATCAGTTCTTGGATCCTGCCGCTTAGTTGTGAAGGCTGGTGCGTATCATGGATTATACTACCTCAGGAATCTCCAACCATTTTGCTCAGTGGGCACATTTAGATTTTGAGAACATGTTGGTGCTGTAGGTGCTGGAGAGAGAAATCACAAAGCAAAATGTCAGATGGGGTATAGCACTTGGAGGTGCCAAGGGAAAACTGGTGTCCAGTGACACCACACTGAGGACTCCAGCATTAAACTCTATTGCAGTTGTTTGATTTAACTTAGTCTACTATGTGGACTCAGCAACTATGGATTGTAAAACTGGTTTATGATTTGATATTATGGGAGAGCCCAGCCATTCTAGCTTATTCAACAAACCATGGTTAAAACAAACCTTGGCTTCATGCAATGTGCGACCCACTGTCAGATGGAATGACATTATAATGGCCTGCTACTCTACTTATTAATTTGCAACAACCCTAGAAAAGATTATACTTACATTTAGATGTGGGAACAGGTAGAAGATGTGGGCAAAACACCATAACGCTCTCTGCCATTCTTTTAGCTTCCCACTCCTCCCCTCCTGCAGGATGCTTCCTACTACCCCTTGTTGCCTTTGTTCTTTTTCTGTGCAGGTAAACTCACTTCCAGCACTAGGCTACAGCATCCCATCATTTTTATTTTCTTTGGTACCATTTCGGGTTATTGGTTATTGGTGAGATGTAAAGATTAAAGATAGACATTTTGGGCATCAGTGAATTGAAATGGACTGGAATGGGTCACTTCACATCAAATGACCACCAGATCTACTACTGTGGACAAGAGGACTACAGAAGAAATGGAGTAGCCTTCATAATTAATAGTAAAGTGGCTAAAGCAGTGCTTGGATACAATCCAAAAAATGATAGAATGATCTCAATTCAAATTCAGGGCAAGCCATCTAACATCACAGTGATCCAAATATAGGCCCCAACCACAGATGCTGAAGAAGCTGAAGTAGAACAGTTCTATGAGGATCTGCAGCACCTACTGGACAGCACTCCTAAAAGAGATGTTATTTTCATCACAGGAGACTGGAATGCTAAGGTGGGCAGTCAAATGACACCTGGAATTACAGGTAAGCATGGCCTGGGAGAACAAAACGAAGCAGGACATAGGCTGATAGAATTTTGCCAAGACAACTCACTATGCATAACAAACACTCTCTTCCAACAACCTAAGAGACAGCTTTATACATGGACTTCACCAGATGGACAACACCGAAATCAGATTGACTACATCCTTTGCAGCCAAAGGTGGCGGACATCTATACAGTCGGTAAAAACAAGACCTGGAGCTGACCGTAGTTCAGATCATGAACTTATTGCACAATTTAGGATCAGACTAAAGAGATTAGGGAAGACCCACAGATCAGCTAGATATGAGCTCGCTAATATTCCTAAGGAATATGCAGTGGAGGTGAAGAATTGATTTAAGGGACTGGACTTAGTAGACAGGGTCCCGGAAGAACTATGGACAGAAGCTCGCAACATTGTTCAGGAGGCGGCAACAAAATACATCCCAAAGAAAGAGAAAACCAAGAAGGCAAAATGGCTGTCTGCTGAGAATACTAGAAGTAGCCCAAGAGAGAAGGAAAGCAAAAGGCAACAGTGATAGGGGGAGATATGCCCAATTAAATGCAAAATTCCAGAGGTTAGCCAGAAGACATAAGGAATTAATTTTAAACAAGCAATGCACGGAAGTGGAAGAAGACAATAGAATAGGAAGGACAAGAGACCTCTTCCAGAAAATTAGAAACATTGGAGGTAAATTCCAGGCAAAAATGGGCATGATCAAAAACAAAGATGGCAAGGACTTAACAGAAGAAGAGATCAAGAAAAGGTGGCAAGAATATACGGAAGACCTGTATAAGAAGGATAACAATATCAGGGATAGCTTTGACGGTGTGGTCAGTGAGCTAGAGCCAGACATCCTGAAGAGTGAGGTTGAATGGGCCTTAAGAAGCATTGCTAAGAACAAGGCAGCAGGAGACGACGGCATCCCAGCTGAACTGTTCACAATCTTGCAAGATGATGCTGTCAAGGTAATGCATGCTATATGCCAGCAAATTTGGAAAACACAAGAATGGCCATCAGACTGGAAAAAATCAACTTATATCCCCATACCAAAAAAGGGAAACACTAAAGAATGTTCAAACTATCGAACAGTGGCACTCATTTCCCATGCCAGTAAGGTAATGCTCAAGACCCTGCAAGGTAGACTTCAGCAATTCATGGAGCAAGAATTGCCAGATGTACAAGCTGGGTCTAGAAAAGGCAGAGGAACTAGGGACCAAATTGCCAATATCTGCTGGATAATGGAAAAAGCCAGGGAGTTTCAGAAAAACATCTATTTCTATTTTATTGACTATTCTAAAGCCTTTGACTTTGTGGACCATAACAAACTGGCAAGTTCTTAGTGGTATGGGGATACCAAGTCATCTTGTCTGCCTCCTGAAGAATCTGTATAACGACCAAGTAGCAACAGTAAGAACAGACCACGGAACAACGGACTGGTTTAAGATTGGGAAAGGAGTATGGCAGGGCTGTATACTCTCACCCTACCTATTCAACTTGTACGCAGAACACATCATGCGACGTGCTGGGCTTGAGGAATCCAAGGCTGGAGTTAAAATCGCTGGAAGAAACATTAACAATCTCAGATATGCAGATGATACCACTTTGATGGCTGAAAGCGAAGAGGAACTGAGGAGCCTTATGCTGAAGGTGAAAGAAGGAAGTGCAAAACCTGGCTTGCAGCTAAACCTCAAAAAAACCAAGATTATGGCAACCAGCTTGATTGGTAACTGGCAAATAGAGGGAGAAAACGTAGAGGCAGTGAAAGACTGTATTTCTAGGTGCAAAGATTACTGCAGATGCTGACTGCAGTCAGGAAATCAGAAGACGTTTAATCCTTGGGAGAAGAGCAATGACAAATCTCAATAAAATAGTCAAGAGCAGAGACATCACACTGACAACAAAGGTCCGCATAGTTAAAGCAATGGTATTCCCAGTAGTAACATATGGCTGCGATAGCTGGACCATAAGGAAGGCTGAGAGAAGGAAGATCGATGCTTTGGAACTGTGGTGTTGGAGGAAAATTCTGAGAGTGCCTTGGACTGCAAGAAGATCCAACCAGTCCATCCTCCAGGAAATAAAGCCAGACTGCTCACTTGAGGGAATGGTATTAAAGGCAAAACTGAAATACTTTGGCCACATAATGAGAAGACAGGACACCCTGTAGATGATGATGCTAGGGAGAGTGGAAGGCAAAAGGAAGAGGGGCCGACCAAGGGCAAGATGGATAGATGATATTCTAGAGGTGACGGACTCGTCCCTGGGGGAGCTGGGGGTGTTGACGACTGACAGGAAGCTCTGGCGTGGGCTGGTCCATGAAGTCACGAAGAGTTGGAAGCGACTGAACAAATCAACCACCGTTTGGGGCCCAGAGGCATTCTTGAAATGCCTACCATCAACATTTGACTGACTAAGAATGGAAAGGGGGGGGGGGTGGCCAGGGTATTCTTTTGTCCCAGTATTTGATATATTGGGAACTATCCCCCAGATCCTGGAGATATTCAGTGAGATCTGATTCTTAATGGAGTATGCTTAAAATGTAAGGTGTATTTGCACCTGAAAAGCACTTGAATGATTTAGAGAAATTCAACACAACACCTCAGTGTTCTGGCTTTGAACCAGATTAGACATGATTAGACACCCATAACTTGTGCACTTTTTGTGGAAAGCTAAAAGTTAAATGGGCAACATTAGTAATGTTGTATTTATGCCTTAAGGGCATTTTGGAACTGCTAAGAAAATTAGAGAATGTTAATTAGAGACATTTTTTTCTTACTGCCAGCACTCTTCATAGTTAAAAGACAAGTCAGGCGCTTGCTTTATGGTGTGCTTATTCAATTGGATATATTGATGCCTGAGGACCTTCACAGCCAGCTGAAATTGTGACCTTTTATAGAAGAGATAACATCCTTTCTGCTTTCCTCCCCAGAGGGCCACTCTTAATCAACTTCAAATGATAAAGGAGGGTTGCGAAGAAGATTTATGAAAAAGTTGCTATTTCCAAAAATAGAAAACTGACAGATTTATAATTTTGGTTAAGTCTCCAGTGCTTGTATAAACAGAATCAGAATAAGGCTGAAGACTGATTTCAACTCCCTAAAAGACATACAAAGCAAAGATTTGTCTGTTCCAAGTAAGTAATACTGAGACTCCATTCACCCACAGTTAGCAGCACAGGACCCAATTTCCTATTGATTATCTAGATCTGATTTGTGGAAAACTCTTGTCTGTCACAAACACAATTTTAGAGCAGGTTGCCAGAGTTTTATTTGCATCATACTACTTAATATCCATAAAGAAATCAAGGTGGGTGTATTCACACACAAGGTTGCATTATGAAGCCAACTGAACTGGGTAAAAAAAGAGGTCTGAGTTTTTAATACACCCTACAATAAAGTTCCATACAGCTAGACTGGTTGGTTTTTGATGCTC
Organism: Candoia aspera; assembly: GCF_035149785.1. NCBI lineage: Eukaryota > Metazoa > Chordata > Lepidosauria > Squamata > Candoiidae > Candoia > Candoia aspera. The sequence goes on along the minus strand of NC_086153.1, from coordinate 164,706,817 downwards.
TGAAGGAGGAGCATGGGACAGTGTTAGGATCCACTGAAGTCTAGAGCAAATGAACCAAATTCATGCTCCAAGGATGCTGTGAATGAAGGATCAGATATAACAGAAGATGCAAACCCAATCAAATGAAGCCCAAATTCTGTAAACTTGAATCTAGATTGCTTGGAGCCATAATTCAAACAAAAGATTACTTTAAATAAGCCTGAAAGTCTTGCTTGGAGGAACTATAAACTGGTAGACCAGTGGATGTAACCAACAGCCAATGAAAATCCAAAGAAATTGTATCTTGTGGAAATTTGGGGGTGACCTCAGAAGCATAGTGGCTAGCAATCTCATGAGATACCATCCTCTCTCACTAAAAGACGCAGGTATCTGTCAAATGGGGGCCCAGATAGGGAATGAGCTGCTTTTTGGCTGTTAGGAGGCATGTTGATGAACTGCAAAATGGAGAGGCTTGCCATTCTCATTAATGATTATTATTTTGTACACTTCTGATTGTCATGGCCATGAAGCCCAGGGGGGCAGTACGGCTGCATCAAATCGCTGTCATCCATTTAGCGTCACCCAGGGAGCATGTGTAGCTTAAGGAATGCTATGGATGCGGGTATATATTTGCCTTTCTCTTGTCATGTACTCATCATATGCTATATATATATATATAATAATTTATTTGTATGCCGCCTGACTCCCAGCAACTCTGGGCGGTTGTTATTTTAGTTTCCCTACCCAATAAAAAAAAAAATCTTCAGAACCTCTTTCTTTTTCTTTGAATTCTTTATACTTTTATTTGAATCTGAAAAACATCTAATAGTTTTGAGGCTCCCTTGAAATGGTGGATATAATTTCCTTTATGCTTAGTTAGAATGCTGAAATAGGCTGAAACTGGAGCTAGAAAAGGACTTTTTATTGATGGTAATATCTGTATTTTTCCACTGATTATAGTTCGTTTAATTTAACATCTATTATAATTTGTGTTGATTAAATAGCAATTACTTCACTTGATTATTTAATTAAGTGCTATTAAGTCCAGCTTGATTCAGTCAATGTATGGACAAGCACCTGCCATTGTGACCTGTCTTCAGTAGTAACACAGATTTTTCAAGAACATTCAAGTAAACTTTTTGATCTTATCCATCCAACTTACCTCATTTTCCCTTTCTACTTCCCCCAACTTTGCCAAGCATAATTTTTAACAGTCTATTATCTGTTCATTTTACATGCCCAAATATGTGACTTTCTGCCTACTGATCATCACCTCAAGGGAACAGTCAGCCTTTAATCTGGTCCAGGACGATTGCCTGGTTCTTCTTGCAATCCGTGGTACTCTTAAAAATATTTTTGAAGTTATTATTTGAAGATGTGTCTCATTAATTTTTCCCCAGTGTACATACATGAGTAATGGAAAGATGACTATTTTAACTGTTCTAATCTTTGCTGTCATTTATGATCTTGTCCAAGTTTGTCTTCTTCTCTAGGATTAATCTCTTCAACATATTGTCCATCTTTATCTCTTCTTGAACCCAAGCAAACAAAACTATTTACCACCTTCACTGCTTGTTCACAAAATATGCAGGTTGATACTAATTTTTCCTCTTACTATATAAGTTTTTAACCCAGACTTTTCAGACTACTTTCTATATGACTTCCTCTAAGACCATGGTATCATTAAATAACACTACCCTATTCCACCTAATATAAATTTGATTTTGTTGTATTAATATCTTAAAACTAAATAGTGAATATCAGTGGTGACAAAAGGCATTCTTTTCTCACCGCTAACATGTAAGTTGAATTATTTCTGTCTTGCAATCACATGAACGTCCTTTTCTTTGTACACATATACAGCTGAATCACATAAAAGGTATTTCAATGCTTTTGAACAAAAATGCATTTACATATTAACAGCATATAATTTTATTTGTGGCATTTTGATAGCATATAACATTTTACAGCACCTGTAAACGACTCAGTGAAGATTCCTGCTTGAAATAAATTTTATTCTTTGGAATGTCTGCATCCAGTCCCATTTCCCATCACAGAGTATAAAGACAGACATTAGAGAAAATAACCATCACTAAAAAAACCTTCATAGCGGCAATTTCTAAGATTTGTTTATTACATCAAGTCATTGCACTTGGTTATTTATTGCTACAGGAAAAAGACAATTTAATAATTAACACTTCTGAGTTCCATGATTGTCCTATTTATCTGCTCTAAGCTTCAAGGTAGAAAAAAACTTTCACAGCAATCTATTTAATACCATTCTGCCTCACACTCAGGATCACATTAAGAAGCATATAAATGATTTTTCTTTAATTAAAACCAATTCTTATTTGCATAATCACTGTAGAATGTAACAGAACCGTTATCAGCAAAAAGCTCTCGAGTTCCAACACTGAAGGCCATTTTGTTTAATTTGGGATGGATCTGATCAATCAACAAAGGTCAGTACCTCTATCTCTTCTTACTGGGTGTGTGGTTCCACTCTGCCCAGTTCCTGTACTTCACCAAAAGCTCTGCTTGTGGAACAATACAGCTCTGGGGAGGAACAGAAATGTGTTTTGACTAGTGCAAGTAAGGCTTTTCTTTTTAAGGCACCATTTCTACTTATTTCTGCTTCTGCAAAAGCACGAAGGGAAGAGAAAACTCATTCCCTTTCTTATCCTGGGAGGAATGAAGCAGCAGTCATTTTCCCTTCAAGTTCAGTTACCAGCAGGAAGAGGTGGATTTTTGGTGAAAAAGTCCTTGCAGCTTTTTAAAAATCCCCTTGCCGGGGGGGGGCACTTTTTCCTTCTGTGGGGGTACAGAATAAAGAAACAGTGGTTTTGCTGTAAGCTGGAGAGTTTGGAAGAAAGTATGAACTATGTCTCATTGCTGGTATTTTTTTTGTGTGTGTGTAAAACCCAAAGTCACTTTTTAAAATTCCCTATACTTTCTCATTTCTGTAATTGGGGGAGTGGGGAGGGTAGAAGATAACAGAAAGTCAGTGTGGAAACTGTTTTCAGAAAGGTAACTTGCACTGAGAACAAAATAATACTTTACTGAGCATTGGGGAAGAACTGGCAGATAGTTTCTGAGCTTCTATTTTGCAAATTTTGTTTTTGAAAGGACACCAAGAGTGTGTAATTGCTGCTATTCAAGGAAAGCAAAAAAACTTATTTATTCCATGACAAAGAAAAGGAAGGAATAGTTTTTCTCCCTACTTGTTCTGGATGGGAGGCAACAGCAAAATATGATACTTCTGGTGAACGTGCCCCTTGGGAGGATGGACACCTTCATCATCTGTCAGTCCACCATGCCTGTTGAGGAAGATGACTTGTTTCTCTTTCTCTTAGCTGAGCTTTGCAGGGGACTGCTTGCAAAAGATCAGTTCAAGACTAAACATGCCTCCCATCTCTGAATCCTCTGCATGGAAACTGCAGAACGAGGCGGCCAATAAACACAGAAGTAATGATTTTGACTACTAAGCCAAGAATTATGAATCGCTCTAACAGTTACAAATTAGTATAAGATTAATCACTAAGAGTGCTTGTTTTGAGCAAGAAGTTATTAATTTGAGAACATTATTTATTACTGTGATTATTAAGGAAAACTGGCAACAGAGGATGATCATTAACTAACTGATATATTAGGTATTTGTCATTAGCTTCGCATCCATAGTGTAAGCAAACAAGCATCATGACTTTATACACTCATGTATTCATTTCCACATTTTAACTCGCTGATTTGTAACTGGAATTAGAAATCTTTATTTTTTCATGTTGAGAACATGGTTTGTTCACATCTAAATAAGACAAAATATTAATGCCATCTAAAGCAGGAGATAGGCACAAAAATTTTCCATTGACTTAGAACAAGCCTAAAATCATTCTTGAAACACTTCCCTTTTTCTATAATGTTTTAGGATAGCAATGCTAGAGAAGAAAGGCTGTATTTTTACCTTTGGCTTGAAAAGAGCAATGAATATGTTCAGTTTCTCTTTACAGAAGAAGAAAAGGGATTTTAGGGTGTGGAAATAAATTAAACAAGGTAACTGAAAGAGTCCTTGTTTAAAATATACAGTAATTCAATTTGACTTCTAAAGCATAAGCCGAATATTTATCTAAAAATCCATTACTGATTTACTGAATACTGTAACAGCCCTGTAGATGATACACCCTTATTTTAAAAGACTGCATTTAGCAAACTGATAGCTTTAAACATTTTGTTATATGAAGATCTTTAAAATGTTACAATTATTAGTGCAAAGCATTTTTAAAGCTGACAATATTGTAGTGTTAGGTTATAATTTGTGAAAAGAAACACTCAAAAGAGAATATTTAACATGTCACATTCTGCAATAATTAGGGATATCATATTATAGGATTATCTCAATTTTATGCCTAGATTTTTCTGTTTTAAGTATTCACATGTATGTATGTGTCCGTGTGCTCCAATTATAAATCCTTTCTATGAATCCTATAGTGCAAGAAGTACAGTATTGTTCTCAGTCAGAGTAAAAACATCATAGTGCTGGGGTTTGGTGATCCTTCTGCTTCATAGTGAGAACAAATTCAAAAGACCTAAACTATAAAACTGCGTATGATTAACATCATATTCCCTTTAGCATGGTGGAAAAGATAGTAACCATAATGAATACAAAACTATACCATCTGCCTCTCTCCTATACTCTATTTTACAGATTATTTTCAAAGTTATATTGCCTTATTTATAGCACAGATCTCTTAAAATTGGAATATTCAATAAAAATCTACTAAGAACTCCCTTTTTATACAGATTCAGTAGTATTTTCAAGCAAACCCTGCCATACTTGCACAGTAAGAAATAAGGCCTCTCCTATATTGGCAAGAAACAAGCAAAAAAGCTATCCATTTTTTTCTTGTAGCTCACAGAATATAAATAAGATTATATTCAGGTTCTTTTTCATGGAATGCTATCATTCATTGGCTTGAAGTTAAAAAAGTCAATTTCATTTCTGATCCTGAAATCCTGGCACATTAAGGATCCGCCATATGTGGCTCTTTCATGTGGTTATGACAGCTTTCTTGAGCTTTTCTATTTCCATCTGTGAATGATAATAGTAAACATTAATCAAATAGGGAATATTTCATATTTTGTACACATTCACAACCCATCAATTTTTTCAAAAATAGTACTACTCTTTTATTACTATTACATTCTAGAAATTTATCACTGGGATGTGTCATCTCATGCAGCAGCAGCAGCACAGCATCTACCATTTAATTCATTATTTATTTAGATTTATATGGCTGCCCATCTCACATAAAACAACTCTGGGCAGCTAACGCAATAAAAGCATCGATACAGTAACAAAAGGAAATAAAACACATCAGAAAACAAAAGAAAAAAGGACAAGGATAAACCAATCAACAAATTCATTCAAGGTGTGGCTAGACATTTCAATAAACTGAATGCAGGTCTGTACAGCTCTGAAGGTTTTAATTCAGTTATTCAGTCATTCAAAGCTTTGCTGCTAATGAGTGCTTTGCAGGGTGCCCCAGGGCTCTACTCCCCCCTCCCCCCTTTTTAAAATATCTACATGAAGCGACTGGGAGAAGTCATACACTGGCACAGAGTAAAATATCATCAATATGCTGATGATACTCAGTTGTATGTGTCTGTCCTCAGCCAGCCAAGTGAAGCTTGTCAAGGTTCTGCCCCAGTGTCTGGAAGCTGAGAGGGTCTGGATTGGGAAGAGCAGGTTGAGCTCAACCCTGCCAAGATGGTTGCAAGATTCTGCACAGCTGCTTGCAAAGTTTGGCAGTCACATTCAATTAATCGATTTTATGCTTGCCCATTTCTTATGTTACTGTATAAGTCATTCCTTTTTACCTTTTGCAGAGCCCACCCAGTTCTGGATGTTTTCTATTGCTTCTTATATTTTAGCCTGCAGCTGGACACAGGAGCCTGGCACTTTCAATGCCTGTTAACTGACCTAGTGTGTAAATGGGATCCATTGTTTTTACTGCTTTTACTGTCCTATTTATACTGGTCTAAGTCTGTAAAGAACATCTGTCCATCCATCTATCCGTCCATCCAAGTTGAAGAATCTCTGGGTTTTAGGTCCCCCAGATAAACTGGAGTGTTTCCAACTCTGCTTCTGGAAGAGGTGGCTTTGCCTAGTTCAGACTCAGTGTGCAACCTGAGCTCCTGCTCTAAGAGTAGGTGGCAGCTGTGGCCAGGAAGGCCTTTGCCCCATTGCATATTGTCCACAGTTGCATCTGTTCCTAGACTGGCAGGCCATGCTTATGGTCACTTGTGCCTTAGTCATCTCTTAATTGCAATGAGGCTGCCTTGAAGACCACCTGAAAGCTTCATTTGGTCCAGAATGCAGCAGCACAGGAAGTTATGGCACAGCTCTTTATGCCCATGTGATACCATTACTGTTAGCGCTACTGGCTCCCAGCAGACTTCTGGGTACAGTTAAGGTGCTGGTTAAGACTTTTAAATCCCTATATGGCTTAGGACCAGCATATTTGCAGGACTGCCTGTTCAAAAGAACATCTGCCTGGAGGACATGCTCCAAGTTCCCTCACTTAAACATTGCCATCTTATAGGACCTAGGAAGTGTAGCTCTTCGGTGGCTACTCCTGTGCTCTGGAATGATCCCTTCCTATCTATCTATCTATCTATCTATCTATCTATCTATCTATCTATCTCTACCTACCTACCTACCTACCTACCAAATTTGTCACCACCCATCTCTGGGCGGTTTACAGCATAAAACAATAACTATACAATAAAATTCCAATATAGACTAAAACAATTTTAAAAACGACCAAATATAATAAAATCCTGATGGCTATGGTCTCGTTCAATCCTTGCATAGGAGGGGCACTTCAAGGCACTAACCAACCCCAAGTATGACTATTCTCCTCCCTGCCCCAAGCCCGATGGCGGAGCCAGGTCTTCAATTCCCTAGGGAAGGCCAGGAGTGATGGGGCTAATCTCACCTCTGGGGGCAAGATGTTCCAAAGGGTGGTGCCACTGCAGAGAAGGCCCGCCTCCTGGACCCTGCCAGATGGAATTCTCTTGCAGATAGGGCCCGCAAGAGAATATATGATGGGCTCCAAATCTGCTTGCCTTTAGAAAAGCTGTTAAGACCTGGCTTTCCCCTCAAGTGTTCAGGTCCGATTGTGCTGTTAATTATTTTATTTGGTTGCCATTTTACATGTTACATTTTATATACTGGGCTGTTCTTTTTAAACATTTTTTGTTTTGGTTGTTATTGTTTACTTTTGTTGGGTTTTGCCCAGAGACACCCATTGTTTGAGTTGGGGGTCTCAGAAATGCATGAAAATAACCAACCAAATAAATAAATAAATAAATCTGAGCCACAGAGAATTTTCATTTAACACCACAGTCTGCAGAAAATATTTGTTCTTTGGGAAACTGTATAGCCTGGAATAAATATTAAAGATTTGCCATCTCAATCTAAAGAGAAAATCCTAAATCTTTATCTTACACTAAAGTAGCCATTTTACTCTCCACCCTTAACTTTAAATTGTGGGCCTGACTACCTCATTCTTACACACTATTAAACATGCCCTCAACTCTGATGCCAGGTTTTACAGGAGAGGATTCTTCTTCCTGCAAACTTGTAAGATTGCAGTTTTGATGGGAACTATAATGGATTTCCTAGAATCTTTGAAACATCTTGATTTCTTCAAGATAAGTTTAACTCCAAGTGACTACACGGACATATGGAAGTGGTTTGCCGTTGCCGCCTTCCACAGTGTTTTTCAATTTCTCTATCTAGCCTGTACCCTCGATAGTTCTGTCATCTCCCATTCAAGTACTAATTAGGCTCAATCCCGCTTAAGTTCCAAGCCAAGAAAAGATCAGTCAGTAACAGTCTACAAAATACTAATTATATCTTCTACAGATATATAAAAACAGTTTACAAAATGGAGATTAAGTACTTAAAATTAAATGTTATTTGTATAGTAAAGTTGGAAGTAACATCTAACATTTATCTAGTCTTTTGCCAATTTTCTCCTAAAAAAAAAAGTATTTTCTCCAAAACTGCAATCTTGCCACAATGAAAGTAAAAATTCAAATAAGTACCAAGATGTCTGAATTTGAGGCTTGGGTAAAAAAAAAAAAAAAGTTGAATGGCGAAGTTCAAATAAATTATACCAAGAATCATTATTTCACAGAGCCGTTCAAACGGCATAGTGGATCACTACACCACCTTTTTTTTTGTTTGCATTTTCTCACCAGCTACTTCCCATGGTACTTCAGAGGAGCTCCCATCCAGCCCTCTGCCCAAAACCTCCACAGCAGACCTCACGGAATAGGAGGAAAAATGGCAAAAATACATCCTTTCCTTAAAATTAGATGCCTAAACTAGTCAAAGTATACAGTACTTTACTATGGCTGTTTCATTATTTTCTGACTAAGTATTCACATTGCTGTACTGAAAATAATGGGATCTGTAGAAAATTAAGTTTCCTATGACTTCTATTCAAATATTTTACCTCTAAGTTACTTCGCATCTGCTTTTCTTCTTCCAATTCTTTTTTCAATTTTTCCAGTTGTTTCCTTTAAAATTTGAATACATACACAAAAAACTGCAGTGAAAAACCACCCTTATGTAGTTTGAAGATGAGTATACAATATACCAGCTAGATCTTGAGTTAAAGGATAAACAGCGTCCTAACAGAGGTAGAAATGGCCTAGATTGAGAGCAGAAGCAGAAGCAAGTCTTAACCCCCTTGAAACTTCCTCCATGAGCCGGAAGAAGCATATTTATCTGAGTGCAGAATCCCCCTCACTCAGCAAACCGAAAGGCTTAAAACCTCTCCATCCTGCTTGTTGTTTGACCATGTGAGTCTCTTCTCATTCTCTGGTATGCACTCACATATTACCAACGTAATATATGAAACCAGCATACAAAAATAAAGTCTCAGCAATTCCTGTTGCAGTACTTATGCATGGAAAGCCAGTGTGGTCTAGTGGTTAAGGTGCTGGGCTAGAAACCAGGAGTCTGTGAGTTCTAGTCCTGCCTTAGGCATGAAAGCCGGCTGGGTGACCTTAAGCCAGTCACTCTCTCTCAGCCCAACTCACCTCACAGGGCTGCTGTTGTGGGGAAAGGAGGAGGAGGAAGGAGTATTAGGTATGTTTGCTGCCTTGAGTTAGTTATAAAAATAATAAAGGCGGGATAAAAATTAAATAAATGGATAATTTATGATCATTTATGAACAAAGTATAGTTGTTTCAGGTAACCCTTTATCAACAAACTAAATAATTAATTATGTTATAAAGTATTTTAGAACTAATCCAGGAGATGTATAAAAACACTGAATTAATATGACAAATATAGTACTATCCTTTATAGTAGGCATTGGCAATACGTGGTCCTCCAAATGTTGAATTTCTGCAACCCTAGCTAACAAGACCAGTGGCATGTGATGATGGGAGCTGTAGTACAATATCAGAAGGACTGCATGATGCCTAACTCACTTACAGAAGCCACTGTGAAAAAATGAGGTCTTACCCATGCTCTTTTTTCAAGGTTTCTACAACCAACAGGAGATCAAAGATCTGAGACCTGAGCTCTTCTAGAGAAGGTTTTTCCCCTTCTTCTGTTTCCTGGTTAACCTTTGCTTCTCCAGCAATTGCATTGATTACAAGAGAACTTGGTCGTGGTAATGAAGACAGAACTGGTGAAGTAAGAGTCGATGGCTGAAACAGAAGAACAGTGGTCTAAATGGGGATGGAGGGAATATAGTCAAATCTATTTCTTGAAGAACAAGCAAAGTCTATATTTTTATATAGAACAATGGCTTAAAATATTGGCTGGTGGTAGTTGACTGATATTTTGATGATCAAGAAAACTAAGGATTGACTATATAAGAGCAAGCCAAAATTATTTTGCAATTTGCTGCATGAATAAAGAGTTCTAATAAAGAATGTGGTCTATTGTATTCTAAAAAAAGTGATATACTATAATTAGAAAGACCAGAATTTGGCAACATGTGGGCTGTGCATCCCAAAGAATACCTGAGTATCCCATTTATGTGGCCCAGCACCCTGAGATCATATCCCCAAATTCGGCAGCAAAATTTCAGCAGTGTATTTTAATATCTTTAATAAAGATGTGAAGTGGGAAGACAGTTGCTCTCATTTTCCTCGTTCAATTCTTTCCCCCCAAATGGCATGAAATTGTATTGCTGAGTTTTGTGCTTTTTGCCACCAAATTTTAGCAACACCATCGCCACATAATCAAAAAGCTCTTGTTCGAAGGTTACCCACCCTGAACCAGATGCTAAGCAGGATTTTATTAAATCAATAATAGTATTGACTAAACTGGACAACCAGGTCAAAATAACTCTTAACAACCTCACCAAGAAAGGTCAAATTACAAAAGAACAGAAAAGAAGTAGACCCGTCCTCCCACGCTTCTACGGACACCCCAAAAATACACAAGCCTGGCATACCACTTTGGCCAATCGTATCATTACCAGGGACTCCCACATACAACATAGCTAAAGAGTACAAAGAAACTTGGGCATCTCACAGGGGAGAGTGAATATTCTATCAACTCCCCACTACAGTGTCTCCAGAAAATCAAAGACTTAAAAATAGAAGAAGATGAAATTAGGGTGTCATTTGATGTCACAACTCTCTTTGCATCCATAGACCCAGCACTAGTGAAAGAATCCATGGCAGCAGTTCTATGCAACATACCCGACCTAGTCAAATACACCAAGATAGAAATACCCAGAATCATGGACCTCATCAACCTCTGCCTCACTGCCTACTTTCAGTTTTATGGACAAATATACCAACAAATCAAAGGAACACCCATGGGATCACCTATCTCAGGACTCATAGCAGAGATTGTAATGCAATTTCTAGAAAGGATAGCACTCCCACATATACAACACAAAGTATGGATCTGGTATGTAGATGACACCTTTGCCATAATAAAAAAGGAACAACTGGAGGAAACACAGGAAACCATCAACAACATCTTCAATGGAATAAAATTCACAAGGGAAGAAGAAAACAACACACTACCCTTCTTGGACATCCTCATCAGTAGAGAAAATGACGGTAAGTTAGAAACACAAGTCTACAGGAAAGCTACCCACATCGACCAAGTGCTCCACTACCAAAGTAACAATCCAACCTCCCACAAGAGAAGCTGTGTAAGAACATTATTCAGACGAGCACTTACACACTGCAGCAACCCAGAACACCAGAAAAAGATCATCTGTACAGTATCTTCCAGCAAAATGGATACCCCCCAACTTTAGCAAAAAGTGCCTGACCACTCAACCCACTACAACCTAACCAACAGAAGCTATGAAAAGAATAACACTGCCATACATCAGAAACATTTCAGAAATTACCAACAGACTGTTACAACCACACGCCATCACCGTAGCACACAAACCAACCAAAGCCCTCCAGAACATCTTAAGTAACCCAAAAGACCCAGCAACCCAAGAAGAAAAAACAGGAGTCATCTACAACATACAGTGCAAGGACTGTAGCAGCCACTACGTAGGACAGACAGAAGACTAGTAGAGCGCATCCACAAACACCAACTAGCAGTCAGAAGACATGATGAGAACTCCTTTATCTCACAACACATGGACAGACTCAACCATACTTTCAACTGGGAAACTGTGAGCATCCTAAACCAAGCCAAATCCAAAAACACTAGAGAATTCCTGGAAGCTTGGCACTCAGACAAAGCAGCCATCAACAGACACATAGAGGTAAACAACATTTTCATACCATTCAAAAGAGACAACAGAAAAGCCAAAAGACCAGAACACCTCTTCGCCAGCAATCAACACCCACAGATGCAAAGATTAACACCATATGAACAATCAACAGCACAATATACACTAATCAAGGAACTATTAACTCAGTCAATCAACCAAGCAGCAAACAACAGCCCAATCGAACTCCCAAGGAGAGAAGAACACCCCCATCAACACAAGCAGGACAAATTACAGTATATAAACGGAAAGCAAGGCCCACTCCCTCTTTGCACTGAAGATGCTGCCTAGGTCTGGCAATGAAACATCTGCAAGAAAACAACAAGGCTCAGAGAGCACCAAGGACTCCATAATAATAGTATTTTGTGCATTTTTAATTTCATCAGGCTGACAGAGAAAATATCAAACTTTAATTATCTCCCACCCACGTAATTATTACTGAATTACTCAAGCTAAATCTGTACCAATACATTGGTATATTATCTTACTAAATAAATGATTAGAATATCCTGAATCATTTTGATTTCTTAGTACAATAAACATAAGCAGTGTCAACAGTACCTTTTTACCCTCATATGTTTTTAATTTGGCACTTTCTTCTTCCTCTTTATGCACCTTCACATTTTTTTCTACACTTTGAATCTGAGTAGGCTTCAGCAGAGAAAGGAAATATAAAATAGGAATTAGTGTTCTTCGAGAAGTACATTTACTCTGAAAGTCGATATATCCGAAGCGATTTATTATACTCATTTAAAAAATTATCTAGTACATTTTATTTCATTCCTAAATAAAATTTATTTCATTCCTAAATAAAATCCAATATGTTGGTTATTAACTATTTCATCACAAAATGGCTAGCCATAGTTTAGCAATCACCTTTTTCAATGTGATTCATGATCTGAGATCAACTGGGGGCTGCTGCTTCAGGGAACTCCACTATCTGCAATGATTCCATTTTCACTAAAATTTATGCTATGATAGTTTTGCCCAAGTGAGAACTACTAGGTGTGTCCTGAAATGTGGTGAGTGAAATCCCCAACCCATTAGTTTTTTGGAAGGCAGAGAAGACTATCCTATTTCAGCAGGCATTTGGTGGGTAATAAGCTGTTTTTTCACTGGATTTGATTTGATGCAATGATTGGGGGAGAGAGGATCTTCACATGGGATTGCTTTAAAATGAGTTGGATATTCATTGTAAACTGCCTTGATTCTCACAAGTGAGAGGGATATAAATGGCTGTTTCCCTGTCTGTCTATTTACATGGCCTCTGAACACTTTACATACTTATAGAGCTTTTGCTACCAAGTAATTGAAATAATCGTAGTACGGGTTGTGCATCTGTCAAACTGGTTTAGCAAGTATTGCCAACTTTTTAGTGAAGATTGCAACTCATATTTTTTACTCCATTACAGGGTGCCTTTCCTTAGAAAGACATGGACCGAAAGACTCATTCAGAAGCAAACGTACCACCGTTGTAAAGGTCTCTTAGGGACACTGCTATAATATCATATTCAAGCAGGAGCAAGTACACAAGTAGTAATCAGTGGCAAAGGCCTTCTCTTAGGACTACCCATGACTCCCTCTGGGGCCCCAAGTGTGTGCAGATGTCATGAGCACTGATGGTGAGCAGGAGGGGGCCTCTATCCAGGGGGGAAAACGCATGCGTAGTACTGAGGAGTTAAGCAGCCATTCAAAGAGACACAGATCAGACCCGCCTTGACTTTTGGGGTTTATCTGTCTGGGTTTTCCCACGCTTCTTCAGTTTGTTAGGATTTTCTGTCTAATGTAGCAGTAATAAACACTAGAGACCTATTCCTCATCTCAGTGTGGTTCCTGACTGTTAGGACAGCAGGGATCTGTTTTGTGGCTAATTGAGTCATTATAATGGGTGACTTATTCTCGGCTGCTGTGCATTTTAATTTTTGTATTATTTTAATTGTTTTTATTTTTAAAATTTTGTTCGCCTCCCAGAATCACCTGGTGTGATGGGTGGCCATACAAATTAAATAAATAAATAAGTTGTTCATGTACTCACAGAATTACTGCCACTGAAACGAGCAGGAAGCCTTCTGCCATGCATCTTTGGCCTATCTGCAGTGGGATGTGATAAATTATCTGAGGTAGGTGTTAGATCATCAAAACTTAAATGTTCTAGAAAAAAATTGAAAGCAGAGAACATAATGAAAGCTCAGGAGATATTGTCAGATAGTATCTACTTTGAGATGTCGCTACCAAATAACAGTATAAAGCCAAAATACCCTATATTCTACTGTAGAAAAGAATTGGAGCGAGTATCAGTGGGCTGAAAGAATATTCCATCTTTAAAATGTTGAAGAGGGAATGCAATGCAGGACAGGAACACATAAATTTCTAATGCAAGGATAGAGCTCTCTCAAAACACCGAAACAGAGCATACAATTGAAGTAGTGAAGCTATTGAGCCAGCTCCCATGCTCCAGGTTTGTGACATGTCTCCCATGGGACATGACCGGGAAATATCCTTTTATGGCAATTCATCACATGCACACCTGTTAATTTATATTATTTGTATCTCCTGTTTATACATCTCTCTCAGGCACATCAAAATTATGCCTACCCAACCCAATTATACACACCCTTTATTTCACAATACTGTACTCACAATATCTACTTACTCTCAGACCACTGTTACATTACTCACCCCCAATTCATATAGTTTCATACAGAACTTGTAGATAGTACTATGAAAAATCTGTTGGAAGGAGGACTATTTCCTCCTATACATCCTTTCCTAGCAGTAGCAATTGTGTATAGGTAGTCCTCATTTAGTGACTGCAACTGAGACTGGCAACTCGGTTGTTAAGCAAAGCAGTCACTAAGTGAAAAATCATGTGACAGCAACTGTACTTATGATTTTACACAGGATAACACGTACTAACTGACTGTAATGGCAAACACATGACTGAAAGAGAGAAGCTGTGAAGGTAGTAAATGCGGGTATTGGGTTGCAAAGTTATTTCTTCAGCACCATTGTAACTGCAAATGGTCACTGTCCGAATGAGGGCTACCTGCACTGATGAGTTCTTTAAATTTCTATTTCACAGTTGTACAAATGGCTAAGGAGGGCTTACCTCAAGCTAAATTATCACTTCCTGGTACTTGATTTATCGAAAGTGCCTTTGATTAATTGAAATGAGGATCCTCACAATGGGAAAAAAGGAAATGAAGTCTCTATCAAAGATAATCTTTCGTTGCATGAGGGCCATTTACTAAGAATACCAGCTTTACAAAACAAAATCCCAGGAGAGATTATATAGATCCCATGTAAAGACTACCGGAACAAAGTAGCAGGAGACTGGTTCTTGAATGTTAAAGGAACCAGAAGAAGTGTAAGGAAGTATTTGCCTAATATCTAGAAAATATCAGATTGATCTGATAGCAGGCTGACTGCTCCAGGAAGGAAGTTCCACAAGCAAAGCATCAGCATCTCCTCCTTGAATAACATCCACCAGGACACCTTCAGCAACAACATCTGAAGGAAGGCTTGAAACAAAGGCCTTACAGTTCAAGCAAACTCAGACTCAGGCCACTGCAGGTTCAGAAATAAACTGGCAGCCAGCTGCAACGTTCTTTAAATACAGGGGATATATTTCCTAGCAACCTATTCAGGTTAATCTTGCATTTGTATTCTGTAGTAACTTCCAAAACATTTTCAAATGGAGCTCCATGTTCAACATTCTGCAAAAATCTAAACAGGAAATTACAAAAGTATGGATAGTTAAGCAGGGCTAGAGTTGGAAGGTTACGCTCAGCTGATAAACACAGTCCTGACATCTAACTCTCTTCAGCTAATGCACCCACCACAGCAGTAGCAAAAGGAAGCAGAGTCCACAGTAGCCAGCAACGAATTCTTCCATCAATCCTCCAGACTGGTTGGGGTTCAAGGCACCAAATCAAGTTCCACTGCCACTTCCTTTATTGAGGATATGGAGGATGGGAAGATACTAGGGGCCCCATGTGAGGATGTGAGACCCTTTGGATTACTAGGCAATCTAAGCCAGATGTGGTAGGATCTGGCTGTGGCTGCCTGGGAACATTTGTTGAGATGGTATTCAGGAGAGCAGTCACTATTCCAACAGCCCATCACATATTGGCACCAGAATTGGTACAGTAATTATTCTTAAAGTTAGTTTTTAAACTGGACATCTAAGACAGTATAGGCATCTTTATTCTGTTGCAGGCTGCTGCTGTTTCTGCATTTTAGGTCAGAATTTATTTATTTAATTTATTTTCTATCCCTCCTTTATCATTTTTATAAATAACTCAAGGTGGCGAACATACCAAATACTCCTTCCTCCTCCTGTTTTTCCCACAACAGCCACCCTGTGAGGTGAGTTGGGCTGAGCGAGAGGGACTGCCCCAAGTTCACCCAGCCGGCTTTCATGCTTAAGGCAGGAACTAGAACTCTCAGTCTCCTGGGTTCTAGCCCGTTGCCTTAACCACTAGACCAGACTGGCTCACTCAGTATTTGTTTGGCTCAATCTGTATTTGTTCAGCACAAATCTTGCAACTCTGTGCAGACCATGCATTAGTATTGAGTACTTTTCAACATTTGCTCAACCCTTAATTTGGAAATAAGGTTTAACTTAATTAAGCAGTCTTGTGCCAATGTTATTCTTTCTGTGATGCAGCTGGCCAGCACAACTCAGCTTGTCTCTCTATCCTCTGAATATGGACTCAAAGGTCAACAGTCTAGTCTTGGGTCAAGCTTTTTCCCCCCATTCTGTTTGCTTGGGGCAGGTTTTAATCTCTACACTGAGTAAATAGACACAGGGCTACCTCCAAAAAGTTTATTGCCCTTCTGAGATGGCTTAGTCCCACCTAACTTTATTATAGATAGAACGGAGGTGCAAGGCTAACAATAGATGCCCCAAACATTTATTGTCTTTAAGCTAAGAAAGGGCTTTGACCCATACATTTTACACATCTGCCAGCCAGCTTGCTTCTGTGTGTCACAAAAACCCAGCTGGGTTTTGCTTCCTGAAATAAACTAATGATGTGTATGCATGGATCATTTACAGTCCCTCCTGTGTGTGTCAGCCTACCTCCACCAAAGCTTCTCTCCACTGTACAGCTACTTCACTTGAACAGTTCTGTAATAATGTAAGCCTGCTATCCAACCAATGTTCTCTCCCTGGTGTAATCACTTAACTGGAACTACTTCTACAGCACTACTCCTGATAACCTGCCATCACCAGCATCTGCTTCTTCTACTACAACAGCCACTCAACTTTGAAAGCCACTTTCTTTGCATGCCAGCCTGCTTCTTTGCTAGTCTACTGCCAAGGCCTGCCAGCAGTTTATTACCTCCAGTGTCACAGGCAGTACATCTTACACACTGGATGCTGGGAAGCAGCAGTGGAGGGAGTATTGCCCTCTAGTCCAGGCTTGTCAGCTTCCCAAATGAACCCAGTTTGGCACTGTCACACAGAATGGCGCACTACTTGGACCTCCTTTATACTTCTTTGTACTTAGCAGAGTCTTCTAGCCATTCTGTCAGCAACTCTCTTCTATCTATAATAAAGCTAGGTGGGACTAAGCCATCTCAGAAGGGCAATAAAGTACTGGCAGAAAGCTACAGCTGGAGTTTGTGTCACACTAAGATTTATTATCGACCTTCCTGCATCATTCCTCAAAATTAGGTATGCTTGCCAGGTCTAAAGAAGGTACCCCAGTCAGGGAGGAAAGTGATTGGAGCGTGGAACAGTGGACTCTTTTTTCCAGATGCTGGTTCTGGAAACCTTGGAAGTTACATCATGCAAAGACTTGTAAAATGGCATTCATCCAAATAATGAGTCCTGCCCAGAAAAGCATGTCCCATCTGCCAGCCCAGAATATTTTTATTTTTAAAATGGAAAAGGGAAACTTTCAGCACAATCCCAGTATAAGCTTATGACTGGAAAAACTGGAGGCTGCTGAGCTGTCCTTTCCATATCCCTGCTACCTCTGTCTTAAAGTAGACGCAAGAAGAACATTTGAAAAATATATTGCAGTGAAACCCTTGAACCTATCTGAGTGAGATGTCATCTTAAGAGTCTATTTTCATCTCATTCTGCCAAAATTGTAACTGGGCAGGCATTTTGGTATCTCCCTAATATAGCCTAATAAAAACTTCTTTTGAACAGAATCTAGAATTAGGCTGAATTCAATTGTCCCTGAATCTGGAAGCAGAAAATCAAATCAGATAATGACAAAGGTTGAATTTCCAGCTCAAATAATCTCAGGTGTCAGACTTCAAATGTACTCAGCAGTACATTTCAGCTTTCCAGACGTTTAATCCCTTATTCAGCAATTGGCTTTACTTGATAGAAGATTGTCAAACATGCAAAAACCTTTAATAACCACACCAGAATTAATAGCAATTACACAGTAGGTACAAACCTATTTCTACCCATAGGCATAGTATGAATTTGCCCCAGTAACAATACAGCTTATCTCTTCTCCCAGTTAGGCTTTGCAGTCCTTTCCCAGCCACCCATATTCAGAATCAGAGCACTTATATATCTTAGCTTGTACCTTAGTGAAATAGTTGCCTATTAACTATACCTGCTACCCATATGCTGGTTAAAGGGTGTCTTACTCCCTGTGGCCTTCTTTGGCCTCAGCTATGCAAAGACACCCAAAACAACAACAAAAACAGAAGGATTCTGCTACTACCAAAATCTACTTTTTATGCAATAATGTTACAAAATCATCCAAAGATAGCATTTTTCATCTGATACAGCTCATTGTAAATTCTTGAAAACATTAACACCTTATGTAAAAGAAAATTAATTTAATAATAGCCAAGAATAGAAACTTAGGTTCAAGAACTAATATGGAACAAAGGATTTGGATTGCCATATAGAAAGTTTCTTACCAAAATGGAGAAGGGGAGGGTAATTTCCTGACACGTAAGAAGGGAAACATGGCAAACAGGATAGGAAACAAAATCTGGAAAGAAAAGTCAAGGAGACGAATATCTAGAAAAGATTCTGAACAAAAAAAGTATCTTGCAGGAAAAATATGGCAGCATTATCTTCAATACATAATCAGGACATTTTTATTTTAACAATATCCATTCAATTTCATTCAGGGGAAGGACCTATGCTATCCTTTAAAACCACAGTGACTGACTGGATCCATAACACCCTTTTTTCAGAGGTATTGAAATTCAGCTATCTCTGAATAAAGAGGTAAACGACAGGGTTTGGTTTCCACTTATTAAAGTATTATATACATCTTCTAAAAGCATATCAATGCTTTTCTGCTAGCGTATGGATTCTTGATTCCTCAAAAACAGAAAATCTCACTGTGCAAACCGAAGTCCTGTCCCATAGTGCTGAACAGGGCTCCATGTATGTACTGTATACCGCATCAAAAGTATACAGAGATAAATAAAGTACCAATATTTTTCACATTTATGTCAACTTTAAAAAGCTGGCCTTAACCAAAATGAATCCAACAATAGTGTGGCTCATTTATAATTTATTAATTGGAATGATTTTGAAGATTGCATTAGTAAGGATTAAAAGCAGAAATTAAAATTTAACAATATGAACAAAATGTTTACAAAAGCTACGAAAATATATTGCAGACTACAGAGCAACATTATATAACGGGTTAAGAATGGAAAAGAAATAGCGTATTATAATACACAGTGGGAAAACAGCAGAAAAGAAACTACTGAATGACATTTGGAAGCAACCCATTATTACAAACTGTTCAACTACAAGACTCAGTTATTACTTGGATCCCAACTAAATGTGTTAGGGACAGCTATATATCTGCCCTACTCATATATACATCTCCTCCTCCTCCTCCAAAAAAAAAAAATGCTCCAGTGGCAACGCTGCCAGATAGGCAGATTTTTATTTACCTAGTCTTATAATAGCAATTCCAGCTGTTTAAAGGTTTTATCTGCAGCACTGATCATTGTTCCTGTACTGATGCCACCACGCCGAGACTGATGAAAGTATTTAAATGTTTTAACAAAGAGAGACATATATTCCTTACATACAGATGTTGTGGTGGGAATGAGACCTGCTGCTCCACTCCTCTGAAGGAGGAATCTCTCCCCAAAACAAGCCCACCACAGTTGCTGCGGCACATCTATGTTTTGCCTTAAGCTCAGTTGGAGGGGACATTATCGGGATTCAGAACAGTAGAGAGTAATCCAGTGAGATGCAAAGCAAGTCAGAAACCAGAAATATTTAGTGGAAATATTAGTAAATATTTACACTACCGCACTATCACAAAACTTCAGTCCTTTGTGCCTAATCAAATCGGATCAATATATTCAGAGACCAAAAGTGTTAATTTTTTTCCAAGTATTATCAGATTGAAAACAGGCACTATATTGCAAATATGTACACATCAAAAGCTGTCAGACCATTGCTAAAGTAGTAAAGGATGTGTGCTGCTGACACTACAGAATGCGCACACATACAGCAGCCTAACCCTAACCTTAATCGTAACCCTTTAAAATGATATTCTATTAACTAAACTGCAGTTTTATAGGGCTGTTTTGTAGAAAAGTTGTTTCACTAGGAGAAACGATACATGCATGGGGGGACAGAGAGGGGAAAGGAGGTAAAAAGACAAATCCATTTTGGTTCTTAAATCTATATCCCTGATTATATGAAGATTGTGGTAAAAGGTGAAAGGTCCCCTGTGCAAGCACCAAGTCATGTCTGACCCTTTGGAGGGATGCCCCTTTCGCAACGTTTTCTTGGCAGACTATAGCGGGGTGGTTTGCCATTGCCTTCCCCAGTGGTTACCTTCCCCAGCAAGCTGGGGGCTCATTTTATTGACCTCGGAAGGATGGGAGGCTGAGTCGATCTGAGCCGGTTACCCGAGAATCCAGATTCCGCTGGGATCGAACTCGGGTTGTGGGGAGAGTTTTCGCTGAAATACTGCCCCCTGCCACTCTGCACCACACAAGGCTGTATATGAAGATTAGGGGACCTCTTTTTAAAGAAAATAATTTTTTGTTTGAAAAAACATACTTAGAAATGTAAATGCATGGATATATAGAGAGATCCATCATATACCCCATCCCTTTAAGATAATAGATAATTTATGGCCCTGTAATCACTTGAAGCTCTGTCTCATGGAGGGATGAAAGGAGTGGGTCATAATGGCTCTCTACAAACTCATCCTTCCACAGTCATCCAGAAGAACAGGGCTTTAGAACCCAAAAATGTACATAGACAAAACTGCTTGCTTAAGACTCCCTGGATTGCTCTGGGAGATTCATGTGACCTCTCTATACAAGCCTTTCTCAACCTTTTGACCCTAGAGGAACCCTTGAAATATTTTTCAGGCCTCGGGGAACCCCTGCACATTCAAGCTCAAATAAAGGCCAGAAGTTACAAAATTATTATTTTTGTTTCATGTGTAGGCCTGTATATATGCACTAACAGTTTTCTTAAACTGAAAATAAAGAATGAAACTTAACTCTTTAAAGTGAAGTTGCTCAAATTCGAAATAATTTTTTAAATAAATCATGATCTCCCAGGGAATCCCTAGTGACCTCTTGCAGAACCCTGGCTGAGAAACCCTGCTCTATACAAACATCCCCACCCAGACCAACAGACACCTGAAATGCAAAGTTCAGGAAGATCCCATAGTTTCAACCCTACGTGGACTGATCTAGTCCAGTCCTCTACACTCTCCCTTCCACTTTAGGTAAAAGGGAATGAATGCTGCCTCAGTTTATTCCTACTAGAGCTTCAGATCCTAATTTATTCAACTCACTTCTGCAGAACCTTTCTGACGTTAACACAAATTATTGTAATACAAAACCTGTGAATTATAAAAAAGAAACCCTTAACATATTGGAAATCATTACTTGTTAAATTTTACATGCATTGAACTTTAATGAAATAGATGCTTGAGACCTTACTTTTGAAGCAAACCAAAGTAACAGGAGAATGAGTTCTATTATGTAAAAGAGCTTGTTTTAAGGACCATCTTTTTAAAAACAAAAACAAAAAAATGTATTATACATAAACATTATTTTTCCCATTATGAAATGCTAACTTTTAAATGGGCATAAGCATTCTCAATAGCATACAGTGCACATTTTAGCTTTCCAAATATTGGAGCAATTCCAAAATAAACAAATTCCAGAAGTCTCTAGAATCTATTTGAATAACTATTTTTAATAGTTCCAGAAGTTTGTAGTAGAGACTATATTGCATTATCTTAAAAAATGAATACATTTATTATGGCATAAGCAAGAGTAGTCCACATCTGGGGCTGGTGGACACATCTGGAATTTTGAAAGGCAGTCAGAAACATCTGCCATTGAGAGGCTTATCTAATCATAGAGTAGCAGCAATGGTGGTAGAAAACATCAATTTATCAGAAGACAAACTTCAGGGTATTCTTTTCAAGGCAGGTGAGCATACCTCCAGGTAAAGCACTGTGGTACAATCATCCACCACTTCCATTTTCTAACAATGCCTATGGGCCCTATAAGGGTCTCAGAAGCATTCTTACGATTAAAGAATAATGCTAGAGGTAAATACTTTGCTGCAAGACAGCTTTCTATTTAAATTTGCCATTAAAAATATAGAAAAAGGTATGAAATATGGTTGGGATCCTGAGGGCTATCAAAGGAAGTAGTTTCAGATACACTGATGCCCTTAGGCCCTCTGCGGCCAACCCCTGTGCTTTCCCACAACAGAATCCATTGATAATCATGGATTCCTCTCTGAAGAATCCTCTGAAGGTGCTGTTTATTCTTTGTTGTGGTTTACTCTAATATTGTAGAAAACTGAGCCTTAATTATGTATGCTTTTCAAACTTACCTGGTTCTTTCAAGTTCTGTATTGCAGTTGAGTCTACCTCTACTGATTTTGATTTCAATGGTAACTGTTCAGAGTCTAACTTTGGTTTCACTGCTGGCTCAATTTCAGATTTTGGCCTCCAGGATGCAACTTCCCCATTTATCCTATGTTTGAAAGTCAAGTTAAATAATTTTATCAGGAATTAAGAAGAAAGAAAGAAAGAAAGAAAGAAAGAAAGAAAGAAAGAAAGAAAGAAAGAAAGAAAGAAAGAAAGAAAGAAAGAAAGAAAGAAAGAAAGAAAGAAAGAAAGAAAGAAAATGCATGTAACAAAAACTTTTTCTATATACTGTATGGTTATAAAAAATTAGCTCAGTATGAATCCAGTTCTTCAAACTGTGGGTTAGAGGCTGAGATATATCCAGAGACGCATAGGATTTTTGCTCCCTTCTTACACGTAGGTTCCCTCCTTAGCTGACTATAGGCTTCCACAGTATCCAACTCAGCAAACTATGTTTCTGTTACTACAACTCATGAATTGCACACTCAGCAATCAATGGCTTCAACATACACTTTGGAAGTAATGTAAGAATTGTATTTTGCTGCTCTGAATGTCAGAACAAACAACAGTAAGGCAAACAAGGAAGAAACATATTGAAACGGGAGGCAAATGTGAATGTAAAAACCTACAGAGTGTTTCAAGGACTCTTTGGAAGGACAGGGTTATAAAAGGCAAATAAGGATGTAATAACAGTTTGCAATATAGTTATACATTTGCAATTCTTATAACGTCCAAACTTTACTCTGCCTCTCAGTTAATTCTAAAATGACACGTCAAAGAATTTCACACACAAAACAAGATACACTTACTTAGAAACTAGTGGTTGCAAAACTGCTTTATCTGGCCATTTTGAATGCAACATCCCAGCTTTTAATATGCTATTAGCCTTGTTTGGAGGGACAGGCTTTTTCGGTGGTACTTGGGGAGCCACTGGTTTACACGTCTTCGGATCCAACACTGGTTTTTCATCTGGCAATTAAAACAGAGCGAGTGAATAATATTTCGGCAGGAAGGAAGTTACTTTTGTAAAACTACCATAAGCATAATGCAGAAATAATTTATAAAAGCTTCTTCCATGGACACAGGTTGTTCTGAACAAAGACCCCAATTTGCATTCTGGAAGCAATTTCAAATAAGACGAAGACAAAAACAGCACATAGTTGAATCAAGACCAAGGAGTCTTGCTCCCTTTCTTTAGTCTACTTTCTCAGGTTCATAAATTTGCAAGGGACTCCTTTTTAAATGGACACAAGTGGAATCCAGCATATTATTCATAAAGCCTGCAAAATACTGACTTTCCTGGAGCATAGGATTTATTAGCAAAAGCTTTTGCAGAAAAACATGAACTTACATTCTTTAAAATTTCTTTAAATTTCCTTTTATTGCTAACAGAACAGATTTTACACAACTACAGCTTTCATCTGCTTTAACAGGAATATGTAAAAAAACTGGTCATTTTTACATATTCCTGTAATATTACACTGAATGGAATTTCGTGGTGCTTGCTATTTCAGGGATCTATATACAGTTTTAAAATTCTACAAATATTGCATGATGGGATTTTCTTATTTAGCTCTTTTCTAGCCACCTGAATCATATGCTTATGATTATTAAAGCTGCTTTGTTTTAAACTACAGTCCTGAGCACTGACGTTCTTAGTATCAGAGATAAACCTGATTTTACCCTTTTCTTCATTCCTGAGATGAGGAAACCTCTTCTCCACAGACAGAAGGTCAGCCTTTGAACCTGTACGTAGAGCCAGTATTTAATTTATGAATCACACTGCTTTAGTAGGGAAACAAACACACAATGATAATTAATACTAAAATATATTGTGCACCTATCAAATATGTGGCAGAAATAGAAATCCAATTAGAAGTGGAAATGTACTCACTAGCATAGGAATTCTAGTCTTTATAAACAAGAATCATTTCATAGCATAGCCTTTTAAAATCTGTATGATTAAATATACTGCTAAAAAGCATTTTAACTGTAGGAAAAAGAAATAGTTACACGCTATCACACGGAAGCATGTTGAGAATGATCTCCTGTGCATTCCTAGGAGTCATGAAGTCATGTACATAACTCATTGTACAGGTAGGTAACAATTAGTGTGAGGTCGAATAGTGTGAAATTCAATTTAGTGCAATTTATAAATTGATACCAGGTTGTGTTTAATGTGAGCCAAAATTTGGTTAGTGTGAGGCTAGCACACACGCAGCTGAGGCTGGTGCATGAGCAGTTACCGCTGGGGTTTTAGATGCTAGTCATTGTGGAAGGTTCCATTCAAGGATAGCTCAGAAAAGAAGAGGCTCATTTTGAAGAACTACAGGAGATAGCAGGTACACTCTGAATATGGGTTTATCCTCTTTTACTGTTATACAGTATTTCATTAATAAACATATAACACCTTATGTTTAAAAGTTTTAATTGCCTACTTCTGTCAAACTGGAACCAATTACCCTATTTTCCATAGAAATAGAGCAAGTTCGAATAATGTGACCATTTCGTGGGATTCATTAACTGCACTAATCAAGACCTACCTGTACAATATAGCAGAAACTGATGGCCCACAAGTAACAGCCACATCATGGTTTTCAATAATGAAAACTGTCCATGTTTCAGTGTTGTAAACCACTTTGGGTATGGATGGATTTCATCTGACAGGCAACATCTTAAAAAACAATCATTCTGATCAAGATAAATTTCTCCTAGACACATTTCCCTCAGAATATATTAACAATTTCCAATCATCTTCACCCTCTTTTGCTGTTAAAATCAAATAAAAGCCTATTTACATACCTTGACCTTTTGCAGGAGGTGGTGGTTTCTTTGGCTTCTGCAAAAAGGACACAATATAATTAACTAATATTCAAGCCAAGCATTTTCCTGAATTAAGACCCAGAAGACAACAGGCATACTCAGTGACTCCACTGTACTGATTATAGGTTACTGATGCAAGGATTACAAATAGCTCTTTATGCAGACAGAGATTCTTGAAAGTGTCCAGGAAAATGCACCATTACTGAGGAAGGAGAGTAAGCAGAGAAGACGGGGGATAAACAACTCATCCTCTTTCTCCTCATTTCCCAGAAACCTCTTACTCTTCACAGGCTGAAGTTTTATTACTACCTGTTTAGAAACAGTTATCTGTGAAGGTAAGGGTAATGTGTAGGTGACTGTGGTCAAGAAAAGGGTGCAGCTGGCATACCAATCTAAGGTGCTGTAACCAAAAACACTCCTAGCCATCCAGGAACAAAACAACTATGAACCCAATTTTTCAAGTTCATTGAATTGTATCTAAAATACGAACTAGAGACCTGTCTGAATTTGAAAAAAATTGTAACACAACATTCAGAACATTTTCTGAGGCTTGTCTACAATTTGCTGGTGAAATACTATTCAGAAATCAAGCAAGTTAGACTGTATGATCAAACAGATGCAGAATCTGAAGACAACATTTTAGACCCCTTAGCAATCCTTTTTTTTTTTCTTTTACTACCTTGAACAGTTTGGTATCATCAACAAACTTGGCCACTTCATCTCTAACTTCAGATTGCTTATAAATGTTTAATTAGTATTACTCTGGATGACTTTACCTTGAACTTCTCTTCAATTTGAATATTGTTCATTTATTCCTACCCAAGCCAGTATCCTTATTTGAATAAATATTTCAGAGCCAAAAATGGAAGTACAATTATTATTATAGGTGATCATCACTTTGGATTCAATTTCCAAATGCAAATGTGCAAACGTAGCATCTGTCTGCATGACCTTAAAGCAGTGCAGTTGTATGATTTGAGATAAGGCAGTATTTGTTTCAAGGAAGTGTTGCACCCAGGTGTTGCATTCATGGCCCTGCACATTCTGAAGCACCTTTTAGAGACTGAACCTGAAGTGCTGAACAGTGCTAGTAATAGTGCTTGTCCCATCCCATCTTGCAAATCACTTCATTTCTCTTCACAACAGGTCTATGAGAAAGGTTAGGTCACGTGATGGTGACTGGACCAAAGTCACCCAAACGAGGTCTCTCCCCAGAGAGGTCCACTGGCATGGCAGCGCTATATTAACAGAGCAATAGCAAGGCAAAAAAATAAAAGGAGAAAAGTAATAGGATGTTGAATTACAAGAAAAAGTTATGACTGCATATTCATGAATCTATACAACACTCTACTTGGTTATTATATCAGCTTTTTAAAGAAGAGCTATACTGTTTTAAAAAAACTGCAATAAGTACTTACAGGAAAATCTTTATCTGATTCAGAAATCTGAACTGCAAAGTTGTCTGGAAAAACGCCTTCTTTACCATTAAGAATGCCTCTCCACCATCCTACCTCTCCAGTGTCCTAAAACAAAATTCCTAAATGTATATTCATTTTACACAACAAATAAATTTTCAGACTTTATCATCTGCCCACCCAGCTTACATTAAACTGCAAGTTTTTAGAAACTGGGTCACACATCACACTAAGTCATAACATTTTTTTTTAAAGGTATAGCATGAGGTATGCACATGATTAATTAATAAACAAGAATTTGTTCTACATTAAACCAGTTTGGAACATGGTTTGATGCTGGCTTATTTGCTGCAAATATTACTTGGCAATATTACTGTGCAAATGGTTATACATACTTTGTGCTTTCCTGGTTTCATCTGGATTCATTTTTGTGCCTTAAGCATATCTTTGCAGAAATGCATCTGAATTGTATGCAGCAAATGGGGGGACAAACAAGGAATAGGTGAAATACACAATTTGCCTGCCTGCAAATCTAAGGTCTCATTTGCCTTGGGTTTTTTGCTTTTGACTTGAGGTGATATGTGAATCAGTCCAACACGGCTTGGTCAACAAACCATGGTTTAAAACTATCCCTAGCTTTGTATTGGCAAGTTTAGCTATAAAATGGCCATTGTGCTTTTTGTGTTTCTCATAGATGCTGCAAGTACTGATACCATGTTGGAGGGCATCCCATGTTAGTTAATGCCAAGTCAATGCATTATTCTGTTAGGTAGCTTTCATACTACTTGATCTTTTCCTTCTTAAACGTTGAAATGTAGTTAGCTAGTCAAAAATGTCCTTTGATAAACATTTCTAATTCAGTAAGAGATTGTGCTGGAATTCTTTCACTGCAAGTAGAATCATAGAGTTGGAAGGGATCTCAGAGGTCATCTACTCTAATCTCCTGCTCAGTATAGGAACTGCTAAAACCATTTGGACAGATGACTATCCAGCCTGTGTGAAGACTCCACTGAACATGCCATACCACTTCATGAGGTAATGATATGTGTATATATACTGTCCATCTACATAAGTTTATATGCATGGACAGGTAGACCTCATTTAGCGACTACCTTGTTTAACAACCATCTGCAGTTACGACAGCGATGAAAAAGTAACGTTATGACCAATCCTCGCATTTACGACCTTCACAGGTCTGTAAAGCAAAGGAAAGCTGAAGTAAAATCATAGCACAGTCATAGTTTCACTTAGCAACCACTTTGCTTAACAACTGAGTTGCTAGTCCCAATTATGGTCACTAAACAAGGACTACTTGTAATGTCCTAGCTTTTTAAACATTCTTTCAACTCAATTCTTGTTATTGAGAGAATAACCATATCATCAGTGTAGGGTGAAATGGAAAATTTCCAAGAACCTAGAGATATAGGAAGGAACTCTGAAGCTGACATATATGGGAATCTCTGCCAGATCTAATGGGATGCGCTGATGTAATCATATAATTATAATCTTATAATATAATTATAATAAATGTAATTATAAATAATTTTCGAAGCACATATTTGTAGCTCAGGGTTGAACTGAGTCTGGCAACGAAACGTCTGCAGAAAACAACAAGGCCCAGAGAGCACCAAGGACTCCACGTAAATAATTTTGTTAGTCTTTACCCAGTCTTCCAGTTTGTCTAATAATATCTTGGCATAAAGTTTAATAGGAGTATCCACAAGGCTGACTGGTCACAATTCTTGGGATTTTGCTTGTCTCTTTTTTTATAATATAGGTATGTATTATTATACCTAACCTCCAGTCCTCTAGATAGGTTCCAGTTTAGCTAATATAAGTAAACTGTTTAGTCAGCAAAGGTGCCCACCAATTGCAACAGCATTTGGGTACCTCTGCAAGGATCGTATCTTCTCTTCAGGCCTTATTAGAGGCTAAGGAAGCAAGCAATCTGACATGTGGTTTACAGAAACTAGAGTCCTCAAACTGTGTCTAACTGTAGATTTAATAAAAAGAAAATTTTAATTTAAATATAAATACCTTACCTTACTTATTATTTGGATAATATCACCTTCTTTAAAATTAAGTTCATCCTCATGGGTACCTTCATAGGCAAACAAGGTTTTGAAGTATTCTTTAGCTTAAAGGAAGGAATGAAAGTTTTGAACCTTGAGCACATTCCAGTGGTTGTTGCTTGAATACAAATGTCTAAGGTTCACAATAGGTAATTAATGGGGAGATGGGGTGTCACTTAAAGTGGAATGTCTGTTAAATCTGAATGGGATCTTGCACATGCATATGGGAATTGAATTTTATATATAGTTGCAATCAAAATTATTTAACCCCCATTGCAAATCAGGTTGATTGTCAAAATGTACAGGCTTTCAGCTGTTTGCAATGAACAAATCAAACAAAAGCAATTGAAATAGCTCAACACAACGAATGCTTCAAGTGATGTCCCCGAAGTCAACTGAAAATGCAACTTATCATGACTTCTCCAGACTCAAAATTATTCAACCCCTTCATGGCAAGCATCTTCAGTACTTAGTAGAGCCTTCTGCTGTTATAACCTGCTGAAATGAGATGCATAGCCAGACACCAGCTTCTGGCAGCGTTCCTGAGGAATCTTAGCTCATTCCTCATGAGCAATGGCCTTCAGGTCAGTAATATTCTTGGGTTTGCGTGCTGCGACCGCCTTCTTCAAATCCCACCAGAGATTTTCTAGGGGGTTCAAGGTGGGTGACTATGATGGCCACTGTAGAATCTTCCAGGATTTCTTCTGCATCCAAGCCTTAGTGGAATCTGAGGTATGCTTGGGACCATTGTCCTGTTGGAAGGTCCAATGATGTCCAAGCTTCAGCTCCTTACAGACAGCATGACATTTTCTCCTAGGATTTCCTGATGGATTTCTTGAATCCATCTTGCCGTCCACACACTGCAGGTTTCCAGTGCCAGAAGATGCAGAGCAGCCCCAGAGCATCACCGAGCCACCACCATGCTTAACTGTAGGCAGGGTGTTTTTTTCAGCATATGCTTCATTCTTCTTCCTCCAGACATACCGCTGATCCATCTGGCCAAAAAGTTCCAGTTTTGTTTCATTGCTCCACAGAACAGAATCCCAAAACCTCTGTGGCTTATTTATATGATTTTGAGCATATCGGAGCTGACTTTTCTTGTGCTTTTGGGTCAGTAGCAGTGTACGTCTTGGAGTTCTGGCATGGAAATCTTCTGTGTTTAGTACGCGCCTTACTGTGCTCACTGAAACCTCAGGGCCTGTTGCCACCAAGTCTTGCCGCAGGTCTTTTGCAGTCACTCGAGGGTTTCTCTCCACCTGCCTTCTCAGAAACCTGGTTGCAGCCATTGACAGCTTCCTTTTTCTGCCCTGTCCAGGTAGTGTAACCACTGTTCCTTTAACTTTGAACTTGTGAACTATGCTTCCAGAGGTGTCTCTAGGAACATTCAGTGCCTTCGCTATCTTTTTGTATCCTGTTCCTTGTTTGTGAAGGACAATGATCTCTTCTCTTACCTTTTTGGACCATTCTTTTGACTTAGCCATACTGTACTTCTAACATGCAGTCAGACATGACACTCAACAAACCCCTAGCCAGGTCAGGTATTTCATGTGTTCCAGCTTAAGCACACCTGGTGCAACTAATGAAGCCTTTGATTAATTGCATCAGGTGTGCTTGAGACAACACCTGTTTTGCAGACTGTATGTGTGCTGTTGTGACGGATTCTATTCAGGGGGTTGAATAACTTTGAGACTGGAGAAGTCATGATAAGTTTATTTATTTATTTATCCAATTTATCCCTGCCCATCTCCTCCCATTGGGGGACTCTGGGCGGTTTACAACAATCAATCAAAACAACAATCATAAAATATACAGTATAAAGTATATGCACCCAGGATGTAAGTTGCATTTTCAGTTGACTTCGGGGACATCACTTGAAGCATTTGTTGTGCTGAGCTATTTCAATTGCTTTTGTTTGATTTGTTCACTGCAAACAGCTGAAAGTCTGTACATTTTGACAATCAACCTGATTTGCAACAGGGGTTGAATAATTTTGATAGCAACTGTATGCATATTTTATGGATTTTATACATGCATATTTTATACATGCATAAAATTACTGATAAGATTATAGTAATGCATAGACCGATATGGTTCATGGAAAGATTCTGCCTACTGCATTTACAATCTACTAAATCAAGGTCAGTTCAGTCAAGGGTTTACTATATTATATGTTTAAACTGTATTACTTTACCATGAAGTATGGCACACTACTATTAATTATTTAAAAGCTATGCTAGTAAGGGACAGAGTCACTCCAGAGAAATATCACAAAATCATTAGGAAGAGAGCATGTGACACTCCCCCCCCCCCCGTTTATGAGCAACTGAAATAAGACAAGGAATCAGCTGAGGAACAGTAGCAAAGTAGTTATTCAAATGATTTACTGAAGTCCTGAGTTCAGAAGAGACACAGGAGAGCAAAGTCAAGGGAAAGTCTAACAGCTCTACTAGATACACCACGATTTATGATGGAAAATTATGATTACGTTTTCACTACACAAGCTAATAGAATGGTCTTGGGAGTTTTATGCAGCAGAATGTGATGTTTACAAACAGTAAAGAAATAAATTGTTATCACCTATCTCCAGCATCACTAAACTGACAAGTTGCTTCGATGCCTTGACATGTTTAAGGTATTCTAGCTCTGAAGGTAAAATGCGCCAGAAATTACTACTAGAGTATATATTCCTCACCCAGGATGTAAGAATATTTTCTTCAAGAAGGCAGGAATAAACTATCTACCCATTTGAGAAATCAATTTTTATCAAAGATTTTACATTAAAGATTTTAAAATTAAAATAAAGCAGATATAAAATCATACGTTTTTGTTTGCTTTCCGTTTCTACTTTTGTTACTTCTGTTGCCATTTCTGATTTTGTTATACCAGAGAATGGGGTTACTTTTGGTCCAGACGGAAGATTAGGTAATGGCTACACAAGAGATATGGAGATAAAAACAAGGATTAGGCAGATGCCAAATATATTTTAATTTGTGATCTCTGAATCAACTCAGGAAAATAAATTGTAAGGTATGCGCCTTACAGAACAAGAAGTTAATGAAACACATTTCTTTTGTTTTCAGTGCATTTAAATGCAACAAAATATATAATGCTTCCAAATGAAAACATTTATCTATCTGAGAGACTAATAGTAGGCTACAAGTCAAACCATTATATTTAGATATAATCAATTAATTTTCTGAGCTAGCCTTCAGATTTCCGTGGATGTCAGTCCATCCTCTCCAAATTAAGCACATTAATGTGCTTCGTCTTTATTAGCATTCCAGTAGTATGTTTTGTCATTACATGCTGCTAATGTGTATTAAAGTTTCAACACTACTTGTGATAGCAACAGCTCGATTTAATGACAGATGACAGCATTAAGTATAAGAAGTCATACAAAATAGACATTAATTAATTATGATAGAGCAGGACAAAGTACAACCAGAAGGAAATTACATACAGCAAAAAGCAAAGCTCTACTATCTGAGACTTCTAAGTCTGTTTTGCAAATGTTCTTACATTAGAATCCACAATTACTCCTGCCCAAATATAGATACACAAACATGTATATGTAAAGTGTTTATTTCTAATGAATTTCAGTAACACACATGAAGACTTAACATACTTCAAAAAATAGAGAGATTAAGTCTAAAAAGAAAGTATAGATCAAGCGGTAAGTATGTCTGTACATTGCTGGGCATAACTTTTAAAAATGCCGAGTGTCCTTTCAAAGTTACCTTGTGGGAAAAAAGTACAACTACAGCATACACTAAATTTTTCCCAAATGGATTTTGAGAAATGGAAGTACGACGACACACGTGCTACTTTTCATGAGACATGAAAGCAAAAAACCTTTACCCACTTTTATTATCAGCTGACCCAATAATGCAATTGAAGACTGGCCACCTATTTACAGGAGAGCAATCTATACTGCCTGAAATACCTGACATGTAGTCAGACTAGTTGACTGCCCTCATATCCCTCCTTCAGATTTTCAAAAATCTAGTCAAACTTTTGAAGACACCCCCCGCCCCCGCTTTCTACTGCCATGCTTATGTGCTATTTTACCGGCATAGACAAGAACAAACATTTGGAAGCTTTTGTTTCCTCTGATTGACTTATCCATCCAAATTGTATGCTACCTGACTCTCAACAAGTT
The DNA here is from genome assembly GCF_035149785.1 of Candoia aspera. Classification (NCBI taxonomy): domain Eukaryota; kingdom Metazoa; phylum Chordata; class Lepidosauria; order Squamata; family Candoiidae; genus Candoia; species Candoia aspera. Next base: position 164,673,721 of record NC_086153.1, on the reverse strand, counting down.
CTTCACTGCAGTTTATGTAGCAGGATTTTTTTAATTTATCCCACCTTTCATTCAGGAGCAAAAGTTGGTATACACAGTGATCTCCCACTTTATCCCATAACATCAACTTGCAAAGGGGGTTCGGCTAAGAGTGACTGCCACAAAATTAGTGAGCTTTTGTGGTTGAGGATGGACTAGAACATAGGTCTTCCCACTCCTAGTCCAACACTACATTATACTGGCTCTCAGATTTTCCCAAATTATAGTTCAGAATAGAATTTTTCAGGTCTGAGTACAGTAAACTGCTTTATGTAAAAGACATCTATGGAATGGTGCACTGCAGCCATTGTTGCAGAACAATGTTACCTGTGAAACAGCAACTCTTAAGAGGCAGAATAAAGTTCTTCAAAGAGTAAACTACATTTTTTTGTAAGTGCACAAAAACTGCTCCATTTTGGAATGTATAACATTTAGGCCCATTACCTTATCTTGCTTTTTTTCTTCTGAATCATTACTGGACAATCTTGGCTTAAGTTTTACTGAGCCTTCTTTGAAAATATCTCCAAACCCAACTCCTCTGATTTTCTTTGGTTGTGCTATCTGTGCAAATGCAGACTCACCAACATTCCCTGGTGAGGATGCAGGTGACTGTGGTCCATGAAAAACAGATTCTAAAAATAGAAAATTAGGTTAGCCCTTATGTTTATGTTTAAGCATGCACACAAGACCCCCTAACTGTGTGTTAGGCATGGGGTTTTCAACACAGTATCTATTACACTGTAAATTCTACAGGGATATTAGGTCTACTTACACTATGCCCTTAGTATGTAAATTCCAAAGAAGGTCAGTCAATTTCTATGTGAATCATCTTCTAGAAGTTTTGAAACCCTTCATTACTTGTTCAATAGCGAAATTCTGTGTTGCCACAATGAGTCATAACTGGTCACAAGAATAACCACTTGTTTTATTCATTACTTCAGGTTTATTATGTTAGTTACTTTGTTTTAGGTGACGTGTAGTTTTACTTTATAGATTGTAATATTTTAGATTTATAGTTGCAGTTAATTTTTTTTAATCTGTTGAATTGTGTCTGATTCTCAGAGACTGCCCTGACAAGTCCCTGCAGTTTTCTTGGCAAGGTTTTTCAGAAGTGGTTTGCTATTGCCTCCTTCTTAGGGCTGAGAGAAAGTGACTGGCTCAAGGTCACCCAGCTGGCTTTGTGCCTAAGGCCAGACTAGAGCTCAAAGTCTCTTGGTTTCTAGCCTGGTGCCTCAACCACTACACCAAACTGGTTCTCATTACAATAGCTTATGTTATGCTTTTATTATAGAAACTCCTGTTATGTTGGTATTCTAGATCAACCATTTGATTTAACTTTCATGTTGTATACAGGTAGTCCTAGGTTATGACTGCAATTGGGACCGGGATTGCTGTTGCTAAGCGATGTGGTTGTAAAGCATGATGTCATGTGGCCACATCGCTTAGTGACTATCCCAGCAGTCCCAGTTGCCACCGTAACCCCAAGACATGCAGGTCGTTAAAGAGGGAGCAGCAGGAGTCCCAGGCAAAGAGCTGAGGGTGCCACAGTGGGGTGGGGGAGGCCAAGGAGGCCCTGAGCAGCCTGATGCAGGCCATGAGCAAGCGCAGGGAGGTTAGGGAAAGCAGGATGTGGCACTGCGCAGGGAGGCCGAAGGAAGCAGGGTGTGGTGCTGTGCAAGCGCAAGGAGGCCAGGGAAGCACAGGGTGGCTGGGGGAAGCACAGAGTGGCTGGGGGAAGCAATTCAAATATTGTAAGGTTAAAAATGTGGAAATGTTAAAACAATTTCTATAACTGTATACACAAATTCTTAACATTCAAAAGACACAAAAATACTTATTTGGCAGTAACTGTAATATATCATATGTATACACTTCATTAGGGCTCTATTCCTTCAATCAGTGTTGGGCAAGTTAGTCAAAGTCTACATTATCATAGTCAAATCTGGTGACAGGCCATATTTTATATGCGGATACAGCCAGAACCAGAAGCAAATGAAATTATAGATATGACTCTTACTTCAGCGCAATACCCAAATGTGATTCTCCTCTTTTCCCAAGGCTTCCCTATCAGCTGTACATGATGTGGAATAAAAATCAATAACTGGAATTAACCTGTTCAGGAATGTGGCTTAGGGAGAATCCAGGTTTCAACCCTACCACAGACTAGTCTGTCCTTGACACACATAATCAAAATGTAGCAATACTTAATGACAATTATGATGTGATTATAAGGCTGCTGTTCAAAATAAAGTTGGATCCCACTAGGACTATACAGTGAATAACATACATAAGTTTGCTTCCAAACAACAAGGAGTCATATCTAAATTCTAATTCTTCAAATATTTACACATATGTTTAGTCTTGAACGAACCGTATCTCTAAATCTAATGGGCAACAAATGTGCTTGAGGTTATGCACAATCCTACAATTAACTAAAACAACTAATCTTTAATTGCACTCCATAAAAATAATACAAATACGAACACGAACACTAATTTAGAGGCTGCCCAACTCCAGAATGACTCTGAGACTTGTACTTAAAAAACTGAAAACAATACAAAAGATCTTATGTGTCTGGACAAACCGCACTCCATAGCCATGGAATACAACCAGCAGGGGCTCCACAAGCACCCTACTCCAAGGCCAAGCTTTTAAAGACTTCCAGAACATCATCAAAATGGGAGCTACATAGATCTCTGGGGAAATATCATTTCAGAAGGCAGGTGCTGCAACAAACAAGATATGGGTCCTGATAGCATCAGATGGCACTGACTGAGGGGATCCAAAATGCACCAACTCTGCCCAATCTAACCAGGCAGGGAAAAACTATGGGAGACAGGCAATCCCTCAAATAACCTAGTACTATGCCGTGGAAATATATAGGTGAATACCAGCACCTTGAATTGCACCCAGAAGCTCACTGGCAACCAGTGCAGTTCACAGAACACTGGCATTACATTGGCATACCAAGAAGGCCCAATTCTGCCCATGCTGCTTTACAGGTAGTCCTCACTTAACCACCATTCGTCATTCATGATGGTTCAGACTTACAATGGTGTTGAAAAAAATGACTTATGACTGGTTCTCACACTTATGACTGTTGCAGCGTCCCCGCGGTCACGTGATCACGATTTAGGTGCTTGGCAACTGGTTCGCATTTATGACGGTTGCAGCATCCTGTGGTCATGCGATCGTCATTTTTGACCTTCCCGGCTGGTTTCTGGCAAGCAAAATCAATGGGGAACCGCATGATTTGCTTAACGACCACATGGTTCACTTAATGCCCACTGCAAAAAAGGTCGTCAAATCAGATTTGCTCAATGACCTCTTCACTTAGCAACCAAAATTCCAGTCCCAGTTGTTAAGTGAGGACTACATGTATTCTGGACAAGATGAAGCTTCCAAGTAGTCTTCAAAGACAACCCCATGTAGAGGGCATTGCAATAGTTATCCCGTGAGATGACTAGGCCATGAGTTACTGTCTGGAGGTCCTCTCAGTCCAAGTACGGGCACAACTGGCATACTACCTGAAGCTGTGCAAGAGCCCTCTTGGCCACAGCTACCAACTGCTCTTTCAGCAGAAATTGTGAGTCCAAGACAACTCCAAGTTTTCACTAGTGCAAACCTACAGTATCTAAGGCTAAAAATGGAAAGTCTCCAGACCTGGGAAAGTGAAAAATCCACAACCACTCAGTCTTGCTATGATTGAGCTAAATTTGTTCCTCCACATCCAGACCCCGCATATTTCAGACCAGGGACAGGACATTGACAGCATTACTTGGCTGGCCCATAGTTAAGATGTACATCTGAGTATCATCCACATATTGATGATGGACGTGATTGGAATAAATTGTAGGGGTGACACAGAAATACAATTTGCCTTTTATTTATTTTATTTAAAAGAGTTGTATGGCCGCCCATCTTAAACAACTCTGGATGGCTCACAACAGCAATAAAACCCAATAGCTATAAAATATAACCATCAAACAAAAACAAAAACCCAGCACCTTAATCATCCCCTCAGGATGCCCCGCAGCAAGCTCCAATTACACTCATCCCATCCCATCCCATCCCATCCCCGCGACTGAGTACAAAGCCAGATCTTGATGGCCTTCTGAAAGGCTAAAAGGGTGAGGGCCTGCCAAATTGCTGGGGGGAGGGTGTTCCATAAGGTAGGGGCAGCCACAGAAAAGGCACACTTCTGAGGTCCCACTAGGTGGCAGGATTTCAGGGAAGGGACCTGAAGCGTGCCTACCCTATCCAATCTGGTGGGACGGGCAGATGTCCTTAGGGAGAGGTGGTCCCACAAATAACCAGGTCCCATGCCATGTAGGGCTTTAAAGGTTATAACCACCACCTTGAACTGCACCTAGAAAGAAACTGGGAGCCAGTACAGCTCATGCAATAGAGGTGTAAAGTGGGCAAACCTAGGAACACCCAAATATTGTGCACACCACTGCATTCTGGATCAGCTGTAACTTCTGAGTGGTCTTCAACAGTAGCCCCATGTAAGGTGCATGGCAGTAATCCATTTTATGTATGTCTTTTACTCTCTTTTTCAACACATGGTTTTATTACTGCTCTGTATTTTGTATGCTGATATAGCCCAATGGCTAATTAATAAAGTATTACACATACTGATGATACCAGACTCCAAACTAATGGATGACCTCCCCCAGCAGTTTTATGTAGATGTTAAACAGGAAGGAAGAGAGCATTGATCCTTAAGGCACCCATAGCTGAGGAGCAGAGGGCACCATCTCCCCTATCAACACCAACTGGAACTGGCTGCTGAGAAAAGGAGAACCACCATAGCACAGTCCCTCCACCTTCTATGCCCTGCAGCTGGTCCAAAAGGACGCGATGATCAACAGTATCAGAAGCTGCTGAGAGATCAAGGAGTGCAAGGATGGATGCAGCACCCGCATCCTGGCTCTACCAGATCATCAGCAAGCATGACCAATGTTGTCTCTGTATTGAATTCCAGCCTGAAACTGACAAAAAGAGGTCCAGATAATTAGTTCCACCTTCTGATTGCCTGTATTTGTTACCTGTGTCTTCTAGGCTTTCTTGTATTTCTCCTTCATCTGTTACCTCGAGTTCTTTTACAAAGTTAGAAGGAAAAAGGCCTGACTTGCCATTCAAAGTCCCACTCCACCAGCCTTCTTCCACCTGTGGAAAAAAATGATTTTGCATTACCTCTAACATGAAAAGGAAAGATGCTCACTGTTTTTGCTATAAATACCATCAGAGATATGCAGAAATTCAGGTGCACTGTGATTATGCAGGACTAGTATGTATACTTAAAAGGTCAGAGCATGTGAGGCAAGGAATACTGATGTTGGACAAAGGACTAAATCACTCATAAATGGATAGAAATTGCTCTATATAGCCATATGATACTAAGAAAACATAACAGCAGTGGGTGATATTCCCTGTTCAACTTTACACTGAATATAAAGTGTGCACCAAGCTTCTTCCTTACAAATAACTAAGCAAAGACTACTTTAAGAAAGCTGAAATTTTGGACCAATGTCTTGCAACCAGCTTTGTATGAAGAGAGAAAATATGGTGGCAGTATAAATTGGAGGAAGAGGGAAATGATCCTTAGGTTTTTTTTCCCCCTAAGATTAGTCACTGACTGCAAGTTCTAAGGAGTCTGAAAACTACAGTAAACAGGATACACACGTTTATTACAGGTCTAAGGCCAGATACAATCAAAATATATAATAGTAACGATCTTACACACACACACACACACATATAACAGAAAAACAAATAGTATGATACAATCTAAAATTAATCAAGAATAAAAATACTAAAATAAATCAAAATTTCCAGGCAGGGAGTGTGATTTCTATTTAATGCTATTTATTTAGGACAAGGACCCAAAAATATCCTCCCAGGTAGCCCAGTTTTGTGCTACCATCTGCACAATATGCCGAACTGTAACTTAGGTTTAGAATTTCTTAACGAAGTATTTTATTTTGATTTTAGTATTTTTATTCTTAATTAATTTTAGATCATTATCATACTAATTGTTTTCTGTTTTGTATATATGTAAATGTAAGATCATTACTATTATATATTTTGACTGTATCTGGCCTTAAAGGTAAATGTAAAGGTTTCCCTTGACGTAAAGTCCAGTCGAATCCGACTCTAGGGGGCGGTGCTCATCTCCGTTTCTAAGCCTTGGAGCCGGCGTTGTCCGCAGACACTTCCGGGTCATGTGGCCAGCATGACGACTCGGAACGCCGTTACCTTCCCGCCGAAGCGGTACCTATTGATCTACTCACATTTGCATGTTTTCGAACTGCTAGGTGAGCAGGAGCTGGGATTAACAACGGGAGCTCACCCCGCCGCGCGGTTTCGAACCGCCGACCTTCCGATCGGCAGCTCAGCGGTTTAACCCGCAGCGCCACTGGCCTTAGGCTGTAATAAATGTGTGTGTGTGTGTGTGTGTGTGTGTGTGTGTGTGTGGGTACAGTAAACAGGAAGTTGAGAAGGTAAGTTTGGATGAAGATTCTAAGAAGGCTGAGAAGAGAGCTGTTGCAGTGACTTGAAAGATCTGTAGCACATTTGTTTTTCCTGAGGATGTACAACTGGAGCTACTAAAATATTTGCAATACAGGTAGTCCTCGTTCAGCAACAATTGGGACCGGCAACTCGGTCGCTAAGTGACATGGTCACTAAGTGGAAAATCATGTAACCACATCTGTGATTATGATTTTACTTTAGCTTCCCTTTTCCCCACTCCCCCATCCTTTGGAATGCTCACTTCAACACTGGGATAATTAGAGGGTTATTATTATTATTTTGTTATTATTTATTAAATGTATATCACCGCCCATCTCCCACAGTGGGGGACTCTGGGAGGTTTACAATAAAATGACACTAAGAACATAACCACCTAAAGTACCATTCAAATATAAATAAAATAAATGTTTATGTTTACATTCATTGGAGAGGAAGGGATCACAAGAGAGTAAGCAGGCACACAATGGGGAATACACATCGAAAGGAATGCACTAGCACCACTGTTTGCCTAGTAAGCTCTGAGCCCCCAGCTGCTTAGGAAGCAAACAAAAGCTAAGGTGTGAAGGTGATTAAGAGTCTTGTCAGTTACAGGCAGCGGCTGCCAGCAGGCTAATTAAGGTCACAGAGCTGAGCTTATTAACTTGCAGTTAGCACCTTTTGGGGACGCTGGGCTGGGGAAAAAAGCAGTTCGGGAAGAGATTGCTTGTTTAAGCAACCTCTCCACTCTGTGAGGGGAAAAAAGAAGAAAAAAACGGTCAGGCACAGGACAATGCATACGGACTGTAATAGCGAATGTGAATAGAGACACTCTATGGAGATCGTAAATGCATGCCTTGGTCACAAAGTTATTTTTTTCAGCACTATTGTAACTTTGAATGGTTGCTGCATGAGGTAGTTGGTAATCAAGGACTTCCTGAATTTATATAGATTAAATTGTAGTCTTTATCTCTTTCACACTGAAAGCTACAAAGAAATAAAAATAACTAAAACAATTATTTTTTATTCCAGTTATACTGCTTCATGAACTTGAGTTTGGTTTATATGATTCTTATTTGTCCTCGGTTTTATTCTTAGAACAAACTTGCAAGGTAAATTAGCTAAGAGATACTTCTAAGCCAAAGTGGATATTTGGGCCTCCCTAGTCTTAATAGTAAGATAAGATAGTAAGAGCCTTGTGTGGCGCAGTGGTAGTTGGCAGTATTGCAACCGAAAACTCTCTCCACAACCCGAGTTTGATCCCAGCAGAAGCTGGATTCTCTCTCGGGTAGCCGGCTCAGGTCGACTCAGCCTTCCACCCTTCTGAGGTCGGTAAAATGAGTACCCAGCTTGCTGGGGAAGGTGACGACTAGGGAAGGCAATGGCAAACCAACCCGCTATAGTCTGCCAAGAAAATGTCGTGAAAGCAGCGTCCCCCCAAAGGGTCAGACATGACTCGGTGCTTGCACAGGGGACCTTTCACCTAACAGTCTTAATAGTAGACAGTGTAGAAGGAGAACTGTATTAGTCTATGGTAGACAAAATCAGGAGTCTGGTAGCACCTTTTCAGACTAACACATTTTATTAAAAGGCATAAGCTTTAATGAGCTTCTCACTTCCAATATTTTCATTACTACAGTAAGTATCTGTATAATAACACCATCAGACATAACATTCCTACTTCAATTTTTCAAAGTCCTTCAAGCAAATATCATAAATAAGCAGTATTATAATAGCTCTCTCTAGTTAACTGTAAGATAGAAATCTTCAGTCATGTTATTTTGATTAGGATAACGAAAATCTAGAAACTTTTTTGCTATTCCAATTCAATTATGACTTTCAGATTTGCTTAATTTCTCACAAAAATTCTTTAAAATAGCTTACCTCTTCATTCATGTCTATGATGTCTCCTACTTTCAGTTCTAACTCATCCTCATTCTGAGGTGTATACTCAAATAGAACTTTACATGGCTGCTTTTTTGACCCTATTGATAATAAGAAATGTGTTAATTCAAAATAAAGTTTCATTAAAACATCAAGCTTATTACATTGCATATATTTAAGGAGACTTAGATGGTAAGACTAGCTGTAGAATGTTCACTGCTCTATAAAAGAAATAAACTTACTTGTAATTCCTTTAAAAATTATAGATTTATTTTGGCATAAGATTTGTAGCACACTATCCTCCCAGATTTAACACAGGAATTGAGAATCTTTGGCAGCAAGTATTGTAAAAGGCATCTGCATCTGGCCTGCAGAGATACCACCCCCTCTCCACAACACCATGCTCTGTGGTAGAGGTGATTGTTTCCTTCTTCTGCAGAGAAGTAACTCCATGCAGGATAAGTTAAGGAACTTATCACTCCCAAGTTCTCAGCCATGGAGAAAGGCACAATATGCACAATGAGGAACAATCTCATGCACCTGGAAAGGATTCCTTTCTCATTCTACAAGAAAAATAGAATGAAGCAGAGTAGTGCTTTAAGGAACGGCTCTCCCTTCTTGAAATCCCACCAGAGATGTCAGCCAGCCAGCCAGAGGTAGATGGAGAGAATTTTGACTTTGGATCACATTCAGTTCAGTTAAGCAGCACTGAATCAATTGGAAGGATGACCAACTTGCTATATTCACTGCTTTCTTATTTTGCATCTGTAAACAACTTCACACGAATGGTCTGCATGTAATCAAATATGCATAACATTGTACCATGTAAAGGTTGTGTTAGCTTCAATTCATTTAGGGATTAATTGAAATCTACAATTTGAATGCAAGTGCCTAAAGTTTTACATGCAATTGAACTGCAGATGTGACAGAATAACACTAATCTGCTGGAAAACAACCTCTGGGAAAATGGATTTTCCTTCTTTAAAAAACAGCAAGTTAGGATTATTCAACATGAATACAAATGTTAAAAAGTGTCATGGTTAATTTAAATTAGTAAAACTAATTAGCTTTAGTATCTGGACCTTTTAGTTCCAAACTCCAATACTGCTTCTCCATTTTAAATTTACACTGCATTCTGTAACACCTACAGTTGCAATCTTTTGAATTTATCATGCAGGAAAATAAAGATTAAAGTCTGGTCCTGACAGAAAGCTTTCTGACCCATTTTCTAATCTACCACTATCTACCTGTCTCCTGCTTTAAGTGTATCAAAGTAATTTCCTCTCAACTACCAGTCTGCTTTATTACTGAAAAATGCATCAGGTACCTTTATTTCATCAATTTATTTCAGCTTAAAGAAAACTGTCAATTGCCTGTCAAGGAATGACTCTTGGAATGTTTTTCCTTCTCATATTTGGTCCTTTCTTAGAAAGTAGCCCAAGAAGAAAAAACAGGAGTCATCTACAACATCCAGTGTAAGGACTGTAACAGTCACTATGTAGGACAGACAGGTAAAAGAGTAGCAGAGCGCATCCACAAACACCAACTAGTAAACAGAAGACATGATGAGACCTCCTTGATCTCGTAACACATGGACAGACTCAACCACAGTTTCAATTTGGAAACTGTGAGCATCCTAGACCAAGCTAAATCCAAAAATGCTAGGGAATTCCTGAAAACTTGGCATTCAGACAAATCAGCCATCAATCAAAGTGAATATTTGTAGTTCAGGGTTGAACTGTGGAGTCCTTGGTGCTCCCTGAGCCTTGTTGTTTTCTTGCAGACGTTTCATTGCCAGACTAGGCAACATCTTCAGTGTGAAGAGGGAGTGGGCCTTGCTCTCAGTTTATATACCGTGGCTTGCCCTGCTTGTGTTGGTGGGGGTGTTGTTCTCTCCTTGGGAGTTCTTTGATTGGGCTGTTGTTTGCTGCTTGGCTGATTGACTGAGTTAATAGTCAATAGACATACAGTATAGGGATAAGCCAGATTTACACACCATTCAAAAGAGGCAATAAAAAAAAGTTAAGAAGGAAACAAAAAGACCAGAACATATCCTCTCCAGCAGCCTACACACAGTTAAGCAGGGATTAACACCAGACAAATGATCATGCAGAAAACAATAATCAAGGAACTACTAAGGAGAAAACAACACCCCACCAAAACTGGCAAGGCAAGCTACTGTATATAAACAGGAAGCAAACCCCACACTCACTCACACTGGTGATGTTACCCAGTTGGGTAATGAAACATCTGCAAGCAAACAACCAAGCTCAGAGAGCACCAAGAACTCCACATTTCTCAGAACAGTCTGAAAAAAAGTCATTTCAATGGATTGGCAGTTTTACTAGACACCCAGAGACTGACTGGAATATTTCATATTACACTGCTATTACTACTCAGAACCTATCCTTAGCAAAGTATAATACATGTTTAAAGTACCCTGTGAGAGAGACATCCTGTTTGTTTTTCCTAGAATACAGGAAAGAAATAGATACATCACTCCAACTTCTTTGTTTTTGCAACTTATGGATACTTAAAGGGTTCCTATAAGCAGAGCTTTCAAATTTCCCACTTTATGAATGAACAGATCAATTCAAAAATATGATAGTACTTTTTCCAACATAATAAACATCAAATTAAGCCTCTCTCCATTCCTCTGTGACCTCAGGAAAAAAAATAGAAAAAAAGTACTGGAGAAATCTAATACAATACATACTTCTTCTGATGCCTTTACCCTGGGAATGAGGCTGGAATGCTCCAGCTGGAAGCCCGTAAGTACTCATACGCTGAACAAGATTGGCCACATTTCCATGCCTTTTTCTTTTGACTGGCAAGCCATCTTCTTTAGATTCAGTTTCTCTCTTAACTTCCTGGTAAATATAAAATGGGAAATTAATTTGAGACTAAATTATTCTTGGTATGTTATAGAACTACAATAGAAAAAAGTATTTTTTAGTCATGTGAAAGCCAAAAACAAAATATTCAGAAACAGATAGATCACTGCTAAATGCCCATGTTATCCATTTAGTTCATAATAAAATAAATATAATATAGTTAGTGGCTAGGCACAACTTTCCTGCCATACAAATATAAATTGCAAAAACGAGCCCATTTAACAGGCACATATCTAGAAAGCAGGTTGAGAAGAAGCAACTTAGCCAAGGACTTTAAGTTCACATGCCTCTACACCCCAAAATCAGTGTCAGACTGATTCATGACAGAGACAATCCCCTTTGAAAGGAGTATTGTTTTTTTGCATAACATACTTTAGAATACGATTTTCCCAAAAAATATAAGGACATTAATACTTTGTTTATGAATATATTTCATTTATTTAAAATACTAATATGGCTGCCTATCTTTTATGCAATAACGCTGGGGAGCTCACAACAACAAAATATAAAAAGGGGCAATAATACTAGCAGCAAAAAAACTACACCTCACAGTGCCCTCCCACAACAGCACTGCCCCATACGTTTGCTGGGCTGCAATCTTACCCTAGCAAAACAGTGCTGCTGAGAGATCCAGGAGGGCCAGGATGGATGTGTCAGCCCTATCCTGAGCCTTCTAGAAGTCATCTAGACATACAACCAATACCATCTCAGTACTACAGCCTGGACTGAATTGTGACTAAAAAGGATCCAGATAATCTGCTTCAATCCAGGACCTCTGAAGCTAAGCATCCACCACCCTTTCAACAACATTCCACAAAAATGGAAGGCTGGAGACAGGACAAAAGTTATCCAACATTCTTGGGTTCAAAGATGGTCTCTTGAGAAAGGGGTGCACCACCACCTCCATCAAAGCAGGCAGAACCACCCCCTCCCACAATGAGGCATTTACCACTGTTTGGGCCCAACGACATGCCACCTCCTGGGAGACCTTAACCAGCCACGAGGGGCATGGGTTCAGAACACAGGTGGCAGAGCTCACAGCAGCAAGGACTTTGTCCACTTCCTCAGGATCGACTATCTCAAACTCTTCCCAAATAACCGAGGTAATAACCCCCATCACTTCCATAGGACTTGCCCAGCCACAGTCCAACTCAGAGTAAAGTCAAATGACTTTATCCAACAGATGCTGAGAATGGTCTTCACAGTGAACCTGCAAGGGCTCCTCCAGCCTCTTTACTCAGAAAGGACACGATAACCCAAAACAGGGCCACTGGCCGGCTATGTTAACATCCCTCAACCTGAGATCACAATGCTACTGCTTTGAGACAAAAATCTGATCTAATGTGTGACTACCACTGTGAGTTGGATCCTTAATAAGTTGGATCAATTCTGTGGTTATCATGGTGGCTATGAACTCCTGAGCTACCTCTGACTCTGGGCCCAGATCAGGCAAGTGGAAGTCCTCCAGAACCATAAGTCACCAACTTGGCCAGAGTTGAAGAGCTCAGGAAGGGATGCTGCAATGCCACAGGGAGAAAGGTAGGTGAGCAACAGTCCCCACTAATTCCTAAGGCCCAATTTCACAAACAGAATGTTATATGTCCAGTTATGGCTGAAGCAGTGCTCCTAAAAGCCACTCCTGGATGACAATAGCCACACCTCCATCCCTGTCCTGGAGTTACAGTCAGTGTCACACCTGAAAGTGGGGCACTACAACAGCTGTAACTTCGGGCATGTGTCGTAGGTCACTTCGTTCAGTGCCACGATAACTTTGAACAGTTGCTGAATGGTCGTAAGTTGAGGACTACCTGTACTATTTTGCATTAGCTGACATAACTATCATGGTTTACTTGCAAACTAGGTATAATGTTGATTAAGCTTTTAAAATTCAATTAATTTCATTTTTTTAAGGATTTTAAGAGCACATTTCTGAGAGGAGAACCTCTCCCTCTGTGCCCGACCAGGTTTCAGTAATCATATTTTTATTATTATTCAGCTCTTTAAAACAAAAAATGGAGCAGAGTATAATATTCCAATGAATTCTTTAAAATAATTTTAAAAATTGAGATACATGGCAGTGCTTTTAGGATGTAGTATGATATTTTGACTAACTTGATTGAGAAATACAATATTAGCACATGCTTTGTTAAATTGTATTTCAATAAATTTGATTTCATTTACTTCCATTTTTCATTCTTCAGGGCTGTCTTTTTGCTTGCACTGTGCCATGGCCATGATGCAACAGCTCTTGAAAATATGCTGAGGTTGTGAATATTCACACTTGCTGCATCTTTGGGAGGAGAGCAGTGCTAGGGAGCAGAGGGTAGCAGAGTCTGGGAGGAGAACCAGAGCTTCTTCAACCCCAGTACTTAGCTAAATTTTTACTGTACTATTTTATTGTACTTTAATTTATTCCTGTTTTATGTAACCCACCCAGAATCGCTCTCTGAGTGAGATGGGCAGGGAATAAATTTGATATATTAATAAAAATAAAAATAAATGCTGCAGCAGTATGGCACACTACAATTTGTTTGATTTATATCCCACCTTTTGTTTTTGTTCAGGAACATAAGGCAGTATATACAGAGCTCCTTTTTCCTATTTTATGCCACCACAAGCTTGTGAGGTAGTTTGGGCTAACTTAAGCCAGTGAGCTTTCACGGTTGAGGGTAGACTAGAAACTTGGTCTCTCAATGCTCAGTGCCACACTGCCATTCTGCATGGTGTATAATGAGGTAAATGGCAAGGCACCAAGAACTCCACTCCATAATAGCTTCAGGAGAGAGCTGAACCCAGAGAAATAATTCCCAGGAGAACATTGGTCTCAACTCTTTATATGAAGAAAAGGTGTATCTCTGTACAACCACAGTACCTTATGTGCTTTTCTGCAGTGTACAGGTAGTCCTTGACTTATTACCACAATTGGGACCAGAATTTCGGTTGCTAAGCCATGTGGTTGTAAAGCGAGATGTCACGTGACTGCATTGTTTAGCTACGGCAATCCTGGCAATCCCTCTTGCTGTCGTTAAGCGAATTTTACTGATTGTTAGCCAAAGACCCACCCCAATCCAAATCATCTGGGCTTGGTCCCTCCCACCTCCGAGCCTCAGTAAGGTAAGGGGCTGCCTCAACACCCCCCCATATCTCCCCCCACATCTCTGCCCTTTTGGCCACCCTGCAACCTGCCTTGCATGGTGGCAGGCAGCCTGAGCCACAGCTGACCAAAACACCCCTTGGTGCCATGCTCCTAAGCCATATTGGCTGGACTTTGGCTTAAAAAAAAAAAAAAGCCAAAAGCAGCCTGAGCCACAGCATGCCAAAACACCCTTTAGTGCTGTGCTCCTGGACCGTATGGGGCTGGGCTTCACGCTGCACAAAGCCTGGACTCCAGTGCAAAAGGGCATTTTAAAAGCTTTTAAAATTTATTTAATTTCATATTAATTTTTTTTTTTAGGATTTTAAGAAAATAATTCCAGAGTTCTTGATTTCTATTTCACAAAAAAATTTGCTCCATCCAAAAATATGGAAACCTTGCAGCAGGCTAAATAACATCTGACCTGTGGAAGAAATGCCACCTCTATGACAGCAGAAAAAAAATGTGGATGATTGCCGGAAGTTCTCCCACTTCCATTCTTGAAGATCAACAAATGGCAACCAGGTAGCTTAGTAATGTCTGTGGTTTTATTTCCAAGGCCGTTTTAAAATATATTTCAATACACATGACTACACCATCAGGAGCTGCCAATTCTCATCACATAAAAAGAATACCACACATTTCTGTATAAAGCTGCTAGGCAGTAACTGCCTTATAGGTGACTATGATAAATATGTTGAAATACTGCATGAATGTCACAGCAGAAATCACAACACACCCTTTTAATTTCTTTATGCTATCATCTCTTGGCAACAGTAAGGCCAGCTTGTCCCTGTCACTGGGTGGAGTGATGTGACTTGAGCCAGGGAAGCCCAAGTCCTCACCCACACTGTTCACTTTATGGCAACTGCTGTACCTCAAAGGCTCACTCGAGGGTAACACCAGAGAAAGGGGGGGGGAAACCCTCTCCTCTTGACATTTGTTTGTTACAGTACTATTTTTTTCAGTTCAATAACAACCTAACTCAGGCAAAACAACATGATGCCTATTTGAACACAAAGTGAAATCTGCAGCCTCTGGAGTGCTTCTTCTCAGAGTTCCAGATACTCCACCCCATCCCATTCCTTGTCCTCCTAATTTTCCATTTTTTGCCCCTTCATTCAACATTCCTTACTCACTGAACATGCTCAGTCCTCACTGGGGTATTTTGAGATACTGCCCCGAATATTTTTTGCAATATACCTGTGCAGGCAGATCAATTATTTTCCCCCGACCCCACCTTATTCTTTCGGCTGCATAAACAATCTTGGTTTCCTGATAGGAAATGCCCCCCCCCCGCCCATTACACATTTCTATGTACTGTATATCCTTACATGGTATCCAAGTCAGCTTATTAAAATTCATTAAAATGTAACATATAAAGCTACTACTAAATCAGCAATGTAACAAATAGCAAACAGCAGGTAAAAACAATTTAAGGTTATCCTGTGCAAGCAAATAAGCAGTTTGGCAGACATAGCTGGAGTATTTCGTCTGCAGTATTCAAAGTAATACTGGCACCTATAGACTGCACTATGCTCGCCAGCACCACCTACACAAAACACTGATTCACACCATGGATTGTGTTAATTTTTGCATTAGATACCAGCAAGCCCACCATCAGTGGTTGTATGGGCTATGCCTTTCTCCATTAGAGCTCAGGAAGAGATAAAAGAATCTCTAATATAGGAATAACATCAACAACAACAACAACACAATCCTAACATAGAAATGGTAATAATAATTACTCTTTCAGTTAGCAACAATAAAATTATAAATTGCTCACAAAAAATAACAGTTTCCCAGTGTAGATACCACAAGGAAGCTGATTTAAATAACTGGATGCAAAGGAAACAAAAGCATTTAGCTTGCTTTGTTCCTGCTTCAACAATGGTTAGACCTGGCCAAGTTTTTTTTTCCCAAAAGAGTTGACTTTTATTTGAAAATAACTTATCAGATTGCCTTTACAATTAATTCAAAACCACATCTAAAATTTTTTACACAGGGGCGGGGGAGGTTACTCCAGCATACAGTATAGTACCATTCCTAAGAGAGCTCCGAAAACTACAAATAGGTAGGCTCTATTTTTTTTCTCATTTCAGCAGCCTAAAAAGAAGCATATGCCCAGTACAATCAATCAGTCAATTCCAGAGCTTAATTTTATGATGTTAAATTCATTAAAGCCCATAAAAATGAAAGCAATATCTAAATCCAAATCCAATTAAAACATTACCTAAATCCAAATGTATAATGAAACTATATGAAAAATAAACAGCTGTCTGAGCCTGGAAAAAATTATGTAATTTACACAGTCCTTCAGACAATGCCATGACATTGCACAATCACCTAAATCATCTTAAAAATCAAAGCATCTTGAGTCAATAATTATTTAACTAGGTTCAAGCAGCAACTTTTAGCAAGGAAAAGTTTTAAAAGAACTTACTGTCTCTAAAGACATATTTGCTTCAACACACCCAGGTGTATGTGTTGTAGAAAGTTTTACCCAGTTGTTGTAGTGGCCAAAGTTCAAATATTAACTAAGCAAACGCTTCCTGGTTTGTGCTAGGCTTGTAGCAATATACCTGTGCAGGCAGATCAGTGATTCCCCCCCCCCACCTTATTATCCTTTTTTACTCCATGGTACTTGATTGATAACTGGCAAATAGAGGGAGAAAATGTAGAAGCAGTGAAAGACTTTGTATTCCTAGGTGCGAAGATTACTGCAGATGCTGACTGCAGTCAGGAAATCAGAATACGGCTTAATCCTTGGGAGAAGAGCAATGACAAATCTCGATAAAATAGTTAAGAGCAGAGACATCACACTGACAACAAAGGTCCGCATAGTTAAAGCAATGGTGTTCCCTGTAGTAACATATGGCTGTGAGAGCTGGACCATAAGGAAGGCTGAGAGAAGGAAGATCGATGCTTTGGAACTGTGGTGTTGGAGGAAAATTCTGAGAGTGCCTTGGACTGCCAGAAGATCCAACCAGTCCATCCTCCAGGAAATAAAGCCAGACTGCTCACTTGAGGGAATGATATTAAAGGCAAAACTGAAATACTTTGGCCACATAATGAGAAGACAGGACACCCTGGAGAAGATGCTGATGCTAGGGAGAGTGGAAGGCAAAAGGAAGAGGGGCCAACCAAGGGCAAGATGGATGGATGATATTCTAGAGGTGACGGACTCGTCCCTGGGGGAGCTGGGGGTGTTGACGACCGACAGGAAGCTCTGGCGTGGGCTGGTCCATGAAGTCACGAAGAGTCGGAAGCGACTAAATGAATAAACAACAACAACTCCATGGTACAGCTGTCCTAAGAGAGTGTCTGTCCACAGCTTTATGGTATCAGCTATTAGTCTTGATATTTCCAAAAAGAATTTCATAAAGAATTTCTTTTACAGAAGATGGAATGCAGTATAAGAAATTTAAAAATGAAGTAAGAATTCTATTTATCCAGCAAAGCCATAAGTCAAAATTAATAATGTCCATCATCCAATCAGGAACCTGCTATTTATACTTCTCAGATCTTTTTCCATCTCTTTTTACCTAAAGCCTAGAGAAATGCTTTCTATTTCATGCTTTCTATGCGGAGGATCTTTGAGTATAAAAGGGTGATTAAAAATAATTTTTTAAAAAAAGTTGAGTCAAACAAAATGCCTGCTAAGACTTCTTTGGTCCTGTTATTTAACATGTATTAGTATAAAAGGAATGGTATTTGCTGTCTTTCTTATCTATGTCATTGTGGTTGCTAAATCATGGCTTGCCATTATGTGCAAACACAGCCAAAAATGACTTAGAAAATCAAAGGGTAGGCCTGCAGAGTGTGCTAAAGGCACCTCCCTATAATACATGATAAAGTACTCAATTTTGCCATGTGCTGCAAATGGATTCTACTGCCTCAAGGATGGAAAAGAACAAAAAAGGGTTTCTGTGCAGCTCTGAGGATCTGCCTCCCCAGTTTATAGTGGCTACACTGTAATAGCATAAATCCAGATTCATAAACACATGCTAACTTCAAGTTGGACAGACAGAAATGATAGAATTTGGAAGGAGCTGCAACCTGTATTTTGGTTGAATTACTTGGTTTCATCAAGAATGTATTAGACACAAAATGTTGACTAGGCTCATGCATTGTCCAAAATATCACTCTTTTAAATCCCAAGAGAGACTCCGCAGAAATCATCTGTTCATGTCCTAGCAATGGATGTCATTTAACCTAACAATGGAATATTTCATGGGGAAAATACTTTTTTTTTTTAGTAAGAGCATATATATCTGAAAACTATATGATTGCTTTACACTTAATTTCAACATGTAAAACAAACAAGAATGTTTATGTTTATTAAAGATGGTTTTAATATTTCAATTTTAGGCGTTTTGACAGTTCTTTTGGAAAAAAGAGAGAGATCATTACTATTTATTTAGAACCAGTAACAAATGCAGAATATTTTATTTTAAATGCATTTTTATTTGGCTCTTCATCTCAATATACAAAAGAATTTTGGAATTTGGAAGATAGGGAGGGGTTCTTTGGCTAGGTAAGACTGCCAAATTCTGGATTATGCAGGGCAGACGCATAGTTTTGCTTGTGAAACATATCTAAATTAAAACTGTAATATGAAGAATTTTTTCTACATGAATTAACACCTCTACCTCAAGAGCTGCACTATTATTGGTTGGTTTCTGGGTGCATTCAATGTATTGCTTGTCACTTTTAAAGCTATCTGGACATCTCTGAGATCACCTGATCCCAGTGGTTTCTGCCCATCTAATAGGATTTGGAATGCAGGGCTCAGTTTTGGTCCCCAGTCTGGAAAGCAAGGGCCTTTTCCACTGCTACCTCCTTTCTATGGAACAGCATTTCTCCTGGGATCATGTCAGCACCAAAACCACTGGCAGTTAGAAAGGCCATTAAGACACTGCTTTCCCTGGAAGCTTTTCGGGGATGACTGAGAATTGGGTTCTTCCTGGCTGTAAATGATTATTATCTTGCATGAGTTGTTCTTGCTGTGATATGATTTTTTAAATTATTTGTTACATTACTTTTGGAGGGTATACAATATTATATTTTAATTGTTATAGGAATATAGGCTGCTTAGAGTTGGTTTTATGATTCAAGCAGCATAGATGCCTGAGAAATAATTACATCAATGTAAAACTGAATTCTAAAATGAACTTGCAACTCTCCATTTAAAAGGTGTAGTAAATCACACTTGGATTAACACAGAGATTTTAATCTGGAAATGGTACCCTAGTAGCCTCAAAAGTATAAATGAAATCTTGATTATCTCTTTATCTGTGCAACACTTGAATTTCCATATACAACTTACTGCAGTTCTATGACAGATGTTGCACACCTCAAATATAGCTGCAGTGAGACATCATCTATTTTGACACACGTGTACCTATGAGTCCCATGGTATACACATGTAGCAAATTATATACAAACATACATACCACACTGTCAGACATGGAATAGAACTGGAATAAGGAGAATTTGTTGCTTGTTGTATCTGGCTATCACATTAAGTCAGACTACCTTAGAATTCCAAGTTAACATGAACAAGCATCATGCTGGTATGCACTGGCTGCTCCTGTTTCAATATTTGTGTCAGCAGGATGGTTTTCTCCATAATTTAAGACCTATGAATCATAAGCCATGGTTCCTGGCTTAAAATTGTGGAAGCGCTAGACTTTTGAATGTTTATGAATGGGTAAATAAACACTATTTGGAGCTATCCAGGTTTATTCCTAGTTTTGCTCCAGAAAAGCAGTTTTTAAAACAATTTTCATCTACCAGTGAAAGAGCATATCCTATTCAACATACTACTTCTCTCTATTACCAGCTCCCATTTGTTCAGAGAGCTAGAGATCCACTGGAGCACAATTCAGAGGGCTGAAAGCATAGACCAAGTTCCACTGCATTAGTAAGACTTAACTCACATGGTATAGAAGTTTGCTATCAAGAACAAAAAGGATTTTAGCTCTCTGCAGCACTTGGGGATATATTCTGAAGATACTGATTCTATCACACCTGAAATATAACATGGGAGGCAATCTGTTTAGCATATACATCAAAACAAATAAAAGAGCAATTAGTAGGTTTACTATTTTAATAGTGAAAAAGTTTCATCTTCAACTCTGATAATATTCTAGAGAAATTAGAAGAAATTAGAAATCTAAAAGCTAAGGTTTGTTTTTTTCCATTTTTTCTGCCATACTTTCAAATTCATCACTTTCAGAAGTATTAACGTATTTTAGAAACTTACATATATCACCCCCTTTTATAGCAATTCTGCATTTATAGACAGAATTCTAAAAATGCCCTGAACAGTGTATTTTCTACTTCTGCTTGTATACAAAGCAAATCATAGAACATAACATGCCTCTCCTGCTCCCCCCACAAAAGAGTAGCTAAGAGAGGTACCCACAGGATTCAGTACTTTCACCAAAAGAATGAAAGCAGCATTGTGTTATTCTGATGAAAGCACCCCTTTTGTATGTGCACGTGATGTCATGACACATATACAAAATGGGTGCACCTTGCATTGTGTTGCTACAATGCTGCTTTCATGACCTGCCTTTCACAATTCCCCCAGCACCGACCTCGGGTAGCTAAATAATCCATATAACTATAAGTTTATATATCATACAATCGCCCCCCATCTCTTTTGCATACTATCTGTATAAATCTATATTGTTCCCCAATACATATAAAAAAAAATCTTGGTCTTAGCATTCTACTTCTATCTACTCTTCTGCCCAATCACAGTAATCACATTTCCAGAAGTGAAGTCTGATTTAATAGCATAATGAAAGGAATGAGACACAAAACCATTGCTGAACAATAACAAGTTATTAAGATGCACTAAATTAAAATAAAATTGTAGTTACTTAGTCCCTCCCATTTTTCCCCTCCAATGGCACTTAACAGGACATACTGATGTCATGATATTCTGCACTCTACTAAATATTTGGGATGGGAAGGTCATGACTAGATGTGTAAGGCCACTGAAGACAGCCACATATTTATTATCATGTCTAAGTTGGCATGAACTGAATATCCACTGTTCTACTTGCAGTTCAAAGCACAACTAGCATCCACATATGGAAAGGATGCAGTGGTTACTCACTACAGAAATACTGACTGCCTTAATGGAAAGAAATGCTTTAAGTCAGTCCGGCATGAAAGCCAGGTGGGTGACTTTGGGCCAGTCACTCTCTCTCAGCACAACTCACCTCACAGGGTTGTTGCTGTGGGGAAAATAAGAAGAGGAAGAAGTTTCTGGTATGTTCACTACCTTGAGTTATTTATAAAAATAATAAAGGCAGGATAAAGAATCTAAAAAAAAAAGTTGTACTAAATAAGCACACTGAAATGTCTCATGTAAATTTGCCACATTACACCACACTCTTCTAATACCCCATTCCTAAATGTCAGTTCTGCTTTAATTATTTCCAATCTCTAAGCTAAATTTCCACCAATATAGATATAATAAATAATTCAAGTTATCCAACAACTTTAATGAAGAACTGATACTTGCCTTAACAAAGTTATCAGGAAACATGCCCCTTTTTCCGTTTAGTTCTCCTTCTAGCCATCCTTCCTCTTCTAGCTTTTTCACATTCCTTATGATTTCACCAACTCGAATGGTTAGCTCATCATCATGTACAGCATCATAATTATATTCCACAACATATTCAACTGGGATGAAGAAAAAAAAAGTCAGTATATTCAATAATCCAAGCATGTAAAAATACAAATCAAATGGTTATGTGAGATTTTTAAAAAAAAATGTAAGCTATAAAGTGAAAATGAACACATGGCTTTCAGAAGAGCTACACAAAGCATTCAAAAGGGTTGCTTTGCAAAGCATATTAGCATGAGCAAAACACTCCTTGAAGTATTAAAGCAGCCTTATCTTCTGGGAGTCAAGTGACTGCTTCAAAAGCTGCACACGCATGTACAGGCAGCAGGTATGCTGGAGACAGCCATACAGACTCCTGTGCTGGTTAATGACTGCAATAAAGACTGCTGCAGCCATACAGACACCCGGGGACAGCCATACAAACCTCCCAAGGACTTGGTTGCCCTAACGTTTCAAGGAGAGGTGGCTTCATTTGTGCTACTGTACTTTGTGAGCTCTTACAAATGTGTCGCAGAGCCCTGATTTTAGATTATGGTTGCAACAGTAAATTTAGTTGTTAGGAAGCAAAGAGAAGTATGATTTCCTGGTTAGGATCAGGCTACAAATACTTTCATTGTTTCTGTTTATTCCTATATAAATTACCCAACACAACACACGCTCAGCTGCATTTTTTTGGAAGTTTAATCCACACCAAAAGGAAAAAGCCACATCCTCATCTTTTCTGTTCTAAGGCTGAAACAAAATGCCTTTCCATTTGTATCATCCTATTTGCAAGCAGCTCTTTCTTGCTCCTATTCTCCTCCATTCTATTTTTCATTCAGCAGTATGATAAGGACAAATAGCATTAATTTGTTCAGGTAAAATGGATTTACTGCATGATCGTAAAACTAAATCAGAATAAGGGCAGTAATTCTTCCCCTCTTCTTGAATATACCAAATTTAAAATCTGCTACAAATATAGATATCAGGCAGGTATAAGCAAAAAAAGATGTCCACACATTCTAAGTCCTTTTGAATTTGTTTTAAAGTCTGAAAACTTTAATCTCAGCCCCATCGTAGCTTATATAAATTCAAAATATATTTTGTTATACAATGTTATGTTATATAAGAAATGTTACTGCATCAATTCCTACACAGACTACTTTTTATTAAACTAGCTGGCAAACCATGAAAAGATAGGTACAATTTAAAAATATTTTCCAGCTGTCATGAGCAAGTTGTTGCTGTTACTATTGTTGTTGTTATTAGTTTGCTATCTGGGCAAAGTCTCAGTTCTTATCTTGATATTACTTTGCTATACAGCAGGGGTCCCCAACCCCCAGGCCGTGGATCGGTACCGGTCCGTGGCCTGCTAGGAACCGGGCCATACACCAGGAGGTGAGTGGTGGGCGAGCGAGCAAATTACAGCCACTCCCCATCACTTGCATTACCGCCTGAGCTCCGCCTCCTGTCAGAGAAAGCAAGCCCATTGGCTGCTATCTCCAAACGGTGCAGGTTGGGAAAAAGAGGAAGCACTTGAATCATCCTGAAACCATCCCCCACCCCGGTCCGTGGAAAAATTGTCTTCCATGAAACCAGTCCCTGGTGCCCAAAAGGTCGGGAACCGCTGCTATACAGTATAGTTTTTGTTTTTGCATTACTTGAGAGTATAGAGATGAAACCCAAGGAAACAATTTAATATGATAATAGTTATCATTATCCCTTCTTACACTGTTCAGTCAGGTAAGGAATTTAGAAATTCTGTACTTAGTTAAGAAAGATTAGTTTCTTGACATAGTGGTTCAGACTGGATATGGGGTGAAGTTAAAGGTAATCCAGAACATGAGGGCAGATGGTGTGCAGGAAACCAATGTAGCTTGGAGAAGAAACTCCAGAATCAAGTCTGGAAGAAGGTAATGATAAACCATGTATTACAAATGTAACAGTGGAAGATACCAAATAATTTTAGGTAAATTGCAAGAGATTCTAAAATGTAGAAGGGACATAGAATCAGAATGCAAAAGATGGGAGAAACAAAGTACCAGGAATTATAGAAAGATTTGGATTAGGTAAATGCAATGCAGCAAAAAATATGTTTCCAGAGTTTTATGAAGAAAACTATTCATTGCCAACACCTACTTCAAGCAATACAAATGAAGATTCTACAAGAGGACATCACTCAGATGGACAACACTTGGATCAAGCCAAGTATATAATAGGAAACAGAAGATGGAAAAATGCAATCCAGCCAGCCAGCCAGGGTGCTGTCCAGTGTAGACTGCAGAACGGACCATGTATTATTGGTGTCAGATAACTTAGAAAATTAAAGAAGTAGACATGCCTGGAAGATTTGACTTAAAGGATATATAGTCAGAATATAAAATCAACACGAGGAACAGATTTGGTACATTTAATCTACACAAAAGAGAACTTGTGGATCAAGGGGAGACAGAAGAAACACTATGAAGGCTGAAGAAGGAAAACATTTCCCAAAACTGAAAAAAGATTGAAATGGCTTTCATAACAAGCTATCATGATAGCACAGAAAAGGTGGAGGATGAAAGCCTTGAAGAAGAAGAACATATAATGACTGAACATAGATTTTTAACATTATGCAAGGAATAAGGAAAGCTACCTCAATCAAGAATGTCAATTAACAGAGGAAAGTAACAAAACAAAAAAGAAAGAAAATGAGGTATCTTTTTAAGAAGATGAGAGAAATTACAGGAAAATTTACAATTTACTACACAAGAGTTGAGAGCCAGTTTGGTGTAGGGGTTAAGGCACCAGTCTAGAAACTGGGAGACTGTGAGTTCTCATCTTGCCTTGTGCATGAAGCCAGCTGGGTGACCTTGGGCCAGTCACACTCTCTCAGCCCTAGGAAGAATGCAATGGCAAATCACTTCTGAAAAACCTTGCCAAGAAAACTGCAGGGACTTGTCCAGGCAGTCTCTGAGAATCGGACGCGATTGAACGGATAAAACAAAACAAAAGAACAACAACAACAAAAACCACAAGAGTAATCAAAAAAGAGAACGAATGAAGGTAAATGAGGTTAAGAAAGATGTAAAGGTTATACTAAAGCACCTCATAATGGAGATAACAGACCATTTTTTAAACAGCAAAGCACCAGGTGCAGATAAAATGCCCCTTCATCTGTTTAAACCTGCAGAAGTGAAGACAGATATTAACAGCTCTGTGTGAAAAAATATGGAACAAGACTATGTGGTCTAGCAACTGAGAGTGAGACAAGGATGCATATTGTCTTTATATCCATGTACCTTATAGAACAAATATATTGTAAAACTTGCTGGATTGAAAACAAAAATTGGATGTTGAAACTCATAAGACAACTCCACTTTGTTAGCTAAAATAAAGAAATCTTAGAAGAGTTCATTATGGAAATAAAAACAAAAAGTGAAAAAAACTAAGTTATTATTTTAATACTAAAATATTAAACTATTTTAAACATTGAGAAGACATGGTAATACCATTCAGCATGTTAAATGAACATTTAACAGTATTAAAATTAGCATTTAATATTGTTAAATGTTAAGCTGAAGGTGAAGAAATGAATATAGTTTTGTTTTCTTTGACTCAAATATAAAAATGGGCAATGTGCTACAGGAATACAAAGGAGATTAAGTTGGAGTTTATAGTTCTGTATAACAATAACAAGGGATACTTCCCTTTCCTTGAAAGGATACTTCAGTAACAACAAAGATCAGGATAATTAATGCAATGGTTTACCTGTGCTAGTGTACATCTGTGAAAAAGTGAGAGAAAGAGATAGAAGCCTTTAACTTATGGATTTGGTGGAACTATCAATTCTTGACCAAGGTTGACTGTTCCATTGAGGTGATGAGCAGAAACTCATATAATTTTGCCAAGTGATGAGAAAAGATGATGGATTGGAAAAAATGATTGGCAAGGTTGTTGGGAATAAAAGAAGGGGAAGACAGGGTTGTTGTTGCGGGGAACATAGGAGGAGGAAGGAGTATTAGGTATGTTCTCCGCCTTGAATTATTTATAAAAATAATGAAGGCGGGATAGATAGATGAATGAATGAATGAATGAATGAAGAAAGAAAAAGAAAGAAAGAAAGAAAGAAAGAAAGAAAGAAAGAAAGAAAGAAAGAAAGAAAGAAAGGTTGGACACTGAAATAGGAAGAGCTACAGACTGACATTGAAGACAGGCTAACATAGGGGGAATTTACTTATATAGTCATCAGGGATCACAAGCAACTCAACAGCCCCTAACTATTAATCACCATATTTTTACACTGAATATACCAAAAAGGGGGACCTTTTTTTCTGTCTTCAACATTTTAGGGAAAGTTATATATCTAAAAGTAAATACTGGATTTCTTATCTTCTTTTAAGCTTTTGTTTATCAAGATAGCCAGTGACAAAGCCCACACCTGTAGAATCTTTTCCAAGATACCCCTATCAGAAAACCCCTGTATTATGGCACATATAATCTTCCTATCTCTGAAGGAAAAAAAACACCAATCATCAGGAACTTTATGGGCACGCCCTCTCAACTTGAAGTGTGAATGAGGTGATAACTCATTAAAGCCTCTTTGAGCCCATTAATCTTTATTACTGTTTGTAACAAATTAACTCAAATTCAAGCCAACAGGAAACCAAACCAATCACTTTGCAAGAGAATGATTACTATAACATAACTTAGTCAGGACAAACCCAAAAACAAAAGAAATAAAACACGGAACTTGACTTTCTTAAGATTGAATCCTGGCAACTTTGAAAGGAAACCAGAGTCATGTTCTATGAGATGGGCAGCCATATAAATTTGCTAAATTAATTAATAAAATTATTTCAGTTTTAACATTTAAAACTTCTAAACTCATTTGTGAGGGTTTATATATCAGAAATGAGATATTAGGAAAACAATTCAGCAGTGGTTGACTACTCCTCTCAATTATTTGGATACTCTAAAGAGTGAATTATAACAGTTTAAACAAAGCCAGTTTGGGCAGTGGTCAAGGCACCAGGCTAGGATCGGGGAGACCGTGAGTTCCAGTCCTGCCTTAGGCACAAAGCCAGCTGAGGGACCTACAAGGGCTTGTCCAGGCAGTTGCCAGGAGTCAACAATGACTGGAAGGCATACACACATACACACAAAAGAAAAACCCAGCAAAACTCCTCTGCAATAGTATTTATATTTCAGTATAAAACTTAAAATTCCCATTTCAAATAGCTGAACAAATTTTAATGTGCTTCATAGGTTGAAGCTAATCACTGAGTTCAGTGGAGTTTCCTCCTTGGTATGTATGCAGAGGATTGCACTATTAGAATGAAAACCAGAAATAGTTAATAGTAAGAAGAGAACCAATGTTTTATTATTAGAATATTTCTACTATTCACATATCCACTTTGGAACATTTACCACTTTTTGTATCAGAAAACAGCTGGATAATTGCATTTTAATTTGAGCTTTAAACTGAGCTACAGGTAGTCACTGCTTTCTGATCACTCATTCAGCAACTGTTTGAAATTACAACGGCGCTGAAAAAGGAGACTTATGACTGGTCCTCAAAATTGTGGCTGTTGTAGCATCCCCATAGTCACATGATTGCAATTTGGGCACTTGGCAACCAGTGCACATTTACGATGGTCACAGTGTCCTGTGGTTAAGTGATTGCCATTTGCAACCTTCACAGCTGGCTTCCAACAAGCAAAGTCAATTGGGAAGCCAACAAAAAAGCCGCCGTCATGTCATGTTGTGCTTAACAACTGCGGATGATTTGCTTCATGACCACAGCCGGAACTGCCATCATAAGTCAGGCGTGGTCACATGATTTTTGCTTTACAACTACATTGCTTAGCAGAGTTGCTGGTCCCAATTGCAGTCAGTAAGTGAGGACCACCTGTATATGGTATAGTGAAGAAGAAATGGACTGAAAATGAAAGAGGAAAAATATCTAAGAGCCTGGTTTATCATAACAATTTAATCAGACAATTTTCAAATTGATCAGTGCATATAATAATGTTGCACAATCATAGTGGGATTCAACTTTCTCACTAGCAAAAATAATCGCTTCACTATCAAGTTGGATTATAACTTGTAGATCCCTGATTACAGTAATGGATGGAGACCTAGCTGAACTCCTTATTTCCACCAATGGAATCTTTCATATAAATCAGCTTTTTTCATTGTGAATATGCCAAGCTGAATTATGGGGCAATTCTGTTCAAGAGTTTATAACAGCAATCAAAACTCTTTGGGCCATGCTGGAAATAGAGATTCTTTGTTTAGGGATGCATCTCTGAAAACAGCATGGATTTTTTTCTTGACAGCTACGATCCTGGCAATGCAGTAGTATTATCCTGCAAATATCCAGAGAAAGAAATTTCTTGTTACATGTAGATAAATAGGGGAGGAGGAAAAAATGATTTTTCTTGTACAATGGAAGACATTAATCTGAATAAAAATTTGATAGTATCCCAAAAGTATCTAAATAGAAGATGATTCTTTAGTCCTCCCACAAAAGTCCCCAGCTCAGAGACTCAAAATGAATAAATTAGTTCCATGAAGAAAACCATTTTTAAAAGGTTTTAGCCAAATAGATGGGATGGATGGATGGATGATGATTTTATCACACCTTTTTATATGTATACAAATACTCCTGCCTCCTGTTTTCCCCACAACAATAACTCTGTAAGGTGAGTTGGGCTGAGAGAGAAAGACTGACCCAAAGTCACCCAACTGGCTTTCATGCCTAAGGGAGGCCTAGAACTCTCAGTCTCCTGCTTTCTAGGCTAACACCTGAACTACTGCACCAAACTGGATGCTAGTAAATTTAAGAGAAACTGGGTAGCTATTACAGAACTGCTATGAACCATTGAAGAATGTATGGAGATTGTTCTAAGTAATAAGAAGATGAGGATTGCAAAGAGAGACAGGAAAAATCTGTCTTTCAGAAGACACTGCTAAAATCCTTCTCCCTAGCATATTTGGCCAGAGTCCTACTTGTAGAAATCTGGGATCCTTGTCTGGAGCAAATATGTATTCATCTTCTTCCAGAGTAACTGAGAGGTACCAACACTATCAAAAATCTCTGGTACAGAGATTCTCACTCAACTTCCAAGCAGTTAGCTTAAACATTTCTGACACAGAACGTTCAGGGACACTGGGAACTGCCAAAGATGACTGTTGACACACTGGTTTACTCTGAAAGCCACATTTGGGAGCAACTATGATCAGCTGGCCTTTTGCTGTCCCAAGTACATGAAGAAATTTGAATCTCAAAACACTAAAAGAGAAGTCATAATAAATGCACTTGTGACCAACCTCTTCTTAGGGATTTTAGAATTCCACCCTCTTCCAGCTTTCAAACTTCTCCAACACTGCATTGGTCTGCAAACACAACTAGTTTGTTGTCAGATTTAAGGTAGAACTATTTAAAAAAACAAAACAAAAACAATTTCACAGTCCACAGAAACCCCATTCAGGAAGGAGAAAAGCCCCAAAGCCAACTAGCTGGCAGCCACCTAACTTTATCTAATGGTAGAATTGGCCTTGAACTCTTTATTAATATATTCTCCCTGAACACTATTCATTACAAATTCTATTCAATTTATTTTTCATTGTGAGGCCATTACTATATGAATAGCAGACAAACTACCATTGTGTCTGTCACTTATTTCTTTTTCTCCTCATGTATCATGCACTTAAAGACACATCCCCAAGAAAATATAGAGGTTTCTTACTGCATTTTAGCCTCTGTAATTGTTAAAGTTGCATTCATTCTTTAAAAATGATAACACAATAATACAAAAATGATACAATAAATATCTGTGTGTGTGTGTGTGTGTATTACCTCTCCTGACACAAATAATAATTCAGTCATCTACCTAGCTTGTTATATTTTACTGAATACAGAATTATACAATAATAATGTAATGTAAAGATAATAAAATGTTGTTACAGATTTATCATTCAAATTTAATGAAATGATTAGATTTCTATCCTGCCTTTCCTGCGAAGCTCCTGTGGCTTACATGGAAAACTACCTTTATACAACAGCAACCCTTCATACCACAAGTTTCCATGGCTGAAGGTGAAACTGACCCTGGATCTCCCTGGTCCTAACCTTCTATCTTGACTTAGGCCAAAGTACCATGCTGAGACAGTGAGTTGGTCTCTAGTGTTTACTGAAAGCTCTAGTAGTAAGAAATCCTGCCAAGCTAAAAGAGCGTGGGAAACCCACACAGATAAACCCAAAACTCAAGGCAGGTCTACTCTGAGTTTCTTGGAAGGACAGTTCAAAGCTTCTAAACTATGCATGCGTTTTCCTCCCTGGATAGCAGCCCCCTCCTGCTCACCATCAGTATTCATGACACCTTCACCACTATACCAGACTCATGAAAAACTAAGAGTTTTTCTACCTTTTTTCTGATGAAGCTTTTTTTAAATACATATTTATAATGGATTTGATGGAAAATACAGTATCTAAATTAATTTATGCCATTCAGTGGAAGAAAAAGTTTGCAACAATTTCCATGATGAAGAATAAAACTTAGAGACGGTGAACAGAAAAGGTGTCATTTTGAAGCAATGTTCAAAGCCTCCCTAAGTACTCAGCTCTGCTATTTTGGGGACCATAGGAATGATGCCATTAGCTATATCTTTCTTTTCTTCCAACATTCTTTCCAAAATTCTTTTTTCAATAGAAAAAGTCCACATGTTCTCCTCTGAGCTGGACATCTCTAACAACAATTATATTTAAACTGCTTCAAGCTTATTAACAATAATACTAGCTAGATTTTAAAATTCTACGAGTAAGGATAATTTTCTAACTCTATTTCCATAGCCATAAACATTCACCAGAAACGTCACTAGATGGCACTAGTACTCACTGACCTAATTTTTGAAAACAGATTTTTAAATGCCAAAATTTTGCAATGTTTCTGTTGCATGAGTTCTTGTAAGATTTCAGCCATTTTAGTTCTTTGTCTAAAATACCATTAAAAAAAAAAAAAGATTATTTTTCCCCATTCAAAATTGTCAAAGACACCTGTGGTCTGAAAAGGTTGCTAACCTCTGTCAAAATCCTTCCCAGTGTATTAACAAGTACTTGAGTGGTCAAGCCTCTCCCTCCAGTCATCATCTGCTATTGAAGAAGCCACGCAAGGGAAAGGAAGCATTAGTTCTTAATAGTCTGTGCACAGATCTAACTTTATGGGAATCTGCTAAATATAAATTATAGTCCAAGGTTGATTTCTTCTTCTCCTTTGTAGGCAAAGTTGTTTTATTTCTGAACTTTCTGAACTGCTCTAGGAAACTTTTTAAACTGAAGAACTGAGAAAAAGGTGTAAAATAATAAAATAGCTTTCACTGAATTAAATATATATATATATATATATATATCTAGAAACAATTTGCCAAATAATTTTAAGAGAGGCAAACTAAATGTTGGAAAAGTGCTGACAGACATTCTATGACTAATTCCCTTATATCGCACTGGTGCTGAATGTCATATCGCAACATATTTTTCATTGTTAACGCCTGTAACACCTCCAGTGGATCTTAAAGTGATCTATTCTAGCCCCTCATCTCTGTAAGTGTTTCTAGTACTGCCTTTCTGTTGTGTTCAAAATCAGTCAGTGCACAGAAAGATTACTGCTATTTTTTAGTATTTATAATATTAAATATAATTTCTCAGGAAATGAAAAAAGCCTGGTGTAGGTTTATTGAAGGGTATAACTTTTGCCAACAGGAAAAGGTTTCAAAATATTGCTCTGTGGAAGTTTAGAGCCCAGCTCTGTGCTTGCAGAGAAAGCCCCAAGAAGAAATAAAGCTACAATCCTATCATGCCTACACCACTACTGAATTCTACAGATAGCCTTTGCATATCAGTAAAATAAAAGTTATCATCAGCAGGTACTCTGCTCCAAATCATAGCCTTAGAACTATCCTGTCTACTGGAAGTCAATAATCAAGAGTTAATTTTAGTTGTCTTTGAGTGTCTGCCATTTTTTCTACCACACAAAAGACCACAAATGTTTACTGCATATGCCACTGTTTCCTGTTCAAGTAACAAGCACTGTTTCAAAAGAAAAAAGGAGGCTTCCACGAGTTTTATATAAGTATGGATCTTTCACATTTAAAACACAGAAACACATTTTAAAAAAAGCAACCAAAGTGTTCTAAAATTTACATGGTAATACAGAACATTAATGTTATAGTAGTCAACATCCGGTAATTGGCATAAGCACGATCAAGCATCTTGTAAACATCGGTAACTAATTCTTCTTACTTGTTTTAATATGCACTATATTATGCCCTGTTTTGCAAAATATTGCCAGAAAATAACTAATCCTCTACTTGAGTTATCTAGTAGAAAAACCATCAAATAGAGCTGAAGCCCCACTACACTGAATTTGAATTATTCATAAAATTATGCCGCTGGAACAATCGAGATAACTGGAGATGCAGCCAAAGTTTGGGAAATCCAGGCAGGAAGCAGCAGTATGGGTCGGTATAGTCAGGTGATAGCATTAATATTCATTTATAACCAAGAGCCAAAACAAATCCATGATCCTTGGAAGACAGAAAATTATACAAGTACAGATTTGGTGCATGAAAATTCCTTCCAAAGACATTAATTGAAGGGGTCACTTGTTTGCTGGCAAGCCCAGACACACAGTAATACAACAGGGTGAAACTATTTCTGCCATGGAGTTAGTGCCACCTTTGAGATTACATGAAATTACACCACCCAAGAAACTTGCTGGACAAAGTGGCTGACAATCTGTAAATATCTTTCAAGCTCCACTCCATCCTATTCCAAAATTACTGTTAATACTGCAATGCATGCTATTTCTGTTTATTCAGAAGCAATTTCCACCGTTCCCTATGTGAACTACTCTCTAGATAATACAATATGTGACCCTTTCATACTTCTAATGTGTATCCCAAGGCTGAAATGTTTTTTGCTAAATTGTGAATCAGCAAGTAAATTCCCAAAATATGAACTGAAGTATATAATTTGCTTCTTGAAAATTATTTATACACTGAAAAATGAATCATAATATAGCCAAGTAAGGCTCCTAGTAGGAATGTGCTTACTTTTTATTGTCATGGAACCATGCAGCCAAAAATATATGAAACAAACATATCCCCAAATGATTCCAGACTCTAAAGACTCCCTGCTTTAAAGACTCACAGCAACATTTATAGCACCTAGCCAGACAACAACACAACTTGTTTAAGTTTGGCCAGGGAGACTGGTCCTGATTAGAATGACAACAGCATTCATTATAAGGAGAGTTATCACCCAATTTTCAAGACCTTACCTACAACTATAGCATATCAGTTTTCTCCTTATCTATCTCACAGAGAAAGAATTAAGACATGAATTCAACTATCAACACTAAGAGGAAGAAAAAATGACTTTTGCTATATCCATAGAACTATATACATAGTTCTCCTGGAATAAACTAGTAATTCCAAACAACCCAGCTTCAAACCGTTTCTAAGGTAAGATTTATCATTGCACAAGAACTTCAACGCTTATTATAAATCAGGGATGCCTAGCATTCAATAATATATAAAAAGAGGATATATAGTTTATAGTGCGATACAATGGTCGATCGATCACTTGACAGCAGCCAGGACTGCGTATGATTTATTCTGTTTGTATATAAAATTCACTTGAGAACTGTAATATTCTACTCCATGGGGAGGCAAAGATGTGTGTGAAAATGTACGGGCAATGCCTCCAAATACCACAGAAACTAGTGGGACTTCAGTGCATTATATAATACCTCATTCCTCTTAGGTACTTAAGTAAATAATAAAATGTCTGTAATAATATGAGATCTTGTGCAAGAGTATGAAAATATTGTGATCTCTGCATCCTTACATATGAAACCACAGACATCTTCCGAGATTTCTGCCATTAAAAAAAAAGTTAATGTTCATATATTTAATGTTGGAGTTCTGTGGGCACCATCCAAGATGTTATGTTGCTGACCCTTGCAGTAACACAAAGGGCAAGTAACATATTGTATTCAATCCATTCATTAATTGCAGCCATAAATTTATCTTTTCTATTTTGAAGGACCAGTTTCTTAGCAATAAGAAGAGAACATAGAATCCATTACCTCTGTCCAGCCATTAATTTCCATGTAATAGGCATATAGTTAAAAAAAATCTGAACATCTGAAAACAGTTGTCAAAACTTTATCAATATCATATATTATTGTGTGTGTGTGTGTGTGTATCTCCTTCTTAGAACATAGCAACTTTAGGGTGCAGCAAAAACTTACGTTTTAAGTTGCATCTCCAACAACATGATGATTTACTCATTCCTCTTCTACACAAATACAATGGTCCAATAAACCTAAAATATTTTTTGTTGAATAGGATCTGCTGGAATATTTGTTACAGATATTAAGACAGTTTCCTATTGTTTAGAAAAAAATGGCATCCCCCATTCCACATTCCATTTATTCTTTAAATTTGAATATCAAATTGATTTATGTATGTATTTATAAAAGCTAACTGTGGGCTTTTTTATATCAGAGGATTTAGTGATCACTTCTAATAAATTAGGTGTCTCTAAAGTTGAAAATGCCATTGGACCAAACTGAGATATCAAGAAATGTTGCAATTAAAATACTGCCATTGGATGGCAACGGACAAATACTATTTCTCCATTAACACAGAAAATGTTATCCAATAGTTGATCTAAAACAAAAACCTCATCTACACTTGAACAAAAATGTCATCTACAGTATTTTATACTGCATCACATAATGAGACAGTGATAATTGTGGTAGTAATGTCCTGAACTTTCTAAACCTAACATTTACAATTTTATTGATTTGTTTGAAAGTATTAAGACCCATATCAGTATTTTCAGAAATGAATTCTCCAGAATTTTTAACATCCAATTTATGGCATTTGTATGTTTTATCCCAGTATGTAACAAAAATCTTAATATCTGTGAAAAGTGGGAACAGAAATACTTTTTTTTCCTGATTTCCTAATAAAGCTTAGGAAGGTTCTGGTTTTGAGTCAATCATTTTCCATTTGGATATCTCCCAGATGAGCCTGATTCAGTACTAAATATGGCCAAATCCAACACACACACGTTCCTCTTTCTTTTTCTGTTCTCCAACTGAAATCAATGGAACCCATCCACTTTTATGCTAGTTTTCTCCCCATGAAATGCAATTATTAAGTACATGCACTTATATTTCTTGAAAACCAGTTAATATTACTGCATCAGGAAATTACCAACCTGCCAAAAGGACTTGCTGCTTTGCTATCATCTCTCTAGAAACTTCTGAAACTAAATAAATATCAAAGGTAGTTTATGATGCTATTCAGGTCATTTTTTTAATTAAAAAAAATTATAACCTTCAAACTTCAACTGAGAATATCTGAAATAGTTTCTAAAATTCTGGCACCTCATTAAGATTCTATTCTATTTTGTATTTCCTGATAAAAACAGCACATCACTGAATGCTTAACTCAATGGCTTAAGAAGGGAGAACTCTGCCCTGATAAAGAAACAAGGGAGAACAGTAGATAGCACAGAAACAGGAAAAGCTTTATTATCATTACTAATTTCATTCTTTTTTAATGCTATGTTATGTTGCTACAACTTGTCATCACACAATAAACTTGTTGATTGATTATATGCACCCTGAGCAATCAGTCTAGCCTTTTTAAAGTAATTTCTTCCCTAGGCTTGTTTTATTCCTAAACATTTTCTGCATTTTAGAAAACCTTTAGGTTTCTACATTCTTCTTGGTAAAATGCCATTTTGGTTTCATAACATTACTCATATTTGAGCACTGGAATTGGCCAGGATAATGATGAGACATGAAACTGAGTGTGAAGATTGTTCAGGAACTGCAGTTAGCATTTTAGCGGCCTTATACAGAACTGGGACTGTCTATAATATCCTATTAAGCCTATGTCCATATGCACTTTTATAAAAGTGCATATGGACATAGGCTTAATAGCCTATGTCCATATAGCTTATTTTTAAGATCATCAGAAACTTATTCTGAGATTCTCTCTGAAGATAGCAAGAAAGAAGCCTTTACAGTGGTGACATCACAGTTCCAGAACACTCTCCTAGATACCTTCCTCTGGGCACTCCCTTTGACATATTAACAGTGCAGGCAAATCTACGGTATTTTGAAAATACAGTGTTTTATTTCCTTATGTTCTAACCTTTTAAAATTCTATTTTATTATTGCTCTATTTTATGTTTATCTGAAACATAATATATCCTTTGATATAATTGCTGTTTTTAGCCTATTCGTGAATTATTTTTTGTGTATTAAAAGTTTATTGTAAGCCAATCTGGAACCTTGACTGAAGTTTGGTGTATACCTCTTAATAAATATTCTATCTATCTATCTATCTATCTATCTATCTATCTATCTATCTATCTAATTTGTCACCGCCCATCTCCTCCAACCGGAGGGACTCTGGGCGGTTTATAACACAGAATAAATATACAATAAAAACTCAAATAAATACAAGGTAAAATTCCAATAAAATCCCATGAAAACCAAAACAATTTCTTAACTACCCCAGCTCATAAAATCCAGATGGCTATGATCTCTTCGGCCATCATGTAAGAGGGGCACTTCAAGGCACCAGCCAACCCCAAGTATGTCGATTCTCCTCCCTGCCCCAAGCCCGGTGGCAGAGCCAGGTCTTCAACTTCCTCCAAAAGGCTAAAAGCGATGGGGCTAATCTTACCTCCAGGGGCAAGATGTTCCAAAGGGCGGGCGCCACTGCTGAGAAGGCCCGCCTCCTGGACCCCACCAGATGGAATTCTCTTATTGACAGGGTCCGCAGCATGCCCGATCTGCATGAGCGGGTGGGACAGGCTGATGATACGGGGAAGAGGCGGTCCCTCAGGTAACCTGGCCCCATGCCATGTAGGGCTTTAAAGGTGATAGCCAACACCTTGAATTGGACCCGGAAGCAAACTGGTATCCAAGGCAGCTCACATAGCAAAGGTGTTATGTGCGCCCTTCTAGGGGCGCCAAAAATAGCCCGCGCGGCCGCATTCTGGACCAGCTGAAGCTTCCGATACTCTTCAAGGGTAGCCCCATGTAGAGCTCATTGCAGTAGTCTATATGGGAGATAACAAGGGCATGAGTGACCGTCCGAAGGGCTTCCCGATCCAGGAAAGGGCGCAACTGGTGCACAACACGAAGCTGTGCAAAGGCCCTTCCGGCCACGGCTGCCACCTGCTCTTCCAGCAGGAGCCGTGAGTCCATGAGGACCCGCAGGTTATGCACCGGGTCTGTCTGGGCAACCCCATCCAGAACTAAAGATGACAAAGTCCCGGATATGGAGGAACCCTTAACCCACAGCCACTCCGTCTTACCAGGGTTCAGCCGAAGCCTGTTGTTCCGCATCCAGACCCCTAGAGCCCCCAGGCACCGAGAGAGGGCAGTCACAGCATCACTCACCTCACCCGGGATGGAGATATACAATTGAGTATCATCAGCATACTGATGATACCTCATCCCGTGGTGACGGATGATCTCGCCCAGCAGTTTCATGTAGATGTTAAACAGGAGAGGAGAGAGGACCGAGCCCTGCAGCACCCCACAAAGGAGAGGTCGAGGGTTCGATCTCTCCCCCTCATCACCACCGACTGGGACCGGCCCTGGAGGAAGGAGGTGAACCAGCGCAAAACTACGCCGCCCACCCCCAACTCCCTGAGCCAACCCAAAAGGATACCATGGTCGATGGAATCGAAAGCTGCTGAGAGGTCAAGAAGAGTGAGGATGGATGCACTACCCCCATCCTGCTCCCGCCAGAGATCATCCATAAGTGCGACCAATGCCATTTCTGTCCCATATCCTGGCCTGAAACCTGACTGAAAGGGGTCTAGATAATCCGTTTCCTCCAGAATCCTCTGGAGGTGTAATGCCACCACTTTCTCAACCACTTTCCCCAAAAAGGGGAGGTGGGAGACTGGACGAAAATTATCCAGTACAGTAGGGTCCAACAATGGTTTCTTGAGGAGGGGTTGTACCAGTGCTTCCTTAAAGGCAGCTGGAAACACCCCCTCCCTCAAGGATGTATTAACCATCGCCTGGACCCAACCACATGTCACCTCCCGAGCTGCTTTCACCAGCCAGGAAGGACATGGATCTAATTGGCAAGTGGTGGCATTTACTATCTGGAGGATCCTGTCCACTTCCTTGGGTCCAACAGGATCAAACTGTTCCCAGATAACATGGTAAGTATGATCCCTTGGTATCTCCACAGACCCTGCCTCACGCTTGGAGTCTAGCGTAGAGCGGATCCGATTTTGTCTTGCAGATGCTCCAAGAACTCCTCTGCACAGCCCTGTAGGTCGGTCACTGCACCCACCTTCCCCAAAAGGGATTGAGTGATTTTAAATAGGGCTGTTGGGCAGCATTCTGCAGACGCAATAAGAGCAAAGAAGTATTGACACTTCGCCACTTTTATTGCCACCAGGTAGGCCTTAATAGCAGCTCTAACCAGTGTTCAGTAGGATTCAGTCTTCGTCTTCCTCCAGCGGCACTCTAGATGTCTCTTAGTCCTCTTCAAAACCCTCAGCTCCTCCGTAAACCACAGGGAGCATCAAGTGTGATGAGGCAAGAGAGGTTGCACAGGTGCGATCCTGTCCAAGACCCCAGCCGCCTCCCTATTCCAGGTGGTGGCCAGGGCCTCCACTGGACCATGCAGCAGATCCCCGGGTATAACCCCCAGCTCCCTCTGAAACCCTACTGGGTCCATCAGTCACTGGAGGCGGACCAATTGAATGGGTCCTGCCTCCCTGCGGAGGGGGGTGGTATAAGAGAATCTCAAGGCCACCAGGGCGTGATCTGACCATGACAATGGGGATAGCTGTAACTCTCCCCTCAGGTCACATTGCCACTGCTCCAACAAGAAAACTAAATCCGGGGTGAGGCCGCTGTCTCGAGTTGGGTCACGAATAATCTGAGTAAGGCCCATGGCTGCCATAGTAAAGGTAAAGGTAAAGGTTTCCCTTGACGTAAAGTCCAGTCGTGTCCGACTCTAGGGGGCGGTGCTCATCTCCGTTTCAAAGCCTTGGAGCCGGCGTTGTCCATAGGACACTTCCGGGTCATGTGGCCAGCATGACTCACGGAACGCCGTTACCTTCCCGCCGAAGCGGTACCAATTAATCTACTCACATTTGCATGTTTTCGAACTGCTTGGTGTGCAGAAGCTGGGACGAGCAACGGGAGCTCACCCCGCCGCGCGGTTTCGAACCGCCGACCTTCCGATCGACAGCTCAGCGGTTTAACCCGCAGCGCCACCGCGTCCCATATCATGGCTGCCATGGTAGCCATGAATTCCCAAGCTGCCTCAGAGGCCCGCCCCAGGGAAGGCAGATTGAAGTCCCCCAGAACCATTAAGATGGCCTCCAGCAGCTCAGGCAGGGAGGCTGCCACGCAGCAGGGAGGCTGGTACAGCAGCAACACTCCCAACTGCTCTCATGCACCCAACTTGAAAAACAGGGTCTCACAACCGGCCACTTGTGGGGCAGGGCCCCTGAAGGCCACCAGAGACTCCTGGATGACAACTGCCACCCCTACTCCCCTACCCTGGAGTCTCGGCTGGTGCCATACTGTAAACCTGGCTGGGCACATTTCTGAAAGGGGCACCCCTCCTTTGGGGCCCAATAAGATCATTATTAGCACCGATAACGTATTGTGATGTAGCCTGCCAGTCAGACCCTCATGACAAGATTGTCAATCAACATCCCCACATGGGAGAGAGTTGGTCATGTACAGTGAAATACCCAAGCCCCTCCCTCTGACAGAAATAGAACATGGTTTGGACCCTTTAAAACAAGAAAAGCACAGGACTACTATTGCTTCCCACATCCTCCAATTAAAGTTTAGAATTTCAAGGAGTCTGGAGGACATCCAGGTAAATAAGGTAGAGGAACTTTTTCTTCAGAAAATTACTAGCTGCTACCACAATGCAGGGTGTTGACCAGAGTGTGAAAGCCCCAAAAGCTGCTGGAGGAGAATGTTTGAGACATCCTTCTACCTCATGGGCTCAGCCATTTGGAACAATGTGGAGCCAATTTTTTTGTAACAGAAAGTTACCCACAGAAACTCATTTACCAAAATGCAATGATTTTATAAAAATGAATTGTTTTATAAAATATAAAAAGCATTACCTAATATAGATTTAGAGGTCTGAATTACTATCAGTGCATTAAAAAGCCCAACATATTCATTAAAAACTCTTAACAAAAATTAACGTGCTATTAAACTACCCCTAATCACAATAACAGGAGCGGTGGCTAATACTTTAAGAGAAGAGAAAGAAAAGATCCAAAAAGATCTGGACAGGCTTAAATAGTGGGCTGAATTCAGTAGGATGGAATTTATCATTATTTGACAGGCATTAGGATAGGCAAGGGGATTCTAGCACTGGAAGAAAGATAGTGAGTTGAAATGGCCATCGAAAGGTCCTAGTTAAGATTCATGAAAAGTGCTATACACATATTCTGCTAGTGTTAATTTTCTAGCAGTGGCTTTGGATAAGCTCTGTGACACAGAGCAACCTTACAATGGTAAACGTATCTTCCTTCCTGAAAACCAGCAAAGATAATTTTAAAATGTATATATACATAATACTTGAAAGAAAGAAAAGATCACCACTATACCACACCACCTGTCCCTGGCCAACAGAAACAAGCGGGCCAAAGGATTTGCCTTGTTCCCTCAATTTTTAGGATGACTAAGTGCAGTGATGTTTTTTCTTATCAAATATATCAATTCACACTACTATTAGCAAGCAGGAGGGCTTTCAAGATATTATACTGTATGTAAAATGAACACGTGTTTTTCGCTGTGTTTTATCAAAATGATCATGTTTAAGATACTGAAGAAAATGCAAGAGCAAAATGTTACTCAATTTCAAATAAGGCAGGGTAAGTTTATTGTGAGACCAGACAAACAAGCTTATGTGCATTTTGAAAGCACTTCCACATCAGTATATATTTACAGAATGTTTTCCCCTTTGTATGTGCCTAAGCATGCATATTCAACTCTATCTAATTATACAGAGTATTATCACAAGAATGATCAACGTGGAGAATCAGGCTTCTGTGAACCAGGTGTCTTAGCCACAAATGAATTGTAGCACCAGACAACCCTATGTATGAATATTTCTGGATTGGAACTATACTGTCTTTGCAAATTATACAATAAGTTGTCAAGAAATACCCTGAATATTATTATAAGAGAAACTGACTAAAACAACTATCTCTGGGGAGGGGAGGTGCATTAATAAGTAGAGAAGAATATTTTTGCATGCAAAGAGAAAACTTTCAAGAAATAGCATATAACAAAGTAGTCATACATGCAATACCATGACTGTTGAACTAAACAAATATCTATAGCATATACCATAGAAATTTTAGGTTTTGCTGCACCAACACCAATTTATAAGCAGTCACATTTAAAGTAAAGTCCACAGGCAACCACATGTCATTCCTAATCAGGGGAAAAGAAAACCCTTCAGAAAGTATTATCAAGCAACATTACATAATTTTTTCCACACACTGAAAAAACTGTTGAAATAGACTTGAAGCAATTGCTAATTAATAACCAAAACAGGATTTAGGTTTTACGCAGCCACTGCCACTTCCTCCAATTATATAACACTGCCGGTATTTGTTATGTGGCAAGAAATCAAGTACTTTATTGTTTTCAAAAAAATATCAGGGTTCTCTTTTAAATGTACGGTATCTTTTGTTCTTCATGAAAAAAAAAATCTACATAGAATTCTATTTGCCACAAATAAAAATCAAGTTACAAATCTATCTGGTCCATTACAGATCTTCCCAAATAGATCTAATATTCTTGCTTCACTTTTGTATCTTTTTATTTATTAATTATTTTTATTTTATTTTTTATCCCATTTTTATTATTTTTATAAATAGCTCAAGGCAGCAAACATACCTAATACTCCCTCCTCCTCCTTTTTTCCCCACAACAGCAACCCTGTGCAGTGAGTCAGGCTGAGAGAGAGGGACTGGCCCAAGGTCACCCAGGTGGAACTGGAACTCACAGCCTCCTGGTTTCTAGCCCCTTGCCTTAACCACTAGACCAAACTGGCTGTCTTTTGTTACAGCTTTGAAATGCATGCATTACTTAGCAACTATACAGTGTATATTCCTCAACATGATGAGGGGAGGTGCCTATATTTCTGGCAGTGAATTGATTTCTTTCCACAATCAACACATCGTATACTCAGAAATAGTTCACACTGGATAAACTAGATTTACTGTACTGTATTTCTAAAAGACAACGTAATTTCAGGCTGCATATGGTTGCAGAAAGAATTTAGCAATCCCTTTTTACTGTACTTTATTTTAAAGAAACTGATACAAAAATCCTCAATACATAAAAGCAGATCAGATCATACTCAGATCATACTCAGCCATGCAACCTTTCATAAAACTGATTTGTGTAGCCCAGAAGTAAGGTAAATTTACATAATGCCTGAACTGTAATCCAACAAAAATCCACAGAGACTTATCAACCGTAGTGCCTTGCAAAACAGCAACAGACTTTTACTAGTTCCAACATGCTTCCACATGAAACAAAAAGCAGGCAATATTATTAAAGCACACTTCGCTGAATAAGACATGGGAGTTTCCTTCCCCATCACTTTTCAACATAAATAAAAATAGCAGTCACTAGGATATAAAAGTTCCTCCTTACTTTCTAAATATAGGGAAAAGTTCAGAAGAACCAGGAAGTCAACTATAGATTTCTAGCCTTAAACTGAGAGGAAGCCCATTCAAGCTTTCTGTCCAGTACCCTAC
This sequence comes from Candoia aspera, assembly GCF_035149785.1. Taxonomy (NCBI): domain Eukaryota; kingdom Metazoa; phylum Chordata; class Lepidosauria; order Squamata; family Candoiidae; genus Candoia; species Candoia aspera. The sequence continues at coordinate 164,630,795 of NC_086153.1, read as the reverse complement.
CTGCTCGCGTAATTATGACTAATTGGATACTCCGGAGGCTTCGAGGGTGAGAAAATATGCAACTCCGCCAGCATTAGCGCCCAGGGACTAGTGGTAACCTTTGATGCTGGAGGAGGGGTGAACCGCAAAAAAGGCCACTTTCCCCATCCTATTTGGGTCTCGTTTGAAGGAAAAGCGAGAGAGACTGGCCGAGAATGACCAACGGGGAAGGGGGAGACCAGCCCAGGGTTTTACGGAAAGCCGGGAGGGGCTCCTGAGTCCCACGCCGCCAGTTCTGAGTGAGGGCTGCGGTGGAGTGGAGTGGAGGGACGAATCGTCTTCCGAGGCGTTTGTTCCCCGCTCCCCATGAGGAAACGAGGCAGACCTCTGGGGCAGCCCCCACCCCAAAGGCCGGGGCGAGTAGCCAGGAAGGAAGGTTCATCCCATCGGAGGAGTGGGGCGAAGGCTCCCTCCTCTCCCGCCTTACCCATGCTGGGCGAGCCCGGCTGGGCTGCACCCCCGCCGCCGCCTCTTCTTCCTCAGCCACCCGGGCCTCGCGGTCTAGCAGTCGCCAAACTCAGGCCGGACTCGGCAGCTCTCCATCGGCGGCTCGCGCGGCGCGACTCGGGCTGGAGGAGTCGGGCTCGCTCCCCGGCAGCAGCAGCAGCCCGCCAAATCTCCGCCGTCCACAGCAGCCCCTGGCGGTCTGGCCCGGTTCTACCCGCGCTTCCTCTTCCTTGCGTCCCGCCCGCCCGCCGCGGGAATGGGGGCAGGTCTGGGGGCGACAAATCCCGCGAGACCTCGGCGGGCCCGCTCCCCGTCCCTCCCGTAGCGCCGGGCAGCGCTGCCAGCAGCCTGCGGTTGCCAGGTGCGGGATGCGTCGGCTGCTCCTCCCGCTCACGGATTCCTGCCGCCTCCGCGAGCAGGGACGAGAAGGCGTGCATGGCGCCCCTCGTGTGGTCCCGGCCTTTCAACTGGAAGGGAGACCCTGGCTTTTCTGAGGGTCCGTTCAGTATTAAATGGAAACCAACACACGGAAGAGGGCGCTTAAGCATGTGCAGAGGTCATTCGCTTCTGATCCTGAGGACAGGGTTCAATTTTGCATCCCGCCTTTCAGCCCCTGAACTTCAACATAACTTTGTGAAGAGTAGCCCTGGGTGGCAAAATGAGTCTGGCATGAGTGTTTTAAGAGGCTATAGACATCCTCCAGTGAAACGTCAGCGTGGAAAAGAGCATCGAGCTCCCATACGGGTTTTATAAAACAGCCCCACTGCGTGAGAGGATTATGGCTCAGGGACGGAACAGCGTATTTGTAGGGTAAAGTTTCCAGAGCCGGTCTGAGGCCTCTCCTGTTAAAAGGAAGGTGTAGCTCACGATGGAAAAGAACAGTCTCTGAAGACCATGGTGGGCTGGATGGAACTAAATTCCAACCTGCAATCAACTGTTTCCTAAATCCTTAGAAAACAGCACTTAGCACTGGCTGCTTAGTAGACAAAACGGAATAACCCTCATATGAGTTCCTTTAGAAATTCAGGGTGGATTGAGAGATACAAGAAGCTACTGTTTTTTGCAGGCAGGATAAATCACAGGATCCCTGCCTACTCTATTTCTTTGGTCCGTGATTTGTGAGGCCATCCATTTTAAGACTTGACAAGGAGAGTAGGTAGGGCCTATCATTACTGTACACCAGGGTTTCTCAACCAGGGTTCTGTGTCACCCTAGGGCTCCATGAGAGGTCACTAGGGGTTCCCTGGGAGATCACGATTTATTTAAAAAATTATTTCAAATTTGGGCAACTTCACTTTAAAGAGGTAAGTTTCATTCTTTATTTTTAGTTTAAGAAAAATGCACTGTTAATGCATATATACAGGCCTACACATGAAACAAGTAATTTTGTAACGTCTGGCCTATATTTGAGCCTGAAATTGCAGAGGTTCCCAGAGGCCTGAAAAATATTTCAAGGGTTCCTCCAGGGTCAACAGGTTGAGAAAGGCTGCTGTACACAAAGTGAGGCAGGAGCTTCAGAAAGCAGGCATAGAGCAGGAAGTAACAGCTAGGCATTCAAGAACAAAACATATACTGTACGCCACAACTTCTATTCTAAACCTTTCAAGGTAGCTAAAAGGAATGAAGAAGCTCCTCCCACTGCTAGGGTGTTAAACTGAAATGCATCTGTCGATTCAGACACTGTTTCTAAATTTAATAAAAGGCATCACTGTGCCCTTTGCGGCAGGGACCAAAATGTCCTGGGGCTATGACCCCCCCCCCGTTTGCCCCCAAATAAAAACACTGAATAGGGTTATTTATTAAATCTAAACTGTAACTCAGTAGGGCAATTTCATTTAATTTATTTTCTCAGGTGGTCCAATATGGCTGCTCTTCCAAAAAGCTTGTGGAAGCAGGGATGACTGGCCTTCTCTGTCATTTTCAACTATCTGTGGAGGAACTGAGACTGAAAGGAGACAGTGAGCTGACTTTACAGGAAATCCTATGAAGCTAATGATAAAAAAAGAGATGTGGAACCGGAAACTATTGGAATGTTAAAACTGTCAATCCTCGTGCTCAGCCTGTATGTGTATATGACTGTATACATACAGTTGATATTACAGAAATGCCATCAAATTCCAGCGACTTCTTTCCAAAGAAACGAGCTGAGTAAGTTCTGATACCCCTTACATTTTCACTTGATAAAAGTTGAGTGTACAGTAACATTTATTTGGATGAAAGTGAGAGATCAGCAATTTTTCTGGCAAGTGTTCGAAGTATGAAATTGAACCATTTTATGTTTCTGTTTCTAAGTGTGTATGAAACAACAATTCCCATAATATTTTTGCTGAAATAAACTCTTCTCCAGGAGCATGCAAAAGAAAATTAGCATGAAGTTAACACAAATACTGTAAAATTGCTCACATTTTAAATATCAGTTTTGTTTTGTCAACAATAGGAAAAAAATCTGTTCTATTTTCCAAGGTGTAAAAACATACACCTTGTGCAGACGCAGTGGTGCTGCGGGCTAAACCGCTGAGCTTGCCGATCGGAAGGTCGGCGGTTCGAATCTGCATGACGGGGTGAGCTCCCGTTGCTAGTTCCAGCTCCTGCCAACCTAGCAGTTCGAAAACATGCAAATGTGAGTAGATTAATAGGTACCACTTTGGCGGGCAGGTAACAGTGTTCCGTTCAGTCATGCCGGCCATATGACCATGGAAGTGTCTACGGACAAACGCCGGCTCTTCGGCTTTGAAATGGAGATGAGCACCGCCCCCTAGAGTCGGATGTGACTGGACTTAATGTCAAGGGAAACCTTTACCTTTACCTAAAAAACATAAATACTTCCATTTGGCAGTGCCAAAGGGGTGCATTCCCAGTTTTTACAAGAAGATAGCTTACTTGAAAAAGAATTGAGAGAACAAGGTTGATTTTAAGAAAATTCAAGAGAAAATTATTTTCTATTCAGACTAAAAGGCTTAACAACAAATCCCTTATTTTACAGCTTCCTGACAATACCAAAACTACAGTTTTGGTGTTTAGGGCATAATGCTGCTATTCCTGTTTCAGTTGGAGATAATAGGGCTTCTATAAATGTTGGGCAACACTTGGGAGGCAGTGAGCTTGCATGGACCATTGAGAGCACGTTTTGGTTGTTCTCACAATCTGACCTGAAATGGTAAGTTTGGCCTATCACAAAATACCCGTTTCCCCAAAGACAAACTACTGAGCTTCCTCCCTGCCACCCACTGCAGCATTCCAGTTTTTAAAAGCTTACCTTTCTTTTCTGTGCAAATGGGCATGCTTCCAAAGGAAACACAGGGTTGCAACCAACTAGCAATGCCAAAGGGGCATTGATTTTTTTAAACAGCATGCCAGGCTTTCATTTATTTATTATATCAAAGAATTTAAAAATAAAAAGGGTGACTGCAAGCCTAACTGTATTAAAGGAGTTTTCTGCAAGTGCATTGATAGGGGCAGAATCTTTACTCTTAGATAAGAGCAGGGAGACATTTCATCTACAGTTGTATGGGAATTTCCCTAATTCAGACTTTTCAAGCTAGTATACAAACCAAAACACAGTTATACTTCGTATTTACACTTACTAGATTGTTGTGAAAATATACAAAAACATGTTAGTAAAAATTATTTGCAAAAATGTATATATAAAAGGAAAATTGCATACAGTTTAGAACCAATTGCACACACATTAGAACCAAGTATTAAAATGTATACAATTTTTAAACAACTTTACAAATCATTGTGGAAACAGAATAAACAATGTACATAAGGATGGAAAAATTAGAAAATGAGCTAAAGTTCGATTGACTATCCCTTCTCTTCAGGATATGATGCTCTCATGTGAAGAATTCATTTCTGAACAGCTCACCCAGCATATGAGAAAGAATTCATTAGAATTTTAATCTAAAACATGGATTTTGGACATATGACCAGAATAATTACTAAAAAAAATAATTCAAACCTGGGTATAAGTAGTTTTTTAAAAAATCAGATAAGCCGCATAAACTCTCAAAAACAAAACAGAAAGAAAACACTGGAAATGAGATTAGTAACAAAAGCAATGAAAAGTGATAGTTTTCATCAGTAGTTTACAACAACAACCTCAAAATGTTTTTTTAACCTTTTTAAGCTATAAAAGAAAAGAAAAACAATGTCGAAATACAAAGTTAGATCATTTATACAGAAAACAAAACAAAATAACCAAAACAAACAGGAAAAAAAGGAAAAAATTAACGCATGTTAGAACGAATATGTATACAACAGATTTCAACTCCTAACAAATTAAACATAGACCACACAGAATGATATTCATCAGCCTTTCCATAGGTCAGTAGGTAATTTCATATACTGTATGGAAAGTATATACATGATTTTCAGTTCAGTACATTAAAATATTCTATCAGAGTAAAACCAGTTTATCTCATGCTGTCAAATGAAAAATCCATAATTCTTCATGCTTTGATATATTCCATTTTTTCAAAATAGAATTTAACATATTCTCATCTTTGACCCTTGTTCCCTTTGAAGGTGTGGTAGCATGCTACTGATCTTAGAAAATAATTTCTTGTGACCTGAGTTTTTATTAGAAGATCAAATATTTACAAAGCAATTCACTATAGGCATGAAGTAATAATTTCATTTAATAATCCTTCAGCAAAGGATTGTTACCTTGTCGTGGTGCTGGAGCTTGAGTACCTCAGTGATGCCATGAGCTAAACCGTGAAGGGCCACCCAAGATGGGAAGGTCATGTCAGAGAGGTCAGACTAAATGCGATCCCTGGGGAAGGTAATGGCAACCCACCCCAGTATTCTTGCCATGAAAACTAAATGGATCAGTACAACCAGAGATATGTTGGTATACCATCGGAAGATGAGACCCCCAGGTCGGAAGATGGTCAAAATGCTACTGGGGAGGAACAGAGGATGAGTTCAACTAGCCCCAGACGTGATGACGCAGCTAGCTCAAAGCCGAAAGGACGGCTAGTGGCCGACGGTGCTGGTGGTGAACGGCGAATCCAATGTTCTAAGGATCAACACACCATTGGAACCTGGAATGTAAGATCTATGAGGCAGGGCAAATTGGATGTGGTTATTGGTGAGATGTCAAGATTAAAGATAGACATTTTGGGCGTCAGTGAACAGAAATGGACTGGAATGGGCCACTTCACATCAAATGACCACCAGATCTACTACTGTGCACAAGAGGACCACAGAAGAAATGGAGTAGCCTTCATAATTAATAGTAAAGTGGCTAAAGCAGTGCTTGGATACAACCCAAAAAACGACAGAATGATCTCAATTCGAATTCAAGGCAAGCCATCCAACATCACAGTGATCCAAATATACGCCCCAACCACAGATGCTGAAGAAGCTGAAGTAGAGCAGTTCTATGAGGATCTGCAGCACCTACTGGACAACACGCCTAAAAGAGATGTTATTTTCATCACAGGAGACTGGAATGCTAAGGTGGGCAGTCAAATGACACCTGGAATTACAGGTAAGCATGGCCTGGGAGAACAAAACGAAGCAGGACATAGGCTGATAGAATTTTGCCAAGACAACTCACTCTGCATAACAAACACTCTCTTCCAACAACCTAAGAGATGGCTTTATACATGGACTTCACCAGATGGACAACACCGAAATCAGATTGACTACATCCTTTGCAGCCAAAGGTGGCAGACATCTATACAGTTGGTAAAAACAAGACCTGGAGCTGACTGTAGTTCAGATCACGAACTTCTTATTGCACAATTTAGGATCAGACTAAAGAGATTAGGGAAGACCCACAGATCAGCTAGATATGAGCTCACTAATATCCCTAAGCAATATGCAGTGGAGGTGAAGAATCGATTTAAGGGACTGGACTTAGTAGATAGGGTCCTGGAAGAACTCTGGACAGAAGTTCACAACATTGTTCAGGAGGCGGCAACAAAATACATCCCAAAGAAAGAGAAAACCAAGAAGGCAAAATGGCTGTCTGCTGAGACACTAGAAGTAGCCCAAGAAAGAAGGAAAGCAAAAGGCAACAGTGATAGGGGGAGATATGCCCAATTAAATGCAAAATTCCAGAGGTTAGCCAGAAGAGATCAGGAATTATTTTTAAACAAGCAATGCGCGGAAGTGGAAGAAGACAATAGAATAGGAAGGACAAGAGACCTCTTCCAGAAAATTAGAAACATTGGAGGTAAATTCCAGGCAAAAATGGGTATGATCAAAAACAAAGATGGCAAGGACCTAACAGAAGAAGAAGAGATCAAGAAAAGGTGGCAGGAATATACAGAAGAACTGTATAGAAAGGATAACAATATCGGGGACAGCTTTGACGGTGTGGTCAGTGAGCTAGAGCCAGACATCCTGAAGAGTGAGGTTGAATGGGCCTTAAGAAGCATTGCTAATAACAAGACAGCAGGAGATGATGGCATCCCAGGTGAACTGTTCAAAATCTTGCAAGATGATGCTGTCAAGGTAATGCATGCTATATGCCAGCAAATTTGGAAAACACAACAATGGCCATCAGACTGGAAAAAATCAACTTATATCCTCATACCAAAACAGGGAAACACTAAAGAATGTTCAAACTATCGAACAGTGGCACTCATTTCACATGCCAGTAAGGTAATGCTCAAGATCCTGCAAGGTAGACTTCAGCAATTCATGGAGCGAGAATTGCCAGGTGTACAAGCTGGGTTTAGAAAAGGCAGAGGAACTAGGGACCAAATTGCCAATATCCGATGGATAATGGAAAAAGCCAGGGAGTTTCAGAAAAACATCTATTTCTGTTTTACTGACTATTCTAAAGCCTTTGACTGTGTGGACCATAACAAATTGTGGCAAGTTCTTAGCGGTGTGGGGATACCAAGTCATCTTGTATGCCTCCTGAAGAATCTGTATAATGACCAAGTAGCAACAGTAAGAACAGACCATGGAACAACGGACTGGTTTAAGATTGGGAAAGGAGTACGGCAGGGCTGTATACTCTCACCTACCTATTCAACTTGTACGCAGAACACATCATGTGACATGCTGGGCTTGAGGAATCCAAGGCTGGAGTTAAAATCGCTGGAAGAAACATTAACAATCTCAGATAGGCAGATGATACCACTTTGATGGCTGAAAGTGAAGAGGAACTGAGGAGCCTTATGATGAAAGTGAAAGAAGAAAGTGCAAAAGCTGGCTTGCAGCTAATCCTGAAAAAAACCAAGATTATGGCAACCAGCTTGATTGATAACTGGCAAATAGAGGGAGAAAATGTAGAAGCAGTGAAATACTTTGTATTTCTAGGTGCGAAGATTACTGCAGATGGTGACTGCAGTCAGGAAATCAGAAGACGCTTAATCCTTGGGAGAAGAGCAATGATAAATCTCGATAAAATAGTTAAGAGCAGAGACATCACACTGACAACAAAGGTCCGCATAGTTAAAGCAGTGGTGTTCCCCGTAGTAACATATGGCTGCGAGAGCTGGACCATAAGGAAGGCTGAGAGAAGGAAGATAGATGCTTTGGCCCTGTGGTGTTGGAGGAAAATTCTGAGAGTGCCTTGGACTGCCAGAAGATCAAACCAGTCCATCCTCCAGGAAATAAAGCCAGACTGCTCACTTGAGGGAATGGTATTAAAGGCAAAACTGAAATACTTTGGCCACATAATGAGAAGACAGGACACCCTGGAGAAGATGCTGATGCTGGGGAGAGTGGAGGGCAAAAGGAAGAGGGGCCGACCAAGGGCAAGGTGGATGGATGATATTCTAGAGGTGACGGACTCGTCCCTGGGGGAGCTGAGGGTGTTGATGACCGACAGGAAGCTCTGGCGTGGGCTGGTCCATGAAGTCACGAAGAGCCGGAAGCGACTAAACGAATAAACAACAATAATTTTATAAATACAGACTACTGTACAGTAAACGAGTTGATACTTTATTGGTTCAAACAATATGTACAAGTATGTTTAGCTAGGTAGCAAATTCTAGTAGCTGAAAAATCCATAAATTTTAGATCCTGCTGGAGAATTCAGCCAGGATGACTTTGTTACTGTTAGCTTTGCTGCTATTTTTTATTTTAGAGAATAGTTCGTGGTGTAATATTAAAATGTCATCTTCATTTCCCAGATTCCTAGACACTTAATGGCAACAAACAACGTAAACTATAATATACAGGACAAGCATGAGAGCAAGGAGGTCAAGTAATTAAACGTGTTCTGACATGATAAAAATCCTGCCCCTTACTTATTTGCATGCAATTTCATAATACAAGGACAAAAGGGCAGTGCTTGCATTATGATGTCAGGACACCTATTTTGTCATTTTGGCATCATCATGGAACAGATACACCTGAGTACTGTACATAAGAGTAAAGAACTAAATACTGCTGGGAACAGGCATCATTTGATTGGTGGAGATCACCAATCAACTTCCATGATGCCAACATTTCCTCCTCCTCCCTGTAGAGTTATGGATGGGAGGGAGGCTGAACCTTGAGAAGACTTAGACCTGGTCCATGAAGTCACGAAGAGCCGGAAGCGACTAAACGAATAAACAACAATAATTTTATAAATACAGACTACTGTACAGTAAACGAGTTGATACATCACTCTGAGAAAACTGTTTTCATATGTTCATATATGATCATATAGACATGAAAGAGTTTCATAAACAGCAGGGCTATTACTTAGGACATCCATTTGGCTGCCAGATATTGCATCTGATTAGGTGACCATTTGTTGTATTATTTGTGGGTGTTAACTGAGATCTGTCATTCTGAATAAATGAATCAATGAAAACAAAATCATCATCTGTAATGAAATTCAGGCACTCACTCACTCTCTGGCCTCCTTGTGCATGCTAGGGTCTATGGAGCTGCCCTTGAAAACCACTTGGAAGGTGCCGCTGGTCTAGATTCCAGCAGCATGGGTAATTATGGGCATGTCATATCATACCTACACAACATCTTTGCTCTGTGAGCTGCACTGGTTACCAGCAGGCTTCCAAGTGCAATTCAAGGTGTTGGTTATCGCCTATAAAGCCCTTCATGACATAGGACCTGGTTATTTGAGGTAGCATCTTGTCTTCTATAATTTCTGCCTGGCCTGTATGATAGGTGGAATTGGAATACTCCAGGTCTCTTCCATTAAGCAATGACACCTGATGTGACCTAGGAAGCGTGCCTTCTCTGTCACAGCACCTGCCCTCAGGAACATAATTGTTTGGTATATTGTTTTCTGCTACAGATTAAGGTTACTATGGTAACTAATCATTTTGGCCGGGTGAAGAGGTTGAATTTAATTGTCCTCTTTTTAGGTGTTAATAGTTGCATAGCCTGAAGCGAGGACAAATGCTTCTGATCTCTCCTGGGCCAAATGCTTTCTAGCACTCTGCCACCAATAATCTCTGAGATTTGTCTGGCCTCCACCTTGTGTTTAAAAGAGCCTTGAAAACTTGGCTTTTCCCTGAGGCCCTGGGTTAAAGGGAGTGATGGGTCCTGTGTATTTTACTGTTTTAGAATGGCTGTTTCTTCTTCTAGATGTCTGTGGTTTAAATTTGTATATTAGTATTGATTTTATTGCATGCCACCTAGAGTTATGTAGAATTGGGTGGCCTTATAAATGCAATAAAATAAATAAATAAATAACTTGTTTCTGTTTTGTGTTTAATGCCATCATCAAACATACTGCAGACTAACTTAAAATTTGTATGAAGACTGTGGTCTAAACTTATATAATTTAGAAACTGAAAGAAATTTCTCATTCATGGATGACTGTCTTTAAGTGCTGCTATCACTGAAATGTTGAACTGAATTGCCATCAAATCTTAATCGATCAGTACTAATTGTAGCTAGCAAAAGCAGACAGTGCAATCCTATGACACTTCAGATATGATGGAGGGGACTTCTTTTTGTTTAACAACATACTGATTAATGTTGACTTTAAAAAAAAAATACAGCTACTATTCAGGTATATTTCACAATGAAATTTCTGAAACAAATTTACACAAACAAACAAATGAACAAAAATGATATATTTTATTTATTTATTTATTTATTTGAACGTATTAGCCACCCAACTCCAATGCACTCTGGGTGGCAATATTCTCTCTGTTTGGTAATATTCTCTCAATATTACAATATGTAGATATAAAAGGCTTTTCTTTACCCAAAGCCTCTGCAGCCAATAAAGACTTTCAAGTATTTCTTACAAGTGCATACGTAGAAAATTTTACATTTCAAAGGAAAACTGATCCTTTTCTTGTCAGTTATTTGGTCACATGAATACCTCCAAAAGTATAGCAAAGTTTCAGAAATATTTTTTTTTAATTACAAATGGTCAGATTTTGCTTTTGAAATTTTACTTTTGAGGAAAGCCTCTTCAGTGATAAGCCTGGTTGATACAGAAATTACACAGACCAGGAGACCATGAGTTCTAGTCCTGCCGTAGGCATGGAAGCTGGCTGGATGACTTTGGGCCAGCCACCCGCACAGCCCAACCCACCTCACAGGGTTGTTGTGGTGGGCAACATAGGGGGCAGGAGTATGTTAGCCGCCTTCAGTTATATACAAAAAAAAGGAGGGATAAAAATATAATAAGCCAAATATAATCTTCCATACTTTTTTTAAGGATAACTACAATAACAGTATCAAGGTCACAGTAGTATTTCATAATAATTATTTATAATGTTGCAAACATGAAAATAATGACAAAATCAACCTGAAAACAATTTCAAAGCAGATAAATAAAAATTATTTGCAGATACATCACAGCTGATTCTGAAACATTATGAATTCCTACCTTCTTTTAAAACAGCTCAACCTGATGGCTGGAACATTTTAAATCATGTCAGAGAATAAGAAGAGTTTAATCGGAATTCCAAACATGAAAAGGTGTCTGTTATAGTTCCTTGTCTACATGAATATAATCTAATCCCATATAATGTAATTTCAATTTCCTGATCATCTTTTACTTTAATATCAAAATAGAATTTAATATTATTATCTGCTTATGTCTGGAAAAAAAAACATTGAAAGGTTTTAAAATTCTAGTCACAGAAATGAAAAAGAAGGGGAATTCTGGCAGCATTACTTAGTGCACCAGTTTCAGTGCCGTGAGGGAGTTGCTCAAAAGTCACATATTAGGCAATTTTTCAATGTTGTTATTACCTCCCAAATATAAAAACTTCCTCTTGAAATTTAGTACCTTTGGGTCAGTTAGACTAAGCTGTAAGGGAGAAGTACATTTTTAACTCTCTTTCATCTTAATTTTTATTCTATTTAAATAAAAAAAAACTATGTTAGCTTTATTGTTAGTATACTTTAATTTAAATTGTTATTCTTTATATACTGTTGTTGATTATATGTGTTTTAATTAAACTGTTAATTAAATTACTATTTGTTAGCTGCACCATGTATTGTTCAAATGTTTGGGATGAAAAAAGTCTGTAAATAAATAGTTACGTTTGTAGGAAATAACTATTTTTATCCATAAATCTCAGAAAATAGGGGCAAGGCTATCAGATCAGAAAATTTAGCCTATTTTTTTCCTCTATTTAGAAATGAATCACTTTAGCCTTGTATTAAGAGCCTCTAAAATAGCACTGACTTGCTCAACACAGTTAAAATGAAACTTTGCCAAGTTTAGTATTGTAATAGCAATACTGTACTGAAGGAGGTATCTTTGACACTCAGAAACTACTGAGTGAATTCAATAAATAAATTCTACTGATTTATACAGAACCTATGGCATATATGAGAACTGTTCACTTGCTTGGATTAAAATAATTGTAATAACTGTACCACTTAGTCTGCCATTAAGATCTATTCATACGTGATTATTAGGGCGAGGATTTCTATGATATGTCATATTTTTTCTGGAACCTTTATTTGAATGTATAAGTAAGTTAAAACATGTTTTAGAGTAATCTAGTGAGAATTAGATGCTTTTTATTTTGCCTGAAAAGTCATATTTTGACTTTTTAAAGGTGTTATGTCATATTTCTGCTTAATTTTTTTAACAAACATCATATTTTAGTCATATTTTGGTCATTGGCAACCCTCCTGATAAGCCAGCAAGTTCGAGCCAGCAAAGAAAGTGAGAATTTGACTGTTTTTTTTCTTTCTTATTTGCTCCCCAACTCAGGGAGGTGTGTGTGTGTGTGTGTGTGTGTGTGAGAGAGAGAGAGAGAGAGAGAGAGAGAGAGATGGGAACAAAGGCTTCTCCCCTGACAAGGCCTGAAAAAAAAGGTGACAATTTGCCTATTTTGTTTTCTTTTTCTTATTTGCTCCCCAACTCAGGGGTGTGTGTGAGGGAGGGAGGGAAAGGGAAAAGGTTTCTCCCCTGACCAGGCCTGAAAAAAAGGGGAGAATTTGCCTGTTTTTTCTTTTTGTTATTTGCTCCCCAATTCAGGACTCTGTGTGTGTGTGTGTGTGCGTGTGTGTAAGAGGGGGAGAGCAACCTTTTTTAAAATTACTTCAGGCAGAGGCTTCTCCCGGGCCAGGCCTGAAAAAAAGAATGAAAATTTGACTTTTTTCTTTTTCTTTTTCTCATTTGCTCCCCAACTCAGCTGTGTATGTGTTCAAGGTGATGGAGTCACATGAAAGCTGCAATCTGATTTCAACATGCCTGAAAGTAGATGTTCAAGGAATGTGAAATTACAGTGTCTGGTTCAAGGATTTGGGGAGCAGATTTTCAGTAGTGATGGTGATATTTTGTTTTGTAAATTGTATGAAGTTAAGGTATTGGCCCAAAAGCATTTTAATATTCAACATTGTGACACTGCGAAACACAAGAGTTGTTTAGCAAGATTTACCTTCACTGAGAACAGGCAACGTCTCCTTTTTGAGACAGCTTCTTCCACTGCAGGTTCATCAAATAGCCAGTCAGAATTTTGTAAGGATCTCTGTACAATGATGGTTACTTCAAATATTCCCTTAAGGAAATTAGGTAGTGGTAGCCTCAGGCGTTTTTTTGGAGAAGTACACCAGTCACCCGATTCCAAATGAATTAACTGTAAGGAAAAGTTACATCTCTGCCTGCTATGAAGGTGTGTTAGAAAAGATAAGATCTGCTGTTGACAACAATAAGATATGGGTTTCAATAGATGAAACAAGTGATGTAAACAGAAAATATGTAGCCAATGTTATTATTGGCACTCTGAAATGTGACAAGCCTGGTGAAGTATTTCTTCTAACATGTGAAACTCTACAAAAAGTAAAAAAATTCCACTATTGCTATGCTCTTTGAGGATTCTGTGAAACTACTCTGGCCGGATGGTGTACAAAGGGGAAATATCCTTCTCTTTGTACAGATGCTGCTCCATACATGACTAAAGCAGCCAAGGGACTTAAACTTCTTTATCCAAAAATGATCCATATCGCATGCCTTGCACATGGTTTACACAGAGTGGCCAAAGAGATTTGAAGCAACTATCCTGATGTAGATAAGATAATTTCAAATGGGAAAAAAATGTTCATTAAAGCTCCACTTCGAGTACAAAAGTTCAAAGAAATTGCTCCTACTTTGGCTCTCCCTCCCCAATCTGTCGTGACACGTTGGGGGACTTGGCTGGATGCGGCTTTGTATTATTTCACAAATTATGCTTCCTTGGAGCAGATAGTTAAAGAATTTGACTGTTGTGAATCTTCCTCCATCAAGATTGTGCAAGATTCCTTTTCTGAAATCTTGGCTGAAAACTTAGCATATATAGGATCTAACTTCAGTGGATTATCAAGAGCAATCACCCGCCTTGAAACTGTAGGAATGAAACTTAATGATGCACTGAACATTGTAAAACAAACTGAGAGTGATTTAAAGCAAGCAAAGGGGAAAGTGGCTGAAAAAAATAGTGATAAACTGCAAAGAGTGCTGCAATCTAATCTGGGTTATTCAACATTTTGCAAAATAAGGAATGTTCTAAATGGACTCAAAGCAAAATTTGAAGACTTCGAGCCAGAATTTTCTCCAGCTGAGTTTGCTTTTTTCAAATTTGTTCCTATAACCTCTTGTGATGTTGAACGGAGTTTCTCCAGATACCAGAACAGACTGGTGGACAACAGAAGGAGTTTTGAATTTGATAACCTCAAGATGCACGTGGTCATCCAATGCAATTCTGCTGCTAATGAAGACTAATCCAGGGATGACCATTTCACTCTCCAAATGTTCATTTGATTCCTTCAATACTAGCACTTATGCACTGGAAGTGAAGAAGAATAAACCTTTTAATGTGTGTGTATGTCTGTGTGTGTGTAAGCACAGATTTTTAAAAATTGGGTGCTAATTTCAGAAAAATTGTAAAGTCATATTTTTGCTTTAAAAGTCATATTTTTTGGTTTAATTGGTCATATTTAAACGGTTTTAAGGTCATAAATATTTCTAACATTTTTAGGTCATAGAAATCCTTGCCCTAGTGATTATAGTAGAGATCTCTTTAATGGAGAGTAGTATATAGAATAGTGAAAAAGTTGTGAATGAAAGTTCCCGTGCTTTCCCCAAGTTAAGCAACCCAATGAGTAGAAGCCCCCTCCCTCTTTTCAAGCATGCAGCCCTCCTCTTTGTACCAGTCAGCTCAACTCCATGCAGATGTCTCCAACGGCTCAGTAGCTTGACCTTGGATACCAAAGATAGTACAAACAAGATGTTTTCACACTCCTGGCATGTTCCCCCTCCCAGCTCTACTGACCCGCAAGTCCCAACACGTGTCAAGTCCATTCATGCATGCAAGTCCAATCAGATGTTCTGGGAATGCTTGATCAGGGAGCATGACAATAATGCCATAAATAAATCTTCATAAAAAGCCATTTTTCTTTCAAGACTTCCCTTTGAATATTTTTATTTTAAATGTAATAATGTGAAACAGCTGGATATTCTTTTGCATGCAAACAAAAGGCACATCCAAGGACAGGTCTATAGTATAAAATTCTGAAGCTTCTGTGATGCAAGGCATTTCAATTTAGAAACTGTTTCTCTAGGCTTTAAAAATAAATCATTTGTGAGTTTAAAACATTTCCAAACTGTTATTATAGAACCTTTTATTAGAAGGGAGAAAAATGTGGCTGTCCCAACAGGAAGACAAGAGAAGGCAAAGTCTTACTCCGTAATTATGCTTCAGGAATGCCAAGTCTACCTTTCTTGCTTTGGTTTAATATTGACATCAACCAGCACTAGGCTTTGTTAAATCCACTCAAAAGCAGGAGTGGATTTGTTGAAAGATGAATTTCTGATAACAAAAACGTGTACTGTTTTACTGCAAACATTCTGGCTGCTACTGCTGATAACAAGTAACTACAAAGAAAGTGACTGGATTGTTTCTGTAATTTTTTGTGCAATGTTTGGTGCACGTGGGATTCAGTCAAGCTTGGTTACAGCTTCTTGCAACTCTAAATGTTCTCTGCTTTGTGTCAGGGAAAAAAATACTATAGAAAAAATAGTATGTTTCAATCTTATTGGAGAGGATTTTTTTAAGATGGCTGGAAGATTTCCAGGAACTTGTTAAGAATCACCATTGATGAGCAGATTTTCCCCCCTTCAGCCTGGTCATCAGTTTTGAACAAGTGGGTTTTTCAGAGAAATGTAGCACTTCAAAAGCTTGTGAAACTGCTTTGATCAGAGAGGATAGCAGAAGAAAAGAAACAAGGGTGCACATCAAAAGCTCTAACATGTCTGCCATAATGTCTTCAATTATCTTCTGTT
This sequence comes from Candoia aspera, assembly GCF_035149785.1. Lineage (NCBI taxonomy): Eukaryota > Metazoa > Chordata > Lepidosauria > Squamata > Candoiidae > Candoia > Candoia aspera. Next base: position 164,614,642 of record NC_086153.1, on the reverse strand, counting down.
TTTGCACCTAATGTAGTATAACACTATGCATAAGAAATCCCCAGAGGGACAATGAAGACGATGTCCACATTAAAATATAGTTGAATGTTATTTCCATTAAAAATACTGCTCAACACAATAATTCATCTATTTCTTACTAAAGTATTTGTATTGCAGTGCTCTCCAGATTAAAATGTATTTTAATCTTGATATACTTTCTGCCCACATTCTTTGCAGATGTACCTTGCTACCTTTAACCTACAGGTAGGTTGGGTAACTTAGGCTTTCTTATTCCAATGTTACTTACAGAATAGATTTTTCCCCCAGAGGTTTCTATAAACATAATACTCATAGCTTTGTTTTTACCCATTTTTTTTTCTGTTGAGCAAAGCTACCTGCCCCAACAGTTAAACGTTTCTTATGACCCCTGTACAGTAACTAACTTCAGTGAATTATCTGGCCACAGCATTTTGGGCCAGTTGGGTATACTTTGCAAAGGCAGACCCAAGTTGAGCCCACATGAGATATAACTAAGCAATGTGTCACCATAGCATCCAGCACATTGTTTTCTTGAAAAAACTATGAACAAAAACAATCCTAGCCATTTTTGAGGCACACTATAGTAATGTAGGTGTTATTAAATATCATCTAATTTTTGCTGGATTTCAGCAATTACCCTTTGTCTAGAAAAAAAAATAACTTATGAATCAAAAGATTGAGAATTGATGTTTGGTCATTATACCACACAGGAAAGTGAGATTTTCCTTTTCTTGTTCAAAGCATTTTTTTCTTCAACAAAGGTTCTGTTCTTCCCTCATCTGCCAGCTGTACTCATGGTTCTGATAAAGTTTTGTGTAGTAAATGACTGGAAATATTTCTGGAGTGATAGCTGACAATCTTGAAGTATATCTTCACTTCCATCCCAACAAGCAACTTTGGAACCAGAACACAAAATCCATCATTTTTATCCATGAGCCAAATAGATTTGTGAGAAGACAAAGAGGAGGATCACTTCCTTCAACTATTAACTGGAGACTCATTTCTACCATCCCCCTGGAGCCTTTTGCTAAGATTCTTGAAAACCATGAAAACGTGTCTGGTTTCTGGAATAGTACTGCCTCCTAGTGGTGCAGTGGGGAATAAAACAGGAATTCCAGAATTTGGGCATGACTGAATTTCCAGCATGCAGTATCATTTCCCTGTTGATAGCTATATTTAATTAATTCATCTTACTAGTATGATTTATGTGTCTGTATGTGTTCAAATTGCTTACAAAAATACACAAAGAATATTTTAAAATCTAAACTTTCTAAAAACATGATCAAATTAAAAACTAGCTTCACAGTGAACAAATGTAGTTGCTATACTTTTCAGAGGTAGTGGTGCTACTACTTGTGTGATCAATAAGAACTTTTTCCAGGAGATGCAGGAATCTGATTATAATTGATTTCTAAAGAAAAATACAGTCCTTTTCGAAGGCTTTACAAAAAATCTTAAAAATCAGATCAGCATGAATATCTACTGAGTAAGCAAGATCATCCTCAGGCTGGCAAAAGAACTGAAACAGTCTGTTCAGCCAGCAAGAAGTCACTTGCTTTTAAAATAAAACAAAACATAGAATTAGCTAACTTGTATTTTTTTCTTAGATTATTCTTAAGGCAGATTCCAGAGTAAGTTGTAACCTAGAACTCTTTATTACATAATACTTTTAAACATAGCACTCTCGTTTTTTATTTTCTCCCATCTCTCCACCCTACTCCTTGCTTTTCCTCTGTGCTGCACTGTCTCCTGGAACTTAAAGCACTATGCTACATAACTTATTAGGAGCCCAAATCCTTGAGAATTCTTTACCAGAGTTGTTCACAGGGGCCTCTGCAGCATAGCAAGGTCTTGTGAAATGGAGGGTTCACAAAACAAACCTATTTTTATGGAGGTTGTATAAATTCCAGAAATGGAAATTTAAAGTGACCCATTCAAAAATGCAAACTTCTACATAGTCAGCCCTTTGGCCCATCTAGCCCATCCTGTTTCAGAGTTTTCCATCCAAGCATGCTAGATTGAATGTGGGACTTTCTGCAAGCAAAGTCAGTGCCTTCCTACCAAGCCACCAGCTACCCTTGACAGCTGTGAGATAGTCAGATTAGGTGCCACCAATGGTTCCTGCCCTTAATCAGATAAAAGTCTGGATCATAGTGGGGAATCAGCCATAGATGTGTCTCAAAACATTTTCTGAATAAACAGATTTTGTCAGGAAGAGAGAAACTAGGCTCTGCAAAATAGTTTAAAACCCAAATGGCACTACAGTACATCCTTAGTAAAGGTAAAACAGGAAACGCTGTGTGAAGTATACAAAGTGCAAATTATAATACACATTTTACAAGTTTAGACATGTTGCTGAAAGCCTTACAATCTATCTTTTCTAAAAGAAAAAAGACAGTTACCACTGAATTTCTTCCTTGCAAACTTCCAGAAGTATGCTGCCAAGATGACTTCTTGTCACTCAGATGTTCCCTCAGAATTTTACATGTGGTTTCTTTCGAGTAAGTGCCAGGAATATTAGTCAGATGTTTGACCAGCACTGCAAACTAGACCCTTATTTATGATGCTCCTCTTTTTCTCCAGGAGACACTGCCTGAAGAAGTGTGTTGCCCATCTTCTGCAGGGGACGCAGTATTTGTATTAAAAACACTGTCTCTGTTTTTGGCCCACTGAGGACCAGTGCTCTATTCATTGTCTTATTCGTCAACTTCTTATTTTTCTCATTATTACTTACTCTAGTAATAATAATTCATTACTAGAGTAAGCAGAAATAATCCTACATATTCAGGAGAATCCCAGGTCCATCACAATGAAAGGCAGAACTCTCTTGAGAAAACTAGGACTCTGGGCTTTTCCTCAGTGCAAGCTTAAGCTGCTGGACTTTCAGGCCATAGACTGGCTAGAGAGGAAGCCAGCTTGAGAAATCCTTTTCTGCATTATCAACCTCTTCCTCTGCTTTGGCCATAAGGATGACTGCTGTTCTGTGCAGACTGTGTTTACCACAGCTGCTGGCTTGTGGATTTCCCTGCTTCTTTATCCTTTCTGACAATACAGGACAGACGGAAGGAAGGAAGGAAGGAAATTTTATTAATTTTTCTCACTTGGGCTAGAAGGGAAGAGTAGCAGAACTCTTGTCAGCTTGAGCAGGTTTAAAAACAAGCATGTCCATGAACAGTTTTTCACTGTCTGCTGGAGAAATAACCACCAGTAGCACCAGCAGCACCATCGATAACAGGAATCAGTAATAAGAGGAAAGGCTGTTCCTGTCACTGTGCACTGTAGCTTATCTGTGTGGGGGATATTATTGCCTGCCATGAAATACAGTCCAGCAGGCAAGCCAGACAGCCTTGCTTGAGCCAGCACGGTTCAGAGACTGCTTTCCTGGTTGTTTGGGGGTGGGGAGAGGATGATGTCCTGTGTTCCTGCCCTGTAGAAATGGTCAGTGACTGGTACTCATGCTGGGGCAAGCAGATTGTGTGGATCAGCCCTCTGTCTTCAAAGTTGAGCAGGATGGAATAAATCCAGTAAAGTTCATTGCTTAACTGCAAAATTATGAACATGGGAAACCTTGAAATGTAAAATATGTAAGACTTCTTGTGCATTCTATAGAGTAGTATTCTAAAATTACGGACATCAAGTTTTAATCACTAGCTACTTGGCAGGGTAGTTTTTAGGTATATTCTTTCATCAGTAGAAAGTGCAGTAACACCTCCAGTGAAAATGCACTGTTAATACTTCAAAATAATTTATGAGTATGAAGAAGGAATATGAACAATTACAATTCCAAGGGGTCTGCGTCTATGTATAATTTTACAAATCAACAGCTTTCATGTGAAGAATACATGCATTTTGTTAATTACAGGAAATAACTAGCATTATGCTGCTAACTGATACCATTTTTAGGCATATTGTTGGTTAATGGTCCATGATGATTGCTGATATTTCCTAAATGGGACCAACTGTAAGGCGATCAGTATTAGTTAGTGTTTTTGAAAGCCAGTCATCAGAGTTTGGAAAAGGTAATACTGCTCCAGCTGATAGGAGGGAGCAAAGATATATAACCCTAGGAAGCTATAGAAAATACAAAGATAGAGAGCAAAACTGATTCTTACTACTGTAAGTAAAGCTAAAGGAACTGGCATCATAATTTTGGTAGTAATTATAGTCCTTTCCCTTTATGTTGTTTTTCCAATCAAATCCCTTGCTTCAAAGAGCAACATGTCCAGTGCCTGTGTGTGTGAATGCTAGGGATCAAATAGCAGCACCAGCAGAGTGGGGTGGCCATGGCTGGGTTTGGACAGCATGGTAGGCAGACACGTGGCCAGGTGGTTTATGACTTCACAGGTTGTGCAGACTCAGCAGTTGGATTGATTTAGTAAACCAAGATTCAGTTAACCACGGATGAGTATGTTGTGTGAATGCAGCCTGTACGTGAGGGGAAATAGGGAACAAGTGAGACCGCTACTAGGAAAATGACACTAAGTAAAAAAGTTTGCTATTGTCATTCCAAACTGACTGAGCTGTCGCTGCTGCTGCATTTACTATGTAAAAAACACAAAAGCAGAAATAAAAAGAGCAAATTTTGTAATGGAGGATCCAACTCCAGCCATCTCTTCAGTTTCCTGAGAGGTAGAATATTTTTCTGCAGAAAGATTTGAGAGAGTGTACTTGCTTCATTGCCTAACAGGAGGGTTTGCTATTTATCTCTATTTACTCCATGTTATAAATATAAGAAATCTGAACTTAACCCAGAGCTTTAAATGATTATATGGTGTTGTAGAATAGAAGTTCCCAAAGCATTTCTTGCTGGGATTTTATCCCACCCTTCTTCAGTGTAGTGGCCGATAGAGGTGTTGGGTGATGTCTCCCAATTGGGCATTCACAAAGTTATAGTCCCAATCCATCCCTATGCACTACTCATCCGTCTTCTAAATTCTGTAAGTCATGTAATAACTGAAACTCCGACATAAACATTTCTGCAATAATAATAATAATAATAATAATATATGCAATTATATTCATCACATGGGCCTAAACTCATGCTACTGGTACACATTGCTATGAAGCTGAATTTAGTGTTACCTAGGAACTCATTTTTTCAGTCTGAAATCGGGGTCATCTTAGTGCAGGGGAAAGGATTTGTAAACGTAACTCTCTTGCTCATGTCGTACTCTCAGGAGTTTTCCTGGCCAGAAGCTGCCATTTCGAGTAGCCTGCCAAGATAAGATAATAAGCTTTGCCTTCCCCTGACCATGTCACTGTCTAAACCTAGCCATGGCACAAATATGCCCACATCATTTTTTTTCCAGCCATGACCCCATAATGTTAAGTTTATCGTGCCTTCAGTCCGCTGGCAAAATAGGCTTAAGTCATTCTTAGCAGTATCAGTGCTAAAATAGTATTTTTTCCCTGATGCCAACACGCACCAACAGTAGCTTCAAGGTATGTAAAATACTTTATTATGTTGGACTTTTCTTTTCTTTCTTTATTTTTTCTTTATTTTATTTTATCCTGCTTTTATTATTTTTATAAATAACTCCAGGCAGTGAACATACCCAATACTCCTTCCTCCTCCTCTTTTCCCCACAACAACCACCCTGTGAGGTGAGTTGGGCTGAGAGGGAGCAACTGGCCCAAGGTCACCCAGCCAGCTTTCAGGCCTAAGGCAGGACTAGAACTCACTGTCTCCTGGCTTCTCGCCCGGTGCCTTAACCACTAGACCAAACTTTTCCTCTCATCACCTTGGGAAGTGACTGGCAGTGACTGGAAACAGAGGCAACAAAAGGAGGGCAGGGATTAGCAATGGAGGCAGCAGGTTTCACACAAGAATAGTTTTATGCCAACTCAAAGATGGGGGAAATAGCGCTATCACTAAGTACTGAGGAAAGACTCTCTGATTAACTTCAAGACAATAGAGCTGCCCCAACTCTGAGCATTCAGTCTTTCAGTTTATACGGCCCCCTCCTACCAAACAACTCTGGGAGGCTAACAAGGATTAACATCAATGCAATAAGAGAGAAAAGGGGGAAATCATGCTGGGGACAGTAACACATCACATAATTAAAATGGGCTCACATGACATCCAGACCCAGTGCCTAAGAGAAGAATCAGGTCTTCAGAGCCTTCTAAAAGGCGGGCTGGGTTGGGCTATGGGAATCTCGGGCGGCGGGGGGGGGCACCATTCTATTGGGCAGGCACAGCAGCAGGAACGGTAGCTGCTCCTGCTACAGACAAACAGAACACTACTTGGGTGCTTGCCCGCCTCAGATCTCCAAAATATATCACAACTTCAGAGTGAAAAGTGAAAAGGCTGCAGAAGGTGGGAAAGCATTTTATCTTAGTTCTGTGCTTTGGGACTATATATATTAACCATAATACCTATCTGCCAATCTTACTGAGAGCATGCAGGGGACACCGGGTGCACCCTAAACAAAAAGAAAATAGAACTAGACAATCCGTGATCCACTGGGTCACCATTTCAGAGGCATTTCCTTACCAGATTCCTCAATCCCTTCAACAATGGCAGAGCTTCTAATGTACCGCCTCTCCTGGAAAAGTTCTTAAAAATTCAGGGAGATATTCAGAGATGTATGTGGCTTGAAAATAGCCCATGTCATTCATACTGAACTGTATAGTACAGTCAAACATTAGGAGTTGACCGCAGAAAATATGTTATGACTTTTTGTATTGTGTCATAGAATGTTTTATGATAATTTTTATGTCATAAATTGTTTTATAAAATTTGCCAAATTTCAATTCCATAGGAGTCATGGCTCCCAGATTTTGGACGCATTCTGTAAGTTAGCCCATCTGAAGTACCTTGGTTCAAAAACTGTTGCTCTATGTTGCACTGTTTTGCCCAGTTAAAGCTTACAAACAAACAGACATGAGAGTTTTAGTTGTATATAGATAAAAAATTTGCTAGCATGCACATGCACATTTTTGGTACGTGTTATATGAGCATTTGTCTAGTCCAGTGTTTTTCAACTTTGACAACTTTAAGATGAATGGACTTCAACTCCCAGAATGACATGGGAGTCTACACATCTTAAAAGTTGCCAAGGTTGAGAAATACTGGTCTAGTCACATGGTCACTCTCCCAAACCTATTGTGTTTTCAGTTTTTCTTATATCTAATTTTTATATTATTTTATTTTCACTACTAGTTTTATTCCCATCTCTGCTTGCTAAATGCTCTACTCTATTATATTAATGTAGCCACTAGGTGTCACTGTATTGATAGTCAGATTTTGGAAAAGCAAACCAGATACTGCAATATAATTTTGTTGCAATCTTTTAAATTTACTGTATTCATGAAGAAACTGAATTTGCCTGGCCCTTTGATAGAATTTAAGCCTGCAAATGGGAAAACTGGAAGTATAGATGTTTGAAAGTGAGATCTTAAAAAAGTGACAAATGCAGTGAAAGGCAAATATATTAAACTGCTTTAACACAATAATATCTTTTATTTTTGAAATTTGGCCGTTTTATAATTGTCTTAATAGAGATTCCATCTGCAACATTTCACCAAGTTATATGCACAAAAATCTAGATAAATTAAACAGATCATTGAAATCCTTTTCTTGGTTACATTTCTGTTAGAAATGACAGATAGTAAGAAAACCTATAATGTTCTAGTCACTGTGTAAAATACTTTCTTCTCTTCTTTGTTTTAGAAATATTTATAGTAGTACTTACATTTAGCCAGCATTGACAATGGAAGGTATTAGCTATCAATGAGAGTGCAATTATTTTCTTTTCTTTTGATACCTATACATATTAATAAAGAATGGTTTTGCTCCCTCTTTCATTCATTCACCATTTGTTTCAACACTGGCATCTACTCCCCCACCATCACTTTTCTCCATTTTTGCTATTGCCTTTCTCCTGATTCCCCACTGCACCCCCACAATAGCCCAAAAGAGAGGCTTGCACACCTTGGTGAATGAGAAGGGAACAACTGATTACGTCAGGGGACGCTAATGTCTAACAGAACTGTGGAACCCGATCTATGCTCCTTAAAGGGAACCCTTCACTGATGATGTTTCTCTGCTTTCTGTATTAATTTCCTCCTACGCATCTCATGATAGCTTGCCTCCATCTTTTATGAGAACCAGACAGAGGAGCCTGTTGTTTTTTATTCTAGCTTCATTATTTGATATACAATCTGAGATGGCATATTGTGAACATAAATATTCCACAGTTAAAATCCAGCTTTCATCATTAAAAATTCCATTCAGTTAGGAGAACCTGAATAGAACCAAGATAAGAAAAATAAGTTCACACAACTCACCTCACAGGGTTGTTGTTGTGGGGAAAATCGGAGGAGGAAGGAGTATTAGGTATGTTCACCACCTTGAGTTATTTATAAAAAAAATAATAAAGGCGAGATAAAAAATAAATAAATAAATAATACTAATTAGTTTTTTTTTCTTCCCCCAGGGTGGATCTTTTCAAGAACAGAGCTCTTAGTAAGATGCACTTAGCATCTTAAAGCTAAGACAAACATGGATTTTTAAAAGTATCTCTACTGTTTCAGGAACCCAATTAAGAAGGTGACTTTCAAAGCCTTACTGGTTTTCATTGTATATCCTCTAGGAAGTTTTTGGATTGAGTTCTGCATCTTATCAAACTATTTATTTATGTTAGTTTCAGTATTAAGCCAAAGCTTAATCAACCAACATAAAATAGCACAAAAAGGATTTTTTTTAAAATGACTTTGGCTTCTTGAGCTTAGGTACAGGTGTGTTTGTATGCTGTCCACACTCTTTTGTCCTGATATAGGGCTTTCAGGATGTGTTGAAAGTGAAAGCAAATTGGAAGACTGAATGTTCCTTGGCCTCAGATTTTGAGTTTTAATTGACTGTGTTTTGGTTAAAGCAAATGAATTTTTTATGAATATATCTAACTAAAAAAACCTAACAGCTGCCTAGTTTTATCGTTTTGAATTAGAATCCTTGATCACACTACTACACAACTCTTATGTGTTCAAATGTCTTATATATTTAGGTATTTATCTATTTATTTATTCAATTTATATAGCCGCCCATCTCAGACCAGTGACTCCAGGAGTATATAAGCTAGCATGCACAAGCTACCAAAATTAGCTCCATCATCTCACCTATCTCCTTGCCAGTATTTTATTCCTGACTCCAGTTAGTTGACATTGGATTCCATTTAAGAAAATAGCCCAAGATTCATTCCTGTTATCGCTAACTGAAAGACAAAACAGATGTGATATTAATTATATGAATAGAACAAATGTGCATATATTTATCATATAAATCAAGAGCCTCAAGGAAGTGGGCAGCTTCTGAACCAGGAGCAGGGAATTTTGAGGGGGATGGGATAAATGGGCACATTTGGAAATGGGAGAGGTTACAGCCCCAGATCCTCTCTATCCCTTTATTAGTCTTTAATAGAATTTTTTGATATAAATCTGCCTGGCCACCTAGTAGTCTGAACAGGAGAGTTAGTTTGATGTGAAATTTCAACAAGTTTTTAGAAGCAAAACAGAAACTTCTGGCATAGTAAATCAGACCAAGATCATAAACTAATCCTTACTCCTCAATTTCTTTGCAGGCTATATTCATACAATATGTCAACCCATGCTTTAAAAACATGGAATTTACTGATGTAACCCAACTGAATTTGTTTGCACCACACAGAGAACCATAAGTGAACCACAACAGCAGTATTCATCTTCCATTGTCACCTCCCATCATCCAGTATTTATAGCACATTGTCTATGATTCAGGAAGTAGTAGTAGTAAACAGACTTCAGACTTAGGAACTATTAATGACCTATGCTAAATTCCCCATAATCTGTTATCTGACTGTCCTGTACAACATTAGACTGTACTTGTACTGATTATCTATTGATTGATGATTATTTCCCATCAAGTCAGTATCAACTCTTGGTGACCAGATAGATGGATTTTCTCCAGGACAATTGGTTATTAATACAATCAACAGAATTAGTAACTAATACAATTTAAAGTTTTGACAGAATTGGCCCAGAGACAACATGATAAAATCATGTGTGGTGTGATGTAACACAGAGACAGTGTTCAAATGTGTGATGTCATCTGTTGAAATGAACTGCAGGGAACCAACAGAAGGACACACTATTTTACATGGTGGACAGTTAAACTGCAATTTGCTGCCAACAACTGCAGTAACTGCAGCCAATTTGGATGATTTTAAAAGGGGACTAGACAGACCCACTTGAGGGTCACACTGGTTGGGCTCATCCAGTCCATGAAGGGAGGAATGTTTGACCTCAGATGGCTCATAGAAATTTTTCTCTGGCCTGACCAAATGGCTAGGAAGTAGTCAGTGAGGAAGGTCAGCATCAGGTATTGATAATCTTTTCGATCCTTTTCAAGTTATTTTGGCCTTGTCTCTGGTGTTTTACTGATATGAATCTGCAAGACAATTAAGAAGTTGAAGCGTGCTACAAAGCATGTCTCTTTAATTGCTATTTTGAACTTTGGAGAGGATAGGAATGATGAAAAGCCTGGAAATATCAGTCTAGCCAATAGGGGGCATGTTACACAGTGACATGCAAAGTAACTATTTTAGGCTAGGGAAAGAGATGGAAGTGCAGAGTCCCCCTGCTAACTATTGCTACATCTATTGCTCCAGTGGTCAGTAGATATACTGTATAGGTGCAGAAAGCCAGTGCATCCAACGTAAAAGATGAAATGAACAGATTACTTCTGGTTCAACAGGGAGAACTCTTATCTGATTTGCTCCCCCATCCCCCAAACTGTGACTCCATTTTGCCCCAATGTTTGCTGTCTGACTGCTTCCCTGTAGTTATTTTTGCAGAACCTTAATACCATGTACACCAGATAAAAAATGCTGATCACAGGAAACAGTTCCCTTTTGTGGTAAAGCTGTAAAACCAATCCATTGTCATGGTGGGCTCAGATTCATTCAGAGGCAGAGACCGATGAGCAGCCAGCTCTAGAAGTGCCCACAGATAATGAACAGCCAGCTCCAGAGTCACCGGATGGACTGCCGTCTGAGCAGACAGAGGAGGTGGGGCTGGCCAGCAACCAGCAGGGACAGCTGCCGCTGCTCTCTGAACATGAGGGTGCAGAATTACCGCCCCCTCCCAACACAAGAGCTCAGCGGGCTGCAAAAAGAGCAGAGCAAAGGAATTCCACGAGGCGACTCACTAGGAAGCAGCCTCACCCTCCTACATGAGCCACACCAGGACTGTCCTTATTTAAGAAGAGCTATGAGCTTGAGCCTCTTTGTTGGAAACAACCATTCGCAAACCCAGACTCTGTGCGCCTTGCCTCTGGACTTGAACCTGTGTGGCTGTGATTCTGAACCTGGACCAGCTGATGACCTTGCTATAACTCTTTGGAGCCCTGGATTTGCCTGACTGCTCTTGTGCCTGCTCCTTGGATTTTGGACTATCTCTTTAGGCAAGTTTGCTGGACTTGTGTGGACTTGATTGTTCCTGTGTGCGTGTGTGCGTTTGCACATACCCTTCCCTCTGCTGCTTGCTATTTGCTTAAAAACCCACCTAGTAAAAGTCTGCAACTACCTCTTCATGTACTTGTGTGTGCTTGGTCAGACAGGACCATCCATGTCCTTGAAGAGTCTGACAGACATGCCTAGTTGGAAAAAGGACCATAGTTTGAAGAAAAGCAGGTGCCTCCAACAGCCCCTTCCACAACCCCCTGTGTACAGCAATACTAGTAGCAACAGAGAACAAAACTGGCATTAAAGCATCAAGGATGACTCTTTCCAAACTAAGATTGGGCAAACTGCTAAACAATTCTTCTCCTTTGCATTGCTAATTGCTGGATCTTGGTAAAACAGGAGCAGATTTTGCAAAAGGATATCTGCATAAGATCATCTGGCCAGGGCGATGAATTCTTCCTGGGGCATTCCTTGTGTTAGTCAAAGTAATAATCACATGCGTTTCTTTATTTTTAATTTATTAAACTTTATTATCAATAAATAGAAAATCAGTGTCATAATATATACAATAGTTCATGCTAAAACACTAAAAATGGAGAGGGAATATACAATAAAATATATTCACAACCATCAGAGAAGAGGAAAAAAGCAAGATTAACCAAAAATCCAAAATTATTAATAACATTTTGGATTTGCTGCCAAAACCTAGCAATGAAAGGACAGTTCCACCAAGGGATGGACAGCTGTTCCAGCAGGTATATGGTGTAGTCTCAATAATATAAGTTAATTACAAAGGATTTCTATACCATTTGTCCTTATAATAAAAGTCCTTTAGATAGGAATACCCTGCATCTTTAAGTCTAGCTAGCTAGAACTCTTTCAGAGTCCTTCCTTCTGATAATCAAAGTAATAGTCATATACTTTTCAGTTATTCATGGGCTCTTCCTTGGAATAGCTTTATCAAAGGAAAGACCCTGGAAGACCTTTTTAGGATCTTCAACTTTTGGTTGATTGTTTTGTTTAGGTCAAAGGGAAAATCATGAATTCAATCCAGCACCTGGCTCAGGGCACAATCACTGAAGATACCTAAAATGTTGCTGATTGGCTTATCCAGAATGTGCATTTTCCCAGTCTGTGTGATGATTGAAATCACTCACTATTACTGTAAAGGCTGAAGCTGGAAAAGTGACAATTCTCAAGCCAAACAGAACTATTATGTAAACACTTAACAGAAGTTTCCTGCTCCCATGATCAAAAGCCCGTAGATAGTAAAAGAGGGAGGAAAGGACCAAGAATAATATTACTGTTTGTTTTTTAGATGCCTTTCAGATCCAATATTTCGTCTATAGGTCAGTTTTAGCTTCTTGGTTGGAGAACAATCCTGAGGACCAACTTGCTTTGAAGGATTGACATAGGCACCCATAGTGATTCAGTGGAAGAGTTTGTTCCAGTTGTGAGTTCTGCATTATAGAGTAATGTTTCTTCCATCTTTGATCTACGGGACAACTACACACTTGTCTTTTCCATAGGGTTTTTATCCAGAGAGAACCATATTCTGTCTGGGCTGTATCTCTGTCACCAACCTCTCTCTCCCACCTTCTCCAGTTCAGCTACATTGGTTGTAAGACAACCAACTTACTCCCTGCGAGCCAGAATTCATTTCAGGGTTTGCACCCCCTGATTTCAGCTCAGCAGGCAGAGCGTCAAATATATGACAGTTGGTAAAATACACTGGATAGCACCCATATCCCTGTGGCTGTCTGACTGCTTCCCTGTAGTTATTTGTTTGGGTTTATTTAGATTCATAAATCAGAATAAAGAAAGAAAAAAGGGTTCAATTCCTTGCCTTTCTGCTAAACTTACATGGATGGTTAACTTGCAGGTCTACTTTACTGCAGTTTCCAAGCAAGTATTGCTACTTTGTCAATGGGGCTATGATGGCTCATCAGCTGAGGCTCCCTTATGTTTGGAGAATTGGCACCCTTGCAAGGGCTCCTGTTTATCTGTTTACTGGATTTCTATATTGCTAGAATCATACAGTTTGTGGGGGTTTACAATACTAAAACAGAATAATATTCAATAATAAAATAAAACTGTGATCATCTATAAAACCAGAATATCAGTAAAAACAAGATAATGCCTAAATATACAGCACAGGTAGCCTTAAGTACCAAAGGTCCTACAGAACATCTGTTTTACTGCTTTGCAGAATGATGTTAAAGTGTGTCAGTTGAACCTCAGGGGGAGGCTGTTTATTTATTTATTATTCAAATTTCTATCACTGCCCATCTCCCCCCAAACTGTTCCATAAAGTGGGGGCCATAACCAAGAAAATCTCTCTCAGGCCCCATTGATCTCACCTCTCTCATTTTGTGGATACCTCCCCTGCTGAATAAATGCACCAAGATGGGTCTACCTGGAGCAGGTGGTCCTAAAGGTACCTGGAATCCAAGTCATATAGGATTATTTTAGCCATGTAGGTCATAAACAACTCTTTGAATTCTACTTGGAAATTTACTGGTAACCAGTGCAGTGCAGTACCATTATAGCATGGCTGAACCAGATCTCACCTGCCTGCATGCAGGCAGTTGCATTTTGCACCAATTGTTGTTTCCAAAAAGTCCTCAAAGGTGGCCCCATGAAGAGTGCTTTGCAAATTTATTCATTGATGCAGTGCTGTGACTGACTAGCAAAAATGTAGGCTGCTGCATTCTGGACCAGCTGAAGTTTCTGGGTTATCTTCAAGGTTCATTCAAAGCTGAGTGAATTACAATAATCTAATCAAAAGATGATAAGGGTATGAGCAACCAACCTCAGTGCATTCTGATCCAGATAAAATCACAATCTGGGCAGAAGTCCTCCTAGTAACAGTTTCTTTGCAGTTCTCAAGCTCAAGTTGTTGAGGCCAGGAGAACCCCCAGATTGTGGTCCGCTCTTTCTGGGGAAGCAGAAAGTGTCATCCATCCAGTGTCATAGAAATTACAATCCTGAAATAAGGACTGTAAGAAATAAGAAATCAATCTACTTGATTTCTGAATTAACAGACATCCCATCTTACTTGGGTTGAATTTAAGCCTTTTTTTTCTCATCCAGATTCTGATAGCTTCCAGACACTGTTGGACTTCTGCTGCATCTCCCATTGGGCCTGGGGTTGTGCTACTGCAGGTAGCAGAGCTCATGCTAGAGAGTCCACAAGCCAAAAAGAACCCCAGATGACACATTGCCTCAGTCAGCACTTCAGAATCTGCCCATGAGGCATCTAGATCTTGTGAATTTGAGCAGCAAAGTGTTGCAGAAAAGCATTACAGAGGCCAGGTTGCAGATGCTCCTGCTTGTCCTTCCCAAGAAGGGTCTGAGTAATCTTAAACAAGACATCTGGATGACAACTGCTGATAGAGAAATATAAGCACATTTACAGTAATAATGCTGTCTTTATTGCCATGGTGCAGGTTCATATAAGATCCCTTATCTATGCTTTGGCAAGTCCACTTTTTGTGTTCTTCCACACGCACTCCAGGTTGGTTTTTCTGCATCATATCAGCAATAAAGAAAGTACTAAACTGTTACATACAAGATAGAAAATTATAGAAGAAGTAGCAGCTTTTTAAAAGGAACTCCTGTATATTCCACCACTAACATCGATGAAGAGGCCATGAATAAATATATTGAAAAATCTGTCCTTAAAGAATTTAGTAACCAACTTAGGCAAATATTAAGTAAACCTATAATTCCCTAAGAAACAATAGAGGCAATAAGACAAATCAAACTTGGGAAGGCACCAGGTCCAGGTGCCCTGACAGCGAAATATTATAAAGAGCTTGAGGAGGAATTGTTGGAATGATCGGCAAATACAGTGAATGAAATTAAAGAGACAAAGGTAATACCACCAACATGGGAAGAAGCATACATAACTCTGATTTGCAAAGAAGGGAACAGTCCAGAGAAATTTCTTACAGTGAAATTAGCTGAACAACTAAAGAAATGTGTTTTAGGTACAATACATATCGATCAAAGAGGCTATATTCCAAAGAGAAATATAAAGGACAACAGCAGGTTTATAATCAATGCAATAGAAAAGGAGGAGGAGGAGGAAGAGGAAGCGGAAGCACCAATCTTCCTAGATGCAAAAAAACAGAGCCTTTGACAACCTGCAGTCAGTTAAAAGTGAAGTTGTGTGAAGATTTGGAAGGGGTCATGGAGATCAGCCCACTGCCTGGGTATGCAGTTTTGGTTACTTCTCAGTGGTCAGTGAGGGATGATTAGAGAATAAGCTCTGAATGGTTCCCCAGTGGTGGGTAGAGATGAAATTATCAGTCTGTTTTACTTTTGTAGTTTTGAGGGTGATGAGATCATTAATGGGTTAAATTCTGGTACAACTATTCTCTAACCCACTGGTTCTCAGACATTTTGGTTCCAGGACCCCTTTACATTCTTAAAAAATAATTAAGGACCCCAAGAGCTTTGGTTTATGTGGGTTATATCTATTTATATTTACTGTATTTACTGAGAAGTTTTAAAATATTTGACTTTGCTGACCCCTTGAAAGGGTCTTGGGGACCCCCAGGGGTCCCCAGACTACACTTTGAGAACCACTACTCTAACCTTTATGTTTGTCAGCTGACAATGTTGCTGAAAGAACCATAATTAGATGAGTTCACACAATATCAAAAACCAAAAGGACCACCTTACAATTCAGTGCTATATATAGACTATTCAGTTCCTGCAGATACGTTTTCTGTGTTAATCAAAGGAAGGGGCTCCACATGATTAAGTGAAAATGGGCACATTTCTGGCCACATCTTGACACTGGCACTGGGAGTGCCCCATGTTGGTACAATGATGGTGGATTTCCACAAGAGGAAGTCTGTTCACACAGGCTTCTGTGAGTGATGGCAGTTTGCCATATGTAAGGAAATTTGCTCATGCATAGGCTTTTCCCGCATATATGCATGTCTCAGATATGCGGGTGGTGGGATGATACAGACTTGCCTCCTTCAATCCCGTGGACCTCCTTTGCACAATGAAGATATGAAGAAGTTGCATGGAAAGTGGCAATTCTTCAATCATAAAAATTATGAGAACAGAATTCAGGGAAAACGATATATTATTGGAGTGGCTAACATATAATCTGATTTTATCTTAAAAAAAAAAAAGGATTGTCCATGGTCCACGACCTCAGGTACTTACAAGACTCTAGTCTTGAAAAGGAGCTGGGCAGGGCAAGGCGGGGCAGGGCAAGGCGGGGCGACCTTTCTTAAGAGATGATGTAACAAAAGGAAGCCCCGCCTCTCCTCGGCCCATGTGCGCTCTCGCCGCCTTTCTTCCCGCCCACCGGCTGCCTCGGGCGCAGATACTTCCCCGCCCTTCTGGTCATTTGAAACAGGCCGGGGAGCGAGGCAGGTGGGAGTGGGGTCTCCCGCCGCCCCCAGTCGCTATGGGAAGCCGGCCGCTTCTCCTGCTGAGCGCAGTCCTCCTGCTGTGTCGTTTGGCTCCTACCGCTCAGGAGCTGCCAGGCTGGCCCCGGAGCCCGGTGCGGCCAGCCTTTCCTCGTGCCCGGGGGGCTGCCTCTTGCTGAACCCCCGCCAGCCCCCTTTCCTTCCCCGCCCTGTCCTTTACTCAGTCGTCCCTTGGTCATCCCCTGCCCGGCAATGGGGCAGCGGGGCTGCTAGATGGGCAGCTCTTCCGGCGGTGGGCAAGGCGCGCCCTTCTCAGCTCTTGGCCTCCATGGCTTCGTAACGGCCTCCGCCCGCGCAGAAAGCATCTTCCCCCGCACCCAGCGCCGGCCATGGGGGCTTCAGCCGCCGCCGCCGCCTTCCGCAAGGCCACCCGAGGAGCCGCGTTGGTCTCCAGCCTTCTAATGGTGAGTCACCGAGTCCGGGATGCGGGCGAGAGAAAGGAAAAAGCGGACGCCTCGGGAGCTTCCCTATTGCGGTGGAGGGGTGGATGATTTGCGGGGGGCGGACGGGGGGAGGGGGCCGGGTAGCGAGTCCCTCCGCAGTGCCGTTGCTCGGGAAGCTGCGCCTCGTTGAGCCGTGCCAACCATCTTTGACTCGAGCGGTGCTTGCTCCTAACATGAAACGCGCCGGCTCTCCGCTGAATGGAGAGACGAGCCGCCTTTGCTTCGGAAGCCTTGAGCCTTCCATCCAGATCTGAGGCGAATCGAGTCACAATCTGCCTCTGATCAGAGGCGTTTGGCAGGCGGTTAATCTCAAGTGGCCTTGAAAACAGAGAGCAGTCATTTACCCAAGGTGAAGCCTCGTGTGGGGAAGCCTCACAAAGCCAGTTGCTCATCCCACATGTTCGGAAGCTAGGAAAAGGCAGTGGGTTGTCCCTGGGCTTGGCTTCCTTCCGAAGTTCGTGGGCGAAGATACCTCCAGGATCTAATTTCTTCATCTGCCAGAGGACTCCTGCCACCTCAGTGGTGGGGAGAGATGTTTCAATTTGCTAAGTCATGGACCAGTGCCGCTGCAGCAGGGAAACCTATGAATCACCCCTTTCCCAACTGGGAACTGCCCACCCCTTCCCTGGGCTGGGGGTGGGGAGCCCTTATTTGCATTTGCCTAGGATAGACAGTGGCTCCTTTTCTTGGGCGATAGGGAGAAGTTTCCATAGGTTGCCTTTTTGTGTGTCTGTCCCACCTTTATGGAAATCATCCCCATCCCTGGGCTTGAGAGAGGCAGCTAATGGGAGAACTGGGGAAGGGGAAGATTGCCATAGAGGGATTCTGAACTCAAGGATGTCAAAAGTGGGATGCACCTAAGCATCTTTGACCCAAGCTGTAGTCCTAAACCAGGGGTTGGTTAATACTTTCCACACATCAGGGATTATAACAGTGGCTTTGCAAATGCTCTCTCCTGGTGTGTCTCAGGGCATACACCCAGAGAAAAAGAGTCAACAGATGGGGTTATGAAAGAAATGGTTCTGCCATAGCCACTGTTGTGTTTTTGCCATCAGGAGATATGTGGTGGACAAGCACTTTGTTGTTCGGTTTTTCACTTGGGGGGGCATCAAGGGTCTGAGCTGCTGTTCCTTAGATCCTCTTCAATTCCAATGCTGCTTTCCATTAAAAATGAATTGCTAGCTGGGTTCTAGATCATGCCATGAAATACCTGATAAACAAAGCACTGAGGATTTGAATGTATTCTTGCTCCACCAATATACTGTTTTTCTTGAATTTATTTATTACATTTATATTTGCTGTTCTCAAGGGAGGCAAAGGTGGTATTTGCCCCTTCCCCAGTTTTATTCTTGAGTAATCCTGTGAGATTGGCTATAGCAAGGGATAATGACCTTCATGGCTATAAGGGTTTGTTGTCTTACTGAGGAATTTAAGTGGAGGTCCTGGGTGAAATAGCTAAATAAAACTTGATTCTGTTCATATTGCATGAATAAGACTTTTTTTTGTTCTATTGCAAGTGTTAACACAATCATTTTAGCATCTGCAATTATGTTGTTGCGTGTTCGCATACATGTAAGCTTTGACTGAAGTTTTCCCATATGTACTTCTAGCCTTGCTGTTTGAGTATACTGTCTACAGTTCACTTATCTCTACTTGAGTATTCCTGGCCATGCCAGCTGAGAATAGCATTTCATTCAGATTATGAAATGAGCAATCCACAAAGTTTATACCATACTGTCACAAAGGTGCTATAGGAGTCACAGATATATTTGCCTGCAATTTGCTCACCATTGTCTTTTAAACACTCTGTGAGATCCATGGTGCAAAGCGTCTTGATCAGATCTCTCAGGCACAAACACACTAGATTCCCTGATGCAAGATACTCTGTTGCCTCCAGTTTCTCACCTTGCCTATCATAACATTGACTTAATTTAAACTGAAGTGTTTGGAAGAGTGTTACAAATTTGTTGGAGTCTTACTTAGCACTTTTTATCAACACTGATTCTGTTGCAACATCTGGCACATGGTAACTTGCCTTTTACCAAGTTCATTAGAGGCCATGTAGAAGCTCGGTATTTTGTACTCTGCTAGATAGCAGGAGAGTTTTCCCAACTTTGGCCTGAAATGCCAAAACCTATTTCAAACATAATGCAAAGCCATAATGTGTTCTTTGGGAAGAGAGGGGTAGTTTAGCAAATACTTTTTTTGTAAACCAGTTTGTTTTCTTGATATGATTCCTATATAACACTGAGGCTGGAGGTAGATAGTTTTGAATGGCTGGCAGAAGAACCCCTTCAAAATATGGAAGGGACCTGGGCAAATTTAGCTGTTTAAATAAAATAAATAAACTTTAAATAAAATTAAATTGATCAAGCCACCTAATATGATTGCTTAGCATGCATTAGTTTCTTCTTTCTGTAGTATTCAAAATTTGGTAGCAAATTCCAAAGGGGATCTGAGGCCATAACCAAGGCTTTAGAAGGCGGGATGTGTGCTAGGACCAGAGGTTGTGCATCTGGAAGCTGAACTGAAAGTAGACAAACGAGATTATAGATCAACAAAATGTTTCAGCCTGGCCCTCGCCTGCACAAGGATTACTCAGAGTTAATATTGACAGTATAGGAGATGAGAGTAGGGTCCTTTGCATCACTTCTTATCTCTGAACAATGGTAAAGTGATCAACATTTTGCCTGTAGCAGAACTATATGATTAAAGAGACAATGACATGTTTCTCGTCTTTTGTATTGTCAAAGTGGCAATTTTTCTACTGGACCTCAGGAGATTCACAGAGTTGCATAGCTACTTGGATGCGAACTGTACTGTTGCTATGGTGCTGTACATTCAGCATTTTTCAAGGACAACATGAAGTTTGTTTTTCATTTGGAGGCCTTGTGAATTTGATTTCCTTTATAACAGCTAAATTTGGCCAGCATTGGGGGTTTGGTGCAGTGTTAATCGTTGAGATTATTTTTGTAGCCAAGAATACTTCAACAACATCAACTGAAAGCTTAATTCTTTGCTTCTTCAAGGAGTGTTTAGTGCTTGGAGTATAATGATTTTTTGAATGTTAATAATGGAATCAAAAGGAGCCACTTTTTAAATAGATATAACTGCTGTGGGTTCCAGCCAGACCCTTTAAGGAAGGCCCCTCAACTTGGGCGTATTTCCACCCAGAGAAGATGATCAAGTTCTTAGGTTAGGTTTGGGGTTCATTTATTACTGTTTATAAATAGGAATTATTTACATGCCAATACAGCCTTCCCTGCCTGCAGTCAGAACTACACTTGCATTTTCTGTTAAGTCTTGCAAGGTGTTTTTATAATACAGGTAGTCCTCGTTTAGCAACCACAATTGGGACTGGCAACTTGGTCACTAAGCAAGTGGTCACTAGGTGAAACTGCGCCTGTGCTTATGACCTTACTTCAGCTTTCCTTTGCTTTAAAGACCTGCGAAGGTCATAAATGCGAGGACTGATCATAAAATTACTTTTTCAATGCTGTAATAACTGTGAATGATCACTAAATAAGGCAGTTGCTAAATGAGGACTACCTGTACTCCACTGCTTCCTTCAGCCTATCAAATTAGAAGGAGAGGCACCAGTTTTTTTAGAGCCTGCATTATTTGAAACAGTTACAGTTGACAGAAGTGTGTCAATAGAATATTCTATGTAGCCTTTGAGATAAAACTTCTAATCAGATAAAAGGAAAGGTGACTAATTAGTAGCCTGAAAAATGTAACTTTTCCCCCTATTTATAACAACCAGAATCTACACCCTAGAAATCTGATTTGCAAGCAACTCTATTTGTGAACAGGAGCAGCCAGGCTAGGAACACCCATGAATGAGCCAGAAGGGGAAGGTCCATGATATCTGCTAATTCTCTACTTTTTGCTGCTACTTTGTTTTATGTCTGTTTTTATAAAATCTAGATGATCCAGCCATTTCAGATCATAACATAAAAAAGGCAACCACAAGGGAGGTAAATAAATAAGAAAAATGTTTTAAGGAAAATAGAACTGTAATTTTCATTGTTGTTAAACAATATGTATACATTTACTTAATACTAAATAGCAAAAACCACTGATATATTCAATAGACGGTATATTCCCCCCCTTCCCAATAAGTGGATGAATTAGAGTATTAAACAGTATCTATTCAAAGAGACCAGACCTGTTTCTCTCTACACTCAGCTGCTTCCATTTGGAGCACCGCTGTTCCCTGTCAATTGTAATGCCAAAAAGTACTTGTTGCCTCAGTCCTAAATTCAAGAATGCTAAACTACAGTATTAGCTAAGAATATTATTCTTTTTGTGTGCTTCTTATGCTAACTATGAGGCTGATAGTTTCATTCAGATATGAACTCCTCAGGCTGCCACTGAAGTGCAGTTAATAAGAGTTAATCTACTCCCCCAGTGAGAAATAAAGGGTGTGAGCTGTCCTTTATTTTCACTCCTATGCATTGACTGTTGACCTAATTGTTGGTTAGCAACTCATCCACACAACTAGCTTTTCTCCTCTTTTGCCTTTAATGACTTTACCTTCCTGATTTAATAACTTGCCACTGGTACATTGCTTTTTTGTTCATTGTTATGTGTTTTCTTAAAAATAAATCTGAGCATGTAAAAGGAAAGGACCATTCAGTCTTTTGATTCATATGTAAGCACTCCAATTAGTATTAGCAAATATTAAGCTTCCTTATAACTTAAGCAGCATTAATGAGTGTCCGAAGAGATTCATGATTTTAAAGCTTGTTTTTTGGAGACAATTTCTAGTGTCCAAAATGTTTAAGCGTTAAGAAATTAGTAATTCGAAAAAGTTGATATCGTCAGTCTTTTGCAAGTTAGTCATGGACCCCTCAGCATAATATATAACCCTAAATTATTAGCTCACTGTTTGCTCATTGTGTATGTGTTCTGGCCCTATCTTTTTATATTGTCAATGGTGGCATAGTTTTTTAGGAATGTTGAGGTGAATGCCCATGATTTGTTACCTTGTGATCAAGGCAGTCAAGGTCCTTATTTTTATAGTGTTGAGTTGACCAACATAGGCCTGGTTCATGTATTACACTTAATCCAAATTGTGATTTATTTTAACCTGATACACAAATTCATTCCAAGAATGAAACATAATTTATTTTTTGCCAAGGAACATCATGTGAAACTATGATTTGTTGGTTATAAATCCTGGCTTGTTATACCTGAATCATGATAAACATATTACTGATTTGCTCAACAGATCTTTGCTAAAGCAACTCTTGGCATTGCATAGTGTGCAAATACTGCCATTGTATGCTAAGCCATTGTTTTAATTATGCTTTGATGAACATGCCAGAGTCTTACAGATACATAGATTAATGATTGCCTGGTTGTATAATTTCTGCTTTGTTTTTCCTCTGTCTTAACCAGCTGTTGTCTTGAGTCTTTGTAGATTGATTAGAAGGTTAAGCAAGGTATAAAGGAAACCAGGAATACAACAGAAAATGATAGCTGTTCACGCATCATGTGTATCCATAATTACAATAAATATACCAACAACCAATCATAATTATCTATTGCCATAAAAGAAGACATAATGTGTGCACATAGATCTGTTTATGTATCATGTTTCACCACAAGCAAACTATATTGTGCTTAACACAATACAGGCAGTCCTCATTTAGTGATTGCTTCCGACAGTGACCATTCACAGTTACAACTGTGATAAAGTAACTTTGCAACCAATCCTCACATTTATGACCTTCGCAGATCAGTAAAGCAAAGGAAAGCTGAAGTAAGATTGTAAGCACAGTTGCAATTTCACTTAGTGACCGCTTCGCTTAACAACCAAGTTGCGGATGCCAGTTGTGGTCGCTAAACGAGTACTACCTGAATGTAAATTCAGTGGGTTTTTGTTGTTGTTCTTCCTATGTGTTACCCAGTAAGCAGGCATTTATTTTGTATTGATTGATCAGTTTTGGCTGATATCTCCTCCAACCTTAAACTTTTTGATGGAACCCATAAAACCATTGTGCACATGTGGTGTTTGCTTTTGCAAGAGAAGAAAAGAAAGAAGAGGAGCCCCTCACAGGTTGAAGGAAATGCATCATTTGCAACTTTGAATGTGTCAATTTCCTACATGCCACCAATGGGAATTATATAAGGGACACGGTGGCGCTGCGGGTTAAACCTCTGAGCTGCTGAGCTTGCTGATTGGAAGGTCAGCGGTTCGAATCCGCATGACGGGGTGAGCTCCCATTGCTAGTCCCAGCTCCTGCCAACCTAGCAGTTCGAAAACATGCAAATGTGAGTAGATTAATAGGTACCGCTTCGGCGTGCAGGTAACGGTGTTCTGTTTAGTCATGCTGGCCACATGACCACGGAAGTGTCTACGGACCAATGCCGGCTCTTCGGCTTTGAAATGGAGATGAGCACTGCCCCCTAGAGTTGGACACGACTGGACGTAATGTCAAGGGAAACCTTTACCTTTACCTACCAATGGGAATATCTCACTGGGAATAGAAAGAATGGACTGAGGAGATAATAGAAGCACCTCTGAGTAAGTTGTGACTAAACGTCAGCTCTCTTACAAAGTTTGTACCTGAGCCAGAGTTTTGAGTGGACCTGGTATTTGGGACTAGAGACAGCAAGGATTCTATTAAACAGCAGCAGATTGATTGATACTGTGAGAAGTAGTTCTCATACAGTCGGAAAGAAAAAACACACTAGCAGATCTTACAGTTGCAAAAACAAGGGACAGATGGAACTGGCCTTTCCTACATAGGATGAGAAAGAGCATTTGAATGCTGATCAACTTGAATACAAGGCAGAGTTGGCCTGGGAGCTAGAGACTAAACCATCTCTCATGTGAACCCACAGTCTTCTATTGCAACAGAAAATTCCTTTCACAAAAAGACAACTGGGTGAGTTGAGTTAAAAGAGAAGTAAACTGGTCATCCACCCGACATCAGATTTTCTTGTTTCTTACTAAAATGTGCCATCTACTGTCATCAATATTTGGTGGCAGCTTTGTAAAGGGCATCAGGTGGAGATGAGCTATCTGGGCTGCAAGCTATGTGCTGAACCTCCCCCAGGACTAGCCATTTTGAAGCCTGGATTCTTGAGAAATGTACCTTTCTGTATCATCTGGCTGCATACTAAGATCTTCATGAGGAGGGAGGGGTTCAAGGGTTCTGTCATTTGAAGTGTATGTGTAAAATATATCTCGTAACTAGTAAATCTGTAAATTATTATTATAATAGTTATGTGTTATTTTATAAATGTGAATATGTGTGTCAGATCCCATGATTTCACCACTGAAATCCACTCTGAATCCCACATTTTAATTCAGTTTACCATCACTTGCTGAGATCAAGAGAAAGGCAAAAAGTCTTCCAAGAATCCAAGAGTTTAAGAGTTAAATGTTCATAAGAGGGCAAAGAGCCTCTGCAAAACTACAGATCTGAGTATGTATTTGGTTTATGCTTACTCAGTAAGTCAGTAAAGCTGACGCCATTCAATGTTATTTGCCTTACGAGGTGTATTTGACTTGCATTTATGTATATGTTTCAGGGATTTATGTTCCTTGGCACTGCGGATGCTCAGTCAGAGTTGTCGCCTGAACGGAATACCATCAGTACATACACCCACCATGATCGTGCCACTAACACACATCTGACCTGCCACAAGTGTCCTGCAGGAACTTATGTATCTAAGCACTGTACCATGACGACCTTAAGAGAATGCAGCTCTTGTGCTAATGGGACCTTCACAAAGCATGAAAATGGTATTGAAGAGTGCCATTTATGTAGAAAGCCCTGTGAGCAGCCAATGATTGAGAAAAGACCTTGCACTGCTCGGACTGACCGTGAATGCTCCTGCCCATCTGGTAAATTTTTACGCAGTAACACTTGCACCCCATATAAAGTATGCCCCATTGGATGGGGCTTAAGGAAAAAAGGAACTGAAACTGAAGACATCAAGTGCAAACCATGCCCTCGTGACACTTTCTCTGCTGTGCCTTCTAGTGTGCTGAGATGCAAACCCTTTACTAACTGTTCACAACTAAACATGGTGGTGATGAAACCAGGGACAAATATGACAGACAACGTCTGTGGATTTCAGTCAGTTTCCCAGAATGCAGCTGGGCTTTTGTCAAGTCCAGAAGAAGATGAACAGCACTACAAAGTTTCTTCTGCTACTTTTCTTACCAAAGGTAGGTGTAAAGCATTGGGAAGCATTTTCTGCTGAGCGTGGAAAATAATGTGATGAATATGAAACTTTCTTTTGGAGGAAGAAGCTGGTAATGCAGTAGCTCCAATTTGGAATTCCCTACTCTCCTGTAAAAGATGCTTGTCGAGCTTCCACTTTACATTACATTAGATCCCTTTTTCACAGCTCTTTAATAATACACACATCTCTTTAGTTAGCCTGATATTATTGGCATCTCAATATTATTGGCACCTCAAGTACAGCACGTTATGCCAGCAATTATTTGACCAGCATGAAGCTAATGGGGAGATGGAGGGGCCAACTATGCTGTGGGGAGAGAGATATGTAAGGGAGTTACATCATGCAGAGAGGGCATGTTGTGGATCCTGTCGGTAAAAGAATTCCGTCTGGCGGGGTCCAGGAGGCAGGCCTTCTCTGCAGTATCTCCTGCCCTCTGGAACATCCTACCCCCAGAGGTGAGGCTAGCCCTGTTTCTCCTGGCCTTCTGGAGGAATTTGAAGACCTGGCTCTGCCACCAGGCTTGGGGCGGGGAGGGGAGGCATCATGTTTGGGGATGGCTAGTGCCCTAGTGCGCTCGTTGCATACAAGGACAGTTATTATCTGCCATTTCGACTCTATTTTTATCTATAATTATTGTTTATTGGTAATTGTTTTAAATATTGTATTTTTATATATTGTATTTTTATTGTTTTATTGATTATTATTGTAAACCACCCAGAGTCCCTCTGGTGGGAGGAGATGGGCAGTGACAAATTAGATGGATGGATGGATGGATGGATGGATGGATGGATGGATGTAAGGGAGTTTTAGGTTGCATCACTTTACAGACCTGATATAGAATCAGACTTCTTAAATTTGATGGAATCCAAGTAGATCTGTATAAGAATGCACAGCTAGATACCAAGTAGATACTATTTCTTCCAACACTTTAGACCAGTATTGGTAGACTTAGAGTTAAACTGATTAATTTGTATAGTGTTTTGTCCTCTTTTTCTTGATCGTTTAAAATACATAATCTATACACCTGCATCCTAGCCCACTACCATTACTAAATCTTGCACTGTTGGTATCTCTCTCACATGAAACTATATTAGAAAACCTGGCTTAAAATTAGCATCCCCTGCAAAATGTTCTTCATTAATTGTCCCACTTGTTGAGTGTTGCAGCTTAAGAACTATGCTCAGCAACCATGTTTTGCAAGACCTGTATATACTCTCAGTGGCTACATTACAGCATAAGCTAGATCAGGGGTAGACAACATGATACCTTCCAGATGTTTGGGATTTCATCAGCATTTCTCTTCCTCATGAGATTGTGGGATGTGGAGTCCCCGCCAAATACGGAGGACATTTGGTTGTACACCCTTGAGCCAATTACTCCTTTCTAAATTAAGTGCTCTTAGAGGTCATTCTTGGTCAGAGCTTTATTAATAGCTCCTAGCAGACTTCCTCAGCAAGGGCTTTCCAGACAGGCTGGATTTCAGCTCTTGTAGTTCACACTTTTAGGCCATTTTGACTTCTAAACATGATTGGGGGCACCAGACGTGGAAAGGCTGGCTCATAGGTTCTATGTTTGCTGCTTCATTTTTCATATTGTATGTGTTTTTCAGGTATGAACACTTCCTCTCCCAACTTTGCCACTACTCCTCCCCCAAGCACGTATGCTGACGTGATGGAGCCAACAGACATTTACAACAAAACCTCCAAGAATGAGACCGTGACAGCTTTGGAGAATCCTAAGTCTATAAATCACCAGCAGATATATTACCACAAACATACCCCTTCCAATCTTAATTTACAGCCAGCACTGGAAATGAGTGGCAATGTGAAATCCAGCATTCCATATAAACCTCCTAAAAGAGGATCCCCGAGGCAGGCTATGCATAAGCATTTTGATATCAATGAACATTTGCCATGGATGATTGTCCTGCTACTGCTGCTTGTACTTGTGGTTATTGTTGTTTGCAGTGTCCGCAAAAGTTCACGAACTCTAAAGAAAGGACCAAGGCAAGATCCCAATGCAATTGTGGAAAAGTCTGTTTTGAAGAAATCTTCTACCCCAACCCAAACTCGGGAGAAATGGATCTACTATTGCAATGGGCATGGTGAGTAGTTACAGTTCTATAAACATTCCCAGCTGAAGTAGGCCTCCATGTACAGTTTAAAAAACTCAGATCCCATAGCATTTTAAAAATGACTTTATTCTGGCATAAATGCTGCTTATATATCAGGTGCCACAGGCCTTCTTTTTCATATAAACTAGCATAGAATGTATTATTTTATCTATATTCATGATAGAGATCCTCCATAACAGCTACTCAGTATTCTGTACAAAACTGCTAGAGATTGCCTCCTCAAAATGTCCCAAGCTGTATAACAAACATGACCTTGCAATTAGGCAGACTGCAGCAGTCACTTTAGGGAGATATATTCTTCATAGGCACTGTGTCGGTATGTAACTATTTGTCAATCTGTACAGCATGCTCCCCAGCTAGAGTAATTCTAGGTGGCTTACGCACTAGGGTTAAAACGAATAAAAATGATAGGTTAACAATAACAAAAAGACAAATTGAGGCCAAAATGAGTGCAACTCTTGAAGAGTCTAGCTACCCTAGGTGGCCATCTTGGACCTATTGGACTTCCTCAGAGCTATATGTATTGTGGGGTCTGCCTACACAGTAGTGTCCACAGGTGACTGTCCAGAGGGTGAGTCGCGCTACCTGGAAGGGAAGCACAGAAGCCATCAATAGGTCTTCCTCCTATCTCAGGCAGCGGATCCTTTTAGGCTGCCCTAATAATAAGACAATACTAATATAGGATAGAATAACTAATATAAGATTTAGAGCCAGTTTGGTGTAGTGGTTAAGGCATCAGACTGGAAACTACTTTTTTTATTTTTAGATTTTTAGATTTTTTTATCCTGCCTTTATTATTTTTATAAATAAGGCTGGGAACATACCTAATACTCCTTCCTCCTTCTATTTTCCCCACAACAACCACCCTGTGAGGTGAGCTGGGCTGAGAGAGAGGGACTGGCCCAAAGGCGGGACTAGAACTCACCGCCTCTTGGTTCCTAGTCCCACCATGGGCACGAAGCCAGCTGGGTAACCGTGGGCCAGTCACCACTTCCTCTCAGCCCTAGGAAGGAGGCAATGGCAAACCACTTCTGAAAAACCTTGCCAAGAAAACTGCAGGGACTTGTCCAGGCAGCCTCTGAGAATCAGACATGATTGGATGGAGATATATAGATAAAGATATAGATATATATTGATTCAATCATGTCCGATTGATAAATAGAATCTCAGTTTCCCAAATGACTTAATTTGGGTAACTAGGAAATGTGCTGTTTCTTTTAAATTGTCCACTGCTGTGCTTGACTGTAGGCATCCAGGACTAAAGCTGTTTTTCTCAATAAGTTTTTCTGTCTGGCCTATATAGAAAGATAATATTTAAAGGAAAGTGGTTCCTCTTAAATCAGCGTCTCTGAACATCCATCCTACTATGTGTTTTTGCCTGTTTTAATGCTCAGAATTTGCATTCTGATTGAGACTGGTCATCTCTCTTCAGAAAATGCAACTGTTGGGATCTTCAACATTGTGATATGGATGAACTAAAACCTTTCTCAGGGGCCAGTTTTCTTCACTATATGTTGTTCTTGTCCCAAAGCTATTCCCCCTAATGTTATTTGATTTTAATAAAAGATATAGAACAATAGCAGGCAACTTCTTTCAACTGGGAAAATAAACTTAAGCAGAAGTCCATCTTCCAAAGATTAGGTGGCTTTTTTTTATGAAGGCATTTTTGCTTAAAATGCAAAAACCCAGCAAAAATTGGACTGTTGACAGTGTGATCAGAAGTGATGGGCTACAGTATATACAGCTGATGGGTTTTCCATCTAAAAATAAAGCATCTGAAAGCGCATCTGGGCCATTTCTAGAGAGCTTAAGAAATCCTCCCCTCGTACTACAAAATAATTTGTTTAATGAAAGTATTGTCAGAAAGGAAGTTGTAATTACAACTTCAGCAATTAATGGAATAGCTTACATTGTGCAATTTAAGTCTCTCCTATGCTGCAGCTTTTCATGATCTAATAGGATCTTGGCTCCATTACAGCCTAAACCTGTTCTGCCCTGCTGTCATTCAAGACCTCAAAGACACTTGCATCTTTTATGATCTCAAAGGGTTCAGTTCAAGCCTAAGCCTGTTCCACTCTGTTACCATTTCATAGACCCTTTAACGCATACCACTGAAAAAGAAAAACCTTTTCAATTCAATTTTTTCCACTGCCATTTCTGTTTCAAATGATCTTGAGTTTAGCTCAGTTCATAATTCAGTTCAAGTATTTTATTTCTTTCCTAACTATATTTGCTTCATTCTTCTTCCTATATTCTCATTTCTTCTTTATATCTTCTCTCCTTCCAGGTCATCTTTTATGCTACCATGAGCTATTTTTCCTGACAGTCCCTTTCCATACTTCCATAGCACATGTTTGATATTATCATGTTTATTTAAATTAAGTATCTATTTTCACTGTTGTTTTTGATAAATCATTTCAAGTCAGTGGAGACCAGGAGGTAACCAGTGTTCTTGGACAAGGCTTTTCTTACCATTTTATTGAAAGAAATTTGTGATCTTACACATGAACTAACATGCCTTATTCTTCCCACTTTCATTTATACACTGTAAATATATCTTTAAGAAATTTAAATATGTATTTAGGAAAATGTATGTCACAAAAATGTTCCTGGTTTACAGTAAATGTTCACACAGTGGACTTCCCTTGTGTCTATGGTCTATCTAGACTCTACACCTTGAGCAACTGCAAGTGGGCAACTTGTACAAGTGGGGTACAAGTGACCCCAAGAGCTATTGTACCTTGCTGTGTAAGCTCTTCACAAGAGTAGGGGTCAATTTTCAATTTAGCCAAATGCTCTATCTAATGTACGTAAATCTCATACCTTTGAGGTTGCACATTTGCTCTCTTGTTTAGGGACATGGAGGCTGTATGAAGTGACAGAGTCAATCCTCAGATACCCCCAAGAGTCTGCTACTTTAAAGTGCTTTTATTATGGCCTTCCTGGCATTTATTTCTAGCTATCTCAATCCTGCCTGTAAGCTGGCTGAGGCTGTGTTTATCAGAGGTGGCTCTTGGTGTCAGAGTCCTGGTAGATCCCAGGGAGCAACCTGCCTCTTTCCCCAACCCCAGCAAGTTGCCTCCTGGGAGCTGTGGTGGCCACATTTTTGGGCTTGAATGTGTAAATGTATATTGATTATTATTAATGTGTAATCATTATTCTGTCACCATTTTAATAATCAAAGTTTTGATAGTATTCTCATCCAAGAGCATAGTAAAGTTTGAATGGAAAGAAAACACAACCAAGTTCTCACTTTGGACTTGGGAAATTGTTGTTGTTGAGGGGTGAAGAAAAGGAGAAACCTGTTTTTCTTCCTGGGCTAAGGGGGAAGCAGAAGAAGAAAGCAATTCTTTAGCGTAATTAGTTTCTGTCAATGACAGACAGGATCTCTTGGTGATTATCATAAACGAAGAGCTTCCATGGGGGGAAAAACAGATAAACTTGAACTATGGATTATTCTAGTG
This sequence comes from Candoia aspera, assembly GCF_035149785.1. Taxonomy (NCBI): domain Eukaryota; kingdom Metazoa; phylum Chordata; class Lepidosauria; order Squamata; family Candoiidae; genus Candoia; species Candoia aspera. The sequence continues at coordinate 164,583,481 of NC_086153.1, read as the reverse complement.
TCTGAAGATTTAGTCTATTTCTTTCAAATTCAATATCAGGAAAACAAGAAAGAAAAGGAAGTATTACTGTGTGCACACATATAAACAGTAAAACCACCTATCCTTTCCTTCTGGCTTAAAGAGGAAGGTTAAAAACCATCCTAGATATTACTTAGTGACTACTTTTATGGCTTGCCCTTAGGTGACATCGGTTGAAAATAATCTTTCAACTGCAAGCTATTTCTAACAAAATATGTGAAGCTTTCCAACATTCTGTAAGGACAGAGAAAGGAATAATCAGCAGCCTTTACCAGTATGCATATTTCTCTTTGGAGTAGATTCAAGGTGGTCCAAACTGAAAATATAGATTTAAATCTACAACACTTCTAAATGTTTGATCTCTCACTTCGTATCATTTCTTTGTATATGCACACTGATTAGTTGCAAGAGCAGTTCAAATGGTTTACAGTTCAGTCCTGGACAGTTTAGGAACAAAATCTGAAGCCTTGGAATATTCAGCACTTTTTTTCCTTTTGCTTTCTGATTTACATCGATATAGGGACAACAGAGCAAACTTCCTTGCCTGAAATTAAGTGACCTAAAGAACTTATCAAGAAAGAGCTGATAAAGCTCTGGGCTTTAATGTATTAGAATTTCCACATGGGGCCAAAAGTAAATACCAAGATTGTTCAGCTCCTCAGAGCTCCAGAATTGAAATCATTGTAAAGATCAGGAACAAAGCTAAACTTTGAAGTCATCTGATAGAAATTGACGCAATCTGTAGTTCATGAGTAACAAGCAGCTTTTATGAGGGAGCATTGCTGGATGGAGGGGATATACCATCCGTGCTGCAAGAAGCTGCTGAGTTGGGCTTGGGCAGAACTTCACAAATGTATGATCCAATGCAAAGAGAGTTTGGAAGGGCTGAGCTAGTAGCTACCACAAAATTTTGGAAAACTACAAGGCCAGCCGAAACTTGTGGATTCTTAGAACACATAGAATTTTGCTTCAGAAATGAATGGAAAATTTCTTTTCAATTTTGTTCTGCACCTTCAGCACTCCATGGAAATGTGGTAAAACCTTGTACACTTTTATATCGTAGGAGGGAGGGTATAACGAACACACTTCCCACTGTTCATCCTGCTTAATCCTAACAACAGAGATTAATGGCAATTTTATCTGACTTATCTTGGATCAGAGAGAGAAAAGGACTATCTGCTCAGAGCACTAAATTTCTGTATTTAATTATTTTTTATATTTGTAAATGTATAAATTAAAGATAAGTCCTTCCTGATAGGTTGTCCTTCTCTCTGGCATCTTTCTGATTACATTCCAAATATTATCATTTGGGTGCAATTCCAAACAAGTATGTGGGAATCAGCATTCTGCTGGTTTAATTCTGGGTCCACTTACAATATTTGTGGTCACCAATGGTGAAATAAGCCTGCTTGATTTAATCTGTGCTTTAGTTGTGTAAGTTTCCTTGAAAACTAAAGAAATAAAACAGCAAAAAACAAAGTACCATTGAATATGGTACTCTGACAGCTATTTAGAAAGATGTTGACTACCATATCTGGGCTCTGGTAGTCCAAATAACTGCAGGATGACAGCAAAGAATGAAAACTAAAGAAATAAAACAGCAAAAAACAAAGTACCATTGAATATGGTACTCTGACAGCTATTTAGAAAGATGTTGACTACCATATCTGGGCTCTGGTAGTCCAAATAACTGCAGGATGACAGCAAAGAATGAATTTTTTCTGACTCTTTTTGCTGCCCTGTAGTGATTATCTGGGTATCTGCAACCCAGATAAAGTGGCCCTAAGGTTGACTCACACAGCAGTGGTCTTCAACTGAACAGTTGAAGGATTTGATTGATTTGATTTGATTTGATTTGATTTTATATTTTATTATTTTATTTTATTTGTGTCTTCAGGTCAGTGTAGGCTCCTGGCAACTGCCTGGACTAGTCCCTGCAGTTTTCTTGGCAAGATTTCAGAAGTGGTTTGCCACTGCCTCCTTCCTAGGGCTCAGAGAGTGACTGGCCCAAGGTCACTCAGCTGGCTTTGGGCCTAAGGTGGTACTAAACTCATGGTCTCCTGGTTTCTAGTCTGGTGCCTCAACCACTACAATAAACTGATTGTGCATTCAGAAGCTTCAGCTGGTGCAGAATGCAGCTGCACGGATAGTAAATGGTGTCGGATACTTGACACACGTAACACCACTGCTACATGAGCTGCACTGGTTGCTGGTGGGCTTCCGGGTGCAATTCAAGGTGCTGGTTGTCACCTTTAAAGCCCTTCATGGCTTGGGACTGGGTTACCTAAGGGACTGCCTTCTCCCAGTTGTTTCTACCCATCCAATTCGATCTAGCAGGTTGGGTATGCTACGGGTCCCGTCAGCCAGGGAGTGTCGGTTGGCGGGAACTAGAAGGAGTGCCTTCTCTTCCATAGTGCCTGCCCTCTGGAACATCCTCCCTCCAGAAATTAGGATGTCCCCAACCCTGTTGGCCTTTCGTAAGGCTGTGAAGACCTGGCTTTGTGCCTGGGCCTGGGGCCTCAAGTATGTGGATGGTTCCACCTCTTGGTTATATTAGCATCCATATATTGCTTACTTGGCAGCCATGTATATTTATCTTGTATTTATTTTGTGTTTTAATTGTTTTAATTGTACTTGTTTTAACTGTTTTGTGGTCTTATTGTTGTAAGCTGCCCAGAGTCACTTGTTGAGATGGGTGGCTATAGAAATCGAATAAAATAAATAAATAAATAAACTGGCTCTCTAATGGGAAATACCAGGTATATATTTGTTTCTAAAATATACCCAAGCTGCGGAGCTTGTTTATTTCAATAGAAATTGCATGATGTAACTTCAAAACCTTTTCTGTAGAATAGTCCTTATGTAACTCTAATAGCAGGTGATGAATGTAATTTTCTTTAACCATAAGAAAGGGAATTGAAGCTTTAAATTAATTTTTATCATCTTGTCTAGAATTGAGGGTTTACTCACTTCAGTCTCAGAGACTTGTGGATATATTTAAGATTCTTTCCAACTAATGAAACAAAAAGTCAAGAGGTATAAATAGTACCACTGCCAGTGCAGAAGTTCATGTGTAAGTAACATCTAATATTATACAAGTGGATTTTTTACTCATAAAAACAGTTTCATTCTTCTCATTTCCCCCCAACTTCTCAAAATCTGCCGAGGGCTCCAGTGTTTCAAAGCAGAATCTGAGCCAGAGAACACAAAACTGTAGGATAGACTGCGAAGTTTAAAAAAAAATCCCCAAAGAAGTAAATGGCAAACCACTTCCATATTGCTGCCAAAAAAACCTACATTTACGTGTTCATCAAGTCGTTAAGTTGTGAGTTCAACTTGGAGGAGACTTGGATTTACGTGGACAAGAAATCTTTTCCACTGATGTCATTCATTTAGTGGACAAACACCACTTGGATACAACTCTGTTAAAATCCATTACCTCCAGCACTGTTTTCTTATTTGGAATCATAAGCAGCTTCTTCTTGGCATAGTGAAGTATTATGCTGGTTGCTTTACATGATAAAACGGACCATAATGAACCAGACCATTTTAGTCTGCTTTTATTAAGGGAGATAATGTGCAAAATCCATGAGATTTGTTCAGCCAAGTCATATTAAACCTTTTGAAACCAGAAAATTTGACTTGCACATGCTTGTTATAATTGAAAATAAATCTGCATGAATTTTGAACATTGGTTTCTTAACCGTACTGTACCATTTAAATTTTATTACAACATTTTTATCTCAGCTTTCTCCACGTAAGTTGAATGATGTGAATAGTCTCCTAAAATAAAAAAAGATTATTTTTTTTAACTCAAACAACAGTCCTGTAAATTAGGTTGAGCTAAGGGATGATTGATGTAAGGTTTGTTGTCTAGCAAGTAGGGATTGAATATCTTAGTCCATCATTTTCAGTTGCATTGGTTTTAACTCTCTCTAGTGGTTATTCATTAGATTTCAAGATGGAACTAAATCATTTTGCTTTAAAATCTCATTGGCTTGTTGAGAGTTCAGTCTTTTGTATGCTAGCATTGCCAGAGAATTGTCTAAAAAACCTAAAACTGTTTCTTGAAAATGCTTTGGAATCTTTAAGTAATATAGATTTCACCTGATAGAATACTGGGTGGTTTGTTACATCATTTCCCAACTTGCGTGACATGATCGAATTAAGCTGTTTTTATTTGCACAGGCATTTTAAATTTAAAAAAAACTTTTTAAAGCTAGTTGATATAGTTTAAGTCCCTCAGTTTTACTGTTTTATTTTATTGTACCTTTATATTTGCTTACATTGCCTTTTTCCAGCTCCTAGTTTATAACGTAAATAAATGAAAATATGGGCATCTGTTTCTTCCCAACTAGAAGGTATTTTATGACTATAAGAAACTCAGATGTAACCTTCAAAATCATGACAACGGTATGAAGATTTCCTGAGAAGTGAAACCATAGTTGAAATTGCCTTGGAAAAAGCAGCTCCCAAGTTCCATTTTGAAAATTGCCATTGAAAAGTATCATCTGTATTAATTATAACAAGGCTACCAATGAGGTCCCCAACATGGCATGCCTTTTTAGATGAATAACTATTCTGAGGAAAAAAGAATAAGAAATGAAAAGTGTCAATAAATCTTCTAATTCAAAGCAGTGTCAGTGTGTAATTTGCAAAATTTTCTTTGAACAAGCATTCCTACGGTAAGCTAAAGGGAGCTTTTTGCTATGTTCATATTCAGTATTTTTGTACCTTACCTGAAGTTCTTCTCTTAAACAGGAATTGACATTCTGAAACTGGTAGCCGCCCAGGTTGGAAGCCAGTGGAAAGATATCTACCAGCTCCTGTGTAATGCAAGTGAGAGGGAGGTGGCAGCTTTTGCCAATGGATATTCTGCAGATCACGAAAGGGCTTATGCTGCCTTACAGCACTGGACTATCAGGGGCTCTGAAGCTAGCCTTGCCCAACTGATCAGTGCTCTCCGCCAGCACAGACGCACAGATGTGGTGGAGAAGATCAGGGGGTTGATGGAAGATGCAACACAGGTAATATCTAACTCTGTTACTGGCTGCATGTATTAATATTCAATGCTAATCTAGAGGCACGGGTGCAGAACAGCCTCTTATACCACAGTGGCAGCTGCATTATTCAGTTCCCTCTGTTGATGTGATCCCATCTCCCTTATTACAGAGTAAATGTGGGGGAAAGCAATGCAGATACTTGCTGGCAACATGCACTTCGTTATTCTTGAAATCAAGCAATTGTCTTCTCCAAACATCTTAGTACTGACTCCACATGTCAGCCAAAATACAAATGCTCTGAAGAAGTGGAAAGGCAGCATTGCAGGCTATTTCTTTAGGCAGCAAGGCTTCCTTCTCCCAGTTTTCCATCTTTGGTGTCAGTTCACCATGCTACACATATGAAACTGGAAGAGCTGAAATAATGCCAGCAGTCATCAGTGGAACCTTGATGCCCTTAACAGCAGGTTAAGTGCTCTTGAAATCACTGGCAAGTCGAGGGTTAAGTGGTGCTACTTCATATTTAGTGCTCTTCCCCAGATTATGGAGGTGCTGATTATAGCACATCTTAGTTATCTCTTTATAATTCTAGAGGAGAGTGAGACATTGCATAACTTGATGCCTTCAGCAAGTGCTTTCCAGCATTGCACTACATGATTTATACCTCTGTTTGCTGATGCTTCGGGAAGTCAGCTTTATTTTTTTTATGTTTTGAAACTCATTCTATTCAAAACAATTAGTTTCTGTCTGCTGAAAATTTGTGGCTACTGAGAAGGAGTTGGCTAATATGGAAATGGCTGATCATTTGTCCAAATGACAGAGGCGTCAACCCTCTTTGTCGATATTGTGGCAGAGCTTTAATTTCTCTTCCTCTTTCCTTTCCTCCGTATCAAAGACATTTGATGTTGTGTTTTACCATTGTATGTCATCTGACAACTTCTTTAGAAGAGCTAGTAGTTCTTGAAAGTGCAGGATTTTCAACTGTAACCTTATCACCATCTGCACCCCAAGAATGGTTTCTCATTACTTGTTTTAAATTAAGAATGGCTTTGCCTCGCCACGTTATGCCCTGTAAATTCCTGTTCTAATTTTAAGTACCAGAAAGCTAAACATTTTTCTAGCCTCATGCAAATCATGCAAAATACTGTGGTCTCTGTACACTAAGCAGCTCTGTTGGCAAACTAGGTGAGCATTACTTTACCTCAAACCCCTCAGGGACCTTGGCTAGGTGTATGCTGTGATTTTGACAGAAGTGAGGATTCAGCTACATGTTACATTTGTGCATCCTGTCAGCCTTGAGTGCTGCATATGTTTTGCTTTAGATAAAGTGCCTGGTCTGGTGGAGGGGTTGGGTTTAGATGAGGACTACAGTAGGTCCTACCTCAAGCATTGCATTTATAAAATAATCACCACCAGTAATAATGCTAATAATAATGATTTTATCATATTATATACCAGTGTAGACTTCAACCCTCTGCAGAACGTAGTGGCTTGTGATCACAACTTGTACCTTCAGAATCTCCCACTTCATTAACAAAAAGTAGGAAATTCCTAACTCTTTTTCTGCTTAAATGATGTACTATCAATATGCCAGCAATATGTGAACTCATGGAAGTCAGAGGACTGAAATAAGACAAAATGTTCAGCCTCACATAGAATACCTTCATAACTAGCAAAAGCAGAATAACTTGTGCAGAATAAGAGAGGATAAATCTACATAATTTATACTCATTGCAGAATTCAAGTGGTTTTGATACAAAACAAAAAGGGGAATGCAAACTGTCCTAGACTTGAGAGAGATATCTCATTAACTCATCTAGTGATAATACAGAGGGAGCATTTTTTTCTCTTCCCTAAAGACATAATACTGAATATGGATGTGCTGTTTTACAGGAACCTATCCCATTCTGCTCTAATGGGTCTATATTTGTGAGAATAGTACCTCGGCAAACACTCCTGGGTAGCTGGAGAATCATGGCTAACATTTCAATTCTCACAGTTTGATAGTGTTTAAAAACAAGTGAGCTTTATGCCTCCTTTACTGTAGCCATGGATTATGTAAGACATTGCCCAAGTCCTTAGCAGTTGAAAGTCAGCTGTTTTTCATTGCTGGACTCTAGCATTTTGCTTTCAATCATTGTACAGTCAGCATATATAAGTTTTTATCTTACTAAGCTTCTGAAAACTCATGCTGCACAAATGCAGTAATGAAGGAAGGCACGTGGCTGTCTGATATCTTGCAGAGTTATGGAAAGTTATTCCCTGCTTGGCAAGAAATAAGATGGCCAAGATGAAAACAATTCACTTTCATCTCTAGAATAAGCACTCTCATCAGGACAACTTACAAATAGTTCAGTTAAAATGAGATTGTTTAATATCCTTTCATATAAAATTGTAACATGAACAATAACGTTGATGAAAACTTACACCATTACAGACAAGGAATCAAAGAACAATCTTTAACAGTTACAATGCCAAAAATGTTATCAGATTGTTCAGCCAATTCAATTGTCTTCCAAAATGAGGCTTTAACCACATCCTTAACAGCTGAAAAGGTTGATAGTTCACCATTTTGTGCTGAAATAAAGACAGGTTGTAAGCTCCAGACAAAATATTTCATTATATTCCATCCTGTGTTGTTGGGATATTCTGTTCATATTACAGCCAGTGAGAAAAAGGAGCTAACCATTTTTGAGCACTAGCCCAGTGTGGAGAGAAATACATCCTTTTGATCATAATGCTCACATCCAAATTCTGCAAACTAATAGGGAATCAAGCAGCCTTATATATTCATCCTTGCTAATGGAGACATTCAATATTCTTGGCTTAGCTGCTGTTACCTATTGTTTTCATAATATGCTTTTGCTTTTGTTTGATTTAAATACCAATATGTCCTTCCAGCTGAAATTTGTTTAAGAGATGTTTAGAGCAGAAAGAAATAAAAAAGCAGAAATGGAAAAAATATAAATTCAAGATGATGGATTCAGTACAATCTCTTGGCTTAAAATATTAGAATTTTATTACAAGGAGGAATGAATGAAAACGTAAGTCACTGTTGAAATCATGGGTGAGTGAACCACGGCTTGTGTGCTGCATGTGCCCCTTCCTGTTGTATTGCTACAGTTCAGTGGCATATCACTGCCACCACCCTGCAGCCCTCAAAGACCAAAACTAGCAGAGAAATTGAGTGTCACCCTGGTTGCAGAAGAATTGCCTGCTCATATTTTGCTCATATTTGTAAAGAGCCAAGACTTGACAAACTAGCTGCTGAATGTATAGGAACTTTCAGAAAAGCAGTTCTTAGTCCAGATATTTTTGTAATCTCATAGATTATTCTCAAACCAAAATAAGGAACCAGACTAATCCAGAAGTCCATTAGAGATCCATATAAATCAACTACATTATAGCTATAATTGATAGGCACTATTTGGCCTGAAAACAATACCATTCCTTCAAAAAATAGAGAAATTGAAGAGGTTAATGTAACTGAGCAAGCTTTCTATACCACATTGCTTAGAAATTCCAGTTCCCTGTTTATCCAGGAAGAATGAAACTGTATTTTAAGCCTATCCTCCCTGTGGAATTTTTGTCCAGTGACAGTCCAGCAGTTCCATATTTGGTTACTTTTGAAGAGCCTGAAGTCCCAACAGTGCTCATATTGCCATATGATTGGGTGGGAGTGAATGAGCAGAACACAGATTGCACCCCCCCCCCCGGGTGCTTGTCAAGGACCCCTGTCTACCTTAGAGGCTGTTAACATTAAAATAAAAGACAAAAATGTCAACTAGAAATAATAAATGCAGTCTGAAGAGCTACAAAAAACCATGGGAACTGGGAATGACTTTTGATATGACTGAGCTCCACTGAAATCAATGCAAAGAACAAGTAAGTTATTAATAGAAGATTGAGACAGATTCTGAAAGGAACCAAAATGGATTTCTAACAAAAAGGGTTAGAAATAGTAGATAAAGTACAGTAGATATATCTTAGACTTGGCAACAATAATTTTATTCTGAAAATGCCAGTAACTTGTTATTTGACTAAAGTGAAAGAAACCTAATAAGAATACATTTTTGATCCTAAAAAAGACATAAACAAGCAATTCTTTTTGTTTTATATTTGGAACATTATATCTGATATTAATTGTCTCCAGTTTTATCATGTGAATCATTCAAAGACTAAAAAATAGGATTCTCATATATGGTGCATTGTCATCCAGTGGTGTCCTTCTTCCAACACTATGTGCAAAGAAGGCTGAAGGAATTCTGATGTCAGATCCCCTGATGCTGACATCTGACAAGTACAATTTTTCTCTGGTTGGTGAAGTGAAGCGACATTTCTTGTACATGTGAAGAAATATTTTATGGCCTAATCTCCCTTGTAGTTGATTTGAGGTCAGTGATAAAAATTGGCAGGACTGATGATAACAGTTATCATTCTCAAGTGTTTGGCAGGGCACCAGCATTGCCTGATTTGTGTCCCTCAGCTAATTGGGTTAGTTTGTTTGCTTTTAGTTATGCTTAGCGCCTAAATGGTAGGCATTTGAGTGTTTCACAATAGAACAATGGTTCCTCATAGCCTTCTGGTGCCTACATAGCCTCTTTGCTAGGTAAACCAACTGCGGAATAAAAAAGGAAGTGACTCACTTACAAATGCAGTACAATTGCTGAAGATGCAGCTGGTCTTGAAGTCTAGCCATAGTGAATCAAAACATTTACCTGTGAGTCTGCTCTACTAGTCTTCATTGGTGCTGTTCTTATGACATGGTACCTTATCCAGTTGATGCATATCCTAAAAAGTTAGTGATTATAGTCATGTTAGCAAATACTTGTTCATGGATATACTTGGAATACAAGCCTGTTGTTCTCAGTGCAGAGTTATGTCCTTAAATCTCTCCACCTATATTGGCTGAAAAGAAATGAGTACTAAATGCTATCAGTTTTGGCTGGATTATGCTCTTAATTCCTTTTTCTTGTGCACACTCTATCACAAAATTCTGGAATCTCTACTACGTAGAGAGAACTTTGGACAACATATGGCCTGCTTAACAAACTAGTGTAAGAAGCCCAAGGAAATATAATTATTTTGCGGGATAGCTCAGTTTCATCATGATCACATTCCACAAGAAGTAGTAAAAGATAGGATGGGCCCTTTAAGCTCCCCTCCTTTCAAGGGATGATTTTTATTTATCACTTGGGAAACTGTAGAGTTTTTACAGGACTACACTTGCCTCTTACCAGCAAAGCTAATTGGGTATTATGCTAGAAAGTAGTGGAATTAGGTCACTAATCTCTACAGTACTGTAAACTGTGTTTAAAGTCTTTCCAGCCTCTTTCATGCTCATCATAATACTTTCAGTAGAATACAGAGAGTTCTGTTCTGTCATTTCAATGTCTCCTAGTTCACCAGGAAAAGTCAGCCTCTGTTGGGGCCTGCTCCACCTACCCATTGTCTATGTAAAGGTGTTAACACTTCATTGCAAGTATTTCTTTACCAATATTTCTCAAGCATGAGTGACATGGAATGCATATTGTCCCCCTCATGCACATGCTTTTTGGAAACAGGAATAAGGGCGTGATCTCCAGCCATGTCTTTTGAAGTTCTTAAAAGCCCTGCCAGAATTCTACCATAGTTTTCATTCATTTTAAGGGGGAAATCAACAAGAACAGTGGCTTAGCATAGTTTTAAAACACGTTCACCTTTCCCACAAAAATGTCACAAACCACAAAAACCCTGCCACATAGCCCTGCCTGTTTTCCAAGAAATATTAAGCGCAGACCCTTGGGCATGAAAGGGCTGCTGATCCCTGCCTTACCCCTTGCTAGAGGCCGTTCTATCCCCATTTGGGAGATTAATTACGTTAAATTATTTGCATCCCCCCACTCCATATCCATTCTGGGAAAAAGACTGCTTTGAAAGATTTCTTTTAAAGCCCAAGAATCTTGAAAGGAGCCTGATAAAAGTGAGTAAAATTCTTTGAAATCTTAGTTGTTGACTCTGCTATGTGTATGTGTGTGAGTCATTCATATTCACAGAAGAGAGCCTTGTTACAATTTTTGTAAATAAGAAGTCTGCTCTGGTTGAGCAAAGCAACCATTATACTTATTCCAAAAGCTCAAGCATCCAAAAGCATCCTGACCTTATTTTATTTTCCATCCACCAGTGTCTCATGTCTTCCTCAATTGAATTTATATCTTTTACTGTCTAAAGGGCTAGTGCAGGAGCCTGAGGGGGTCACACATGGCCTCTTTGCCCTGCCCATGGGCCTCAAGGGACATGGTCAATGATGTTACAAGAATGGGCAGGGCTGAAATTTTCAGCCAGGGTTTAGGGGAATTTTGAGTGAGGAAAATTGACAGTTTGCCCCTTAACCTTTCCAAAGTGGAAAAGATTGATTGATGGAAGAGGGGTTAGTAGGTAAAATAGTGCTTTAAGGCTCTGTCAAAAACAAACAAAAAAACCCCACTACCAGAATGTTTTGATCCTGTCTACTCAAGGGCAGCAATGGGATGCTGTAGGGTGCTGGGGGCTGGATATGGTGGCAGGTGGCTCCCCTTAAACAGCATTTTTTAAATTTAGGTCAAACTACCAAAATAATGGTTATCATTTCTTGAATTTTCCCAATAATGATTCTCTCTCACTTATGCCCCACTTTTATTTTCATTTCCCTTCTTCCTGATTTACCTACTCAAAGAAGTGTCCTAAAATCTTTGCCCTGGTAATCAAGGAACTCAGGTGAACGGGTGAGCTGTAGCACAGCAGAGGGAAGAAGGAATTTCCAAAAATCAGGTTGAGACACCTACTTTTCACCTAATTTGGAATCTGAGACTTTTAGGGAATGGCTGATAGGGAAAGAGAAATGGATATAAAAGTCACATTTTGAAGAACCATATCACCATGTTTCTCTAGTTCAAGCTTCAACATTATCCAATGTCTATAGCTACAAATGAAGTAAAGATGTCCTCAAGCTGATTTTGGCTCCTAGTGACTAAATCTGTGCAGTTTTCTTGGCAGAGCTTCAGAATAGGTTGCTTCTGCATTTTCTGGAATATGTTTTTGATTTCTCAGTTTTGCCAACAGTCCTGGAATTCCCAGGTGGTTGACCATCCCAGACTTACTAGAAGCAACCTCAACTTCTGAGTTCAGCCAAGGTCAACTAGGTGACCTTGGCCAAACTCCAATCCAAATAAAACAGTATATATGATATAGATGTGGAAAAATATATCACCTTCTAGGACCATGTGCTTTCACGTTTTACTGCTGTTATGTCAAATTGTGCTGATGTTCAAATGTACCCCTATTGCAATTTAGGTTGAAGCAGGATTAGTCTTCTAAACAACTTTATCATGAGAGTTGGATCATTGATAGCAGTATAAGTGAGGAGGTAGCAATTGTCAAAAATCTTGGGGGCAAACATTGCAATCACTGAACGTTGCCAGCTTTTCAATGTTTATCCTATTGTGGGTAAGAAAAAGGCAAAAGCTATTTAAATCCAGATGCAATTTTCTAGAATTTTCAGCGATGCTAGTTGATTTTATTCCTATAGTACTATTTTCCCCAAAATATGAATTGTAAGAGAGACTGAGAAAGAAAAGGGTGTATTTCAAAACAGAACAAACAGAGAGCAGATGAACTTTGCAGCCTTATCTGGTAAAAGAACCATTAGTCCTTCAGGTAAGCAGTTCAGAAGAACTTCAGACAATTCACAGAGACCCTGCCTTAATGAATTCACTAATAAAGGAAGGCTGGATGTTTGCTTATTTACTTCCAAAATTCTGTATCCTCACCCCCTTTTTTTCTGCCATTAAACCTGATTAATGAAATGGGTCAGATTTGAACAGAAAAAGGTACTTCAGAGTTCACCTTAGCAATCCTTAAAACCAGTCACGTCTTCTCCAGGATTACTCTGCAGCTCTGGACGACGGCTACAGAATTCTAGGAGAAAACATTGTTGCCTTAAGGAGATGCTGAGGGATGCTACATGATAATAAATATGTCATTAAAAAACAGTTTTCAAGTAAACGTGTTTATTCTTAACAGTTCATCAAAACATTTTTGCTATTGAACAGACTTTGCTATTCAACTGAGTTATTTCAGAATATCCAAAATCTTTTATTAAATCTGAATAAAGCATGCTAAATCAGATTCCAATCAATTCAAGGGACTGCAATATTTTCTGCAAAATCGCTGGCCTTAGGATTCCCCAAATTTACAAAATTTTGCTGTATTATTTGATGGAAAAAGGTGTTATAGGAACTCTCTGTTCTTATGCTAGAATTTCTAGAAGTGACAGAATAAGAATTTCAAAAACATGTCAAGATTGCTCACTTTATTTAAGCAGAATACTCTGCCAGAAGAGGTAGCTTTTACAAGGATTTTGGAGTATGTGTGCTCATAAAGAAATATGAATATGTACATTCTGTTATACTGAAAGGCATCTTGTTCAGAGCTTCTGGAAAGCTTCATTGCTTTCCTTCCGTCTCAAGGCTATTAGATCCTGCTGTTTGCCTTTCTTAACCTTCATCACTTTCATTTTCACCGTAACACTTTCATTTTCACCTTTGTTAACCTTCATCACTTTCATTTTCTCTGCCATTGCTCTCTGTGACAAAATATATTGAATAGAATTAGAGGTAATTTTGTAGGATTCTCTTGTTGGGAAAACATGTTCAGGTGAAGGCAAAATTCTAGACTTTATTTGTGACTCTCACCCTGTTCACTGTAAATGTAAAGATAGGTCTATTTTTCTACCCATATTGGAGATATTTTCAAATGTTAGGAAACCCTCTTTACATTGCTCAGATTTCAGGTTGCATTGGATGCTTGAAGATCAGGTTTAATGACTTCTTCACTGTGCTTTCAAATCAATCCTCGAAGTGAAAAATCTCATATTTGGATTGGACATGGTAGGATTAGTTTTTGCATAGCTGTTAATGTGATTGAGTAATTAATTGAATGAGATTTGGAATTAAACTGGGATTTTGATTCTGAACTCATTGGATTTAGACCCTCTGTAGAGGTAAAAAGGTTAATTTACATCCTGGGCATCTCTGGGACAGGTGCCAGCCAGAAATCCATGGGAGGAGATGAATGTGGGAATACTCTCCCACTAGAATTGAGAGGCATAATGGTTTGAGAGATCAACTTGATACCAGCTTTTTACCACTCAAAATATCTTCCTGGGTCTGCTTATATTTCCTGAATTGTCACTCTCACCCCAGTGACACACAAGAAAACCCTGGATGCCAGAACACACATTTTGGAGATTCATTCAGGTAAAGCATTATTGTAATCTGAATTCAGGATGCTGGGTACGTTTTATAAGTAGTTGGTCTGTGCCTTCTCTTGGTCTCCCTCATTCTCCATTCAGGAGCTGATGTTTTGGTTCCTTGTCCTATACAGAACTTCTAGAAAAAAAATGTAACCACTGAGGCAACTTCATGTTGGACTATCATGAAATTAATAGCAACAGAGGTTGGGCAGGATCCAGTGCTTTCATCAAAGGCAGCACCACACTGCAAGATCCACCCATTTTGCATGTGCATGCAATGTCACAACACGTACACAAAAGAGGCAAAGCTTATGTTACCTTGGTGTGACACTGCTTTTGTCATTTGCTCTTCTTGATCCCCATCCCATGGGTACCATTGAATAGCAGTGTTTTCAAGAACACATCCTTTTGTACATTGCGATGTTTCAGTTTCCCAAGCCATTACCATTAACTCTAGTTTTTGTTTTGGTGAGTACCATGTGTGTGTTAACCTTGAATTATGCACGTTCCAAAGATAATCTCTTTAAATTGGCTAAATGATTAGATTAGAACTAGTTCTTTTTGAACACATGCCTTTATGAGTTGGTTATAAATTAGTGATTATGGCATTTGATTGGAGAGCTGGAATATTTATACTTACATATAAAATTAATATTAATGTTATAAATATTATAACATTAATACTAATGCTAATGCCCTTAGTATTATAGCATAACTTCTTTGGAAATATTGTATTATTTCTCCTACATTATTTAACTAACTTTCAGAGCAGATGATGTTTCTTATATTAACTTGAATGGCTGCTCTGTCTAGCCAGTATAGCTCTTCTGAACATCAGTTCTTCAAGATCTCAGGCTGGGATATTACCCAGCCCTGTATATGTGAGAGAACTAGAGAACAAGGCAGGAAGGGCTGTTTACATGCAAACCAAACACTGTTTTCCTGAGCTATGAATCCTCATGTGAATTATTTAAAATTCAGTGATTTTGCATTAGGCATTTATTTATACACCTGTAACATCTTAAGCGGGAACGGGAGACTGGAATGCTAAGGTGGGCAGTCAAATGACACCTGAAATTACAGGTAAGCATGGCCTGGGAGAACAAAACAAAGCAGGACATAGGCTGATAGAATTTTGCCAAGACAACTCACTCTGCATAACAAACACTCTCTTCCAGCAACCTAAGAGACGGCTTTATACATGGACTTCCCCAGATGGACAACACCGAAATCAGATTGACTACATCCTTTGCAGCCAAAGGTGGCGGACATCTATACAGTCAGTAAAAACAAGACCTGGAGCTGACTGTAGTTCAGATCACGAACTTCTTCTTGCACAATTTAGGATCAGACTAAAGAGATTAGGGAAGACTCACAGATCAGCTAGATATGAGCTCACTAATATCCCTCAGGAATATGCAGTGGAGGTGAAGAATCGATTTAAGGGACTGGACTTAGTAGATAGGGTCCTGGAAGAACTATGGACAGAAGTCCGCAACATTGTTCAAGAGGCGGCAACAAAATACATCCCAAAGAAAGAGAAAACCAAGAAGGAAAAATGGCTGTCTGCTGAGACACTAGTAGTAGCCCAAGAAAGAAGGAAAGCAAAAGGCAACAGTGATAGGGGGAGAGATGCCCAATTAAATGCAAAATTCCAGAGGTTAGCCAGAAGAGACAAGGAATTATTTTTAAACAAGCAATGTGTGGAAGTGGAAGAAGACAATAGAATAGGAAGGACAAGAGACCTCTTCCAGAAAATTAGAAACACCGGAGGTAAGTTCCAGGCAAAAATGGGTATGATCAAAAACAAAGATGGCAAGGACTTAACAGAAGAAGAAGAGATCAAGAAAAGGTGGCAAGAATATACGGAAGACCTGTATAGGAAGGATAACAATATCGGGGATAGCTTTGACGGTGTGGTCAGTGAGCTAGAGCCAGACATCCTGAAGAGTGAGGTTGAATGGGCCTTAAGAAGCATTGCTAATAACAGGGCAGCAGGAGACGACGGCATCCCAGCTGAACTGTTCAAAATCTTGCAAGATGATGCTGTCAAGGTAATGCATGCTATATGCCAGCAAATTTGGAAAACACAAGAATGGCCATCAGACTGGAAAAAATCAACTTATATCCCCATACCAAAAAAGGGAAACACTAAAGAATGTTCAAACTATCGAACAGTGGCACTCATTTCACATGCCAGTAAGGTAATGCTCAAGATCCTATAAGGTAGACTTCAGCAATTCATGGAGCGAGAATTGCCAGATGTACAAGCTGGGTTTAGAAAAGGCAGCGGAACTAGGGACCAAATTGCCAATATCCGCTGGATAATGGAAAAAGCCAGGGAGTTTCAGAAAAACATCTATTTCTGTTTTATTGACTATTCTAAAGCCTTTGACTGTGTGGACCATAACAAATTGTGGCAAGTTCTTAGCGGTGTGGGGATACCAAGTCATCTTGTCTGCCTCCTGAAGAATCTGTATAACGACCAAGTAGCAACAGTAAGAACAGACCATGGAACAATGGACTGGTTTAAGATTGGGAAAGGAGTACGGCAGGGCTGTATACTCTCACCCTACCTATTCAACTTGTACGCAGAACACATCATGCGATATGCTGGGCTTGAGGAATCCAAGGCTGGAGTTAAAATCACTGGAAGAAACATTAACAATCTCAGATATGCAGATGATACCACTTTGATGGCTGAAAGTGCAGAGGAACTGAGGAGCCTTATGATGAAGGTGAAAGAAGAAAGTGCAAAAGCTGGTTTGCAGCTAAACCTCAAAAAAACCAAGATTATGGCAACCAGCTTGATTGATAACTGGCAAATAGAGGGAGAAAATGTAGAAGCAGTGAAAGACTTTATATTTCTAGGTGCGAAGATTACTGCAGATGCTGACTGCAGTCAGGAAATCAGAAGACGCTTAATCCTTGGGAGAAGAGCAATGACAAATCTCGATAAAATAGTTAAGAGCAGAGACATCACACTGACAACAAAGGTCCGCATAGTTAAATCAATGGTGTTCCTCGTAGTAACTTATGGCTGCGAGAGCTGGACCATAAGGAAGGCTGAGAGAAGGAAGATCGATGCTCTTGAACTGTGGTGTTGGAGGAAAATTCTGAGAGTGCCTTGGACTGCAAGAAGATCAAACCAGTCCATATTCCAGGAAATAAAGCCAGACTGCTCACTTGAGGGAATGATATTAAAGGCAAAACTGAAATACTTTGGCCACATAATGAGAAGACAGGACACCCTGGAGAAGATGCTGATGCTAGGGAGAGTGGAAGGCAAAAGGAAGAGGGGCCGACCAAGGGCAAGGTGGATGGATGATATTCTAGAGGTGACGGACTCATCCCTGGGGGTGCTGGGGGTGTTGATGACCGACAGGAAGCTCTGGCGTGGGCTGGTCCATGAAGTCACGAAGAGTCAGAAGCGACTAAACGAATAAACAACAACATCTTAAACTGAGGCATTCTCAATGTTTTCCCCAAATGCTAGAACCTCTTTTGGGGTTCTAAACTAGCCTGCAAATAAGGTCATTAATTTGCTTTACTAGTTCTATTCCTTATGTAGGCAGTTAGCTATTAGCAATCTCACTAGCATAATAAGCATCCTGTTCCTTTTTTGAAGACACAGGGCCAAGACACATAGAAGATACCCACACCTACAGAAGAATGCCAGATACCTATTACTTCCATCTTTCTAAAATGGGAATCACACTCCATTTTCATAGCTATTTCATTCATGTTGGGAGATGCAGATGAATCATAAGGTAGTGATGGGCTGGTTTTCCTGCTGATGTGTCTGAAGGGAATGCTCAGTTATGATGCCTCTTGCCTTCAGGAGTAGTCAAATGCGCTGTCCAGGTATTTGGAGCCAGAGTTCCCATGGGCCCTGACCAGTAGGTCCAATATTGAGGGACTGTGGGAGTTGTAATCTAAAACAGCTAGAAGCTGCTAGGGTGCCTACCCCTACACTAGTGTTTTAGGGAGACAGAAACTCTCTTATAGAGAAATGGTTAAATTGCAATATTATTTTTATTGTTGATACTACTACTTTGGAAGCTTTGCTTCCTGTTAAAACTAATGCGATGATAACCACATCAAATGCACACATGATCACTTGGTTGTCTTCCATTGCAGCTTCTTGTGCTTTATTGAAGGCAGCTGCTCTGGTACTCAGAATTAGACATTTTTTATGACTGTTTCAAGGAAAGAGCCACCAGTGTGCATCTATGGATCCTGGGAAGGGGTCTGTTTTATAAAGAGCTGGTAATTATTTAGCATAAATAACTGTCTGGAAGGGACAGCAACAGATGAGGTAGTCTGTATGGGTTCATGGAAGGGTTTTATTAGTACTAATGGGAGTAATTGTTTTGAGTGACTGTAAGTAATACTATCTGTTATCCTTCCCATTCCTGCCCTTCCTCCTCTGGCCTTCCGTGACCTCATCTCGCTGCACACCCCCCCCCCGTCCTGCCTCAAGTCTCTGCCTGCAGCTGATGCCTGTCTTGTCAGTCCTCCTATACAAAGTGCTTGCTTTTTTCTGTGTAGGAGAAGATGGGCTCTTGATACTTCAGAAGTGCTGCAGCAATTTAAAAGTCTATTTCTCTGCCCAGGGAAAAAGGGGCCGACTTTCTAATCAAACAGCTTTTTAAAAAAAAAGATGCAACCAAGCCTGCTCAGGCTAATAGGGACTGCTTTTCTATATCAATAAGAATTGTGGCTGATTATGAAACCCTAACTGCTTTAGAATTGATCTCTGGTTTAGGATTTTGATTTATATTGTCACATGATGAGATTTTTTGGTGTGATTATAGCACAGAAAGGATCACAGATGATTCTTGGCTTAAATATCTTTTTTGCTTTTGTTTGTCAGGAATGCTACAGCTAAGAATGTTGTGTTGATCAAAAGCAAACCACCCTTCCTGAATTTTGGCAAACAGGGTAGAAGGAAGCAAGAGCTGGGTTAGCCTTGAGCCTGTTCATGCCACCACTTCCTCCTTGCTCTAGACCAAGGCTCATATTGCAATACAAAAAAAAAAAGTTGGAGAACTCCAGGGTCTGTACAGCATGTTTCTCTGGGAAGGTGGGGTTGGTTAGAATGGCTTTCCAATGCCTTTTGTTGCATTCATTTCCAGCTGGGGGTTCAGAAACAGTCCCATCCTAGGAGGAAAACACGCCCCCTCAGATATGGGGAGTGCCTACTGTAGGCTAACTGGACTCTAGGCAAGGCGATAGAGAAACCAAATTTGCACTTGGAGCATTCCTTGGAAAAGGTCACTCCCCATTTATTTGTACCACAGATCTAAGAATCTCTCCCCCAAATCCCCGCTGAGTATCTGTCCTCACATATACCTCTCTGCAGAATGGGTAAGAGGAAGAACAGGCTAGATCTAGCTAGGCCTGTTCCTGAACAGACTCAGAGAAAAACTGTAGTGGTAATAGACAGAACTCTCCAAAAATGACATAAATTTACCTGCCAAACAAGGGAGGGCCTCACCAAAATCTCCTCTGGTCTCATAGCCAGGGCTGGCAGGGGGGCCTGTTCAACACTGTATCCCTGTCACCAGAATGAATGATAAAAGGTTATGGTAGTAGATATGCATCAAGTATGAAGAACTCCTCAAAAAGTAAAGAAAACAGAATAAAGCCTTCAGCCCAGCCCAGTTCATTCCCTCGCCACATTTTGTTGTATTTGTAAACCAAGCTACTATTGTCTTGTACAAGCACAAAAGGTGTACCAGAGTCCACCCCCAAAAGGAGATCATGCCAGTTCAAACAATTATTCTGTGGTAAATCATTTCTTGCTTTCCCCTTTTTGCATGTGGGAGATGCATGTGCTCTGTTGAGTTCATTTGAGTTTTGAGACATTCTTATATGAATGCTGCTTTGTGCAAATTGTGAATTGAATTAGATGGCTGAAAGCTGTGTGTGTGTGTGTGTGTGTGTGTGTGTGTGTTCCCTTGCTTTCCAGAGTCCTTGTCTGTCTCTCCTCCTCCTCCTGCAAGCAGGGCGCAGAGTGAATCAGCATCCTGCTCTGAGGGTCACAGGGTGGCTGTTGGTGTAATAGCCCTGGGCAGTTGGCTGATGGGCACAGAAGACTCCAGAGAGGTGGTTTGGACCTAACCAACCTTCCCAGCCCCAGCAATAGCAAATCATGCACGGCTCCATTTTGTTCCCCGTTACCCAGGGTCTTCTCACTCTGCATATAAAAAGCACAGCATTCTTTAGTAGGTAATGTCTCCTTCAAAACTGCGTTGAAGAATTATGTGAAGTACCTGTTTCTGGGAGTGGATTTGTGAATTCCAGAGCTTCTGCAAGAGTGCACTTTCAGAGGATTTGCTGGAATTCTGTATTACGCTGTCCAGTTGGGATTTCTAAAGTTATTGTCCCTGTTATTCACAAGGTGGGCCATAACGTTTATGAAAACCGATCGCTGTTTTCACATCCTTGTAGGACTTGCAGACCCTCCTCCTCCTCCTCCTCCTCCCGCATTCTCAGATCTGCAAAGGGGTTTCATTAGAGAAACACAGACAGAGATATGTCATGTTCCGGTGTGGCAGGCAAATGGCAGGCCTGTGCCATCTCCTCCACTCCTTGGAAGGACTCCTCACTTCTCCTCTTTGCATGTGTGCTTCCACCACCACTCGGTTGATGAAGGCCCATGTCAGAGAGCAGGGATGCCTTCCTTCTGTGCAACACGTGCAAAAATGGGGAAGGGGGGCTGAGGGAAATGGGTGTGCATGGGGAATAGTCATTTTAAAGCAGCCACTTGCTACTCTTTTCTCTTTTCCTGGGCATTAATCAATTATAACTGAAACCAGATGAACCCTGCTATGTGCTTCAGGACACTTAGCGTTGTGAATAATCATAAAAATAGGCAGAAAGCTGTAATAAAGTAGCTTACCTAGCCTTTTGCTCAATAGAATTTTTGTCTGGAGATGCTGGTGAACTGGGGTACTAATTAATATAGCACTCCAATGCAGAATATTAGAAACAAATAAATGCTAACAAAAGCAGTAGCTTGAATTTTTTTATACAGTAAGTTATTTTAAAATACATGGATTTTGTTCAACTTTAATACAAGTTGCTAACTTGTGTTTGAATAAATGTATTGATAGGCAATAAAATAGTATTTATTCCATTTAGTCCATTCCAGATGTGTCAGATTATGAACCCTGTTTTCCACAGCAAAGTGGAAGACCCAGCTTGGTGCCTTAGAATGACGGAAGCTGTTGAGAGCATTGGATTGGGCAAAACTGGAATAGAAGTTTAAGTGTTAGAGAGTAAAATATGATTCATTTGCTGTAGCTTTTGAATAGATGAAGCATGTTACAAGATATTATAAAGGCAATCAACTGTTGCTCTGAGAAATGGATCCCTTGCTGGGAAGACACAAGTTTGTAATTATCTAGACTAATTTTGTTCAAAGATAACTGGATTCTTAATGTTCCAAAAATAGGAACAAAACAGGGCATTGCTTTATTAAAGAAAAGGCAAAAGCAAGGAAGCTGCTGTCACTGGTGATCTTTATGGGTAGGTTTCCAGCCATCAGAATTTCTTGGAAATTACACAGATTGCCTCTGGAATTCTTGGAGCATCTTTTCCCCTAGGTAGGCCATGAAAAATATGTGACTGATTCTTTGTTCCTTTTTCTGAGCTCAAATACTACCCCATCATTAAATAGGTGTTTATCTAAAAGACTTGTGTTTATTTCTCAGGACAGTCTACCCTCCACAAACTGTGTAGGAGGCTCCCGATATTGTTTCCATGACAACCAAAACCTTTAGAGTGTCATTTGTTGCTAAGTGCAACTACAGTGTGTTGTTCTTGATTATTTTTCATTGTTGACTTTACCCTCATTAGTACCTTGTTTGACAGACTGAGATCAACCTCTGCTGCTTTATCCCTAAAACATGCCCTGCTCCAAATCTTTTTGATTTGCTGGATCAAGAGCATTTTCAGCCTCCCCACCCCACCCCCCCATTTCAGTTTATCTCTGTTAGGGTGGCTTCTGCTTGTGGAAATTACTTTGATTTTTACTGGAAGTCCAAGATTACCAATGGGAGACAGCTGAAGAAGACATTCACTTAGGATGAAAGACCACCATCACGTTGGAGCCTAGTGCTTTGTTTTCAGTACCAGAATTGAACTGAATTCACAGTCCTTTTACATGAAGTTCCCACTTGGCTACCTTAGATTGATTGATTTTCTACATTGTGGGGGAGGGATCCTTTTGTTGTTAAACAACTGGGAGACAGAAACCTTTGCTGATGAATATAAATCATTCAGGGATCTACCAGTATATTGTAGATAGGTTTCTGGCTACCTCCTGTTTATGGACTACTTAAAAGAAAGGGGGGAAAAGTTTAATTTCTAAAAATTAAAATTCAAGGATTCAGACTTGGGAGAACAATCTTGCTTGTCTTGTAATCCCCTCTCCAGTCTGTGCAGGAGTAACTGGACAGGTTGCCTTTGCTTAACAGCAGAAGAAGGCATTCTGTATCTTCCTGTTAGCTTGAGGAAATGGTTGTTGGCTACATACTGAGCAGTCCTGTTCAGTATAGTCCAAGGTTGAAGGAAATTATAAGAACAGTAGCTCCAGCCATGTTATGCAAGGGCACAAGGTTTTCTTCCGAGAGACAAGAAAGTCAACAGTAGGGATCTTCTGGTGACAATTAGTCAAACCTTTGTGGCCATTCCTTCCAATAAGTAGATTAGTCTGTGCCAACATTTCTCAATCTTGGCAACCTTAAGTGGGTGGACTTGAACTCACAGAATTCCCCAGCCAGCATGCTGGCTGGGGAATTCTGGGAGCACTAGGCTCCAATGTGATGGTGGTCTTTCATCCTAAGTGAATGTCTTCTTCAGCTGTCTCCCATTGGTAATCTTGGACTTCCAGTAAAAATCAAAGTTGCCACGGTTGAGAAACACTGGTCTACACATATGAGTTTCACCACTCCTCTTTTATCCTCACAGGGCTCCTATTGGGAAATCATGACTGGTGTAGGGTTATCTTCTGACCTCCATGGCAAATGTTCTTGGGTCACCTCTATGTCTTTGCAGAAGAGTTGTGTTTGGCTTTTTATTTTTCTCTTTAGTATGTCAGTTTCTTTTTTATTTTTTAATTAGAACTTACATAGCCATTTTTTTTCTGTTTCCTCTCAACCTGGCTTTTGGCAATTGTAGATGGGAGGGGCTCACAGGGCCTCAAAACAGGGAGCAGTTGGAGGGCCATCTTTAATTTTGGTCAAGCATGGCATTTGTCATACTATACTGGTGTGAAGTTTTTCTTTTTCAAGTGAAATAAAGAAATTTAGAAAAGAGGAGACAGAAATAAATGGGAAATTGATGTGACCCATTGGTGGTTTTGGGCTTTAGCACTGTCATGAGTGAGGATGGCGAGCAGGGGGCTCCCATCCAGGCTGTAAAGCACATGCGTAGTACTGAGGAATTAGGTGGCCATTCAAAGAGACACAGATTGGGCCCGCCTTAGTCTTTGGGGTTTATATGTCTGGGTTTTCCCACGCTTCTTCAGTTTGTTAGGATTCTCTGTTATGTAGCAGTAAATAAACACTAGAGACCTATTCCTTGTCTCAGCATGGTTCCTGGCTGTTAGGACAAGCACCAAGAGAGCAAAGCATGTTTGGGTTGTCCCTCATCTGCCTTGTCAGGAGGCAGAGCAGCTCCTTCCCACCAGGGAGAGATGCAACACAGAGCCTGGTGCTGCTACCTCCATGCAACAGGCCAGAGTCTTGTGTACTCAGAGAGAGGCCATTGGGCTATCTTCCCTCTCCAGCAGGTTTAGTACATGAGTTCAGATCAGTTGTGTAACTGTGCATATTTGAGGAAGTATAGAACATGGTAGACAGGAATTCAAAATAGGAACTTTCAGATATTTTGTGTAAGTAAAATAATGATTATGTAAAGACCTTAAGTGAAATTTATCTGCGTTTGTACATTATGTTCTTGGCTGTCCTCACAAAAGCAAGTCAACTGATAAATCTGAAGAGCTCCTTTGTCTAAGTCTGAATAAGAACATAGTTTTGCTGCTCCAGACCAAAAGTCTCTACCTTCCAGACCAAAGCATTCTGCTTCCTTCAGTTGCTACTGTGACCCCATGAACTGGATGTGAAAGCAACGGCATTCTCTTCTTTAGCTCCTCAGCAGTTGGCATTGAGAGGCCTATTGCCTCCAGTACTAGATAGCATAACTAGTAGCCTTGTTTGTTTGATAAATTTATATTCCCCTTCCCTCCAGGAGGTCATGACAGTTTAATTCCCATTCGTTTATCCCTATAGAAACAACCCTGTGAAGTGGGTTGGGCTGAGAGTGACTGGCTAAAGTCACCCAGTGGGTTTCTGTAGCTAAGGGAAGACTTAAACCAGTCTCCACAGTCCAACAGCTTAACTGCTATATCACACTGTCTTTCCTTATCTAACTGTATGCATGAATTTATTTACTCTCCCTTTAAAGTTATCCTGATGGTGTCAATCACTACATTTCTGGCAATGAATTTCATAGTTTTATGGCATGCTGTATGAAGTAGTACTCTTTTTTTTTTGTCTGTCCTTAATTTCAAAGCTTTCATCTTTACTATGTTCAGACCAGTGTGTTGGGATAGTGAAGAGGGAAATTTCTTGGCTTGACAAAATCATGCTGTTGTCATCTCATACTTTTCTGGAGGGGGCTGTATGTCCCAGTGAAAGTCGATTGGCCCAACTTGTCTCAGGACACTGGTGTATAATTTTTTATATATTATGTCTTCCTGTTTCAGCTTGAAGCTGACAAGTTGGTTCTTCCGGTAAATTCTGGACTTGTCAGCTCCACTCCCAGCCCAAATCCAAAGCCAGAGGCAACCATAATCCCTGTGGAACCATCTCCCCTGGAAAAGAACAAGTGCTTCTTTGTGGATGAGTCTGAACCTCTTCTTCGCTGCGATTCCACCTCCAGCGGTTCTTCTGCTCTTAGCCGAACAGGCTCTTTTATTACCAAAGGTATTGAACTCTGGCAGTCCAAAACCTCAGCTGTTCATGGGGCCATTTTTAAATTTCATTCAGAGTCATATATAAAGGTCAGGACATATTCAGAAGGCAGACTTCAGTTTTGCCCTGCAAAGTGGAGCATAGATGTTTTAAGCACTTCGGCTGCACATATGGCAAATTATTTAGAAATTGGTTTTGGCTTAATATGATCCCTGAGTCTGCCTAGTATCATTTGTCATTATGCAAACTAGAGTTCCATGGGTTCTTCAACAATCCATTATTTAAAATCTTGGTTTAGTATCATAGGTAGTCCTCACTTAACAATGGTAATTGGGAGCGGAAACTCTGTTGGTAAGTGACGCGGTTGTAATGTCACGTGACCATGCTGACTTACGATGACAGCTGCGACAATCCCAGCTGCCATTGTTAGCTGAATCCCATGCGGTTTCAGCATCCCACGGTCACGTGATTGCCATTTACAACCTCCTGCCGGCTTCCCCATTGACTTTGCTTGTGGGAAGCAGGCAACGAAGATTGCAAATGGTGATCACACGACCGCTGGGTGCTGCAACTGGTGTAATTGTGAGCCCATTGCCAAATGCCCAAATTGTGATCACGCGACTGTGGGGACACTGCAACGGCCACAGCTACAAGGAACAGTTGTAAATCCCCCTTGTTCAGCACCATTGTAACTTCGAACAGTCATTGAACAAGTGGTCGTTCGGTGAGGAGTACCTGTATGCGTGAACTTAGCCACTATGCTCTTTTTAGGTCATGTATTAGGATGAAGGAAGTTGTATATGAGACTTCTAAGCCCAACTCATCCATTACTATACAACTGGTTCCTTCTGGCTTAAACTGTACTAGAAGGCGGGGGGTGGGGGGCTGCTGCTGCTGATTTGGCAACCATACATGCACTGTGTGAACATAATCATTGTTCATCTGCTGTGTAAAAGTCTGAGGATCAAGTCAAATTGTTCCTGGATCACAGATGATATTACTACTTTCTCTCTGGGCAACATATTCATAGCCTAAGCAGTAAAAGAGTAAAGTGCAGTTTATGCTGTGGCCGTAGGAAAACAGCAGTGTAGAAAATAAGTTGTTGTCTCCTGGTTTTTGAATATGGGGGAAAGCAGGCTTCAGTGACCCGGACACTCTCATTTCATTACTCCATATTTAGGCTTTCTTCTGTTAGGAGTCAGTTGTTGCATACAGGATCTTATGAGTTGGTAGTCTCAACTCATTCTGAGTTGTGAGCCATTGAGTCTCCCTCCCTCCCTGCCTCCAGTTGTAATGACTCTGGGCAGCTTGCAAAAATGTTACAAAAATAATAATCCTACTAAGAACTATCAAAAGAAGAAAATATAAAATACTATAACTATAAAAGACAAGGATAGATAAAGGTTTTATGCTCAAGAAGCAGGGTGGGACCCTGGTGGCACTTTGTTCCATAATACAGATCCTGCCACGGAGAAAGTAGTGTTAATCATTGATGTCCAAGGTATTTCTGGCAGGACCTGTATCCAAAATGCCCCATTGATGGTCTCAGACTGGCATGGACTATGGGAGCAGGCCAGTCTGTAAGCAGCTTTGGGGAACTCAGCCTCTGAGCCAGAACAGCAGCCCTGAAAAGGCCGCCAAGCCTAGTGGATGATAACATAGCTTGGGGCAATTCACTTCTTGCAAGTCTGTGATTAACAGCTGATTTATCTTCTCTTTTATTAGAAAAGAAAGATACGGTGCTGCGCCAGGTGCGCCTGGACCCTTGTGACCTGCAGCCCATCTTTGATGACATGCTTCACCTTCTAAACCCCGAGGAGCTGCATGCTATTGAGGAGATTCCACAGGCAGAGGACAAGCTGGATAGGCTTTTTGAAATTGCTGGTGTCAAGAGCCAGGAAGCTAGCCAGACCCTTCTGGATTCGGTCTATAGCCACCTGCCTGATCTGCTTTAGACACGGGTTGCCAGAGGCCCTGTGCACCTACATGCTGGCTGCTGCTTGTACGCGCTTGACACTTGTTACAGATAAGACACGGGCAGGATATTTTGTAGAAGTCGTGGCCAGTATTTTCCTCTAAGTTTTCCTTTTTTTTTTCTTTTTTCTTTTTGGTCTTCTGAGAGTGGCACATGCTTGCATGCTCTCATGTTTATGATCTAAATTAAAAGATCTTGTTTTCCCCTCTTCTATTACAACATTTTAATTTTTCATTCAGAGCTGTAATGGTAGCCAGTTAAAAACCATGGATTATATGTTCATAATTTACTTGTCGGATTTGGACTTGCATTTTAATTTTTTTAACCTTTTCAGGTCCTTTTTGGATTTTTTTAAAATTCCAATTTGATTTTTTCCCCCCTCACATTTCAGTTATTTTAAATTCTTCTTCTTTGTTCTGTTCATTGTTAGTTTGATCTGCTTTTTCTCAAGATGACTTTTAAAAACTACTGCTGAATGATGCACATTCACTGATATTTTACTAGCACAGCTATTTATTGTATGGTTTTCACATGGACAGACAGATAATGATTAGTGACTTGTGCTCCTCTGAAACTAGAATGCTGAAACATTTCACATGTAACTTCTTCAGCCTTCCTGACAATGAGACATTGGCCTGCAGATGAATGTAATTCTGTTTGCTTGACTTAAGGGAAAAATGTTGCCTTGCCCCTGTAGGATCTCAGCAGGCTTGGTCATTTTGGAGTAGCACCTGGAGCTGGACTCTGGAAAGTAAAGGAGAACCCTGGTGGTGACACATTTCTCATTCTATAAGGTTTATTGATATGTGCTTCAAAATTGTCCTTTTGTGGGTTTTTTATACAGACGTGGCCAATAGGTATATTTCAAGGCCTTCATGTGGTCTTTGAAATTTTTCCCCATCCCCAAATACACTTCACTTTTTATTAAAAATGCTGCATTGTGAAAAATCCTGCCTCTGCTATATTTGCATCTACTATGCTCCAGGAATAAACCAATCTACGATCATGCTTATTTAGGAAATGATATTGCAAGGTGGCAACATGATGAGAGGTGATGGAAGGAGAGAATAATTTTGGGGGGGGGAGACCCCTTGCGTTCTGGTGTACTAATTTATTAATAAATAATAGGTGTTTGCTATGTGATAATGTTTCTGTTTATCCTCCGTAACTAGTTGGGGACTTCAAAAGCAGTTCTTGCTGTCAGACACTGGGATTTAAATGAATTCACACCCTAAATTCAAGTGAGTGCGTGCGTAAGACAGTAGCAGCCATGAAGGTGGGAATGATCTTGAACTATCGAATCTGATTTGCCAGTTTGGAGTAGTGGTTAAGGCACCAGGCTAGAAACTGGGAGACCATGAATTCTAGTCTCACCTTGGGCACAAAGCCAGCTGGGTGACCTTGGGCCAGTCACACACACTCAGCCCTAGGAAGCAGGTGGCAATGGCAAGTCACTTCCAAAAATGCTGCCAAGAAAACTGCAGGGACTTGTCCAGGCAGTCGCCAGGAGTCAACACTGACTGAAGGCACCTCCCCCCCCCACCCAAAAAAAATGGTGATGGAAGGATATGAAGGCTGCAAGTCTTAAGGTTACTCACCTTGAGTCAAAAGGCTCATCAGAGAGCTGGATGTTTTCGACTCTTTTGGACACGCTGCTGCCATGCAGAGCTTTCAAGGTATGCAACTGCACCTTTAGAGTGGATACTTACATATGTACTTACATAGACACTCAGGTAGTTCAGCTTTGTTTTTTTAACAGTGGCATATTCCTCATGTGGTATTTTGCATTTGCTGAATGTAAAATTAAGCTGACTTCACAGAGGGGGAGAGTTGCAAATGAGTTTACCATGTGTTGCAACCCTTTGGATTTGGCACAAAGGGCAGAGTGAGTACAGTTGGTAGCCATGCAGTTGAATAGTCTCAACCCTGTTGCCTGTAGCTGAGTAACGATGATTAAGAGGCAATGCCCTTTGCATACTCTCTTTTGCATTCAGGGCTTTTGGGTAGAAAACATAGCTTTTACTGCTTCCTGTAAAATAATAGCATTCCTTGATTCACTCCAGGCAAACAACTTACGGTAAGCATGCTTTATTCTGGTAGAGTCAGGCGTGCAGCTTAGGGTTGAAAGATGTTTTATTACTTGCTCTGGAGGATTAGAGCCTGTCTTGCATCTTGCCCATTTGGCCGAGGTTATCTTTCAGCAAGTTCTCAAACTCAAGCCATTGTAGGGGATTCTCAGAAATAAAGGAGCTGCAGTTAATCTATCCTCTGATGTGAGCTCATTAGGGCAAGTCTTGAGGACATCACAGAAGGGAAAGTAGTGAGATCTTTAGTGCTAAAGGCTGTGTTTCAAAGTAAAAAAAATGGTTTTGGAGCATATGGGATGTGCGTGTGCATGCATGCTTACACAGCAGCTGTCTAACTCCTTAAAGCAACTACAGAAGGATGCTAGGAAAAAAGATACAGTGCACGTGTGTGTCTCTTGTGCATTGAAGCAACTTTTTGCTTTCACTTCCAAAGTGCTGCACTGTATATTCTCAATAACAAGTACAAATAAAGATGTTATTCTCCCAAGAATTAATCGGAAATTCTTAGGTAGTTACATGAATGAGAATAATATTTAATGCTTTCCATGGGAGTTTCTAGTTTTAAAAAATGTAATTTCAGGAATCCTTGTAATTGCTTGCAAACCTAAGCGCAGAATTATCCCCAGACTACAAAAATGAACACTTAGTAATTCAGTTCAAGTTTAAGGTGGAGGTGGTGGTGGAATAAAAGTTGCCACCTCCACAGTTGTGTGCTAGCTCTTTTACAAATGTGCTTTTGCTCAACTTAAAAGTTGTATCAGATTCAACCTATGGACAGGAGGACCTGTTTGATTGTAGCCTTGTTCTACTCACAAAAAAGTTAACCTGGCTTTTTGTGGTTTGAATGTCTATAATCTGCCCCTAATGGATAGGCATGTAAAAGAAGAAGATGCCAGTTGGAGTTATCAGAAAGTGAGATCTAGTCTAGAGGGGACAGCAAGGAGGAGCTGGTGAGGGTGAACATCTTCCTTTTGGGAAATAAATTCTGCTAGAACTTGAAAATGTATCACTGTTCACCAAGCCACTGGGACAATGATGAGAAGAGCTCGTTTTATAAAACGGTTTACTGATTGCCGTTTAGGTGAGACACTGCAAGTTAATCTAAAGGCTAAAAGTGTAAGAAAAGGTCCTAGTGTGTTAGTATTGGATGGAAGGGACATGACATGTATTTGGTAAACTTGGTAGCCTTATCTTTGCACAGAAGTTGAGATGGACAACATGGAGTAGGGTCCCTTAAAACTGCATGTTGCTTTTTAAAAATAAACTTACTTTCAGTAGCCCTGTCTCTTACAATGTAGAGATTCATACCAGGTAAAAATGGCTCACTTGACATTTCTGCAAAGATCAAGTAACAGCAACGAGACCTAAGCTTCCAAGAATGTTGGCCTTTGCTCCGGAAATGTTTCCCCAGTTGAGTTGGGCACACAATTAGCTGTTCTTGAGTTTCTCATGGTGATGTCACTGCAGCTGCCTTGCACAGATTCCCTCTTGCCCTAATTTCTTCCTGTGTTTTAGCTGCTTGTCTTTAATAGCAAAGTTCAAGACGTTGATAAAAGGAGCAGCAATTAGCTGCAAAGGTTATTTCTGAGAAAAGAATTGGGGGGAAATTGGGGAGTCTGAGAAAAACACTCATCATTCCTGATTTGGTTGCAGAAATCACATGGATGCTGCTAAATGACCTCAAGAGGTGGGTTTTGTTTGGCTTTTGGTGCCTGAACAGAAAGCTGTGGTCACATTTAAGCAGTGAGCAATCTGCTTGGCTGGATAGAAACCAAGAGAAATACATCTGCAGAATTCACCACTTTAGAAACAGGACTGAATTCCCCATAATGTGCTATACTACAGCCCTGTGAATTGTGGTCTGCTTTCCACAGCAGATATGGCTGTGTTTTAATGGAAAGAGGCAGCCTTCACCAACTTCTTAACTCTTTCATCCAAAACTCTGTGCCTGGATTCTTTATTCACCAGTTCTGCTGACTCTTCCTTACTATGTCAGTTGGGCCTCTTGATGTGGAAGCTGGAATGTGCTAGTGCCCAACTGCAATACTTTATACAATATTTTAGCCTGATTGCATTAAAAGTTACTCCAATGCAGAGTTCAATAGAAGAAACACGTGGAACTATATAAAATTACCATCTGATCACTGGTGGACAACAGATAATCTGTATCTGTGCCTAATGTGTGGATGCAGTATTCTTGCCATGAAAACTAAATGGATCAGTACAACCAGAGATATGTCGGTATACCATCGGAAGATGAGACCCCCAGGTCGGAAGATGGTCAAAATGCTACTGGGGAGGAACAGAGGATGAGCTCAACTAGCCCCAGACGTGATGACGCAGCTAGCTCAAAGCCGAAAGGACGGCTAGCGGCCGACGGTGCTGGTGGTGAACGGCGAATCCGATGTTCTAAGGATCAACACGCCATTGGAACCTGGAATGTAAGATCTATGAGGCAGGGCAAATTGGATGTGGTTATTGGTGAGATGTCAAGATTAAAGATAGACATTTTGGGCGTCAGTGAACTGAAATGGACTGGAATGGGCCACTTCACATCAAATGACCACCAGATCTACTACTGCAGACAAGAGGACCACAGAAGAAATGGAATAGCCTTCATAATTAATAGTCAAGTGGCTAAAGCAGTGCTTGGATACAATCCAAAAAACGACAATGATCTCAATTCGAATTCAGGGCAAGCCATCCAACATCACAGTGATCCAAATATATGCCCCAACCACAGATGCTGAAGAAGCTGAAGTAGAGCAGTTCTATGAGGATCTGCAGCACCTACTGGACAACACGCCTAAAAGAGATGTTATTTTCATCACGGGAGACTGGAATGCTAAGGTGGGCAGTCAAATGACACCTGGAATTACAGGTAAGCATGGCCTGGGAGAACAAAATGAAGCAGGACATAGGCTGATAGAATTTTGCCAAGACAACTCACTCTGCATAACAAACACTCTCTTCCAACAACCTAAGAGACGGCTTTATACATGGATTTCACCAGATGGACAACACCGAAATCAGATTGACTACATCCTTTGCAGCCAAAGGTGGCAGACATCTATACAGTCGGTAAAAACAAGACCTGGAGCTGACTGTAGTTCTGATCACGAACTTCTTCTTGCACAATTTAGGATCAGACTAAAGAGATTAGGGAAGACCCACAGATCAGCTAGATATGAGCTCACTAATATCCCTCAGGAATATGCAGTGGAGGTGAAGAATAGATTTAAGGGACTGGACTTAGTAGATAGGGTCCCGGAAGAACTCTGGACAGAAGTTCGCAACATTGTTCAGGAGGCGGCAACAAAATACATCCCAAAGAAAGAAAACCAAGAAGGCAAAATGGCTGTCTGCTGAGACACTAGAAGTAGCCCAAGAGAGAAGGAAAGCAAAAGGCAACAGTGATAGGGGGAGATATGCCCAATTAAATGCAAAATTCCAGAGGTTAGCCAGAAGAGATAAGAAATTATTTTTAAACAAGCAATGCGCGGAAGTGGAAGAAGACAATAGAATAGGAAGGACAAGAGACCTCTTCCAGAAAATTAGAAACATTGGAGGTAAATTCCAGGCAAAAATGGGTATGATCAAAAACAAAGATGGCAAGGACCTAACAGAAGAAGAAGAAGAGATCAAGAAAAGGTGGCAAGAATATACGGAAGATCTGTATAGGAAGGATAACAATATCGGGGATAGCTTTGACGGTGTGGTCAGTGAGCTAGAGCCAGACATCCTGAAGAGTGAGGTTGAATGGGCCTTAAGAAGCATTGCTAATAACAAGGCAGCAGGAGACGACGGCATCCCACCTCAACTGTTCAAAATCTTGCGAGATGATGCTGTCAAGGTCATGCATGCTATATGCCAGCAAATTTGGAAAACACAAGAATGGCCATCAGATTGGAAAAAATCAACTTACATCCCCATACCAAAAAAGGGAAACACTAAAGAATGTTCAAACTATTGAACAGTGGCACTCATTTCACATGCCAGTAAGGTAATGCTCAAGGTCCTGCAAGGTAGACTTCAGCAATTCATGGAGCGAGAATTGCCAGATGTACAAGCTGGGTTTAGAAAAGGCAGAGGAACTAGAGACCAAATTGCCAATATCCGCTGGATAATGGAAAAAGCCAGGGAGTTTCAGAAAAACATCTATTTCTGTTTTATTGACTATTCTAAAGCCTTTGACTGTGTGGACCATAACAAATTGTGGCAAGTTCTTAGTGGTATGGGGATACCAAGTCATCTTGTCTGCCTCCTGAAGAATCTGTATAACGACCAAGTAGCAACAGTAAGAACAGACCACGGAACAACGGACTGGTTTAAGATCGGGAAAGGAGTATGGCAGGGCTGTATACTCTCACCCTACCTAATCAACTTGTACGCAGAACACATCATGCGACATGCTGGGCTTGAGGAATCCAAGGCTGGAGTTAAAATCGCTGGAAGAAACATTAACAATCTCAGATATGCAGATGAAACCACTTTGATGGCTGAAAGCGAAGAGGAACTGAGGAGCCTTATGATGAAGGTGAAAGAAGAAAGTGCAAAAGCTGGCTTGCAGCTAAACCTCAAAAAAACCAAGATTATGGCAACCAGCTTGATCGATAACTGGCAAATAGAGGGAGAAAATGTAGAAGCAGTGAAAGACTTTGTATTTCTAGGTGCGAAGATTACTGCAGATGCTGACTGCAGTCAGGAAATCAGAAGACGCTTAATCCTTGGGAGAAGAGCAATGACAAATCTCGATAAAATAGTTAAGAGCAGAGACATCAGACTGACAACAAAGGTCCGCATAGTTAAAGCAATGGTGTTCCCCGTAGTAACATATGGCTGCGAGAGCTGGACCATAAGGAAGGCTGAGAGAAGGAAGATCGATGCTTTTGAACTGTGGTGTTGGAGGAAAATTCTGAGAGTGCCTTGGACTGCAAGAAGATCAAACCAGTCCATCCTCCAGGAAATAAAGCCAGACTGCTCACTTGAGGGAATGATATTAAAGGCAAAACTGAAATACTTTGGCCACATAATGAGAAGACAGGACACCCTGGAGAAGATGCTGATGCTAGGGAGAGTGGAGGGCAAAAGGAAGAGGGGCCGACCAAGGGCAAGGTGGATGGATGATATTCTAGAGGTGACGGACCCGTCCCTGGGGGAGCTGGGGGTGTTGACCGACAGGAAGCTCTGGCGTGGGCTGGTCCATGAAGTCACGAAGAGTCGGAAGCGACTGAATGAATAAACAACAAAACATATGGCCAGGGTTTTCCGAGATGAGGAACCTCAGGCCCAGAAGTTGTGAACACATATGTGGGTTTGCAAAGACCTGCCATTTAAAAGTGTTCCTCTGGGGTGCTTGTGAGAGTGGGATTTGTTCCAATCCTGATTCTCCCATGGAAAAAGAAGTGCAGGATTTGGTAACAGGTCATGCCTGATTTTGATTATGTCAGACAGGAATTAATTACGAAATGTACATGTAAATTGCAAATTTACATTTCAACCATGAGACAAAATATGGTTTCTCAGGAGACCTTTCTGTCCTGCAATAAGTTGCCTCTATGATGCTCAGGCTATAACATTTGTTGATGGAGTCAGAGATTAAAATATTTCACAGCCTCAATAGCAAATCACTGAAATTACTTGAAGTATGACTAAAAGTAAAGTAGACTAAATCTTGCCAGACCAAAGCTAGCTTTGGGAGGAACAGAGTCTTCTGTATGGGAAGTGAAAAATCAGCATATTAAAGAACTCTGTGATTTTAGGTAATTGGAAATTTTGTTTAAGCTCCAGCTGTCAATGGAAACCACATTTGGGTGCAGCCAAGTTAACAGCTTTTCAATCAACCTCTGTGGAGATTTTCTAGATTTCCAAGCAGAGGGCCAATAACTGCCCAAAGCAATATCTTTTTTTTTAAGTGACATATTTGTTCAATATATTTTGGACAGCTTATAATTCAAGATAACAAGTTCAGTTATTTTCTGTTTGTGGGAGATGAATACCAATATTCTGTTTATTTTCCAAACAATGAAACTTCTATTATGTTGCTAGTGTGGCTTATTCTCAATGCTATCCATTTTATTAGGCACTGCCTAGTTTGCAGAAACAGCTTGCATCCTTAATTTTAATAAAATTCTTTACCCCTTGCATTTTACAGTACGCGTTCATTGCGGCCATTTATGAAAGGAGGTTCATTAAACACCTAACGATGCAAAGCTGATAGAAGCTTAAGCTGAGTCGTCATGGCTTGAACCTAGTCACTCAATAACTTTTGGGAATCAGATGGGATGAAGTGGTTTCCCTGTTCCATGTCTTGCACCATAGAAGTTATAGTTCCCAATTTTTCCAAACAAAAAGGCATCAGCATGTGCCTCAAGAGAATGTATTATACTGTCTCATGAAGAGAATGAGTATGTTAAAATACTGGTCCTTTGTTCTTAGAAATGTTGAATATTCCTGAGAGAGTGTGGGGAGCAATGCCTTCTCCTTTGCTAGCCCTGCAACCTTTGGCCTATTTAAGGGAAAAGCCTAGCCTAGAACACACTTATTCCAGATCTGATTGTCCGCATCTCAAGGGCACCTGCTGCACACATGTCAGCACCAAACTGCAGGGTCCCAACAGTCAGCAATATTGGATCTCTGCCTCACGCCCTGTTGTGTCTGTGCCTACGCACTGGCTTCTCTTGGAGGACTTTTCAGGTCAAAGTGTTCCAGAAGCATCAGACTTCACTCTGCCCAAAATAGGAAGGGGCAGATTTGCCTACTATAGTGAGGGCATTGGACAATTTTAACTGTGGGAGTTTAGTCCTCAGCAGCTAGCCACACTTCTCAAAAGCACACCAAATTCTTCAAGATTTTAGCAAAGGGCTAATTTCTTTTAATATGGAGATAAATTGGCAATAGTGGTTGTGACTTTGTAAAGTGACCTGTACCTCAATTCATGCTGTTATCTGGATCAGGATAGGTCAATGCAGTTGACTCAGGATATTGACAAAATATTTGGAATACTGCAATCAAGCATGAGTCATTTTGTTGTTGTTATCTCGAAATGATAAAATACATTAGTGGTTCATATTTAGAGATGACAAATATGCATTAGGGCTGTGCAGGGTTTGAAAAAGATTTGAGGACGTGCCTCAGACCTTGCATGAGAGCAGGAGCAAAGCTAGCTATTAAAAGCAGCCCCGCTTTTTCCAGGCTTCAGTGCAAACTTGAAAAAGGCCGGTGCTTTCAGCAGTTGACTGATTAAAGTTAATACAACTCTTATAACAGCCACACCTTTGATTCAGCCTCATATGGAAGCCTGGAAAAAGACAGGCTACTTTAAAGAATAAGAGAGCTGTGGATGCTTTAAAAATGATTCAGAAGAAGCCCTTTGCACCTCACACAGCACACTTTTTCGTTATGCGGTACATTAAAGCTGGTATGTGGTTTTTCAGGCTCCTGCATGAGGTGTGTCTGAAAGGAAGAAAGAAAAGCATTTCTTTCAAACCATTTTTGATGGGTGCGCAGCCCAAGTATGCACACATTTCTAATAATCATTAATGTAAGTTAGAACACAAATTTGGCACAGTTACTTGGCGCAGTTGCCAAAACTCAGCAGATAAATAAATCCAAACACCCAGGGTTTTAAATGTCATGGCAAGTGTTTACTCTCATATTTTGGAATATCATTCAGTGTGTTTCAAATACAAGCTTCTGTTTGATTTGTGGATGTATTTATAATTAATGGACAAATCTGGGTAAAGTGACAGGGCTTGAGAGAATGCAGGATTCTTGGTCTAACGTTTCTGCTCAGGCCTCCGTGGAGGGAACAGGCCACCTGGCTTTCTTTCACCTGCTTTTTATCTCCATTTCCTGGCACCCAACTGACTTTAAGAGAAACCCTTCTTTGGCTTCCTCCTGCTTTAAAGAGCTTCTTCTGAGCCACATCTCATTTCTGATTTTTCAACACTGGGCAATAGGTCTTTGTCACCTGACAAAAGAGAGAGATTTTTATAAATAACCTGTGTGATGGTGTATTATGTTAAAGCATAATTAATACTTTAAAAAAATTAAAATTATCCCCTCTTTGTCACCTTTTTTCCCCAGATGAAAAGCCTAAAAAGATGTGAACTTTTATCAAGGGTATCTAATTCATTCTCTTGCTTTCTTGCTCTCCCACTCCAATAATTTTGTCTAGCCTTGTTTCTGCTTGTACTTTTCCAGCTGTAACAATACTGTGATAGATTTATAGTATTTTAGGTGTGACCAAACCACAGAATTCATGAATACAGGTAGTCCCCATTTAGTGACCACAATTGGGACTTGCAACTGGGTCATTAAGAGAAGCAGTTGTTAAGTGAAACCGCGACTGTTCTTATGATCTTACTTCACCTTTCTTTTGCTTTACAGACCTGCACAGGTTGTAAATGTGAGGATAGATCGCCAAGTTACTTGTTCATCACCGACATAACTGCAAACGGTTGCTAAAAGAGTCAGTCACTAAACAAGGACTACCTATACAAAGCAAAATTGGAGGTTTTATTGTGTTCCATTTCACCTTTCTATCCAATATGACCCAAGATACCAGATAGTAAGTACATGTTCACACGCATTGAGAGTGGAAGGTGGGAGTCAATATCACATTATACATAGTTCAAAATGCATTTTCATCTTATTGTCTATTCAGGCACTTTTGGAAAGATGTCTCTGAAGCTCTTAGCAGAGTATTTGTTTGCATCTAAATAATTTGGTGTCATTTCAACCCAGCTACTTAATTGGTCTCCGTAACTCTAGAGTAAGTTTTCCAGGAGAATGTGTTTGCTTAAGAGGCCAGGTTCATAAACTGAAATCCAAGCATGTACAACATGGAATGCTGGATTAGCTGAAGAAATCATCACTGGTCCACTAAATTCACCTGGCTCCTTTCCAGCTTCTACTTTCCGATTAATTGGCCTTCTGCCTTTTAGAGCATTAAAAGTAAGAAGATTATTTCTTCAAGGACAGCTGCAATCTGAACAAACCAGACAAGAAAGCTAAAGAATATTGCAGCAAATCAAAATGTCTGTGGAAGGTATTACAGTAGTGAATAATGGTATGATTGGGAATAGCATACTAGAAGTAAAGATTGAAAGAAAAATAATAAAAAAGGAACATTGTGTCTCAGAGGAGTTGTACAATTCCTATTAATCTAATGGCATTTGCTAGGCATATTAATAGGCATCATATTCCACAACTCAGTTCCACAATCTATGACTTCCTAAGTTAGATTCCGTGTTTCACACATCAAAGAAAATGATCATTATATTGTGGTTCAGTACAACAAACAAAAGAGGTAAGGATCATCCTTGTGGGCTTTTTGCTCAAAAAAAAATTGTAATTTATGGTTTTGATGATTAGAAAGGGTAGCTTGTGGAAGAAGGAAATTATGATGTAACCTTAGAGAGAGAGAGGGCAAAATATAAAATGCATTTATAACTGCTGTCAAAAAGATCGGAAGCCTTTTCTTTTTTTCTTTTCTTTCTTTATTCACTATTCTTCTTTATTTTCTTTGTTTATTTTCTAATATTTGTATTGCTTTATCTTGTTAAAAAATTCTTAAATAAAAATTATAAATATCAGTTGGAAGAATATACATGATGTCATAACCCCAGGTCTTCGGTTGATGAAGTCAGTATGGATCTCCACTTAGCACAAGGGCAGCCGGAAAATTATCCAAGTATTAGAGAAAAAGCTCCACTTTGAACTCACAAGATACTTTCCGGGCTCATGTAAAATGCTTGTTGTGGACAAACGTGCGTTTTGTTAATGCCGTGGTTTAAAACAGCTTGTGGGTCCCTTGGATCTGCAGAGCAGCTGCTGCATACCTTGCAACTTGCCACCAGTACTGCTTATCTACTTAATAGCAGCACACAACCCCCCAAATGATATTCGGGTCACAGTTCCCAGAATCTGCACCCAACAAGGCCAGCCATGTTGACTGCAGAGTCTCTGGGCATTATGGTCCAGAGCTGTCTGCTCCGAGTAATGGTCCGAAGGTGTCTAGTCAGGGAATACTGGCACACTGAATGGACAGAAAGAAAGCACACTTATTTTTCTGCATTTCTTGGCTGTATTTTTTCCTTATGGTCCAGAGGGCTACCTCTAGGAATGGAGCTGGGCTTTTCCTTCTTTGGCCATTCAGACTTTGTCCTAATTCTGGAGTCTGCCAGTAAGGCTAATATTTGTCAAGGCTGCTGTGCATGTGAAGCCTTATAATTATTACTAGCTCCTTGCTAGTAAAAAGCTGCTTGGAGAAATAAGACTCACAACTGCCTGATTGAGGAAGAATCTGTTTTGCTCTCCATAAACAAGACAGTGCTTGGAAAGTGAAAACTCTTGTTTGCAGGACCCAGCAGGTGGCAAGTAATAAGGTTGCTTTCACTGCCAACAAGGTTTTTCCATGGTGGTTTCTCCACAAAAAGCAGTTTGTTTGCTTCAGCTGGAGAGAACCCAACCAGGTGATCCAAAATAAGTTCGTGTTGACACATCAGTGAGAATTTCAAGTAAAGATGGCTGATGGTACAGTATTCTTTGTTGGTGTTCAGTTATGGGAGATATGTTTCTGTGGATCCAAAATTGACATTTATCACATTTTCTAAATAACGGTAAGTTATTGCTCATTTAACTCCTAAAACACATGGAGTAAGATGCAAAAGCCTGGACAAGATTGCTCGTCTTGAAGGTTACTATGAAAAGAAGAGTGGATCTCATGCCAGATCTCACATTGGACAAAGAGAACATAAAAATACATATCAGTCTAGAAACCAGAGAGCTTGAGTGGCAAAAATATTTGGATAGGGTTGGATTGACCATAGGGTTGACTCTAATTAAGGTTGACCCTAATTTTCTTCTTAAAAATAAGGGTGATGTCAGATATACTGTAGCTATTCTCTAAATATTCACACATATCAAATAGTCTCTGAATATTCAATAATATTCCTGAATATTGGATGTCCTACTGCATGCAGACTTGGGGATTTTATATAGAAACATAAATCACGTTAAAAGATCCAAACCCCATAGTTACAGTGGAAGCCAAAATACTAATAGAATGGTTACTGGAAGGTGTTGCAGATATCAAATTACACCTAGCATCATACCATGGTGAAACAATGGTCATCAGTCCTCCCTCCAGGACTTTATCTCACACCCATCTTTCATTTTATACTCAAAAAGTTTGGGAAGGATCCAGTGATACTCCCTTTTGATATGGATGGAGATGAACTTTTTTTCAGTATTAGGTTTTTATTTACATTTTGATAATTGCATTCTATTGCATTCTATATTCCTCTCCATTCAGTTGGTCCCATCTTCAATTCAAGATGATTGAAGAAATTGCTGTTCCTCCAGGCTTTTAAAGGCAATGTCTGTGTAGTGAATTGGGATCCAGAGTTGACAAGCAGGGTCAAGATACTTAGACTGGCCTATATCTTTCTGCGCATCTGATCTAAATAGTATTTAACAAAATGAAGCATATTATCATGTTATTCTTTTTTTCTTGAAAAGCAGCCTTACTGTGGAAGGCATTTCAGTGGCATGAAACTGAGTAGAAGCATTGGCATCAACTCAGAAAAATTATTTCACCTGTGTTTCAAACGTGATTTATAAAGATTCAATATATAAAACAAAGACCTGCATGGAAAAAAAACAGATTTTCATGCCAATAGATGAATTGATTGTTAAATATACTGAATTTAAATACTTAACAGTCCCTGCACTAGGGCTTGCTTTACCTTTACTTTCTTCTGGAAGATGATCCAGGATGTGGAAAGAAAACGGGAGCACACCCACTAGGAGGAGCTGCAGACCATAAACCTGAATTGTCCCCCACCCCACCCCTCATTTCCCCTTACGCACACATTCATCCAAGGATGCCAAACTCTGCACAGTCCTACTTGAGGGTTTGATAATATTCTTGGATGGGTATGGCTGTTTTCACACAACTGTAAATTTTAGATAACTTAGGAACTCTGGAATTGAAAACGAGCGAAGGAACAAAACAAACCTGGTACATACCTTAATATATTGATCACGGTAACACCAAATGGGAGTGAATATTTCTTAATACAAGTGCTAATTCTTTACAGCTGGTAGAATTTTTGACAAATGTGCTTTGAAAGAGTGGTTTAACAAAACAGAGTAGCCTTGTCTCCAAGTTTTCCATAGGAATGACAAGCTTCAATACTTCCAGACTTCGCCAACAAAACAAACTGGTTCACATTAGTTTTCCATCTGTACATCTCTGTCATTTTTATTTATAGCCAGATACAGAAATGAGCATCTCCACATCCATAAACATACCTGGTGTCAACACAGGAATTAAACTAGATATTTTGTGCATTTCTTCTGAAGTTCTTTGCTCTTCAGTTTGGCTTAAACCTATGATTGTGTGCATTCTCTAGGATTTCTTGGTTATAGAGGGTATTAGAAAGAGAAAAGAAGTTTTGAAAACTAATGTGTTTCTTTTTCCCCCCCACACTTAAGTGCACTGGAAATGTTTACCACAACACATTAAAGTAATATTGGTATTCACAGGCAAACGCTCGCAGTATTAATGACATATACTTTTGCATTTATATTTTTTATATTTATTTAGTTTCTAAGGGTACCCACTAACCAATACATTTCAGCTTACAGTGGATGAAAATTTGGTAAGAACAAATAAAAGCAACAATATAAAAACAACAGCACTGTACCACAATTAGTGGGTTCACACATCATCACCAACCCAGTGCCTGTGCAAAAATGTAGGTCTTTAATGCCCTCTGAAAGGTCAGCAGGGTCAGGATTGTATGACCTCTCAGGAGATGTTTTTTCAAAGACAGTCATGGTCACAAAGAAAGCAGGCCACCTGGGTCCCATTAGATGACATTGCTTTATGGATGGGATCTGGAACATGCCAATCCTGTCCAATCTTATATATTCACATACAAGCTGAATTCACATACTTTTTAAAGTAGCTGGGCATATCGTATCATGGCACCCAAGGTAAATTTTGTCTGTAGGAATGTGATTGGGTCACACTGATCAGTACAACAACTGAACTTAAAGCACGAACATTTGCCAAACATTTGCAGTATTAGAGTCTGGCCCTTACTATCTGAGGTCATTACTGACTAACCTATTAATGGCATGAAAAAAGCACTGCCAGAAATGGATTCCCAAACACCTGGCAAGTCATTCACATTATTCCCCTAAAGGTTTGTTTTGATTTGATTAAACAGACAGGGCGGGCCTATTTTAAGGCTGCACACTCATCAAAGGCTACCACAGCTTTAAGGCTGCAGACTATTTCTGTTCAGGGTTTGGTTTCTTTTCTTTTTAATCAGGATTTGATTTCAAGGGGTCAGCAAATTTTGGAATGTGAATCCTACAGCAGATTATCCCACCTGAGCATTTTTAACTTCAACAGGAACATCTCACAAAAGTTTCAGATATTGCCAGGAGCCCTGTGCAAACTCCCCCCCCCCCGCCCCTTCTGATTCTGTTGGGAATGGGTGGCACACCCAGCCCTTTTAAGCACAATGTGGCTGTTCCTCAGCAGCAACAGATCTGGTGATCCACACCAGTCTCTTCCCTCCCCACTTCTCAGTGCTATGGAGCAGAGTGATGGCATCTGGACCAGCTTTTCAGCATAACAAAACAATCACAAGAGATTTGACTAGCAAGACTGTCTTCTCTCAACTGCCAGTTAAGGTGATGCCATCTGTTTGTCTTGGTCCCCTGCCACTGGCACTGGGGGGCAAGGGCTGTATGACATACTTTGCTGGCTGTCCAAAAGACAAATCACCCCCTCTCCTCCAACACAAATGGACTACACTGGTCAGTGGATGTTCTGTTGCTACTGGTCTGCATCCTTCACTCAACTCAAGGGTAATAGGCTTACATAAGAGAGGTGGGGCAGGCTGTTTGGAGCCAATGATTTTGGAGGAAGGATGTATGCCAGCAGTCCAACACGTGGTTTATCTGTAAAAGGTCCCATGGTTGAATTTCCACCATCTTCTCATAAGATTATAGGGAAAGATCTAAAATCCCAGAAAACCATTGCCAAGTCTTGACAACACTGGCCTATATAGTTAGTAAGACTGTGTATCACATGATTTTTTTATTTCCTGTGTTTTCCAGCAACCAGGAACAGCTCAGAGTAGCTGCCACTGTTGCTGCCCTCTCTGGGAACATCTGCCCTCTGAGGCAGTCACATTCATCTGGCAAATGGTAGAGCCAGTCTCTACTGATCACTGCGAAGAGACCATGAGCTGCCCATATCCAGACAGAAACGAGTGATGACCACTAGGGGTGAAGATGCAACTCTTTCTCATACTTTTGCCCTTGCACTTTCCGCCTGCTTGCTTGTAATGGGAACAGCACCACAGTGAATACTATTGGATGACATTAGGGCCACTGATCATGTCAGTAAGAGCACAAAAAAGTCCGTCATCCTACTGGCAGAAGCCTCCCTTTCCTTTCCTTTCCTTTCCTTTCCTTTCCTTTCCTTTCCTTTCCTTTCCTTTCCTTTCCTTTCCTTTCCTTTCCTTTCCTCCCTTTCCTTTCCTTTCCTTTCCTTTCCTTCCCTTCCCTTCCCTTCCCTTCCCTTCCCTTTCCTTTCCTTTCCTTTCCTTTCCTTTCCTTTCCTCCCTTTCCT
Organism: Candoia aspera; assembly: GCF_035149785.1. NCBI lineage: Eukaryota > Metazoa > Chordata > Lepidosauria > Squamata > Candoiidae > Candoia > Candoia aspera. Next base: position 164,539,483 of record NC_086153.1, on the reverse strand, counting down.
TCCCTTCCCTTCCCTTCCCTTCCCTTCCCTTTCCTTCCCTTCCCTTCCCTTTCATCCCTTTCCTTTCCTTTCCTTTCCTTCCCTTCCCTTCCCTTCCCTTCCCTTCCCTTCCCTTCCCTTCCCTTCCCTTTCCTTTCCTTCCCTTCCCTTTCCCTTCCCTTCCCTTCCCTTCCCTTCCCTTCCCTTCCCTTCCCTTCCCTTTCCTTTCCTTTCCCTTTTTTCTTTTTTACCACAGCTATCCACAGGATAGGGTGGGGTTAGGAAAGCATTGTGAGTCAGTCATTCAAGCACAATAGGAATTGTCTTCAGATCCAGAAAAAATGTTAGCATTTTTATGGAGGATCCTTTACCTTTTGATTTTCCCAATTTGTAGGTCTGACCAAGCTGAAGTCTCCTTTTCCTACAAGTAACTATGGAAACATCACCACAATGACCAAAAAGACCATTACCATACAGCTACTGCTATGAAATATTTAAAATATTTAAATATATCTTATTATATTTAATATTTTATAAAATATAACTATATTTATTTATTTATCCAATTTCTATACCCACCCATCTCAACAAGTCTCTCTCTCTCTCTCTCTCTCTCTCTATATATATATATATATATATATATATATGATTTTAAAATATTTAAAATTTAAGCAGGGCAGTCATGTTCTCAAGGCCTCAAGGTACGTGAAAATCTAGGTGAGATTTGCATGAGATCAAAACAAAATACTCAAACTCTAATAGTATTGCTTGCTGATATCTTCACTCAAACATTTAGCTCCACCATTCAAGCAAGAAGCTTTTTTGCAGTGGCATCCTGCAGTCTCTCCATGACTCCAGTGAAACTTATTTCCAAAGAAAATGCTTTCCAATAGATTTCCAAAATTGCAGCATTCCGGGTGGAACTTGAACGAAATGTTTTGAACTATTCAAATGTCATATTTTTTCTCTTTTCCTTACAAGACAAAGCCCATTCTGTTTTCACCACAAGCGGTTATTTGGCCAAATGATCCAAAATCACACCAAATATTAAATGAAAATGCCTCAGGCTCTTTGATGAAGTTGCTTGGTAAACAACCGTACCCTTTTGGCTTGTATCCCCCTCTAGCGGCTGCAGCTGGAATCGCAGAAACAAGAGGGGAAAGCAACGGACAAAGGACTCCGCTGGTTGTGTTTTACAGATCTGCACATGTCTTTATTTTACCAGCCAAATATATATCTCCACGTTCTGGCATGTGATTTTTAAAAGAATCACAGCTGCAATTTACTTCTTGTTCTTCTTTGAGTTACTTGGAATTCATTTCAAAACTCAATATATAGCATGACAGGCTTCTGCAATTATTTCAATATGTTTCCCAGAACTAATTTCAACAGCAGGAAATATTCTAATTCCAAACAGGACTCAGAGGTAAGGTACTAGTACTGGCCATCTTTATAAGTTACAGTGCATTCTTTTGCACATTAAAAGTGCAACATGAGCACCTTGCAACCTTAATCTTGTTACTGTAAAATTTCTCTCACAATTCTTTAACAAAACAAACTAAAACTGTATATTCAAGTTACAGAAAATATGATCAATAGGTGTGCAATTTAAGTATCATTTCACTATTTTTATTCTGCTTGAATAGGGTGCTATACTTTTCCCAGCTCTAAGGCCACACTGGGGTCCTGGAAGGCATCCTCGGGGCCCACGTTCCAGAAGGGAGGCAGAACCAGGACAACCTAAACGCTGAATGCATTCTTAAACAGAATTAAAATGCAATCAAATGCAGGTAATATGAATGTTCTGCAGATACTGATGATTTCTCCCTTCCACACAGGCTGGCAAACATTGTTTCAAGGGGACAACTGCACTATTAAACAATGTCAGCGTTTACAAACAGAATTAAAATGAAAAAAATACCCTAAGCACGAATAATTAATTAAAGATTACAGTTCCCTCTTGTTTCCCACACCAATCTCTAACAGAAGTTCTCTGTAATCAGAGCACAGCCTTAGACTGAATCCTTCCAAGACAGCGTGGCTGAGGATTCAGAAGCCAAATGAGTCCAGAGATTGCATGATCTCTTGCCTATGTACATAACAGTGCGGGTAGCAGGGATGTATCCATATTTCTTAATTTGGGAGTCCCTTTAAAGATCCAAATCTGGCAAAAAAGAGGAGGAGGAGCAAGCACGGCTTTTAAGCTAAAAAATGAATGAATGAATGAATAAAAAGCCACAGAAAAGAGAGCTGCTGCTCTGCCCCACTTTAAAATAAATGAATAAAACATTCTGCTGCCATCTGATGGCTGCCCAAATTTTTATCAGGCCAGATATTGGCAACCTTAATCGTAAATCATTTACTAAAAGTAGTAAACTAACTTGCGCCAGTAGGTGGTAGGCATGTAACAGGTACAGGCCATTATTTGACTTCAAATTGAGCAAATACTGATTTTAGCTGGTGGTTACTTAGCAATGGGGTGGGGTGGAGTCAGTTATGGTGATATCTAACTACAGTAACACAGTGATCTAATGCCTCTGGTCACAATTTCTGCTTTGTGCCATTGCCCTGCCCCTGCTCCTTACTTTCACTTCCACGTTTACATTTAGCCCCTATCTCACACCCCAGATTCGGGAGGACATAGCTTTTCAAATTAAACTATTCCTGGTGGTACTGGATCCCTGGTCTAATTAGCAAAGAAGGTGGTGTTCAAACTGCTTGGCCTGGGATGGGACATGTTTCATACTGCAGTAATTCAGCACATGCTTTGAGCACAAGACACTGGGTATTCCTGGTAAGTTCTGCAGTATGACCAGGGATGGAGATGGAAAGGAATAAGAACAGACAATGCTCCTCCTCAGAGCTATCTGCAGGTACTGGGCACTCTAAAAAAACATAAAAACAATGGAAACCGTGAGTTCCTTACACCTTGCAAGATTTTGTCCATGTCATCCCTGAGATTTTGCACGATCTCACTCTGAGATTGTGCACAAGAGTCTGACATTCTCATCCAAAATCCCACATGATTTTGAATACTTGCCTCAAGTTTCACAAGATTTCGTAGAACTCCAAACTCCTGTGAAATATGGCCCAACCTCATGCAATTTTGGCAATTTCAGATGTCTTTACTGTGCCTTTATTTAACTAATTTCCAAACTCTGCAGGGGGCATCTGTGGTTGGTATGGGTGCATTGGTATCCACTCACACCATGCTGCCAACTGCAGCTGAATCTGATATTATCATATGTTCTGTGGTGGGAGGAAAGTTCCAGTCTCATCTAAACCCTCTGTGAGTAAGAAGCATGAGGAAGTAGACTTGCCCACCTATCCTATTGCAGGAAGAGCACTCAGTGATACTAATTTTGATCTCAAACTGAGAGTGCATATGTGGAATGTGGCTGAGACATATGATTGATATAAATAACAAGATTTTTTTCCTGTATCCACCTGAGGTGACTGCACAGCTGACTCGGTGACACCACTGTTTTTTTTTTCTTTTAAATAGTGATGTCCTTAATTTCAAACAGGAAGATTTTGATAGATATTCCCAGAGGGAAATACAAGACAACTGTGGCCAGAGAGGGGCTGGATTTACACCTCACACATCACCGTAGGGGAGTATGTTGGGGGCTGGCTTAGCATGATGTATGGGAGTTTGTAAACATTGATATAAGGTTGACACTCTGAATGCAGCCACTTGTGGATTAACCATGCTTGAACAAATGATGGCTTACGCAGTTTTTGATTCCAGTGAGAATCTGTGTGTGTGTGTGTGTGTTTTCAAGCACCAATCCAGTTACTCAAAAAACTAATCCCTAAAAAAAAAGGTTTCTCCCCACCCATGCATCTGAAGTTCAGCATATAGTTTTATATACATTTAAACATCCATTGAATTGTAGAAATTACACTTGTGTTTTTGCGACATTTGACTCCATCTCTTTAGCTCATGGATACTTGTTATAATTAGGATGCCACAAGATTTCATGGTCCTTTGCACAACAGGCTAGAACAGCTGCCCTTGGGATTTTTTAAAAGTAGACAAAAATGTTCATTTCTTGTTCATTGCATTCTGATTGCTGTTCTGGACTGTTTATATTGCATTATATTTTTGTGGTTGTTGGCAGTTAGTGCCAGAATCAGATCACCAATATATTCAGTGATAAATAAAGAATACAAACCATTCCTTATGAGAAGAGGGACAACCAAAACAAAGAACAAAGCAGAGAAAGCAGAAAAATAATTGCATTTGTGACCCCAGTGATCAAAAATTTTTGGTTTGTAGTTTTACATGTTGCATCCAAGATTGTAGGATGTGTCACCTCCTCTGGAACACAGTTTGTTCTTTCATTCCTTGATGGTGATGGCAACCCCAGAAGGAATCAGGAATGTATAACCTTCCTTTTGTTGGTAGCCACAAGGGAAACTTTGAAGCAACATTATGCCTTTACCCAGAATTAAATAGAGCGTGCCTGAAAAACTCATAAGCTGAAGAAGATCAATGAGATGATAAAATGGGGAGCTTCCTTAGATATATGACATCCCTTTGTTTCATATGTATGTATGGAATTTGTCTCCAACTCACTTCCGGTTTATCAGCTAATACTGTGGAAAGTTAAAAGAAAGAAAGGGACAAGACAGATTGAAGTTACACAGTGATATACGCCGGACACATGGTTACCTTTTACTGAATGAGGGCACAATCTTTCTGAGCCTGAAAACAAGGTACGTGTTCAGAAAGACTATTTCTGAAGGCAAGAAAAGGAAAATTGCCATAGAATGAGAAAAGGACAACCCTCTAAAATTTCTCTCTCTAAGTAGAGTCTTGAGGACACCATGGGAGTTTCCTGGGAGTGCAACTGTGGCCCGAAGCCACTATGTTGGAGACAGCCTGAACTAGAAATTACAACAGGCATGAACCATACTTTCCCCCTCTAGCACTTTCTCTGTATTCCCAGAAACATCTAATCTGATGCACAGGTAGAGTCAAAATGTGTATGTGTATTTTAGGTATTTGATTCTGATAGAAAGAAAGACCGGCGGTATCATATCATATGTTGGGTGAAAATAGCTATTATCAGGCAACAGGGAAAAAGACAGTGGTATCATGTCTTCTCTAACAGTTAACCAAGACCTTAAAGATATTATAATTATTTATATGTTTTTATTTGCCCTCCAGTGATGCATCTAAAGAAACTAGAGCAAGGGAATGTGAGGGAACTATTCCACAGGTCAACTTACTATTTTGGCTGCTTTTCATTCTAAATAATAATAACCACCTTCAAATAGCCATGATATTTCCAGATAATTGCTTTGGAATGTTTAGTTGTTTAGTCTTTTTTGTAAACATATCTAATATGAGTTTAACAGAGCAGTTTTGTAATGTCTTGTCTGAATTTGAGGCGTGGGAAATTCCTTAAGCAAGGCAGAGCTTCCTCTGATTGTTCGACACAAAGGAACATACTGAAACAAAACTTTCTTTAACCCATTCACCTAGTTTGAAAGGATAGTCTCAGATCACTGCTTGTGGCACACATACACTGCCATTATTGAACTCTCACATGGGCTAATGTTTATAAACATAATTGGGCCACATCTTACATATATCTGAACTTCACTGAACTCAGGAAGACTTATTTTCAATAGACATATACAATCTATGATATTAGGAGACTGCTTACATTTAATCAAGATCTTCACTTTGGTTTATCTATCTGAATCTGTGCATCTTTTTCTACAATGCCTATTGTAAATAAAGCACAAGGTTTTAATGTTGCAAATATTTCTAGGTGCTATCTGTAGAAGCAGTACTTCATTATTATTTGAGGAAATGCACGACCACTTCTTGATTTATTAGGGTTCTGTTAGAATCACAGTTAAGCCCAGGAGTTCTGGAGGTCCGGGAGTGGAGGCTACCGGATTAGGAAACTCTGGGGGCTGTGGGGCGGGCTATTCCATCAAGGTGGTGATGGGCCGGGGACATTATGATGGGACCTGGAGGGCAGGCCATCTTCGGGGAAGACGGCCCCAGTGTTTATTACTGGTGGCGTGTTCCGGCCCTCCAGGGTCATACCCAGGTCCTGCACGGCAGATCCTCGCGAGCCCTGGTCTTCGGCTGCTGCTCCTTAATACCAGGTCAGTGAACAACAAGGCCCCCCTCATCTGTGATTTAATCACAGAGGAGGGGACAGACCTGGCATGTATCACCGAGACCTGGCTGGGCTCGGAAGGGGGTGTAGCCCTCTCCGAGATGTGCCTGGTTGGGTTTCAAGTGTGGCACCAGCTGAGACACCAGGGCAGGGGAGGAGGGGTTGCAGTTGTCATCAGACAATCCTTAATGGCCTTCAGGGGCCCTGCTCTGCAAGTGGCCGGTTGTGAGACCCTGTTTTTCAAGCTGGGATCCCAAGAACAGTTGGGGGTGTTGCTGCTGTACCAGCCTCCCTGTTGCATAGCAACCTCCCTGCCCGAGCTGCTGGAGGCCTTCTTGGGGTTGGCAGTGGAGTTCCCCAGGCTTATGGTTCTGGGGGACTTCAATCTGCCATCCCTGGGACGTGCCTCGGAGACGGCCCAGGAGTTCATGGCTACAATGGCAGCCATGGGCCTGTCCCAGATTATCCGGGACCCAACTTGAGACAGTGGTCACACCCTGGACTTGGTTTTCTTGTCGGAGCAGTGGCAATGTGATCTGAGGGGAGAGTTAGATCTGTCCCCATTGTCATGGTCAGACCACGCCCTGGTGACCCTGATCCGCAGAGAGACTGGGCCCATTCGATTGGTCTGCCCCCAGCGGCTGATGGACCCAGTAGGGTTTCAGAGGGAGCTGGGGGTTATTCCCAAGGGCCTGCTGCATGGATCAGCGGAGGTCCTAGCCACGGCCTGGAATAGGGCCACAGCCGGGGCCTTGGACAGGATCGCGCCTGTGCGACCTCTCTTGCCTCATTCGACCTGTCACTCCCCGTGGTTTACGGAGGAGTTGAGGGTTTTGAAGAGGGTTAAGAGACGTCTGGAGCATCGCTGGAGGAAGACAAAGACTGAATCTGACCGAGCACAAGCTAGAGCCGCTATTAAGGCCTGATGTCATGAGTGAGGATGGCGAGCAGGGGGCTCCCATCCAGGCTGTAAAGCGCATGCATAGTACTGAGGAATTAGGTGGCCATTCAAAGAGACACAGATCAGGCCTGCCTTAGTCTTTGGGGTTTATATGTCTGGGTTTTCCCACGCTTCTTCAGTTTGTTAGGATTCTCTGTTATGTAGCAGTAATAAAACACTAGAGACCTATTCCTTGTCTCAGTGTGGTTCCTGGCTGTTAGGACACCTACCTTGTGGCGGTAAGAGGGGCAAAACATGAATATTTCTCCGCTCTTATTGCATCCGCAGAATGCTGTCCGACGGCCCTGTTCAAGTTCGCTCAATCTCTTCTGGGTCAGGTAGATCCTGGGACCCACCTACAGGGCCATTCGGAAGAGTTTTCACAGCATCTGCAGAATAAAATCACTCAGATCCATTCTAAGTTGGACTCTAAGCGTGAAGCTGAGTCTGGGGAGATGCCAGGGGAATGTACTTACCCTGTTATCTGGGAACGGTTTGATCCTGTTGGGCCTGAGGAAGTGGACAGGCTTCTCTGGACTGTGAATGCAACCACATGTCAGCTTGACCCATGCCCTTCCTGGCTAATAAAATCAGCCCGGGAAGTGACTTGTGGTTGGGTCCAGGCGATGGTTAATGCATCCTTGAGGGAGGGGGTGTTTCTGGCTGCCTTTAAGGAGGCATTGATGTACCCCCTCCTCAAGAAGCCATCCTTGGACCCTACTATACTGGGCAATTTTTGCTCTGTCTCCCACCTTCCCTTCTTGGGAAAGGTGGTTGAGAAAGTGGTTACATTGCAGCTCCAGAGAATTTTGGAGGAAACGGATTATCTGGACCCCTTTCAGTCAGGTTTCAGGCCAGGATATGGGACGGAGACTGCATTGGTCACACTTATGGATGATCTCTGGCGGGAGCGGGATGGAGGGAGTGCATCCATCCTGGCTCTCTTGGACTTCTCAGCCACTTTTGATACCATCGACCATGGTATCCTTCTGGGGCGGCTCAGGGGGTTGGGGGTGGGCGGTGTAGTTTTGCACTGGTTCACCTACTTCCTCCAGGGCCGTTCCCAATCGGTGGTGATAGGAGAGGAGAGATCCGGCCCTCGACCCCTCCATTGTGGGGTGCCGCAGGGTTCAGTACTTTCTCCTCTCCTATTTAACATCTACATGAAACCGCTGGGTGAGATCATCCGTCACCATGGGATGAGGTATCATCAATATGCTGATGATACCCAGTTACATATCTCCATCCCGGATGAAGTAAGTGATGTGGTCTCCACCCTTTCCAGGTGCCTGGGGGCTGTGGGGGCCTGGATGGGGAACAACAGGCTTCAACTGAACCCTGGTAAGACAGAGTGGCTGTGGATTGATGGCCCCTCGGGTTCCAGGAAGTTGTCATCTTTGGTTCTGGATGGGGTGGCACTGCCCCATTCAGAACCAGTGCGGAACCTGGGGGTCCTCCTGGACTCGCAACTCCTGCTCAAAGAGCAGGTGGCAGTCACGGCCAGGAGGGCCTTTGCACATCTTCAGGTGGTGCGCCAGCTACGCCTATTCCTGGACCGAGATGCCCTCCTAACAGTCACTCATGCCCTTGTCATCTCCCATTTAGACTACTGCAATGCGCTCTACATGGGGCTACCCTTGAAAAGTATTCAGAAGCTTCAGCTGGTCCAGAATGCAGCTGCGCAGAAAGTTATCGGGCTGTAAAATCAGCCCATGTGACACCACTGTTACGCAAGCTGCATTGAGTACCAGTTTGCTTCCGGGTCCAATTCAAGGTATTGGTTATCACCTTTAAAGCCCTACATGGCATGGGACCAGGTTATCTGAGGGACCGTCTCATCCCCATAACATCGGCCTGTCCCACCCGGTCAGGCAGGGAGGGCATGCTACAGACCCCATCAGTAAAGGAATTTCATCTAGCGGGGTCCAGGAGGCGAGCCTTCTCTGCAGTGGCGCCCGCGCTTTGGAACATCTTGCCCCCAGAGTTGAGACAGATTTCCTCACTCTTGGACTTCCGGAAGAAACTTAAGACCTGGTTCTGCCTCCTTGCTTGGGAGGGGGAGAGTGATAGCTCCGCCTGGGGATGGCTGGCACCATAGCATCTCTTAGTGATTGTGTTCCATCTCCACTTGGATTTTACATTTGTTTTTATGTATATTTTAATGGTAATTTTTACGTGGTTATGTTTTTAGTGCTATTTTATTGTAAACCGCCCAGAGTCCCCCATTGGGGGAGATGGGCGGTGATATAAATTTAATAAATAAATAAAAATAAAATAAATAAATTGGAAGGAATAATGTAGGTCATCAATTCCAACCACCTCCTCAGTGTAGGAATCCAAATCAAAACATCCCAGAGGCATGGTATCCTAACCTCCATTTGAACACGTCCAGGGAAGGGTAACCACTTCCCTGATACCTGGTTTCACGGTTGAAACATTCTTTCTGTTAGGATTACATTCCGTCAGAATCTGTCTTCCTGTAAGTCTGTTTCCTGCCCTTGGAGATGAGAGAGAACAGGATTTGACCTTCTGTGTGACATCGTTCAGTCATTTGAACATGCTATCATGCCCACGCTGTCATTTTCTCAAGGTTCAACATCCTGAACTCCATCAACCTCTCTTGCAGGACAGTTTTTAGTCTTCTGATCATCCTTGTGCTCCAGTTTCTCTGAATCTTTCTTAAACTGTGGTGCCTAGAATTGTTTTGCTGTTTTTCAATTAATCCAAGGTGTAATAAACTGTGGCCTCCCACAGTGCCTGTCCTGTTGGGACCGGGTTATTAAACTGGCATATGTTTTCCAGAAGTCCCAAAATTAAACTATAAACAGGTGATCAATATAATGTAGTAAGTAATATTTGAAGCAAATGGCATATACAGCAATCAAATACTAATTTGGCATTCAGTAATTACAATTAACAATTTGCAGGCTGACATAGAGATCTTAAAAAGTCACTAATCAATGGGCAATGTTGCACATTCAATTACATGACAGAAGGATTAGGAAGAGCATATTCAGAGAAAGGTGAGGGATGCAAGGACTCACATTAATGTTTTGGGCCTCAGCAGACAGCAGGAACTCTATGCAATAACATGACACATACACCCAGGTGTTAAAAGAGAGGCACTGGGCACAGGATAGCTTAAAAACTGAGAATGGAAAAAGAGAAGGTTGCATTCTGGGGGCAAGCAATTTCTGGTTCAAGGAGAGAGTACAAGCGGAAAGAGAAGGGATGTGTTTGTTGCTGGCTGGGAAGCTGCTTTAGCTTCTTTTGGATCAAGGAAACGGTAGGGGAAAACGGGAACAAAGGGAAGGTGCTCAGTTAAGCAGGATCTTTGCTCTCCTCTGACTGGCAGGATCAGGGGAGGGCTGTTTTCATCCTTCCTTTGGAGAATTTAACAAGTTCAAACCAACCCAAGTTTTCACTTAGCAATTTGGGAAATCAAATTCAAAGGAGGAGTTTCTTTAACATAATGATCATTCAGAGCTGGAATTCTCAGTCACTATGCCATCAAACGGATTCACTTAAACACGGATATTTATTTAGTGTATTTTAATCCGTTCAATAACCAGAGCTATAGGGCAGATTACAAAGACATTTATAAGAAAATTGTCAAACCATTACTAAAAACATTACCAGGACTTTGAGTGTTTTTTAATGAAACAGTAATTAAAAAATAAGTAACATAGGAACATTATATCTGAAATGAAAATATATTTAAAGTGCCACTATTCCTGTCCAATGTAACCTCTTAAATTCAGGAGTATAATATAAAAAAGTATTGAAGTGCATGGGAGAAAAGGAATGTCTTAGCCTGAAAAAAATCTCGCTGAGAGGAAGTTCATTTTGTTAGTAATAATAAATACGACTGTTTTGTTTTAGGGCAAACCTAGACATGAGACCGAGTTCCACTATAACTCCATTTAATTCTCTATTTTGAATGGGCTACTATCAGAAGCAGAAGCCTGACCCTTTCATTTCATCTTTTGCCATTAGCTAACTAAAATGTCTCCACCCCCAGCAGCTGTTAAAACAACTCTTGAATGTTTTAATCCATGTTGGGCTTTGTTTGTATGGTGTCCAAATGAATTTCCTTGGGATTTTCTCAGGCAGGGCAAAGTTTCCTTCGATTGTTAAAAAAAGAAAAAAGCAATCCTGAAATATTTCTAAATATTCTGCTTCAGCTTGTTTCAGTCGTCAAAGCATTGGTATTAACTGGAAAATACAATTTTATTTTCTCCCTTCTGCTTTTCCTCTTTCAAGGAACTAAGGACTTACTACATTGGTGGTTTTGAAGAAAAGAACTATGTGGCTCTGGTTCAGGGTCCCGTACCGTTTTTCCTTCCCTAGTGATCTGCACCACCCAACATCATTAGAACAAACAGTAATTTAGGAGACTCTTCAGCAGGAAATTAAGTTAGCATTAAGGTCCCAGATTCCTATTATTTCTTCAAAGAAAGAACATGACCAACAAACATATTTCTTAGAAAAGCAAGTTTAGTGTAACATACAACTTATTCCTTGTATGCAGTCAATCCAAACCATCTTAAACTGCATCTGGAAAGATTGATTTATAGCATCTGAGGTGAATTCTCTAAATATGAAAAGGATTCAGTTGTTTCCCTGTGGGTTGTGATTTTTGCACACATATCCCTCAAGGCATGGCCATATGTTACTGTACCACTGAAAATATTTTGGTAACTGTTCATCATTTGATTTGTTTTGCCTGTTTTAATAAAATGTAGCGACCTACCAATGGATGAGAATGGGGCATCTTTGTGGCGTACAGATTTCCAGCCCACCTATAAGATGCATACATCAGATCTGTGTAGTTCAAATGTGTGATCAAAATGGGCATAGACCAAGTGAGGCAGACAGTATGAGTTCTGTATCTCTCACTGCATTAGAATCCTGCATCTGAGCGCTGCATCTGTTGGACTGGGTCTTTCTTCACATGCCACAGTTTAGACCTTTACTGCCCAAGTGGAATGTAACTGTCTTCAGTAGTAGCAGCAAACCATGGTGGTCCAGATCCAACTAGACTGAACCTAATATGTCATTGATCTGGAAGAAGATCATGACCTCAGTGCACAACGAAGCTACAGATGGCAATTCTAGTTAAGCCAAATGCTGTGACTTTGGAGCACTTTTGATATATTGAGTTGCCTTGCCAGCTGTAACCAGCATGGCAGAAAAATAGATAGGAAGACCCTGACTTCTTTCCATTCTTTTCCAGTTTTGATTTATTTTTCTTTTTATAGGGATGTACTTCTCCATATTGCATGCAGTGAGAAGGAGGACATTAAGAATTATGTTTTCAAAGCGGATTTTCACAGCCTCAGAAAACACCAGTTTTGAGAGCAGAAAGCAGGAAGGTGGGTCCTGAGGTTGGAGGTGGATGTGATTTCTCCTATGGGCCCTGGAGGAACTGAACTCTGAGGAATAGAAATTCAGAGCTTGGCTGATAAGCTACTGAAATTGTATAAATAACTGTATTTTGTAATTCTGTTTTGATAAACAATATTGTATACCACCTAGTGATCTGGGTGGCATGAAATATAGGTTAGCTTTGCTGGTCTCCAGTACATTAATTGCTGATGAATTTGTGATACACCCTCTTATCTTGAAAATATTAGAGTCTGAATATCTTCTTATTTTTCTTTATTGAATGATAATCATCTCATACAGTGATGCTTAAACGTTTGTGAACTCTTTTGAATTTTCAATATTTCTGCATAAATATGACCTAAAATGTGATCTGTTCTCCACACAAGTCCTAAAACTAGATAAAGAGAACCCAGTTAAACAAATGAGTCAAAATATTATACTTGTTCATTGATTTATTGAGGAAAACGATCCAAAGCTATGTATTTGTGTGTGGCAAAAGTATGTGAACCTCTAGGATTATCAGTTCATTTGAAGGGGAAATTAGAGTCAGGTGTTTCAATCAATGCATGATAATGATGTGTGAGTGTGGGAGCCCTGCTTTATTCAAAGCACAGAATTCTGGGTGTTCACTATCAAAATCTGACCTTTACAACACAGGTATGTGGAAGTGACTCAAGGTAAGAAGATTTCTGAGGACCTCCAAAAAACAGTTGTTGATGCTCACCAGGCTGGAAAAGGTTACAAAACTATTTCCAAAGTGTTTGGACTCCACCAGTCCATTGTCAGGCAGCTTGTGTATGAATGGAGGCAATTCAACACTATTATTACCCTTCTCAGGAGTGGTTGACCAACCAAGATCACACCAAGAGCAAGACATGGAATACTCTGGAAGGTCTCAAAGAACCCCAGGGCAATGTCTAAGGAACTAAAGACCTCTCTTGCATTGGCAAATGTCAGTGTTCAAGAGACCGCCGTCAGGAGAACACTGAATAACAGTGGTATGCATGGCAGGGTTGCAAGAAGAAAGTCACCACTCTCTAAAAAGAACATTGCTGCCCATCTACAGTTTGCAAAAGACTATTGGAAAAATGTTCTACAAATTGATGAGACCAAAACAGAACTTTTGGGTTTGAATGAAAAGTGTTATGTTTGGCAAAAGGCAAACACTGCATTCCAGCATAAGAACCTTATCCCATCTGTGAAACACGGTGGTGGCAGTATCATGGTTTGGGCCTGCTTTGCTGCCTCTGAACCAGGATGTCTTGCCATCACTGACACAGCTATGAATTCTGAATTGTACCAGCAAATTCTATAGAAAATGCCAGGGTATTTGTTTGTGAACTGAAGCTCAAAAAAAGTAGGTCACTCATGCAGCAAGACCACAATCCAAAACACAGAAGTCCTATGTCCAAATAATTGTTAAAACAGAAGAAAGTTAATGTTTTGGAATGGTCAAGTCAAAGTCCTGGCCCTCATCTTATAAAAATATTGTGGAAGGAAAGCTGTTCATGCGAGGAAGACCACTGACATCCCTGAGTTGAAGCTGTTCTATAAGGAGGAATGGGCTGAAATTCTTCCAGGCCAACGTGCAGGACTGATTAACAGTGATTGGAAATGTTTAGTTGCAGTTATTGCTGCTGAAGGGGGGCACACTAGTTACCGAAAGCAAAGGTTCACATACTTTTGCCACACATAAATATGCACCTTTCGATCATTTTCCTCAATAAATCAGCGAACAAGTATTACGTTTTTGACTCATTTGTTTAACTGGGTTCACTTTATCTAGTTTTAAGACTTGTGTGGAGAACAGATCATGTTTAGGTCATATTTATGCAGAAATATTGAACATTCAAAAGCACCACTGTATATGCCTACACTACTTCTTTGAAAAGCAAGCCTTTCAATAGCCAAGGGTTGACTGTTGATGTGTTGCGGATCTAACTTTAAATTGCATAATCACAATACTTGCAAAGATAGCTTAACCTTGTCCTAGACTGGGATTTAGGCTTTTTAAAAGCCAGACTCTATTACGTGTCAGTCACTGCGTACCATTTTGTACTTGGCAACAGTGGTTGCTAGGTGTAGCAGTGTTGATATTCCATCCAGGAAACCATTTCAGCCCCCTCAACTGAATTCTGTAAATGTGGAACAGTAACACCTGCCTGCCTGACCTCTCTGGCAGGGTTGGTCAGGCTTGGCGGCCTTGATGTCTTTTCAGCAACTTTGCTGACAATAACAGGAAAAGGGCTTTTAGAAAAGTTAAACGAGCTGTGTTAAGCGGGAAGTACCCTATCACTAGACTTTCTAGGACTTCACTGCTTTACCAAGCACCCAGCCATTGTTCCCCAAAGCCCCATTCATCCTGGGTATCAGTTGTTTTCCATCCAGTGTCTTTCAGTGGGGACACCTGCTTCTCAGGTGAGTGACATAGTGCCTTCCCTGGGGCCCAGATGCTACCCAGCCCCTCTGCTGTATTCTCAGAGCACACAGAATGGAGGCACCGTCTTAATCCTGCCAAAGGGGAAGGCTGGAGTCCTTCTTTTGAAATCATCACCACCAGCATAACTTTCCTTTCCTCCACCCCACGTCACTATCCCAGAAGGGGAGCAAAGATACTGAGAGTACCCTTGGAAGTAGGAAGGGATTGTGAAGTTCCTCTGGTTTGTAGCATGTTCATTGACTGCACGCATTCAAAGTGAAGTTACCCCAAAGCAGTGTTATTTGAGTATTCATTCATCTTTGTTTAGGATAAGTACCAGATATGTGAATTATGCAGGTAACAACAAGTTCACTCGTCCTACTGGCCAAGCATTACATTTTGGAAACTCACAGGAGGAAAGTTGAAAGAACCCTGCTGATTACAGTGGAGTGGGAAGGATGATATGTAGTCAAAGCCTCTGATCTGCTTTTTCTGTAGCCCGTGAAATATCCCCCAAACACTTTCTGGTCAAGTAATATAATGATGGCAGTAAAAGGTACACCTGAGTACAATTTCCTGCTTCCTCATACCAAGAGTTTCTGCAACTGTTAATCATTATATCCCCTTATTACCCACTAACAAGTAGAGCCAAAACCTTCAGGGCCAAAACTTGTTTTGTGAAACACAAGGAAGTAAAAAAAAATAAAATCCAGTGACATGATGATGTCTTCAGCCTTGGTAGTCTAAAATGATGAAAATGGATGAAAGAGATTAAAGTTGAAAAGCATGCCAAGCACACCCAAAAACAAGTGGTATGATGATCTGCATAATAATGGTGGAGTTATATTTAATCATCTAATCTATGCTGGATTTATAATTTAGCCTTGTGATCCAGCTTTTGTTTTATTGTTTGAAAGATAGTTTTTTCTTCTGTCCTGCCTTTATTATTTTAATAAATAACTCAAGGCGGCGAACATGCCTAGTACTCCTTTCTCCTCCTATTTTCCCCACAACAACAACCCTGTGAGGTGAGCTGGGCTGAGAGAGAGGGACTGGCCCAAGGTCACCCAGCCGGCTTTCATGCCTAAGGAGGGACTAGAACTCTCAGTCTCCTGGTTTCTAGTGCAGCGCCTTAACTACTGGACCAAAGTGGCTCTTACTTTCTTTCAAACAATAAAATAAAAGCTGGATCACAAGGGTAAATTATAAATCCAGTGTAGATTAGATGATTGGGCAGCCAATGTTGGAAGCCTGTAAATATCAGTTTCAGCCCCAAACACATTTTGTTTCCTTCATTTGTTGCTGAAGGACCCATCAAGGTTACCAGTGATTTGTCAAATGCTATTCAAGCACCAAAACTCTTTGCCCTTTCTCTCAATTCTGGCCTCTCATAATGTGTGTGCGTGTGCGTGGTATGCATAGATGTATTATGTTGGTTTTCCAAATGAAATGTTGACCCAAATTAACCACAACACATAAGCTAGTAAATGCATGAATTCTGTGCAAAACAAGCTGAGTCCTTTGCCTACAGGGAGGCTGCACCTGTGGGGGTTACTTTTTTTAATGGGGCATCATGGGTTTTTGTTGTTATGTTGGTTTTAAGCTTGTCTGCCACCCAGTCACTGCTTACCTAACCCTAACAAATTAATAAAATGTAAGCTGCATCTATGAAATGCATAACAAGTGGCTGATTCTGTTTTGCTTACAGTGACCCGCTGGTGACTTTTTCCCAACCCCAGCAGGAAATACGTCAATTTTTCTTTTCAGCTCCTAAATCTTTATCACGACAAGCTGGCACTCCAGGTCTTCATAATTCTTGCTCTTACTGTTTTTCACTGCATGGCTTTATCTCAAAAGGTCTCATTCTCACAAACTCTCCCATTAAAGATTGTTTGGCTTAGGCTTTTGTTTCGTAAAGGTCACCCTAAGCTTTGTGGCTGGAAATGCCAATTACTTGTGAGGCATGTTGTGACCATCACAGAGTCATTCTGTAAAGGAATAACATCAAAACAATACAGGAGCACAGGTTTCCTAAGGAGATACTCAGCCGAGGGGGGAGCAACTCTTTTGGCCCTTGAGCACATTAAGAAATCTGAAAAGCTCCTACAGACATCACTACAAAATGGCTACCATAGGACTATTTCTTTAATAGTACGCTGAGTATGGAACTCAGCCTGCAAAAAGAAAATCAGATATTTAATTTCTAAATGACTTTGGGCACTAGAACCAAACCGTGCACTTCCCATTATTGAATACCCACTCCTGAATGTGATGATACTCTGAAGCAAATCTTTCCCCTACGGCACCCCATACCATTGTTGTTGTTAAGTCGTTAAGTCGTATCTGACCCTTTGTGATCGCATGGCCCACAGCACGCCAGGCCTTCCTGTCCTCCACTGTCTCTTGGAGTTTACTCAAATTCATGTTCATTGCATTGGTGATGCTATCTAACCATCTCATCCATTCCATAGTGACTCCACTCAAAATAAACCTACACTTACCTCCCACTCAATCCCCATTTTGACAATCACAATGAGGCACTAATACAACCATGCTGCCTTGCTGTGGTTCCCATGGAAAGTCCTCTCCAACACTCCCAGGTTTACCAGTCAGTTGCCTGTCCCTTTTTCTTTCTAATTTTAAAGGCAATTTCTCTGGAAACCAAAGCCTGCTGCTCTCCAGTGCTCCTTCTTCTTTCTTGCCATCATTACGAACATCTCTGGGTCAACGGACTGGGATCCCAGAAACCATCTGTGGAAAAGAGAGATGACTAGTGGTTGGAAGCCAGGTTCTGTCTCTCAAGTATTGAAAAACAAAATAATACAGGCAGGAAGGGCAGGAGGCTTCTGACCTGACAAGGGAGGTGCCAGGGTGCCAGAGTAGTCTCGCCATGGCAGGTCAGGCAAAGCAAATGGAGACATTGCAAAATTTGCCATTATCTGGAATTTTCAGGACAGGGTATGAGTTCAGGTTACAGCTGGGCTAGAGGTTTTTTGAGGGGGGCAGCAAATGTGTGAGCCGTTTGCCAGGGTGTTTGCTAAAGGCCAGCTAAAGTCATTTTGCTGCCTGAATGCAGCAAACTCTCACTTAGGTTACACATTGGTAGTGCCCAAGCAATCCCAAGGTATTTAGAGAGGTCAGGAAGAAAATCCCACAAATGTTTCTCCCCTTCTTTTGTTAAGAACATCAATAAGTATGCCTCTGAATTCTTCAAAGCGCTGCCTTTTTTCATGGCACCCCAACCCAGGCAGCCCTCTTATTCTGCCCGGTTGGCAAGCTGGCTGTGCAACCCAGCGAGGGGTTTGTCCTCAGGCTGTGAATTTGCAGAGGGGGCACTATTAAAAGCCAGCAATCAAGCAAAACACTGCAAGGTAGCCTAAGAAGAAGGGTGATTATCTACTCTTCTGCTTCACACATGAGCTTTGCTCACACTCATGTTGGAGATTACAACAAGACTGAACATTTAAACATACCACACTGGAAATGGCCCACAACCAGAATTGCGTGATTTTTCCGATTTTTGCCATTACGACATGACGGCCTTTTGTTTTGCTTGGAATTGCTCTGCTTCAAGCAAGTGGAAGTACTTGCCTCCTCACAATAATTCCTCATAATAATTCATATGGTGCTTAATTTCCCCTTAGAATCGGAGGTGATTGCTCAGAAGTAAGTCCCGTTAGCTCCAGTACAACTTACTCTTCAGAAAGTACATTTAGGACTGCTGCTTTCAGGAATGGTAGTTCAGCAACTGGAATTACTCCAACTGACTCCTGGGATTATGAAAATAGCGACCTTTTCACACTTTCCTGAATTAGTTTCTTCCTGGCTACCAGCATCCTGTCACTTAATTACTTTTAGTTCCTCACAGTTTCCTTTTGATTCTTCTACATTATTTATTTTATTTCTGCACATCCATAGAACTGGAAGTAAAAATTATTTTAAAAATTAATTCAAGTCCCTGTTGCCAATTTGTTTGTTTAGACTGTAGTGGAAAGAAGTGCCTT
This sequence comes from Candoia aspera, assembly GCF_035149785.1. Classification (NCBI taxonomy): domain Eukaryota; kingdom Metazoa; phylum Chordata; class Lepidosauria; order Squamata; family Candoiidae; genus Candoia; species Candoia aspera. Next base: position 164,520,607 of record NC_086153.1, on the reverse strand, counting down.
CTGCTATTTAGATTGATATTTGAAGGTCACCTTCTTCTTCTTGATCATTAAAAGCATTTCTGTCACCATTTACCTCATGTAAGCAGGATTGTCTAGAACAGTTCCCTGCCTTTACTGTAGAGAGTAAGAATGCTACTGTATATGCACAATTATGGCCAGCAATTGTCATGGGTGAGCACAAGAAATTCTGTGAACCACTAGCTCCTATTTAGAATTGCAATACTGTGCTTTACTACTCATCAGGGAAAACAAATTGAGTCTGTTGATCAGTTGCTATTCTTTAAGTCTTCCAACATAGCCATGTGTTTGTTCATTAGCTGGTTGCCTTCTGACCAGGAGCTTGCAACTATCCACCCTGCCAACAACTTTTCAGCCCCACCATTGCTCCTACATCACAATAAACATATTTCTTGCCCCGTGTATGATTTTCACTAATGCCAATTATTTTTGCAGTGGATTCTCAAATTGCCCAGGTTCCAATGGTGCATTCACTGGGATACCAACCCCCCACCCCCCCCAAAATCACATCCCTGAAGGGGCTGGGAAAACAGTTGAACATACATCCTTCTTGGTGGGTCCTGCCTAGTTCTTGAACTCAGATTCAGCCCCTGGACATTTCCCCCTCCCCACCTTCTTTCTCCCTGCCTCTCCTTTCCAGTGCTAACATCGTGGGGAGGGGGTCTCTTTCCACTGCATTTCTTACTGAACTTTCCTCTTCAATTTTTTTTTCCTTTCTTCTGCTTACCTACACCTCAGGACTTGCAGCAGAGGTAGACTGTGTGAAAGGAGAGCAAGAGGAATTTCCAGATGAATAGCACCTAATGCTGACAAAGAATTAATTCTTGTTTTCCTCCTAGCAGGTTTTCCCCAGGAAGAAAAGGATCAAAGACAAAGCAGGAACATAGGAGTGGCTCCAACTGGAAGATGACACGAAGGGATTATAATAGTTTCACAGTTTGATGTGTCCAACTCAGTGTTTCTCAACCTTGGCAGCTTTAAGATGTGTGGACTTCAACTCCCAGAATTCCCCAACCAGCTGGCTCTAACACTACTCTAACTAAATCGTATCTCTTACTATAATAACATATCCAGGACTATTATCAGAAACACCAATAAACAAAGATATTAGGAAGTATTTCAGATTAACACAAGTTTCAGTTAGTGCAAATAAATGATTTATGGCAATAATCAGGAAATAATAAAAAGATGGAAGATAAATATCTGTACTCTTTCAAAATTTTAAAATAAGATGCATAGAAATGGAAAATATGTTACAGTAGAAGAACAATGGCTGTTACTTTGGGAAAAATGGTTAGGCATATGGCAATGAAGAAAAACACCAAACATCATCTTGTTAATATTTTAAAAAAGGTTTATAATATGAGCCCTGATCAAGGTTAGCTACAACAGGAGCTGGAAGTGAAAAACGTTCTTATTTATTTAGAGAGTGCCCAGTTATTGGAATTTGGTGGGGAAAGAAAGGTCTTAGATAAGATCAAGGAAATAGCAGAGTTAAGAAAGCTATCTCTTAGGGAATGAAGGTTCCCACATATGTTTATTTTGGCTTTGGCTAGAATTGTTCTAAGTGCTCCTTGGAAATCAACAAGTACAGCATCCTTGACAGACTGGAAGAGCAACTCTGAGCAAAGCTTTACTTAACAAATGGAGAAACCACTGGACACAAAGTGTTGTGTTCCCTGGTCTATTATTTTCTGCTGTTTCTAATGTCGTGTGCTGCCCATAGTCTTTATGGAGTTGGACAGCCTTATGCATTGACTAATACATAAAATAAAAAAGATGGAAGGTGAGTAGATAGGTATTTATTTACAAAACTCTAACATGTAGATATCTAGGATTATGAGCATCTTTCTTCATTACTATGTTATGAGTTCTACATAGTTACAGTATATTAAAATCTATTTTCTTTTTCAATCACCACAAAACACATCTGAAAAGCCCTGGGAAGACACTGTAGAACAAACTGAATGCACAAATTGGGAAATGACATTGTTGAATACTCCATGCAAAAATGAGCATTTTGGATGGCAGATATAAAGGACTCTCTGTAGCACTTAGACACAGTGCAGAATGGTGCTCTCAGTCAATTAGCGCTCTAGTGGCAAGACTGCCTGGCTGCCCTGGTCCATGTTACCTGGAAGTTTCTTAAATGACTATCTTAAAACCACCTTTTAAACTGCTAAGCGTTGTGCCTTAGCCAGAGGGTTACTCCTCAGCCACAGTTCTCACGCATGTGCTCACTATCACCCACCTTCCCACCATCACTGTTGGTTGCTATAGACCTAAATAGCAAGTGAGCAATCTAATCATAGATTTTAGTTATCATATATAATGGCCCTTAGTCCATCCTTTAAATGTGAATAGAGCTGATTTCCTCTGCTTTGCCTGAACTTGCCTAATACATACAATCTTGACAGTCCCAAGGCACATAGAGAAGACTGGCAGGAAGGAACATAACTCTTTCCTGACTTTTTTTTCACAGAAGCGTACACGTTTGTGAGCCTTGTTTGTGAGCTCAAGAAACTACCACACAGAAAACCTTGAGTTTTTAGTTTGCTTCAATGCAAATTAAGTTTCACTGCATAAGCTTTGTTTCCCATTGAGATAACATGTGTGTGTGCAGGCACTTACACATACACACACTGGCCATCTCTCCTCTTTTGTACACCCACTGAAGGAGGAAAAGAGAATGTGAAATCCTAGCTTTGCTGCATTTTTAGATTATTATTCTTATATTTATATTCCACCTTTATTTTGTACAACTCCAGGCTGCATACATAATGCTCCTGCCTCCTATTTTCCCCACAACAACAACCCTGTGAGGTGGGTTGGGCTGAGGAAGAGGGACTGGCCCAAGGTCACCCAGCCGGCTTTCATGCCTGAGGTGGGACTAGAACTCTCAGTCTCCCAGTTTTTAGTTCAGCACCTTAACCTTTATACTAAACTGGGTTCTCACTCTTATAGGAATCTGGATGGGATTCACAATTCTACAAAATTGTGCTGCTCTTCTTCCATGAATCTTCTCCATACCATCCTGGGCAGGTAGAATTAGACATTTCTTGTTGGCATTATTAGCCCAGTCTGACATCCCTGTATCCATCTTCCAGGTATGCAGGGCTCCATTTACCTCTACAGGTGGAGGCAAAAGTGAATTCCTTTTTGACCCTTTTGGTCCTTGTGGATCAGAATGCCTATTCTCTGCATATTAGTTAGCACAAGGCATGCCAATTTTTTTTAAAACTGCTTATAAAAAATGAAGTTCAAATATTTTTAAATCTTACCTCATGTTCCTGATTAAATTGAAGTACATTTGAGGTGGGTTTTTCCCCCCTCCTTCATGGTCCTTATTTCTCAATTAAAATGCTTCCTTTTGTAAAAAGATATCTCATTTTTTAATATTTGATTAATAAAAGGTGAATAATTTGTTCACTATGGAATGAAATGTGGCTTAACATTGCAATAAGAGTCCAATCAGCTGCATGTCCTCCTCCTTCCTCTGGGGTTGGTTCCAGTTGGCGTTGATGGCAGGGAGAGGTCCAGCCAGCATCCCCTACTTTGTGGGGTGCCTCAGGGCTTGGTTCTCTCCCCTCTCCTATTTAACATCTACATGAGGCCACTGGGGGAGGTGATCCAACAGTTTGGGGTTAGGTATCATCAATATGCTGATGATACCCAGCTTTATACAGTATCTCCACCCCAGGCCATCTGAGTGATGCCATGGATGTCCTGTCCCAGTGCCTGGAGGCTGTAAGGGCCTGGATGGGGTGCAATGGGCTTTGACTCAACCCAAGCAAGACTGAGTGGCTTTGGGTATGTGGGCCTTCCGTTGACAAGGTTTTTCCATTGTTGGTCCTGGATGGAGTGGCACTGCCCCAGACGGACCCAGTGCACAATCTGGGGGTCCTTGTAGACTCACGGCTCCTGCTTGAAAAGCAGGTGGCAGCCGTGGCTAGGAGGGCCTTTGCACACCTTCGGGTTGTGCGCCTGTTGTGCCCATTCCTGGACTGCGAGGCTTTGTTCACATGCTCTCGTGACCTCCCGTCTGGATTACTGCAATGCGCTCTATGTGGGGCTGCCCTTGAAGAGCATTTGGAAGCCTCAACTGGTACAGAATGCAGCTGCACAGGTAGTAAATGGTGTCAGATATTCGACACATGTAACACCATTACTACATGAGCTGCACTGGTTGCCAGTGTGCTTCCAGGTGCAGTTCAAGGTGCTGGTTGTCACCTTTAAAGCCCTTCATGGCTTGGGACTGGGTTATCTAAGGGACCATCTTCTCCCAGTTGTTTCTACCCGTCCAGTGTAGGTTGGGTATATCTATGGGTTCCATCAGCCAAGGAATGTTGGTTGGCGGGGACTAGGAGGCGTGCTTTCTCTGCCATAGTGCCTGCCCTCTGGAATATTCCCCTTTAAGAGATAAGGATGGCCCCGACCCTGTTGGCCTTTCATCAGGTGGTGAAGACCTGGTTATGTGCCTGGGTCTGGGGCCCCAAATGTGTTAGGGGCCCCGTTTCTTGCCTATATTAACATCCATGCATTGTTTACTTGGTGACCATATATATTTATTTTGTACTTTTAATTGTTTTAATTATTTTAGCTTATTTATTTATTTATTTATTTATATTTCAAATGTCTGTCACCGCCCATCTCCCCCAAAGGAGTATAAACATTTTATAGTTTTTGTGATTGTAAGCCGCCCAGAGTCACTTGTTGAGATGGGCAGCTATAGAAATTAAATAAATAAATAAATATCATAATGATTTGCTGAGTTCTGCTTCCATGGAAGTGTCTACATTAATAAGCTATTCCTGACTTCTGGTGGGAATATGGTGGACTGAGCAGCTGTGCCCACGAGCTCCGCGGGCAGAACTGGCATTGTGGCAGTTTCTTCAGGCTCAGGCTGGTTTCTCCTGTAGCCCAGAGTATTTTTCCGGATTAAGGAAAATGCTTGGAATTGACCCATTCATCCTCTGGATGGCGAGTTGCAGCCAGGAGATCATGGACAGTGTGTGCGATCGACAGGTAAGACTTCACCAGGAGGCTGGGATTTCACCATTTCTGAGCTGTGCTGCAGCCCTTAAAGGGGCATTAAGTCCAGCCACCCCATTTCTAAAGCATCCAATTTACTTTATTTTAAAGTTTTTGTACCCTAAGAGAGGCTTTCTACGGTAAGAAGAAGTGGACTCTCTTGGTGCTTATCATTATTTCTGGATTAAATTTTTAAAATCTTTTAAATTTTTGGCTTGTTTTCCCATTTTAAGACTAAGGAGAACTGAGAATAAATAATTGCCTCCCTGTTATTATTTCTGTACTGAATTTGAAGGATTCAATATTTTCCTACATGTTGAATTTGTTGTTTTGAATTTCTAACCCTCTGTTCACATTCCCTGAGAGCTGCTTGTTAGCACACTTTCCCTTGTTTCAATTTCATTTGGAATGTTTTCACTAACTCATTAACTCCTATCCACACAAGTCAAGTATCTAGGGGGTGCCATAATCTACTGCCTGAAACATGGAGGATTTCAAGGAGATTCTTTCAGAGTTCCATTGTGAGCTTAAGCAGACCTTCAAAGAGATCTTTTCAGATTGCTGTCAGGCTATTCTGCAGAATATTTGGGACATTGGGGAAGATATTATTTCTAAAGTGTGTCATCTGGATGAAGATGTTACAGAAAAAGATGACGATTCTGACAAGAATGAAGATCTTTCTACTGACAGAAAGACTGAAGTAATGCCAGACAAAGACTACATTTTGGTGCTGAAGGGGTTAAAGCAACAATCTGAGCTGCAGATTACAAGAAGAGCTGTTTTTCTGAGGGAATGTTATGGGACAGAAGAGAATCTGCTTTGTGGGAGGTTTTTTGCTGAGAAGTCTGAGTTTTTAATGGGGGCAGTTGGGCTGTTTGATTTTTGCAAGAAAAATGCCTTGGGTGTAATGTCTTGGTATATTTTGAAGTGGGGTAAAAATTTAAGAATGTGTAATTGGATTGATAATGAGGCTATTATGATTTCATTTCTCTTTAATGATTTGGATTAAGATTTACTGGACTTTTTAAAGGTTTGTTTGATTTGTAAGATTTATAAGGTATCTATAAGATATAATAATAATAGCTTGTTTTTTAGGTTTAATAGGGTTAAGGTTGCTGTAGTGTTATTAATTATAAAAGTAGACAATTTATATGTTTTTATAATTTGATTTTTATTATAGCAGACAGAAATATATAGAATAGTGGTAGGAAGAAAATAATTAAATAAATGTTTTATGGGGGAGGGAAGTTGATTTAGAAATTTATATATATATTTCTTTTATATATATATATAAGGTGAAGGAGCAATTGCATTAGTGATTTGTATATGTGCTAATGGAAGGATTTATAGAAATAATGTGATCTTGGTTTGATATAAAGTAAGGGATTGATTATGGAAATTGCTGTATATTCTTGCTGTTGAAAGTCAGAAGTCACTTCTTTATGTAATTTTCAAAATTCTTTTTTCTTGTGTTTTACACTTTTTTAGTTTTTCTTTTTTCTTTTTGTAGTTTTTGCTTTCTTGTAGCTTTTATCTTTGTTTCAAACTCAGTAAAACTCTTTAAAAATATTAATAAGCTATTCCCTCTGAGAGGCTGATGAGCAGCACCCTTGCAGAGCCTGCAAAGACTGAAAGGCTCAGCTGCTGGACATGAGCCCGTCTGCTTTGTCACAGAAAAACAATGATTACTAACATTACAAATCTATAATAAAATCGCTAAGACTTGTCATTCTTTCTTTACTTCGGTGCCAACCTAGCATTTGTCTTGTTGGAATGACCCTGACTGGAAACTTTACCAACTGAAGCCAGTTGTATAAATGAAACAGCATCCTGTATGTAAGAAATATGTCATTAGTCTAGAGATAAGTCACATCTTTTGGACTCATGTTTTACTTTTAGTTACATTAACCCCAGGAGGCAGGCACTGTATGACCAGTTTCATCCTAGGAGTATGACATAGTTATGGTGACCATATTTTCTTCAAAAAAATAAAGGACAAACCTGAAAAAGGGGCAAATCTGAAAGCAGTTCATAAGGATAAAACATTTTAATTCTTTATGCTTATAACTTTGCTTTACAAAGGTAAATTCAAGAGCAAAACCCAGAAAAACTTTACAAAAAGTTTTCTAGGAAAAATGTCTACAAACAGTATATGTAAATTTATTTTAAAATGACAATTCAATTTCCATATTTTTCACATGAATGTGAAAGACTGTGCATTAGGTGGTGCCATTTGTACAGTAAAAGTTAAATGACCAAAATAAAGAACAAAAGTGAGTTTTTGAAAAATAAATCTATAGGACAGCTTTCTGAAATATGAAACCATTAATAGACAGCTAGGACCACTGAATGGAGTAGAGCTTAACACAGCGAAAGATGCACACAGAAAAAGAATATTATCTAAAATAGCATTAATGAGCACGTTAGAGAAATACAGGTTATTGATCTTACACACTTAGCCCACCCAAGCATAAAGATTTACACGCTTAGACAAAGTAGGTTCAAAAATAAGTAAAAATAGTCTTACTGATTTATTTGGTCCAGCTACATCCATCTCGGAAGAAAAGTTGATTTTTCTGGTTCTTCTTTCTGTTCCCTAAACTTAATTTACCCTCAGCCCCCATTGCTGCTGAAGGCTGCATGGAAAAGGGGGAAACTCCTTCCCTACACCCACTGCATGGCCCAAGATGAAAGAGCAGCATGCTGCATCCTGCTTATCCAATGGAGGAAGGAGGAAGACTAAGGAACGTGGGAGGGACAACAAACAGCTTCCTCTGGAAGCACATAGAGAATTTGCATCCTAGAGCAAACTCATCCACATGCTAATGAGGCATGCTGATTTGCTGGGACCTCCAACAAAATAAAGGACTGCCCTTTATAATAAAGGACTTACGGTCACTGTAGACCAGTATTTCTCAACCTTGGCAGCTTGAAGATGTGTGGACTTCAACTCCCAGAATTCCCTAGCCAGTGTGGCTGGCTGGGGAATCCTAGGAGTCAAAGTCCACACATCTTCAAGTTGCCAAGTTTGAGAAACACTGCTGTAGACATAATATAACATCTGTATCTCTATGGCCTGAGAGCTTAAGGGAAGGTGGACTGCATATAACATTCTGATAGATTCCATTTATTCCTTCCTGCAACCACTGAGCACCAGGATCTGGATAGCTCCTAAAGCTAATGCGCTGTGTATAGTACAGAAGTCATCTAAAGCGCAAAGGTCTATGTATACAGTTCCTGATACAGGGTTCCAACCTCATCGAATAACATTTGGCCTCCTATCTCTGATAAGTCCCAGTAAAGATTTTTCCTGGTTGTCGATGTAAAAACACCACACAGGATATACACTGTTTAAAAACAGAGACATTTCCCCTACTTCCAAGAGGGGTGGTGGTGGAAAAAATGTGTTCAATTTTTATATTATTGTTGTCAGGGATACTAATAATGTATTATCAGGATATTGACTATTTCCAATTGACATCAGTAATCACCTTTTAATTAAGCCTTGTTACAAATAGAGTTGAAACGCATAAACAAAATCAAAAGAATAGCAACTACTTTACATCCTCTGTTAAGTTATAGCTTCTATCCTACTTGTAAAATAATAGCAATAAACGATGACAAATGTCTTCATCGCTATACATTCCAGAGATAATGCCGATGGTAAGGATCCCTAATCACTTCAGATGAACTGAATTGATCAGGTGCTGGGAAGGACGGATTCCTGGCCATACAGATGGCATCAGGAAACTCAGAATTCTTGCTTGAGGGACAGTGACATTTACTTTCTTCCTGTGTTTAGCTCTTGTCTGAGCAGCAACGCCCCATTCAGTTTCATGAACAGGCTATATTTGGTGTAACTTCCTTTCAGTCTGGAGCAGAACAAGGATCACAGCACTGAACGGGAGAAGGGATATACAACCACCGCAGCTTTGTTTGGGAGAACTGCCCAGGGCAAACTGGCAGGTAAGGAAGCTTGTGTACATAATTTGTGTATTTGGAAGAAAGGCAGTGCTGGAATTTAAAGTGGACAGAGCTTTCTTGTGCCTTCGCTCAGATTAATACAGATGAGAACGTGACAGATCTGGCCAGAAAATAAGAACGGATTAGGGATTTGTAGGAGATATGCACATTAAGAGCCTTCATCCATGAAATCAAGTTTCTAGATGAGGCTGACATTTGAGGACAAATCAGTGGGACATGTCTCTTTATAGACATCCAAAAATCAGAATTACGTTGGAAATCAGCCATTTGATAAAGATACTTTAGAAAAAGAGCCGGATTAGGAAGAAAGTCATATTCCTGAGCCTTTCTCTGAATCTGAAATTTGATTGCAACTTTTGATAGTTTTTAAAAAAAGGGACTTTGATTTTTCTCTGTGTGTGCATGCATGCGTGCATGCGTTTTAAATTAAAACTCCAGAATATTTGCAAGTTTTGCTGTATTTGGCCCTGCCTTTGGAATTATCGCTTTGATAGATTTGATTTCTCTTCTAAAAATTTTCTCATCCGTAGTTTTTGTAGGATGTTGCGACATAATTTACTCACAGCTAACAGTGGGATTTCCTCCCAACTAACAGTGCAGTTTTATGAAATTTTACTCAGATGTAAGCTTCCTTGGTTTCAATGGGCCTTACTCATGATGATTAACTATGCTTAGAAATGCAGCTGGAGTAATGCATACAACTGCAGATTAAATAACTAAATTTTACTTACTCTACATCTCTTTTATACTTACAACAAAGGCCATTGTGACTAAAAAAGTTTCTCCTAAGCAGCATCCTAGAAATATATCTGTGGAGAGAATGGTTTAGACATCTTTATAGAAATCTAGACGCTTTGCACTGAATGTGTTGTTTGACAGACAGACAGACAGCATATTTCTTCTTGTCCCTGTGAGTCAAGGGTAGGCTTTTGTTGCTCTTCCATGATCATCAATCCTAATCACATTTGGATGGCCATATGTTGCCACCCTCCCCCCACCCCTATAAAATAACTCAGTTGCACAGGTGAAAATTATCTGTGTTTTTATTGCAGAAAAAAATGAGAACACTGACTGGGAGGGGAAGTCCAATTATTACTATGTTTTACTGACTAGATTTTCATATTTGTTTAATGAACTGGATGAGGATAAATGACTGTTTGGTACTGAAGGTTTACATTGTGTGAGACACTGGGAAGTCAGCCAGGTGAAACCAGAGGAATTGTGACTTATCACAAAAATAACTATTTCCTTTTGAGATGCATCAACAGAATGCCTTTCATTTTAGAAGCACAAGGCTTAAATTTAATAGCTTTTTCTCCCTACAGCTCTCAGCGTGCTTTCTGAGGGTTTGAGGGCAATAGTTCTTTGCTATTGCTCTGGATACTAAACTGAGGCACCTCTCAGTACAAAAATCAGCACCATGTGAGAAGTCACGGAAATAGGAATAAAAATCATCAGTCCCTGAGGTTGTAACATATGACAATGGGTGTTTGGCCTGAGCAGTCAAGCCCATTTTTATAAACCAGCAAGATACTTACATCATATAACTGTCTCCAAATTCCGAAGGGCATTAACTCTAGCTTGTTACAGTGCTCTCCCCACAGCAGTTTTGGAGGGCTGGTACAAAAAAGTTCCATATGAGCTGAGATTGTGTCCCTGTGGACAAGGGGCTGTTGAAACTACAGCTCATGTCCTGCTATACTGTACCTTCTATAAGGACTCATGGCCCCATTTTATAACTCCCTATTTGATAAAATACCCAGGAAATTCTGATCTTTTTTATGTACAGCTGTTGCTATCTGATCAGTATGATTCAGTTTCTTTGAACATGGCTTAATTTTGTTATACTGTACTGTCTGTAAAATTAGGCAGACTTTGATTGCCCACTGATCGCACCATTAATATTATCATGTTTAGTTTTATTTCATTTTAATGCATTTTTCTTTGTATTTGTACCATTTGTATTTTATTTGTAATTCTTGTCTGTGACCGTAATGAAATATTGATTGATTGTTATCATACCAGAGATGGCAGAGCATTAAGCATATCTCTGGGTCAGCTTTCTCTTTCCACAGTGGCAAACCAGATGCCAATGTGAAGACTGCAAGACTAATGGCACCCTCCTCTTCCTCAACTAATGGCAACTGGAAGCTTACTATTTTTAGTACTGGGGTTCATATCCTTAACCTCCATGAATTTGCATTTGAAAGCTACTTAAAATGGGGACAATCATTATCACTGGTGGCAGCAAATTCTATAGTTTTACTATGTAGTGTGCGTAAAGAACTCCCTTCCCTTCCCTTCCCTTCCCTTCCCTTCCCTCCTTCCCTCCTTCCCTCCCTCCCTCCTTCCTTCCTTCCTTCCTTCCTTCCTTCCTTCCATCCATATGTCCTGACATTTTCAATACTCAATTACATTGAGTGCCACTGGTTCTTATGAGGGGCAAACAAACACAAAGTTTATTTCTTTTCTCTAAACCATGCCTACTTTTACATACATTGATTATGTTCTCCATTATTAGTCCTTTTTCTTATACTAAAAAGTCCCAGATTCTGTAAACACCTATGAAAGAACAGGTGTGTGACCTCAGTGTTTTCCTGCCTTCACCTCATTCATCTGAGACCCAAGGAATCTTGGGGGTCCACTGGGCATCATGTGGCCTGTGGCAGCTAGTCTTTCCTGAACAGGGATGGCCTGGCCACAGTAGTCCATGCTCGGATAACTTCTTGTATAGATTCCTGCAGGGGCTTTATCTGGATCCATTCCTGGAGATGAGACAGAGGCTGCAGCTGATGTTTGAAGGATGCTTTAGATGGTTTTGGACTTTAGTACTTAACACTACACTTAATATGTTTCTGCCCCAATATTAAGATCTATGATGTGGATTTTTTTGCTGCACTTTTTCTACTTTTTTGTAAAGCACTTTTTATGGTTTCTTTCCTCTTTATGACAATGTATGTATCTCCATCTGTATTATTTTTTTTCTTTTTTGTTATTAATTAAAACACAATAAATAAATAAATAAGTAATTAAGTAAGAGGTGGATAGGAAACTCACTTCAGGATCTAATGGCTGGCCAAAATGCATTATCTGGGATGGGGGACAAGGCCTTCCCTTTCATAATACAATAGCTTGAAAAAGCCCTTCCCCCCAGGACCAGGCTGGCTCCCACAGTTTGTTGTTCAGCAGCCCCAGGTGAATACTTGGTTTTCTATTTGAGCATTTGACATTCTTGAATGTCCCTCATGAAAATCTGCATTTGTATTGTTCTGTTTTAATCCTGAACAGTTTTCTGCCCTGTTTTTATTGTGTTTTATTTAAATAAGGAAGTAAATCCCACTCCCACCCCCAAAAGTCTTCCATTCTTTGATCATTCTGGTTCTTTTTCACATCTTTTCCAGTTTCATAATGCTGTTTCCAAAGGGCACAGAAACTAGCTAAAGGTCAGTTTGACCCATCTCAGCATGTTAGATGATGCAAGAGGGTGCGGCTCTATAGGGTAATTCCCTGTCCTCCATAAGGGCCAACAGTTGCATTATCAGCTCCCCTGTGCATGGCTCGCATCTGTTCCTGCATGGACAAAGGCAGTCTAGTCAAAATGAAGTAGGAAGCCATTGCTTCCTGCCTTGCTCCACGTGGACTTGCCATCCTGCCTTTTCCCTTAGCTGAAGAAAGGTAGGATGTCTGAAAAGGTTGAATCTGAGATAAAAAGACACATCTTATATCAAAATATTTCCCAGCCCCAAGTAAGTCTAAATAGGTCTTCTGTATCTTGTTGTCTTGCCCTTTCATTGTTTGATCCTCACCTTTCTTTGTCCAACTACCTCTACGTTTGGAGCAGATACCCCTGAAGAGAAAACTATATCTGTCATCCACTTCCTCACAATTACATCTTCCCATATCACTATGATTTCTTACATTATGCCATCGCTATTTTCTAAATGAACTAAACATCTGTTCTGTATTGCTATAGCGTCCTTGAGATTATTGTTGGGAGCCACCCAGAGTTATGCTCTAAGGTGGGCGGCCATACAAATCTTTTAAATAAACAAATAAATGCCCCCTGGGAATATGCTACTCTATCATTTTTTTTCCTTGAAGGTGGAAAAGAAAAGAGGAGCAGACATCAACTGCATTTCAGTTTAAATCTCTGGGTTTAACATCAACAAGCATGGGAATAAGGTGGAATGCTTAGACACCCAACATGACCATGAGGTGAAACAGAAGGACTCGAAGCACACCTTCTGAGCCCAACTTTCCAGGAAGAAGGCAAGCCATGAAACACATCCTTCAATGGCTTATCCAGGCAAAACTGCTTGTTAGTCTGATGTCAGTTTCAATTTAACCAAAATCTGTCTATAGAGTATACTTCTGTACATGGCTGCCACACTGGAGTTTTCAAGAAAGCATACTACAAAAATGCAAAGTAGGATTAATTAAAAATAAATAAAAAAATAAAAAAATGCAACAGGGATATCAGACACAACTATATGGGAGACAAGGAAAGCTTATATGAGAGGAATCTTAATAAGGACTTGCAAAGAATCAGGAAAAAAAACCATAACAGATGGAAATCACAGAAAGAATTAGAACAGTTTAATAAAACCAGTCCAGGTCAACCAGCACTGAAAGAATTAAATAAAGTTAAACAACAATTGAATTTATTGGAAATGGCAGAACTCCAAAAGAAGATAAAATATGCCAAACAAAATCAGTTTGAAAATGCAAACAAAGCAGGGAAACCTGTCATATCACATCAGAAAAGAGAGAGAAAGAAGGATGATAACAGCAACAGAGAAAGAGAACAAACTGTTAGGGAAGATGGGAAATAGCAGAAGAACTTGCAATTTTTTTCCTGCAATATTCCAGGATAAAATAGACAAAGGAAATTTGAAAACATATATTCAATACTCAGAGCCTAAAGAATTTATTGAAGAACTTAGAGAAATATTAAGCAAATTTAATAACAACAATTTATTAATTTTATATGCCCTGTGACTCCCAGCAACTCTGGGTGGTTTACAACTGTTAAAAACATTTAAGAACAAAAAAAATACAACCCCCCCCCCCCCACAAAAAACAGCACAAGACAGAACAACGATGGCAAAGAAAACAAACCTGGAGGGGAACACAAAGGAGGAAAGGAGAGTCAGTCATCTGCACCAAAGGCCTGGGCAAAGAGCCAGGTCTTCAGGGACCTTCAAAATACCAGCAGGGTGGGGGCCTTTTGAATTTCGGGGGGAACCTCATTCCAGAGGGCAGGCGCTGCTACAGAGAAAGCACATTTCTGGGGTCCCAATTGTATCAATAGGTGGAACTAAGTGGTAGAGTCAGGAGGACAGGTTGAGGACGCATACCCTCTGCTGGGAAGTATGGCCTTTGGCCCTGGAAGTAGTTTATTCTATTCAACAAGTAGTTAGAACAGGAGGGAGTTGTTAGCTAATAAAGACATTTAGTATAAATGAACCTCCAACTCATTATAATTGGAAGAGACTTTGAAACACCGATAGGTGGCATTGTTTAATTTGTACATGTGTCACCTCTTTTGTGGGAGCTGCATTGGTTGCCAGTTTGCTTCCTGGTCCAATTCAAGGTGCTAGTTATCACCTTGAAAGCTCTTCATGGATTGGGACCGGGTTATTTGCAGGACCGCCTTACCCCAGTCACATCTACTTGGCCCACCAGAGCAGGGAGGCAGGGTATGTTGCAGGTCCCTTCAGTTAGGGAAGTACATCTAGTGGGACCAAGGAAAAGGGCCTTCTCCACAGTGGCTCCCTTCCTGTAGAACATCATTCCCCCAGAGATAAGATTGGCCCCTCCTTGCTCCTTTTCCAGAGGGCCCTGAAGATGTGAATTTGTCAGCGGGCCTGGGGACCCCAGGTCACTTTGGAGCTAATCTAGTGATTAATTTGAATGTGTTTGCTGCTGCCGTGGGGGGGGTGTTTTGTTTTTATGGATTTTAATTCTGTAAGCCACCTGGAGTCACCGTGTGTGAGTTGGGTGGCCATATAAATTTGTTTAATAGATAAATAAATCAATGGAACTCAGAGCGCCAACCCTGCCAGATACAACTGGCCAGGCAGGTGCTATGGGAGACAGGCAGTCCCTCAAGTAACCAGGCTCTATGCCATGGAGGGCTGCACAGGTAGCAACCAGCACCTTGAATCACACCCGGAAGCAAACTGGCAACCAGTGCATCTTGCAAAGCAAAGGAGTTACATGGACATACTGAGGCATGCCCACCACTGCTCATGTTGCTGCATTCTGGGCCAGCTGAAGCTTCCAGGTGGTCTTCAAGGACAGCCCCATGTAGAGCACATTGCAATAAACCAGCCATGAGGTGATCAGGGCATGAGCAACTGTCCGAAGGGCAGAAATTTATAACAACTCAAGAGATTAAAGAAGCAATAAAGAAAGTTAAAATTGGTAAGGTGACCAGCCCAGATGGGCTGACAGCACTATATTTCAAAAAGCTAGAAGAGGAACTAGCAGAATCATTACTGAAGACAATGAATGAAATTGAAACAACAAAAACAATACCAAATACATGATAGAAGGCATGTATAAAAAAAGGGAACAACCTGAAGATACCTCAGTAATATAGACCAATTTCCTTATTGAATGTTGCTTACAAGATATTCACTATTGTATTAGCTGAATGTATGAGGAAGTACATCCCCAAAATTATACACAGATCAGACAGGTCACATTCCAAAAAGATGAAAGACAGCAGCAGATTTTTCATAAATGCACTAGAATTCACCAACACTGAGAAAAATAAGACAGCAGTAATACTGTATTTCTGAATGCAGAAAAAGCTTTTGACCACTTGGAACAGACTTTTTTTTACTAGAGGTCTTAAACTCTCAGAGTCCCTTTTGGGAGATGGGCGTTGATAAATTTGATTAATAAATAAAATAAATTAATAAATAAACACAATGCTTCCCAGAGAAGAATTCAAAACATGGGTGGAGAGCAACAAACAGCAACGATTACGGTGAATGGAACCCTCTCCAGAAGCTTTTCAATTAGCAGAGGCACAAGGCCAAGGTATCCACTCTCCCCATTTTGATCTGAAATTGTTCTGGAAGTCTTGGTGAGCAAGATCTGAAAAGATAAACAGATAATCAGAATCAAAATTCAAGGAGACGAATACAAGATAAAATGTTAAACAGATGATGTAGTATTAACAATTATAAAACCACAAAACTATACAATTGATGAAAGTAATCAAAGATTTTGGTTGCTTTTCCAGATACAAAATCAATGAAAAAAGCCCACAACAAAATAATAAAGCGTTTAACTTCCAAGGCGGAAAAAAGTTGTGAAAAAAGAGACTGGTTGTAAGACAACAAAAGTCCAATATTTAGGACTTTACTTGACAGGACGCAATAAAACATATTTCAAAATGATTATAACGAACTATGGAAAGAAATAAAGATCTTGAAAGGTGGAAAAGCTGAAAAGTTTCCTGGCTAGGACTTATGGGTAAGTTTCAAAATTTTGCAAGACTTAAAGAGAGGTGGAATAGCTTTTCCCAATCTCAGATTATATAATAGAGCAAGCTGTCTATGATAGATAACAGAATGGATAAATTTTCCTAAAAGCAGAATTATCAACTATAGAAGGAGCAGGTTTTGCCAATGGACTTCCCAGATATATATGGTATGACAAACAAAAGAAGACAAGAATTTGAAAGGACATGTAAGAGAAAATCTGTTAAAATTTGCAATTCCTTAAACGCAAGGGTAAGTCCAACCATTTCACCTCTAGCATCACTGTCAAATGCTTCCTATGTCAAGGACTATTACAATAAGAAAGATCTGATCACATATGCCAATATGATACATCTCCTAATTTTACCTTATATTACTCTACAAACTTTTCCATGTAATACTTGCATTTGTAATTTCTATGTATCTTTCTTTTTTCTCTTTAAAATGACTATTTAAAAAAAAACTGCTAAGAAGTTAAAGAAACATAAGAAATTTGCCCATTTACCCTGACCCATCTTCCTGACCCATTGTAATGAGAAATAGGAATAACCTTGAGAAACAGGAGGAAGAGCCGCAACCAAGATAATGGTCAGATAAACGAAATCTGAGTCCAAGGCAGAAATGTAGTTTGAATAAGTGTCTCAGACATGACCCTCCCTCATTCTGTAACCTTATAGTAAAAGTAGTATCAGCATTCATAATTCTGGCATCCTAGTCTGGTCTTCCTTGAAGGGCTGACATTGATCTTGCAAGTTTGAATGCGCTTCCCCACTGAGCCTCCAGGCACCAAGACAGGACCTCCATAGCAGCACTTAGTTGGCCTGGGGTGGAGATATAACGCTGGGTATCATCAGCATTCATGGGGTGAAGTATTATCAGTATACGTTGATGATACTTCATCCCATGCCACCAGATAACTTCACCCAGCAGCTTCATGTAGATGTTAAACAGAAGAGGAGAAAGTACTAAACCATGTGGCACCCTGCAAACCAGGGGCCCAGTGGAGGACCTCTCCCACCTAATAAACACTGCCTGGAACCAGCCCCAGAGGAAGGAAGAGAACCAGCACAATATAGTGCCACCCACACCCAACCCCCGGAGCTGTCCTCTTTCAGGTCTCACACACACACACGCACACAGTTGCTAGCTGAGGAAATCAATTTACTCAAGGCTCAGCACACAACAGCAGACAAGGGAAGACATGTAAATCAATAAAGTCTCTTGGAAAGAAAACTTTTGCTTTCAACAGGAGCATGCAGAAGAGTAGTTACAATCTAGTCCAAAGCTAGACACACAAATTCCCACAGTAGAAGAATGGATGGTAAATTAATAGAACTGGCAGAGATGGCAAAACTGACAGCATTGATAAGAGGAAACATTTGGCTGGATTTGTTTCTACATGGAAACAGCTCCTGGACTTTCTGCTTGTACCTGAAAAAAATGTAATTTTGATTTTGGGTTTTGATGATTAAGTTCTTATAGATTATAGAAATGTTTACTAAGGTTTGATTTAGAGTAAGAGATTAATGCATAATGCATTGTATTTGTATCTGTGCTGGAGAAGGTTGGAAGTCACTCTGTATTGCTTTCTAACTATTTCTGCACTTTTTAGTTTGTCTTTTAGTCTTTTCTTCAATCTTTTCTATATTTTGTATTTTATCTGTATTCTGAAACTTCAGTAAAGTTTAATAAAAAAAAAAATCTAGTCCAAAGTTCAGAGAGCCAAGTCAGGTTTGTCAGTCAGTCCAAGGTCAGAGTTTCACAAGCAGGATTCACAGGAATGACACACCAGAGCAGGAAATCAGATGGTTGTTTCCAACAGAGAAACATGGGTCAGGGTTGCCTCTTAAATCAGGCCGCAGCAGCTGTCTTCAATTAAGAGAGTTACTCCCTCGTTTGGCAAAGAGCCTCATTGGGTGTCTTTGTTCTGCTCTCTGCTCTACTTGCCGAGTCCAAGGGCTTGGAGGCCATACATCATCATCTGACTGCTCCAGCTATTCTGATAGTGCCTGTATTTGATCAGTCTCAGGTGATTCCTGGCTTGGTGCCTCCTGAGGCTGACATTCCACTGGTTCAGCTGCAGCAGCTTTTTCAGAGTCTGAGTCCTGGGCCATGACAGGAGCTGATTCAGAAGGATACCATGGTTGAGGGTATTGAAAGCCATTGAGAGGTCAAGAAGAGCATAACGTGCTAAAAATCTTATGTGTGCATTTGTTAGGGCCCGTGATGGGGTTGTTGGGGTAGATGTGGGGGCAGACCCTGTTTTTGGCAAAGTCCAGTTCCCATGTTGGCATTGTTGTTCTGTTGTTTCTTGTTGCTTGTGACAATCTGCTTCAGAGTGGGGTATTGACTGTATTGACTCAGCTAGTGCCCAAGAAAGTGCAGTATCATTGTATAGGCTGAAATGTATTGATAATGCATTTGAGTGGCTCAAGCTGATCTGTCGGTGACAACCAGTGGTGTTCTGTTGTTCTGTTTTTTGTGGTCTGTCTTTTAATGGGACCTTCCTGAGACTCAGTCTGCCTCTACTGATTTGCTCAGGAAGAATAGGCCTGGCCTGCTTTTAAAATTGGGTTTGATTAAATAAAATATCTCATGTCTAAAGACTCCTGGAAGTTTCCAGGTACCTAAGCAGTCAGTCAGTCAGTCTTTTTATTTCAGTCATTGACCAGCAAAGCAGACCTAATCTATGTAACTGGCACTTAAGGTAAAGGTAAAGGTTTCCCTTGACGTAAAGTCCAGTCGAATCCGACTCTAGGGGGCGGTGCTCATCTCCGTTTCTAAGCCTTGGAGCCGGCGTTGTCATAGACACTTCCGGGTCATGTGGCCAGCATGACGACTCGGAACGCCGTTACCTTCCCGCCGAAGCGGTACCAATTAATCTACTCACATTTGCATGTTTTCGAACTGCTTGGTGTGCAGAAGCTGGGACGAGCAACGGGAGCTCACCCCGCCGCGCGGTTTCGAACCGCCGACCTTCCGATCGACAGCTCAGCGGTTTAACCCGCAGCGCCACCGCGTCCCTGGCCCTTAGCATGGGTTTATTAAAATATATTTGGGCACAAGGTAACTAAAGTAACAGTTAGGAGGAACTAAACTATAACCAGAAAATGCTTGAAGAAAAAGGAACCCAGTGTAATGGTTGCCTAATCCCAAATACTCAGTCTCACAACCCCGGGCTTAAAGATAACTGATTTATTAAAGGAATAGTATGCAAATACAGAGAAGGCTGAGAATAAAGCAAAAGCGCGCGAAATACAAACTAAATACCCTCACCCCGCCATAGTAACCACCCCCTCCCAGGTGTTGGCAACCGTCACACATCGGCCTGGGAAAGTAACCTTGAATACATGTCATAACCCAAACATACATTCCTGCAGAACAGCAAGGAGATTACAGCCTGGCACGGCTGAAATTCCCCTCCCTGCAAATGACAGACACGGAACAGGAAAGTGACATGTGAAACGTTACGATGTATTCAAACCATTGGAACAATGAACATGACACCCAGGTAACCACTGGGAACATGCCAGTAGGCATTGACTGAACAGGGTATGTTAGTCCTATCTTTCTTTTAAATTTTTGGTATTGATTTCCTGGTTAGTTTCCAGGCCAACTTCAGTTAGAAATCCAGAAATGTGCTAGATTGGATGTAGGAGGCAGGAGAGGATTTAATGTTTAGACATGTTGAAAGGGACACCAGAGGGCAAAAGTGTTGCTGACTTTCTGGGACCAGAGGGAATTTATTTGTAGAACAACACTTGACTATGTTGGAGGTCCTGGCAAATCCGGCATGCCTCATTAGCATGTAAATTGAGTTTGTCCCAGGATGTAATTGTCCCAGGATGCAACTCTCCGTGCTATTTAGAATGTTTGTTGCCACTCCCACTTCCTCTCTCTCTCTTCCTACTTCACCATCGGAGAAGAAGCATGTTTTGCTTATCTCCTCATCTTGGGCCATGCGGTGGGCCTAAGAATGCAAAAGGGATTTTTGTCCCTTTCTTCCATGCAGCTCTTAGCAGCTATAGGGCTGAGAGATCACCAAGTATAGGTAAAGAACAGAAGAAACAAGGAACTTCATTTTTCACCAAAGATGAATGTAACTGGACCAAAGAATAAAGTCAGTAAGATTCTTTTTACTTTACTTTGAATTTACTGTGTCTAAGTGTGTGATTATGCTTGGGAGGTCTGAGTGTGTAAGATCAATAACCTGTGTTTCTCTGATGTGCTCTTTAAAGCTATCTAAGATAATATTCTTTTTCTGTGTGCAGCTTCTCAGCTGTGTTAAGCTCTGCTCCATTAGGTGGTTCTAGCAGGCCACTAAATGGCTTCAGACTATGCATTGTGATCTGGCATAATTCATCTCTTTATTCTATGTCTGGAGAGCCAGTTTGGTGTGGTGGTTAAGGTCCCAGGCTAGAAACCAGCAGACTGTGAGTTTTAGTTCTACCTTGGACATGAAGCCAGCTGGCTGACCTTGGGCCTGTCTCTCTCAGCTGCAGAAAGAGGCAAACCACTTCCAAAAAGCTTGCCAAGAAAACTGCAGGGATTTGCCTAGGCAATCACCAGGAATCAACACTAACTTGATGGCACCAAGAAACCAAAACAAGATTATAGTCTATGTCTGAGTGTGCTTCTGTTCATAGAGGGCTACCAAATCTGGGCTGCAAAAATTGAGATGACTGCTAGAATTAGAGCTTCTGAATCTCTTTGCTGCCTTTGCAGCCCGGATCTGGTAACCCTAGTTAGTGTATCTTTGAAAAAGGTATTATTAGACTGTAGCATAATTGTATAAATTTCACTTCAGACATTGCCTAGACTTCCCAAGTCAGGTACACTAGTTGTAAGGCAATTCTCAGTCTAAAAACTGTTTAACTTCTGGACTTTAAAATATCAATATTTTTGGTCATCTTCACCCACAACCTCAAAATCTTCTCAGAAAGATAGATACCGATTCACAATAAAAAAGAAAGTTTAATTTCTCTGGGTTGACTTTGGGTAGAGAACAAAGTTCTTTTTTGTGAACATAAGTAAAACTTGTTTTCCTTTGGTGCAGCAACCAAACACAGGAAATAATGCTGTTTTGGAGGATAGCCATGTTCAGCGCTCTCATGAGGGTGCACACCTCTTCCCGGATTTCGTGGGACTTCAGTTTGGGCTCCTTCATCTACTCACCTGTGAGTACTTTCAGTGTCCATACAGTACCTGCACTGCCTGAGTGTCAGGTCCTACACATGACAAAGTAGCTTGGAATTCCGAGGATTTGTAGTTCCGCATATCTGGAGGCTACTGTTGGAGAAGCTGATGTGTGGCAGCGAGTCTCCAAGGAGCAGCCCTGGATATCGCAGCTCAGATGCTTCTTGTTTTTAAGTCTTTCTAAAACTGTTGTGGAGACCACATGGCCAATAGCACAACTGGGAATGCTAGAAAGTTCCCTTCTTTTGAGGGTCTGCTACCCCCAGCACTTAGAGTTTTAAGTAAGCGTTGCCTCCTCCGAAATTTCCAGGCGGTTGATTTACCAGGAGTGAATGTTTACAGTTCTTCTTGAAAACCCTTCCCCCAATGTATGACTCTCTCTCTTTTTACAAAAGGGAAAATGCCTGTCTTTCAGATTCACAGCAAGTGGGGCAAAACAGAGGACAACACCACACAACTAGACTTACACAGACAAAAGCGTCAGGGTAGGTGGCTGTCTTTAACATCTTTTGCTTGCAGACAGAAGCTTCGTTCTTGGATACACTGTCGACTTGCACAATCACTTTGCTTTTGGTGGATGATCTGATTTCTGCCTTGTTTGCTCTCTACACATGAGCAGAAGCTACCAATCTCATCTCCATGGGTGGATGACCCTCTAATCAAAAGCCTCTTGCAACCTCATGGAAACCGCCCCCTAACCAGCTGCACTAAC
Source organism: Candoia aspera (assembly GCF_035149785.1). Classification (NCBI taxonomy): domain Eukaryota; kingdom Metazoa; phylum Chordata; class Lepidosauria; order Squamata; family Candoiidae; genus Candoia; species Candoia aspera. The sequence continues at coordinate 164,498,170 of NC_086153.1, read as the reverse complement.
CCACTCTAGATAACCCAAAGCTTCTCTGCTTGACTGCTGTGTGGAGGCAATCAGAGGAAAATGAGTGATGAAATTGGGGGAGAGTGGCTGTTTTTCTTCTTTTTTGTCTTTAAATATAATAGAGAGGTAGAGTAGGTATATATCCAGTTTGGTCTAGTGGTTAAGGCAACGGGCTAGAAACCAGGAGGCTGTGAGTCCTAGTCCCGCCTCAGGCATGAAAGCCGGCTGGGTGACCTTGGGCCAGTCACCCTCTCTCAGCCCAGCTCACCTCACAGGGTTGCTGTTGTTGTGGGGAAAATAGGAGGAGGAAGGAGTCTTAGGTATGTTCGCCGCCTTGAGTTATTTATAAAAATAATAAAGGTGGGATAGAAAATAAAATAAATAAATAAAATAAAAATATAAAACATCTCTTTTTGACGGGTACATCAACATTTGCAATGTTAAAGCACATTGCTATGGTGACAGAGGGCCTGCTCATTCAAAAAAGAATTGCAACAGAGGGGTGGCCAGTCCCAAGCAAATTGGGCAGAGCATCCCAAAGCCATCAAGGAAGGTGTCAGTGGGATCATTACTGCTTGGGCATCACGCTGGGGGCTGCAGAGACAGGATATAGGATATAGCTCAAGTACACAAATGCTTTTTGTGGTAGAGATATAATATGTTAAATGGAGATACAGTATACTAGCACGGAAAAAGCTGCAACTAGTTAAGATGATCTGGCTGGTGTTTATCTTCAGATGTTTGTAAAGTACACTGAATATTTTTAATTCAGAAGTCATCACTGACTAGACTAACAGATAAAACAAGTGCATGATGCAACCAAAGACTAAGAGTACCAATTCTTTGGAGCAAAAATATGAAAGGCATCAGATGGCACTCGAGCCGTTTGTATCTCTTTGCTCCCATCTAGTTGTTGTCCAGATTTTTGCAGCCCAGATCTGGTAATCCTATCAAATATATAAAAGTATGTTCAAACTTTCTAGCAAAAATCTAGTGACAGCCCCCAGTCACCAAAGAATCCTTACTCCTCCCACCTGGGACAGAATGGAGTAGAGAACTTAGGATACAGATTCTAAGGGTGGCAGATTATGGAGACAGAAACTTAGAATGATGGGAGAAACTAGCAATATATTCAACAAAGTGGGAGTGGACACTAGTTAGCTTGTTTATTGTTTATTATATGGCTGCTCATCTTAAATTCATTATTCTGGTTGGCTAACAATAATTAAAAACTATTTAAAAACACAGAACAATATAAAAAAAACAGTCAAATACAATCAGCAGCCGGAGTAAAAAACAAACAAAAAACCTCCGAACAGCAAATTAACACAACCATTGCATGGGCTCTGCCACACATCTGGATCCCCAAGTCTGGTGACAAAACCACTCCTTTAAGGTCTTGCGAAAAGCCAGCAGAGTTGGGGCCAATCTAATCTCTGGGGGGTTGATGTTCCAACGGGTGGGAACCATGACAGAAAAGGCTCTCTTCCTGGGTCCTACCTGATGACACTCTTTCATGGACAGGCCCCGTCACATGCCTCTCCTGCTGATCCTGATGGGATGGGTAGATGTAACTGGGAAGAGGTGGTTCCTCAAATAACCCAGCCCCGTGCCATGAAGGGCTTTATAGTTCATTACCAGCACCTTGATTTGAACCCAGGAGCATACTGGCAACCAATGCAGCTCCTGGAGCAGAGGTATAACATGCACCGATTGAGGAGTGCACATAACTGCCCACATTACTGCATTCTGTACCAGCTGTAGCTTACAAAGTAGTTGGCAAAGATATGCTGATTGTGAGAGATTTTCTGACTCCTGGGCCTGAGGCTTTCTGACATGGACAGTCATTGAGAAGATAGCAGGACATGGCTGAGTCACTCTAATTACAGAATAAATTATGACAGATCACTTCTTTCCCCTGTTAGACATTTCACCAGAATACACGATTGCTGTTGAGATAAACTTTGTAGATGCCTTACTGCCGGAGGACCTCAGAAGGTTTTTCAAAAACCTTAGTCTCCCAGTTTTGGTAAACACCTCTGATTCATATGTAAGCATTTCACATATTAATATTACTACAGGTAAGTAGTCCTTTACCACTTACTACCAACATTTGCTTTCTCTATTTTTAATTTAATTTTTGAGTTTTTTTGGGGGGGTATGTTAAAAATAAGCAGCTGGCTCAAAGATAAATTTATTTATACTTTTGAAGCTCTTCAGCTCCAAATCTGTCTGGCCATATATAAATGCAAAAAATACTTATCTTTGTGGCATGGCTTAAGACATGTCAGGCGAATTGGGATTGCTAGACCTGTGATACGAAACTCTAAACCAGTGGTTTTTAAATGTTTTGGTCTCAATACTCCTTTAAATTCTTAAAAATTATTGAGGACTCCAAAGAGCTTTGGTTTATGTGGGTTTATTTAGTTATTCATTTAAAAATAACAATAATGAACCCATTACATGTTAACATTACATGTAACCCTAAAACTGAGTTAAACCCTGAAAACACACACATTTATACCCTTAATCTGCTACCTTAGAAAATTCTAGAAAACACAAGAAAGCATGAGCACCCATTTCCATTAGCCTTCCACTTCCATTAGAGTGATGACTCATCACATGTCATGTAGCCCCTGGAAAACTCCACTCTACATTTATGAGAGTGGGAATGGAAAAAGTCAAACAACATTTCAGTATTATTATAAAAATAATCTTGACTTTGCAGATCCCCTGAAAGGGTCTTAGGGACCCCCAAGATCCACAGGCCACACTTTGAGAACCACTTCTCTAAACAGTCACTAAATGTTAGGCCACAGAGGCCTAGCATTTTACCTATCTTGTTGCCACCTTGTAATCAGCCAGATTTTGGCAGCCTCTGTCCAGGAGCCAAGGGAATGACCATATGTTTAAGCAGTAGCTTCCAAGAGACTTGTCCATTCCTTTTTTCTTTGTTTTAAACCACCTTCTATAAACATTTGCAGATGCCTGACAGCTCTTCTAAAACGAAAAAAGGAAGTCTTCTGGGAACACAAGAGCCTCTATAGTATATGGTGGTTCAACTTAATGGAATTGATTGTTCTCATATTCCAGGAAGTTGTAGCACTCTTTGTTCACTTAGTTCCTTTCCTCTTCAATATCTTGATCAGAGGTTGTAGGGTGAATTTCTTTTGGATGCCATAAAAGTGCAGTCAGAACTAAAAAGTATTTGGGAGAATTAATATAGGCAGGAAACACTAAAGTATTTACAAAAGATTAGCAACACTTCCTGTAACAGATAAAACTCTGTATAGCAATCTGGTTTATGAAAACAATACTACATTAATTTGTTTAATGTACTTAAACATTTGTCCTCCCTGTTTCTCAACATATTGTTCCAATCCGGTGGAGAAATGTGGGTGTTTGAACGATCACATTTGGACTGCAAAATCTGGAGTTTTGCAGCTCAGATTGGATAGGTCTGCTATTGGTTTTAAAATATTGTAGATGGTTCAGAAAAGATTTACACAACCCTTCTTTGTTCTAAGAATGAAATTTGCAATGGATTCTCTACCTGAGAGGGGGTACAGGAAGAATCTAGCTATGTTGCACACTGAAATTAGTAATATCTAATGTAATGGTTTAACTTATTAATAATTAGACAGCCAGTTTGGTCTAGTGGTTAAGGCAACGGGCCAGAACCCAGGAGACTGAGAGTCCTAGTCCCGCCTCAGGCATGAGAGACGGCTGGGTGACCTTGGGCCAGTCACTCTCTCTCAGCCCAGCTCAGCTCACAGGGTTGTTGTTGTGGGGAAAATAGGAGGAGGAAGGAATATTAGCTATGTTCCCCACTTTGAGTTATTTATAAAAATAATAAAGGCGGGATAGAAAATAAATAAACAAACAAACAAACATTCATACATGAATAATCACATTTAATGTGTGCCAGAGAAGTTGGGACTAAGAAACACAACACATCATCTTTGCTACTGCAGACCTGATTGGTCATTTTGTGACCTTTCTAGTATATTTTATGACTGTGAAAAAGAATTTGTGAGGCTATAAAAGAGACAGCAGATATTATTCAGTTACAGCTAATCAATATTCAAAAATGTTCAGGGTTTAGGCTCTTGGATTTTCAGCCTTCCAAGTTTGCAGTGGTTTGAATCATGGATACAGAGCAGACATCATCAGTGAAATGAACAACACCAGCAAAATACAATGACTTAAGTCTTTTTTTTTTTTTTGGTTTTATGTTTTCTCACATTAGTGTGCAACTCAGCTGGCACTAATAATTCTCATTGTTTCTGTGAACCTGATTATGGATGGTCTGCCAAGATCTGTGAAGCATATCCTGTCTGCCATAATACTACAATTGCAGTGGGAAAGAGCTGCAACTGTATTGCACAGCTCCCTCCTCAAGGGACCTTTTGTCAACTTCAGTCAGAAGGTAAGAGATGGTGGCAAATGAGGATGAAGGGCGGCTTATGGGCAGCAGCAGTGCATTCATGGGAACATGATTTCTGGTAGGCAATCTGCCAAAATGGAATGTTAGGCTCAGGTGACAAGCCGGTTGGTCAATTCCTGTCGCAACCAACGGACCAACATTCAGTTGATCGGAAAAAGCAGACCTTGCACCTGTGGGAAAAACGCTAGAAAGAAAAAAAAGCCTGCCAGAATGGAAGCTTAAATTATCTTCAAAACAAGAAGTCCTGGATGAGTCTTACATGCACAGCAGCTCTCAGCCTTTTCAGGTCAGGGTTCCCCCATGAATTCTGAAAAGAACATAGCACCCACATGATTTTTTTAAAGAATATATGTATCTTTATTTTAGATCTCTTCAAAAATGTTTCTAGTGTTCCACTAGTAGCAGATCAGATCAGATCATATTAGAAGGAAGAAAGCTCAGGAAAAACAGCATGCACTGATCTCTACACTTTTTTTTCTCAACAAAGATAATGGCAGGGAATATAGAAAGGTCATCTGCAGGACCGGCTCTTCCTGAGAGTATCTGCCCGTCCCACCAGATCAGATAGGGTAGGCACGGTCCAGGTCCCTTCCCTGAAATCCTGCCACCTAGTGGGACCTCAGAAGCGTGCCTTTTCCATGGCTGCCCCTGCCTTATGGAACACCATCCCGCAGCTGATTTTGCAGGCCCCCACCCTTTCAGCCTTTTGGAAGGCCATCAAGACCTAGCTTACTACCCAGGCCCTGGAATAGAATGAGGATGTCTGGAGTTGGTTGTGGGGCATCCCTAGGGAATGATTGAGGTGCTAGGTTTTGTTTGGATTTTATGGTTTTTATAGTTCTGGGTGTTATTGTGGTTATGAGCCGCCTAGAGTGTGTTTTTAGATTGGGCAGCCTTACAAATCTTTTAAATAAAGGGAGAGAGAGAGACCAAGACCAGCTCATTTAAATCTACTTGCTGAGTTGGTTTGGGCTTGATAGGATTCAAGACCCAAGAGACTCCCAGCCTTCACTCATCAAGCCCCCCTGCCACAGCCCTTAAGGGATAGGAAATAAAAGGCTGGTGGGGAACGGGAGAGAGGATTGGGTGTAGTTTGTTGGGAAAGGAACATGTCACTTTTTGCCAAAAAGTTATATTGTTTTCCCATGGACCCCATTATGCTTCCCTTCCTGTTTTCTGTTGTTGCTTTTTATCTCTTCCTTGCCCCAAAATTTAATCTTTCACATATTAAAAGTCCTCTTCTTTTTGTGTACCATTCTTTTTTTTCTTTAATCTCTCCTCTTCAAAACCCCTCATCAAATAAAAATGGCAATGGCATGACCGGTGCAATTTGAGACAGATCAGTGACCTAACAATGTTCATTTTATAACTCTAAAAACCTCACCCTGTATTACATTTGGGAAGGAAGAACCTTCTGAAGTACAACTTACAGCACCCCTCATCATTCAGAGGGCCATGGACCCCTGCCCCTGTATGTTACACCACTGCTATTGATGTAAACTTTGCCATTTCTTCACTTTCTGGAGTCTAGGTCAAATGTTAGCTAAATAACTTTTGTCTCCTAAAACCTATTCAATCAAACAAAATAATGGAATTTTAAATCGGAAAATCAGATTTTTAACATCATCCTATGATTTGTAAAATTTGAAAAACCCACTATATTTGCAAGTGCATTGATTATACTTTTATTCTACATGACAGTAGCCTAAATTCCCAATGTGGGGGTGACTATGCATTGCTTGGTGCTTGCCGAGTTCCCTGCTACATCTAATTGTATTGGTTTAGAATATTTTGATTTTAAGAAATAAGTGGGAAGCTAGCAGGCAGCAAATCAAAGTATCGACCTCAAGCATTACCTGTGTTTCTCATGTCTATGCTCCCCATATAGAAACTGGAGGCATTCTTAGAAAATAAAAGGGTGGATCGCTGCAGCCTTCAGGTAAATGGGCCCTTTATGATTAGCCATATCCACCATTGCAACCATTCTGGGAAAGCCCCTATGACATCCTATCGACATTCTAAACGCACCCACTGATCCCCAAGCATGGCGACCTTAGCTTGGCTTCTCCTGTGCACCAGTATATATAATTGGCACTACCTAAAAGTTGTCCTTTCATAAAAGAGCCCCTTCTGTGTCATTTCACATCGTTTGTGCTCTGTTCCCATCTTCCTTATTAGTTATTCCCACTTTATTTCTCTCTTTAATTTTTTATGCTACTGCTCCTACTCCAGCCCTAATATTTTAACCCCTATTCTACTTGCTGTTCTATTTGCTCACACTGATTATTAGACCCATTTCCTCTTCTCCATGGCATCATGCAAGCCCCAATTAACGAAATTAATGGAAATTTTAAATGAATGGAATAATAAGAAGTGAGGGCTAAATGGAAGCATTTAGCCAAGATTGAGTTTTACTATTAAATAATCCTTTATTTTCAAATCTTTATTTCAGCTACTAATAAGATTACTTGTTTCTTTTCTACTACAGATATTCCTTCAGTGCTCATAACAAAAATGTCCGTCCGACTTAATATACCCTTTGAGAAGGCTCTGTGGGATTCGTCCTCTGTATTGTTCAAACAATATAAACATGATCTCGAGAAGGCAGTAAGTCTGAGCTGGTTCTTAAGCTAAAACTTGACTGAGATATGTTAAAAATCTTATTACTTAACTGAAGAGGATTTCTTTTAAAGGTGTGTAGATATCTGAGGTAATTAAAGCAAATGCAAGTCTAGGCTATAGTTAAGCTGGATGTAATCTAAAGCCACTAAACTTGGGGTACTGCCAATGGCTTGTGACTTGGTAGGCTTTCTTAATGCCTCCGCTGTAAACCCTTAACTGAAGCCCCCAAAATAAGCTCCCCACAGGCATGTCATATGGCATGGTTTTCACTTCACGTCCACTTACAATCTGCACAAAACAATTTGAATCTAACCTTGGATTATCTTCACTTCTGGTGGCTCAGAACAGGCCAAGACTTCCATAAGCCAATCTGTTCTCCTTCCAGATGACCAACAGGAGGATTAAAAATTGGTACTGAAATAGCCCTCGAACTGCCACAGCTTCTGGAGCAGCAAACATCTGGCTTTCTCCCACAACACTGGCTGTTCTTTTGTTGTTGTTGTTGCAAATGTACACAATGGTACCGAAAGTATGAAGGGGGTCTCTAGCTCTTTTCTTTTGTGTGTAGCTGGGGATGGGGCTGACGCTTTAAGCAGCCTAGGAAGGATGCTGTATTTTTATGCAACTGATAGTATCAAGCTTACAGGAACAGCAGCATCTTTTTAAAAATTGAAACACCTAAGTAACAGAAGGAAATAAATGATCGCTGATATATGCAGGTCCTTAGCTCCTAATATGTAAGATAATACATACATATATTCAGATACGAATGGCCTGGCAATAGCATGGTGGAAGAACAGAAGAAGCATTCTGTGTGCAATATCAGCTTCCAGTCTGAATGGGACTTTGAGAGACTCTGTTTGTTTGGAGGTCCTTTAATCTGAATTCTTGCAACGAGCATAGGGTTTGACTCAAGCAAACAAATCTTGATTACAGTCAAAGACCAGCATAAGGAGAGTGGGGTACAGTCAGTTAAAACATAGAAGGTACATTAAAATCCAATAGAAGAAGCTAAAACACTGAAATACATTAAAAGCTGATATAAAAAGCTAACACACAGAAATTAAAAAAAACACCCCATTTATTTATTTGTCAAATTTCTCGGCTGCCCATCTTGAACACAACAACTCTGGGCGGCTTTTAAAATATATTATTTTCTTCTAGATTTCAAAATACATTAAAATCTAATATAAAAAGCTAAAACAAAAGTCTAGAGAAAAGGGAAAAAGCAAAAAGGAAAGAAAAGAAAATCTAGGGAGAGGGGGAGGAGCATTAGATGAGTGTGGGGGAGCATAAAGGTTAGTATATCTGTAAATACCGTACTCCAGTAGATTAAAATAAATGCTAGTTTTTGGCACCGGTCACCATCTGGCGAATTTTCAGTGCTGCTGCGCGGAACCTGGCCACACTGTATGTTGTAGCTGGGTTGGTATCTGACAGCAGCAGGCAGGTGTAGAATTGCCCTGAGCGCCCTGGGTATTTATGCCATATTAGTAAAATGAGACTGGTACGAGTGTCTCTACATTGTACAGGAAGAGGACGGATTCCTCTCCCCCGTTGCTCAAAAGATCAGAAATCAGACTTTGCGGGGTTTGACTCAATGGCCTAAATGGGCTCTTACAACTTGATGATTTTATGACTTTTCTCCCTGTTTTAAGGCGAACAAGAACAAATTGGGCTTTGCTACCATTATGTGCTCCTGTGGTTCATTAGAGATTTTCCACAGTGAGGGAAAACCCCGTTGCTCCTCCACTGCACTATTTTAGAACTGAGCATATACACTGCTGTCCTCCAAGAGGAACCACAGACACAGTTATACTGGACCAGAACCCAGATATTCTGAAGCGTGGAAACTGTTCATATAAAGAGCTTTATTTCATCTTCTTATGACAGGAGTGAATGGGCTTGCTTGGATTAAACTGGCTTTGAATGAAGATGCAGATTCACAAACCTGTAGTCACAGATTTTCTGTGTAGAAGTTTTTGTAGGCTTTACAACTCTGAGGTAGTCTTGATAGGGATTTACTGTTAATAATTTGTCAAGGGTTTATCTTATTTTTTCTTCAGCAGCCCACTTAATTTCATTGAATGTATTACAGCCAAACCAACCTTCCTTTATCTAATACCTTTCAGAAGTTTTGGATAACTTTGTCCTTAATTGGTAACCATGCTGATCGGGAGTTATAGGTATTGTAACTCAACATATCTAGAAGAAACCCTCTTCGTCCAGTTTTAACGGGTTATTTCCATACTGGATCTGGCAAAGAATCCGTAGCCCATGAGATCAGGACCGTGATAATCATCACATTTGTTTGATGATTCATGGAAGGATGTAGGCATGCCTGTAATAGTAGGTGACATGATGTGGCCTTAATGGTCAATAAATACTCTGTATAATATATTGCTCTTTTTCAGTTTACTGAAGGCTATTCAACCTTACCGGGTTTCATAAATGTAACAGTTACAGGATTCAGGTATGAAAATCTTTTCATTTTCATTTCACTTGAAAAGATTATAGGAAGAAATGATTTGCTTTGATCTTCGCATATTGATCCAACTGATAAATGCTAAGCATAAAATGAGGATTTTAAGCTTTAAGTAGTCCAAAATTATAATGCAGAGAGCAGCTTTTTCTGCAGGAAGATCAGCAGAAGAACACAAATACAACCTACACATAATTGAAAAACCAAGTTTGCTGTAGTTAAAGATGCTGGATTAGCACCCATTTGGCTTCCATGCCAAGGGTCTTGGCATGGAAGCCAAATGGGTGACTTCAGGCCAGTCACTCTGTCAGCCCTAAACTAGGAAGTTGAAAAACATCCCTAAAGAAGGTACTGACAAACCACTTTTCTGAAAATGTTTTCAAGAAAACTGTATGGACCTGTCCATGTAGTCACCAGGGGAGTCAAGACTCTCTCAAAGAACCATAACAACAGCCCAGATAATTGAAGAAAGCAAAATAAACTATATTGGTCATGAGAAAAATCTGCACACCCATTCTGGAGTTCTGTCTTTGTAGTCTATGATGTAATGCAGACGCCCATCTTAAGTTCAAGAGCTAATTCCCATAGAGATATCCCATCAAGGATCACTTAGTTCCTATAGAATTTATTTTCCTCAATCCTGATGCCAAATCTTCCATGAGCAAGGGATCTCTAAGGGCATTTTCACTATATTCTGGAGCATCCAATAAGAAAAATATCCCCCTTCAGTTTGAACTTTTCACAGTTGTTATTGTATCATTAAGAACTACCATACAGACACATGGACACTATAATATAGATACAGTAGTAATCTATTGAGTTCAGTAGGGATAAATCTCTTCCATGTTCTGCAGAGAAGCTTGCTCAGAGCTACAGACCTCTGTCTCACAAGACAGACCAAACATTCTGCTCAAAGGTACAGTACATGTCAACTATATCATTCATATGTATATGAATGCACACTGCAAAAAGCCTTGGCTAGTAAACCCCTCCACTTGAGTCAGGTGTTCATTCTGCCTGGCCCACCTGAGTCAGTTGGCTTTTTCTTCTCTTGTCCCTTCAAACAATTATTCTCCTCCAGCTGAATCCTCAACAGATGAAACTTCCCACCTCTTTCTATCCAAATTGGCCAAGTTACCAACCACTCTCTTGGTTCTTCTGCATACCCAGAGCTGCAGGGCGGGGAATCCCAGCTGGGCAAAGTGCTGCAGGGAAATAAAACTCAGGCTTTCTTTGGTTTTACTTCTTACTCACAAGTAGTCTTTCTGCCAGCAGAAGGCCCTTTCTTTTTTCCTTCTCTCCCTCTTCTGGCCTCCTATACCCAAACTTGGGGAATTTTCTAGGGTAACTCTCTCTTGGTTTCCAACACAAGATTCTTTCCCTCCTCTTTACTCCCTCCTGTTGCCTGATCTATTGAGAATCAGAAGGTCTAACAGGAGGGGTTTTTTAAAATCCATTTCCTCAATCTTTAGTTCCTATTTCTTCCCTCTTGCAGTTTAGCAATTTACTTAACCATTTAAACTTTACCTGGCTTGCACTAACTGCCCTGCCGCCAGATGGGTTGCCCTTTATTAGGCCAACAGAGAGTTCACAAAATATGTGAGTTTTTTTTACAACATAAGGTGTTGTAAAAGGCAGAGTGTGGGGTGAGGAAGATAAAATGCCTGACAGTGTGGAAACTTTGAAAGCTGCACAGTACTTCAAGAGAAACCTGGAAAGAAGCAAAGACCTTTCCCAAGTCACTGATGTTCAAGGCCCCTTAAGAATAAGCAAAGAAACTGCAATCCTTGCTTTAGTTTTGAAGATAGGAACTCCAGTTGCATCAGACCAGCCTGTATCCTTAATTAATATATACATATTCTTTAAACGGAAAAGAGAACTAGGAACAGTACAGGTGGGGATAGTTTTACATGATGCACTGAGGTTTAAACAACAAGCGATAAAGTCAAAGCAGGTAGTTTTATATAATAATGAAGCCAGCAAAGAGCTGTAATTACTTACTTAATTGATGTAAATAATTTAATTATTTCCTGTAATGGAAGATCATGCTGTTGCACATACATGAAGCCAGTTCAGCGGCCTGCTAGAACCACTGAAATGGAGCAGAGCTTATAACACAGCTTAGAAGCTGGCACAGAAAAAGAAAATTATCTTAGATAGCTTCAATGAGCATGTCAGAGAAACACAGGTTATTGATCTTACACACTCAGCCCACCCAAGCATAAAGAATCACACACTTAGACACATTAGGTTAAGAAGTAAAAAGAAGCTTACTGACTTCATTCTTTGTTGCTTCTGCATCTTGGTGGAAAAGATGAAGTTCCTTTGTTCTTCTTTTCTTTCTAACTACATAAGGTAAAGGTAAAGGTTTCCCTTGACGTAAAGTCCAGTCGTGTCCGACTCTAGGGGGCGGTGCTCATCTCCGTTTCTAAGCCTTAGAGCCGGCGTTGTCATAGACACTTCCGGGTCATGTGGCCAGCATGACGACTCGGAACGCCGTTACCTTCCCGCCGAAGCGGTACCTATTGATCTACTCACATTTGCATGTTTTCGAACTGCTAGGTGAGCAGGAGCTGGGACGAGCAATGGGAGCTCACCCCGCCGCGCGGTTTCAAACCGCCGACCTTCCGATCGGCAGCTCAGCGGTTTAACCCGCAGTGCCACCGCGTCCCTCTAACTACATAGTTTGCCCTAAACTCTCAGCCCTACAGCTGCCAAGAGGTGTGTGAAAGAAAAGGGCAGAATCCCTCATCAAGGCTCAAGCACATGGCCCTGATGAAGAGAGCAGCACCCATGCTGCCTCCCCCTTGGTGGAGAAGGGAAAGAGGAAGTGGGAGTGGCAACAAACAGCTTCCTCAGAGTTGCATTTTGGGCAACTTAATTTACATGTGCTTCAGCAAAGGATTGTTACCTTGTCGTGGTGCTGGAGCTTGAACACCTCAATGATGCCATGAGCTAAACCGTGAAGGGCCACCCAAGACGGGAAGGTCATGACAGAGAGGTCAGACTAAATGCGATCCCTGGGGAAGGTCATGGCAACCCACCCCAGTATTCTTGCCGTGAAAACTAAATGGATCAGTACAACCAGAGATATGTCGGTATACCATCGGAAGATGAGACCCCCAGGTCGGAAGATGGTCAAAATGCTACTGGGGAGGAACAGAGGATGAGTTCAACTAGCCCCAGACGTGATGACGCAGCTAGCTCAAAGCCGAAAGGACGGCTAGTGGCCGATGGTGCTGGTGGTGAACGGCGAATCCGATGTTCTAAGGATCAACACACCATTGGAACCTGGAATGTAAGATCTATGAGCCAGGGCAAATTGGATGTGGTTATTGGTGAGATGTCAAGATTAAAGATAGACATTTTGGGCGTCAGTGAACTAAAATGGACTGGAATGGGCCACTTCACATCAAATGACCACCAGATCTACTACTGTGGACAAGAGGACAACAGAAGAAATGGAGTAGCCTTCATAATTAATAGTAAAGTGGCTAAAGCAGTGCTTGGATACAATCCAAAAAACGATAGAATGATCTCAATTCGAATTCAGGGCAAGCCATCTAACATCACAGTGATCCAAATATACGCCCCAACCACAGATGCTGAAGAAGCTGAAGTAGAGCAGTTCTGTGAGGATCTGCAGCACCTACTGGACAACACGCCTAAAAGAGATGTTATTTTCATCACAGGAGACTGGAATGCTAAGGTGGGCAGTCAAATGACACCTGGAATTACAGGTAAGCATGGCCTGGGAGAACAAAATGAAGCAGGACATAGGCTGATAGAATTTTGCCAAGACAACTCACTCTGCATAACAAACACTCTCTTCCAACAACCTAAGAGACGGCTTTATACATGGACGTCACCAGATGGACAACACCGAAATCAGATTGACTACATCCTTTGCAGCCAAAGGTGGCGGACATCAATACAGTCGGTAAAAACAAGACCTGGAGCTGACTGTAGTTCAGATCACGAACTTCTTATTGCACAATTTAGGATCAGACTAAAGAGATTAGGGAAGACCCACAGATCAGCTAGATATGAGCTCACTAATATTCCTAAGGAATATGCAGTGGAGGTGCAGAATCGATTTAAGGGACTGGACTTAGTAGATAGGGTCCCGGAAGAACTCTGGACAGAAGTTGGCAGCATTGTTCAGGAGGCGGCAACAAAATACATCCCAAAGAAAGAGAAAACCAAGAAGGCAAAGTGGCTGTCTGCTGAGACACTAGAAGTAGCCCAAGAAAGAAGGAAAGCAAAAGGCAACAGTGATAGGGGGAGATATGCCCAATTAAATGCAAAATTCCAGAGGTTAGCCAGAAGAGATAAGGAATTATTTTTAAACAAGCAATGTGTGGAAGTGGAAGAAGGCAATAGAATAGGAAGGACAAGAGACCTCTTCCAGAAAATTAGAAACATCGGAGGTAAATTCCAGGCAAAGATGGGCATGATCAAAAACAAAGATGGCAAGGACCTAACAGAAGAAGAAGAGATCAAGAAAAGGTGGCAAGAATATATGGAAGACCTGTATAGGAAGGATAACAGTATCGGGGATAGCTTTGATGGTGTGGTCAGTGAGCTGGAGCCAGACATCCTGAAGAGTGAGGTTGAGTGGGCCTTAAGAAGTATTGCTAACAACAAGGCAGCAGGAGACGACGGTATCCCAGCTGAACTGTTCAAAATCTTGCGAGATGATGCTGTCAAGGTAATGCATGCTATATGCCAGCAAATTTGGAAAACACAAGAATGGCCATCAGATTGGAAAAAATCAACTTATATCCCCATACCAAAAAAGGGAAACACTAAAGAATGTTCAAACTATCGAACAGTGGCACTCATTTCACATGCCAGTAAGGTAATACTCAAGATCCTGCAAGGTAGACTCCAGCAATTCATGGAGCGAGAATTGCCAGATGTACAAGCTGGGTTTAGAAAAGGCAGAGGAACTAGGGACCAAATTGCCAATATCTGCTGGACAATGGAAAAAGCCAGGGAGTTTCAGAAAAACATCTATTTCTGTTTTATTGACTATTCTAAAGCAATTGTCTGTGTGGACCATAACAAATTGTGGCAAGTTCTTAGTGGTATGGGGATACCAAGTCATCTTGTCTGCCTCCTGAAGAATCTGTATAACGACCAAGTAGCAATGGGAAGAACAGACCAGGGAACAACGGACTGGTTTAAGATTGGGAAAGGAGTACGGCAGGGTTGTATACTCTCACCCTACCTATTCAACTGTACACAGAACACATCATGCAACAAGCTGGCCTTGAGGAATCCAAGGCTGGAGTTAAAATCGCTGGAAGAAACATTAACAATCTCAGATATGCAGATGATACCACTTTGATGGCTGAAAGCGAAGAGGAACTGAGGAGCCTTATGATGAAGGTGAAAGAAGAAAGTGCAAAAGCTGGCTTGCAGCTGAACCTCAGAAAAACCAAGATTATGGCAACCAGCTTGATTGATAACTGGCAAATAGAGGGAGAAAATGTAGAAGCAGTGAAAGACTTTGTATTTCTAGGTGCGAAGATTACTGCAGATGCTGACTGCAGTCAGGAAATCAGAAGACACTTAATCCTTGGGAGAAGAGCAATGACAAATCTCGATAAAATAGTCAAGAGCAGAGACATCACACTGACAACAAAGGCCCGCATAGTTAAAGCACTGGTATTCCCAGTAGTAACATATGACTGCGAGAGCTGGACCATAAGGAAGGCTGAGAGAAGGAAGATAGATGCTTTTGAACTGTGGTGCTGGAGGAAAATTCTGAGAGTGCCTTGGACTGCAAGAAGATCAAACCAGTCCATCCTCCAGGAAATAAAGCCAGACTGCTCACTTGAGGGAATGATATTAAAGGCAAAACTGAAATACTTTGGCCACATAATGAGAAGACAGGACACCCTGGAGAAGATGCTGATGCTAGGGAGAGTGGAAGGCAAAAGGAAGAGGGGCCGACCAAGGGCAAGATGGATGGATGACATTCTAGAGGTGACGGACTCATCCCTGGGGGAGCTGGGGGTGTTGACGACCGACAAGAAGCTCTGGCGTGGGCTGGTCCATGAAGTCACGAAGAGTCGGAAGCAACTAAATGAATAAACAACAACAATTTACATGTTAATGAGGCATGCTGGATTTGCCAAAACTTCCAACAATACAAAGTAGGGCATTTGCATGTGGAAAGAATTAATATTTGAATCCATTTCTTTTCCTTTTAAGTGATACAGCAAACGGTATGTTGCGGTATTGTTAATAACATCAGGTGGTAGAAGTAAATAAAATTTCTCCAGTCAGGGTTGCAAATTGTCCATTCCCAATAGAAATGCAGAGATAAACATGGAAACACAGTGTAAGCACTTAAAACAAAGTAGTGAATATTTTAATTCATGGTTCTTATAGTCCATCATACAAGTCAAGGGATTAAGATACTTTGGGTTACCCTCAGTAGTTTTTTTGTTTTGTTTTGTTTTTGTTTGCCTGAAGAACAGCATTTACTAGAAAAAAACCCAAACAATTGTCGGGATGATTGGTGGGCCCTCTGAAGTAGATTTCAGAAGACCGGGAAGATGGAAATTCCACTGCACAAACAGGAGTCCGCCCTTGAATATCCCTTTGTCCTGTTACCCATTAGCCACTGCATTGTACTATACTGCTGTTTTGGAGGATAAGGCAATGGAGAAAGAATAATAGAAGAGAATGATGATGGAACCCACATCTAGTTTTTTTTCCCTCCAGCTATCATGAAAATGCAACTTTAAAAGCCATATTGTATATCATTCATTATGTAATGGCCCTGAACTCACTGGATTTGATGTTCTTTTTGCATAGGCCTGGAAGCACCATGGTTGACTATGAAGTAACCTCAGCAAGGCAAATCCCACTTGAAAATGCGCATCCCCAAATAGCAGCTGCCTTACACAACTACTACCAGTTAGCAGCTTCCACATTTGTAATAGAAATCCTGGGTAATGTTTTTAAATGTCTTTTGCTAAAATGTACATTACTGTTTTGGTGGATATAGTTTATGTCCTTGGTGGCAAGAGAATGTCTTTAGTGTTTAGCATAATTTTAGAACCACAGGTGAGGCTATGGTAGTGAAAAATTAGAGTTGGAGGTTCAGCTATTACCATGGATTTGTGAAAAGCTGGCCATTGATCAGCACTGCTTTGTTTGAAAATGAATTCTCTGTATTTATTAAGCTAAATGATTGTTAATAACTTTGGAAAATCCCACATGTAAAATTCCGCCACCCTCCTGAACCAGAGCTCCACTGAGCTTAAGACATCAATGCTTAAGACAATTAAGATATCAGTTCCAATGTCTTAATTTTGCTAGGTAATTTCAGACCATTTCCAAAGCATGTTCAGAAGAGCACAAAATAATACTATGAAATATGTGGTCATTATAGTTGAGCAATACTCTGTGTTAGTCTGGACACATTTCTGTTAATTTTGAAAAATCCTTTTTTCTTCATGCTGAAATAGCTGGAGTGTGTGTGTGTGTGTGGGTATGTATTTACTCCAGCTGTTCATAATGGAAACCATGGTATATATGGCTAGCTAGACATTTAGATAGAAGGGATCGTTATATATTGAATTATAGGACTGTGTACAGCTACATTTTCACTCTCCAAAAGATGCTTCAGAGTCTAGGAGAGCATGAATATAGCATCTGTGTGTAATACATTAAAGCAGCTGCAACTTTGCTGAGACTGAGCAGCAACTGCTAAATTATAAATATCACTAAATTATTTATGGAGATAATAAGCATTTCATTTGCCATTAATTTTGAAGAATTCTCGTTATGCCATACTAGGTAAAGTAAACATCTCTGTTTCTCCTGAACACATTTTCGAGGGAGATACAGTAAAAATAGCCTGCACGACAGAATCCATTTCAAGAAAAGTGATCTGGGGTTACAGTGACATCAAGCGCGACCATCTCACTGTGACAGAAGTGGTTAAAGAGGGAAGCAAGATAGCAACCCTGATAATAACAGACATCAGGCTGAATGAAGCAGGTAATTCTGAATTCTAAATAGAAAAGTGCTGGAGCTGTTGTTTCATGCTGTCTGGTAACTGGCAGTCAAAGGGTTATAAACACCCAATTCTTATAAACACCCCCATCAACACTGTCAGGGCAAGCCACTGTATATAAACAGGGAGCAAACCCCACATTTACTAACATTGATGATGTTGCCTAGTCAGGTAATGAAACATCTGCAAGCAAACAGCCAAACTCAGAGAGCACCAAGGACTCCACTGTTCACCCCTGAGCTACAGATACTCACTTCTTATAAACAGTCTCTCAGGGAAGCAGGAGAGCGCTTGCCACATTTCAGCCAGTATAATGAAATGGGCTGAACAAATGCAGCATCAAACAGAAGATACAATTGGATAGTCAATAATGCCCCTTTCCAAACTGTGATGATTGCTTGACAATAATATTCCCCATTGGGGAAGGCAATGGCAAACCACCCTGCTATAGTCTGCCAAGAAAACATTGCAAAAGCGGTGTCTCCCCAAAGGGTCAGACATGGCTCGGTGCTTGCACAGGGGACCGTTCACATAACAATAAACTCTCATGACATTATGTTGTCTGTGAAAAGAACACACTGTCAAAGCCTCTAGCCAAAGTTACTCAAGTGTTAAATGTTACTGTCACTTGAACACTGCTGGTCTCCCAACTGTGGCCAGCATATGCTGAAAGATTGGATCAATGCGGGCAGGAACCAGTCACCATCACAGTAGCAGACATCCAACAGTGGGTCAAGAACATGCAGAGCTGGACAGCACCTGGCCCGGACATGATCCACACCTACTGGCTAAAGAAACTGACAGCAGTGCATGAACGCCTAGCAGCACAGATGAACCAACTGCTAGCAGAAGGCTCCCACCCAGACTGTCTAACCCAAGGAAGGACAGTGCTGATCATGAAAGACCCCAACAAGGGAACAGCACCATCCAACTACCGGCCAATAACCTGCCTCCCCACAACACTCCTATCAGGCATCACAGCCACCAAGCTGCAGGGCCATATAGGCCAGTACATGAGCGCAGTTCAGAAGGGTATTGGGAACAACACCAGAGGCTCTAATCACCAGTTGCTCATAGATAGAGCAGTCGCCTGAGACTCAAGGTCTAGACAGACCAATCTGAGCACAGCCTGGATTGACTACAGGAAAGCCTATGACTCAATGCCACACACATGGATCTGTGAATACCTGGCACTATATAAAGTCAACAGGACACTCAGGACCTTCCTCAAGAACTCAATGGGACTGTGGAAGACAACACTGGAAGTCAATTCAAGGCAGCTTGCACAAGTGGCCATCAAGTGCGGCATATACCAAGGTGATGCACTGTCCCCACTGGTGTTCTGCATGGGCTTGAACCCCTCAGCCAGATTATCACAAGAACTGGATGCGGATACAAGTTCAAGAGTGGAAGTACCATTAGTCACCTCCTCTACATGGATGACATCAAGCTGTATGCATTGACTCACTGATCCACCTGACACGTATCTACATTGAGGACATTGGGATGTCATTCGGACTGGAGAAGTGTGGCTGGGTGGTAGTAAAGAGAGGGAAGGTAGTTAAGACTGATGTGGTGGAACTACCAGCAGGCCACATAGCAGACATACTGTACAGACCAGCAAGTACCTTGGTATCCCACAGACACATGGGAACCATGATGAGGAAGCAAGGAAGATAGCAACATCCAAGTACCACCAAAGGATAAGACAGGTCCTAAAGAGCCAGCTCAATGGGAAGAACAAGATCCACACCATCAACATGTATGCCCTGCCAGTCATCAGATACCCTGTCGGTATAGTGAGCTGGCCAAAGGAGGACATGGAGGCTGCTGATGTGAAGACCCGGAAGATCCTCACAATGTATGGAGGCTTCCATCCCAAGTCCAACACCCAGAGACAGTATACCAGGCAGAAATGGGGACGTTGGGGTCTGGTGAATGTCCAAGCCACTGTCCTGAATGAGACCCAGAGCATCCAGGAGTACATCAGTAAGATGGCACCTAAAGATGAGCTGTTGAGAGAATGCCTGAGGCAGCAGCAGACGTGGGAGGAAGATCAAGCAGACGAAATGCCATGGCAAGACAAGACCCTGCATGGGATGTACCATCGACAGCTGAGGTGGCTGACTGGGAAATCCTACCAGTGACTGGAAAGGGCTGGACTAAAAGACAGCACTGAGGCACTGATCATAGCAGCACAAGAACAAGCACTAAGCACCAGATCCATAGAAGCAGGGGTCTACCACACTAGACAGGACCCAAGGTGCAGACTGTGCAGAGAGGCCTCAGAGACAGTCCAACACATAGTGGCAGGGTGTAAGATGCAGGCATACACTGAACGGCACAACCAAGTAGCTGGCATTGTGTGCAGGAACATCTGCACAGTTGTATGGGCTAGACCCTCCCAAGTCCAGATGGGAGATTCCACAGAAGGTTGTGGAGAATGACAGGGCTAAGATCCTGTGGGACTTCCATATCCAGACAGACAGGCAAGTACTGGCCAATCAGCTGGACATTGTGGTAATAGACAAGGACCAGAAGACAGCGGTGGTGATAGATGTAGTGGTGCCAAGTGACAGCAACATCAGGAAGGAGTATGAGAAGCTGGAGAAGTACCAGGGCCTGGAGGAACTGGAGAGGATGTGGAAAGTGAAGGCCAAAGTGGTCCCAGTGGTGGTAGGTGGTTCCAACAGATCCCAGGAACAACATCAGAGCTCTCTGTCCAGAAGAGTGCAGTGCTAGGAACAGCTAAGATACTGCGCAGAACCCTCAAACTCCCGAGGTTGAGGAAGACACATACCACCCATATGGGTGAGAAGGGAATTTTATATTGTTTATGCATATGCAGTATTCTGCCCAATAAATGAAGAAAGTAAAGCTGAACAATTAGCAAAATTGTTAGACTTGCAAAATATAAGTTGCATCCAGATATTTTCATTTGTCAATGGAATGAACATTATTTATCCAGCCAGCCTATATCACCCTTGCACCTCCAGATTTGAGCGAGATAGTTGGGAGACACTCCAGAGCAAATTTAGGATAGAAGAGAAACTCCTGTTGTGCAAGGAGAGGTCTGCTGGTACGATGTTAGCTGAACCCCTGTTGTTCTATTGCAGCAAAATAATATTGTCCTTTTTGCCTCACCCTACTGGCTCATGCTCAGTCTGTGACTGACTACTTCTGAGATACTTTTTCATGTATTAGATCTGCAATATATTCTTATTTTATTATAAAAGTAGGATAAGCTAGTTATATTGAAAATGTGGCTTTCATGCCTAAGAATTTTGGAGCATGTTACTTTAGGAAACTACGTTTGCCCATAACATATTTGTCTGTTTTGCAGGTAATTTTAGTTGCAATTTTGAAGATGACTCAAAGAAATTGTCCTCAATATACAGAGGTGAAGTTAATATAGTGGTCTCTCAAATTAAACTTGTGCCATCAGAAAATGTTTTTATTGTCTGTAATGGTAGAGACAGAAAAAAACTGAGCTGCTGCACAGATAGAGATATACAACTTTTCTCTCCTTATTGGAGACCCAGTGGAGCAATAAATATTTCAGGTATGTAGCAATATCATCTCTACTAGCTGCTAGTTATGGCTGATCCTTTTTCTCTTTTCAGCTCTGTTTATATAGATAATATAACCATCTCTCAAGATGTGTGTTGTTCTTTGGTACACGGTAAGCTAGACACAAAGATGGGCCCAGAATCTGGCTTTCATGCCTTCCTCCATCAAAGCAAAACCAAGACCTGAGCCTGAAATTTGTTAGCTTCCTCTTGCTCCACCATTGCCTAAGGGTCAAGAAGCAGCTCACGATCTGCTCCCTTCCTGGACCATATTGTTAATAACGTTCTCTGGTCAAGGAGAGCCCCAAATCGCTTGATCTCAGCTGGAAATGTGGGAGTCACTTAGGATGGCACGTGGGGGCAGAAAGCTGCGTGCTTTCCTGTTTGTGCTTTCTCCTCTCCTTCACAAAGCTTAGAGTTCCAGATTTGCTTGCAAAGGGGAGAATGAAAATAGTTGATCTGTTGCTGGGAAAATTAGCAACCCTTTTTAGACAGATCACAAAACCTGGATGGCAGTGGAGATATAGTGCATGGAGATTCACACACCCTTTGATGTAAATTCTGATACTTACAGTATGTCCAACGGATTGGGCACCTAGGAGCAACTGGTTAGCCGTAAAGTAGCAACTGGTTAGCCGTAAAGTAGCTATGGCAGAGGAAGAGGAGTATATGTGCCTTGTACTTCCTCCCTGTGCCATTATTAGTCCCACCCACCCTGTGTACACACACACACTCACACACACACACAAGGAAATGATAGCCCAAACATCTCCCTGCAGAGGGGAAACCTAATGTTACAGGAGAAAATAAGAGGACCAGAGGTTTGCAGGGACTGTTTTTCAGTTGATGCACCAGCTCTCTGGAATTGGCTCAGCCCAGGACTTCAATTTGCCCCTGCATTGTTGTCCTTCTGCAGGCTATTAAAATGGAGCCCTTGAGGTTTGAATCCTCAGCTATAGAGTAGCATACGCTAGGACTGATTTGATTGTCTGGTTTATTTTTTACCATTTTTAAACTCTTTGTCTGATGAATGTTGTAAACTGCCACAAGGCTCTTTGACTACAGTGGAGATAAATTTAACCAATCAGTAAATTTAGAAACTTGCAGCTGTTGGGGAAGCATGGAAATCTTTTCTTCATCACTTGCACACCCAGAGTCAGTTGTAGTAGAACACAAACTGCTGGTCATTGTTCTCTGTATGTCATGGGTCCTTCATTCATGACCCTATCTCCAGAGCTCCACTTGCCTTAGTTCTAGGTCTTCCCAAGTGCATCTAATCAAATGCATTGATCAGAGAACCAGTGTGGTGCAGTGGTTAAGGGCTAGAGGGGGGAAACCTAGTTTCTACTCCCTCCACAGCCATGGAAGTTCACTTGGTCGCTTTGATCCAACCACTCTCTCTCAGCCAGTGTTCCCTCCATTTTTTTATATTTTGTATGGGGAAAATTGGGGGGGGGCAGCTTTTCCCAAGCCAAGGACACATTTATGTGCCACAATGTGAGTATATGAATAAATTGCAAATATATGTAATAGTGACATGTTAAAATGTTTACATATTTCTTAGTTAAAATACAGAAACTAGAAAGTATAATAGTAGATCACACACATCCTTCAAGTCATTGTTGACCCCTGGTGACTGCACCCTGCAATTTTCTTGGCAGCATTTTTCAGGAGTGGTTTGCCCTTACCTGCTTCCTAGGGCTGAGAGAGAGAGAGAGAGAGACTGGCCCAAGGTCACCCAGCTGGCTTCGTACCTAAGGGAGAACTGAAACTCATGGACTCCTGGTTTCTAGACTGGTACCTTAATCACTACACCAAACTGGCTCTCTGTATATACTTAGATTATAATATAAACTTGCTAGTCACTGATAACTGATAATTGCAATCAACAATTTAAGCATTTTAAATTGTTTCTTTTTGGGGATGAGATTTGATATTGTAATGCAAGAAAAATAAGAAAGGAAGGAAGGAAGGAAGGAAGGAAGGAAGGAAAGCATTATACAAAAAGCATTTAGATAGACCCCTCTCTTTCATCCCACCCCCCTCTTTCCTTTTTCTCTGGATGTATCCTGAACTTTCTTAAACTTTAATTATTATTAATTTAAAATTTGAAATGTTTCTAAAGATAACAATGATCGTGGACCTTGTGTGTCTCAAAACTCCACAGACACTAATTGAAGCTGGTTTGGAGGGAGGAGGGAGGCAGTCCTTCATGCCCAGGGCACCCTGAGCTTGTGCCTGGCATGTCTCTACTTGGGCCAGATGCAGAGCTGCAACTGCAAGGCTGGGGAAAGGCCGTCTGCCTCCTGTCCCCCTCCTGTCGCCCCAGCAACACCAAGCAACCCTCGCTGCTGCAGTCATGAGCCTGGAGTTTTCGGGTGTCTAAATCTGTTGCTATTATTTTGGTAACTTAATTTGTGCGCACTCCACTTTTTACGGTGTGCGCAGGTTTGATCAGTAGTGTGCACATATGCATCTTAGAGGGAACATAACCCTCAGCTCAACCTACCTCACGGGTTTGTGGTGGTGAAAAAATGGAGGAGTGAGTACTGTGTATGCCGCCTTGAGCTTCTGGAAGAAAGGCGGGGCATAAATTTCACCACCACCACAAGTAAATTCCTCTTCCATTCTTCTTCATAATTCCACTGCATGCACAATATAACTGCCATAGGAGGCAGAGGCTCAGATACTAGCTTTATTTCAAGAGTTGGCCTTTCTTCAGTCGCTTTTTCAGATTGATTGCTTTTCTTTGCAGGAAGCATTACTTCTGTGAACAACTGTACCACCTACCTGCTACAGGCTAGTGAATCTCAGTGCCCAGCAGACAAGTCTGGGACCAGCACCGATTACACATGCGAGCTGAATACTACCTATGGCGCCCGCGCCAATAAAAAAATCAAAGTGACATATTTTCGTGAGGGTAAGCATCTCCTTGGATGCAACACCTGTTTTCTGACTATTGTGGGTGGACTTAGTAATCATCCCAGGAAGCATGCAGTACTAGATTTAGAGTAAGGGATTTAAAACAACAGGCTTTTTGCACAAATGCTTCCAGCTAGGCTGCTGTTCAGGTTGGAAGGATCAGGGATGAATAGCAATGAAGGCAGACAGAATTAAACTGTGGAGTGGTTGTGGCAAGAGGTGGGACCAGGACCCCAGGAAAGGGAGAGGGGGATTTTGCGTGACAAAGCAGTTCCAGAGTTGGACCCATGGAAAGCTTGTTCAGTTCCTCCACCGGACTCTAAAACTTCTTCAAGCTTTAGCTGCTCATTTCAGACTTTGCTCTTAAACCTTTCATGTAGGCTTGACCCATGCAATCCTCTGTGCAGCTTTTCTTCTCATTTCACATTGCTCTTCTGGCCACAGATTGCTTGTAAATATGGGTTATACCCTTTTATCCTTTTGACATTGTAGTGTGGAGGGAGTGTCTTTGTGTATGTTAGAGAGAAAGAGGGAGAGATGAAGGTGGGGGAGTGATTTCCCATTTTTTTGTTATTGAGCCTTTGATAGAGCATGCCTCACAATTGGTGGGCAATCTTCACATGGTATGGTGAAGCATCCTGGAGGGCAGAGATCAAAAACTCCCCACAGCCATCTGTAAAATTTGCAGAACAGATTAACAAGATGGTGTAAACAAATGCTTTTGTGCTAACTGTTGTAAAGATACAAGGAGAAATACTTTATTAAAACAGACTAAAGAACAGCGCAAACAATGGGAGCAAAACATTTTAGGACTGAGATCCAGACTGGTCAAGGAAAGATTAGAACCTACACTGTGTGAAAGAACTAGTGTCTAATATATGGGAACTAATCTTAACATTAGAAAGGAGGATCATACAATTCTCCAATAAGTCTTTTCTGTAATGCTGCTCTCATAATCAAATACTAAATAATGTCTCTTTATTTTATGTTTCACCAGCAAAAGTAACCGTTTCTAGTTCAAAGGAAATTGTTTCCGAGGGAGACACTTTCTTTTTAATGTGCCAGAGTGATGTAAGCAATTTCGATGAAGTCTTTTGGAAAATTCAAAATGGAAAGACTGCTAAGAAGGTAGACAATATGTGGTACCACACCACAAAGTACTTCACAGGTGCCACATCTGTGCTGACTGTACCCAGTGCAAACCAGGATTGGACTGGTGAGTAAAGACATGAATCATTTTGCCCCACCATCCCATTCATGAGGAAAAATAATTTTATAAATGAAATAATTTATTCACTAAAGCTGCCTTTTCAATAATTTTTACTGCTTGACTCTGCATTGCCTAGAGTAAAATTGTTTAAATTAGGCAGCCTTATCAAACAAACAATCAAACAAACAAACAAATAAATGTATTGCCTTTAGAGGACTTTAATGGTGGCTGCTGCTGCTTTAAACTTGCCTGTTGTTAATTTCTTTAGTATTACATTTGTTAAACCGGCTGGTTTTATTGTTCTAGGCATCTATATATGCACCTTTTCCCAAAGATTTTTGACCAGCTCTGGAAACACAATGATTAAAGTTATTCCTTTGCTCCGGGGACAAGAGATCATAAGAGATCCCATAGAGACAATAATTTCTTGTCCAGCAACAAGAATAATTCTGGAATGCTGTACAAGCCGGATGGAAAACTACACTGTTTTTTTTTTCTCTCATGATCACGATATGCCTTTATACTTTATGGCAGGTAAGCAATCATAGGCTGGGTGGAAGAAGAGCAGGACTGTTGATGAATAGCTAGATATCAGTTCTCCTGGAAATTTAATGGGGGCTTGGCAAGGTCAAATGCACCTGTTCCCACTAACTGAGAAAAGCACAGTCAGCTTCTACGTCAGTGTTTCTCAATCTTGGCAGCTTTAAGATGTCTGGACTTCAACTTATGCTGGCTGGGAAATTCTGGGAGTTGAAGTCTGCACATCTTAAAGTTGCCAAGGGTGAGAAACAGCATTCTACTCCTTTGTAGCAGGGGTTGAGCAAGTTGAGATTCAGCACCAGTGCCCTTAATGATCCCCACATGCTTAATTCCTTAATGTTGATTAGTTTTGAAAGAAAAACCTGCACCAGGGGTCTATGCTGAGGAAGGTGTCTGGATGAAAACAGGGACTAAGCTCTCAGAGCCTTTTAAAAACAGTTAAAAAGTTGTTTTCACGGAGATTTAATAAGGAATGTCTTCACCTAACTAGATATGAATACATCTCTCTTAATAAACCTAACTAATGTCTGGGGTTAAGGTGGGAGACTAGCTTCTTACCCTGGATGCTGAAACCTCAACCTCAGTTTAAATAATCTGTTCCTTTACAGGAAGAAGAAAAAAATATAATCTCAATTGCTACTATTACGTACAAAATTTCACAGATGTTCACTGCAATTCCAAAGGACATACTCTGCGGGTGCATTGTATGTTTATGAATCAAATCAATCATAATGTGACAAGTCCAGCTATGGTTCTAAATTTTATACCAGGTAAGAGAGGATGCCATTGCATAAATCTGTTACTAATGTATGCAAGTCAATCTTATTATCCTTGGGCATTATCTGTTTTGCATTTGTTTCTAATATGAACTACTAATGTTTGAAAGATAGCTGGAGAACAATAACAGATTTATTTTGTTCATGCTGGGTCATTTGCATTTTCCATTTTTCTGTGAGTCTGAAGACTCTGCCTTTCACATTGTAGAAAAATGGGGGGGGAGTACTTTTTTTGTTCCAAAGAAACCTTGTTCTGTACTTCCTCACTGGAAAGCAGGAATTTGAACTTGAAGACATTCTTCCTTTTTCCTTATAAATCTCAGGCCCTACATAATTGTGTCCTTAAACAAGCCATCCTCCTTTAACATCTAAAAATTATGCTTATTGGGGAAAAAAAATCTTCGTGATCAGCAACTCCATGCACACTTTTAGTGGAGTAAACTACAGGATTTTTCAGTTAAAAAACAGTTCCTTTGTAGTGCAGTGAAAAGCATGTTTTGTTTATATTTGTGATGGGAGATTTCTCACTCCCAAAGAACTAGACTTAGTTTTATAAATCTGTAAGTAGGCACCTGACTGTCTCAAAAGTAAGATGTATCTTTTTAAAACTCTTTTTTTCCTACAGCAAAGAATGTGATATGCAATTCCTTGGACATTGGTGTGGGAGCAAATGAAGCACAGATCATAAAGCCTTGCTTAAATTTCCATGGGACAAATACTTCTGTCAGAGGAAACATCACCTATAAATGTGACCAAACAAAATGGACTGTTCATAGAAACAGCTGCCTGGCTGGTCCCATTGATAACATTTTGAATTCTGCTGAGGTAATCATGCTCCAGCAGCTATGGTGAGCCCAGTCCAAGTCAGGGGATCTGAGGTCTATTGAAACAAGAAGCTCTGAGAATTCAGGTCAATGGATGAGGCCTGAGTGTGCTTCCCTTTAGTTCTCCAACCTGGTCGTTAGAGCTAAGTGTTTTCTGTCTCACATGGAAGACCGATTCTCTCCTCCTAGTGATGCTGTCTAGGAAGTGCGAAGTCCCGATAGCCTTTGGTCAATGGCCAAGAACGTAGACTCACTGTCCATCTCATTCCACAGTCTCTGAATAGCTGGGCAGTACTGTAGTTTAGCAAAGTGAGCTTATGTATAAAAGGAATTTAACAGAATACAGCATAATGCTTATTCTTCATGTTAAAGCCAAATGAAATACACCCACACACCCCCACACACCCCAGTAGTATATTTGCACATCTTTGCATTTGCCAAGAAATATCAACTCTCACTTGAAGAGTGTGCTGAAATTCTGTCCTAGATTAAGATATATCCTAAATTGCCTCCCCTAGTTTATCAGTTAAGTTCAGCTTTTTCCTTCTCACTGCCTATATTCCATGTGAGTTCAAAAATGGAATCACACAGAGTTCCATTATCACAATCTTCCTAAGGGTGAATTAACATGTCATTTATTTATTTATTTACTTACTTACTTGCTGAACTTACATGGCTGCCTATCTTATATAATGATTCTAGATGGCTCAGAACAATTATTAAAAACAGAGATAAAAACAAAAACACCCTTCCCCCCAGGTGCCAGACCAAACAGCCTCCCAGGTCAACACCCCATCCAAGCCCAGTGCTTGAGGGAAGGCTAACAGGATAGGGGTCCCTCAGATCTCAGGTGGGAGGCTATTCCAAAGGACTGGGGTGACCATCGAGAAGGTGTGCCTCCGCGGTCCCATCAGGTGACAACTTTTCAGGAAGGGGACCTGGAGCATGCCCCCTCTACCTAACCTAGTAAGATGAGTGACCGTGAGCAAGGCCTCCCAATCCAGGAAGGGGCAGAATTGGCAAGCAATATGAATTTGTGCAAAGTCTTGCCTCCCTGGCCACAGCTGCCACCTGCTATTCCAGCAGGAGCCACACATCCAGGAATACCCCCAAATTGCACACCAGACTTTTCTGGAGGAGTGTTCCTCCATCCAGAATCAGAGATCTCAACTCACCTGGCCACAGGGGGCCAAAACCCCACAACCACTTCTTTCTTTCTAGTGTTGAGTTGCAGCCACTTTCTGCCCAGCCTCCAAGCATTGAGCAAGCACCAGAACAGCATCATTTGCCTGGCATGGGGTAGAGATGGATAATTGGGTATCATCAGCATACTCGTGATAACAAACCCCATGCTGCCAGACAACCTCTCCCAGCAGCTTCATATAGACGTTAAGTAGGAGGGGGGAGAGACCCAAGCCCTGAGGCACCCCACATAACAGGGATCTGGGGCTGGATATCTCCTCCCCCACCAGCACTGACTGGCACTGGCCACAGAGAAAAGAGGAGAACCACTGCAAAACAGTGCCTCCCACTCCCAGTCCCCAGTCCAGCAAGATACCACGGTCAGTGGTATCAAAAGCTGCAGAAAGAACAGAGACACCACCCCTGTCCAGAGCCCTAAGCTCATGTTCTTTTTCTGTCTTACACTCCAGCCATGGGCAGGAAAGGACACTATGAGTTGTCACTCTCAACATTCCAACTAACCTGCTTTAACTCTCCTGTCTCCAACTGGTCTTTAGCCCAGAAAGGAGAAAACAGTAAATTACCATGGTGTTTTCAAGGTGCAATATCCCTTTGTCCCAATCTGTCGCAATCAAACATTGGTAACTTGTGAAGAAACTTAAATGGCTGCACCTTTACTGTCATGTCACAAGCAGATTTCCCAACATTCAGGGCTTCTTTCCAAGCAGCTAAAGCTGTTCAGTTTAGTTGATGATCCAGCCATGCCATCTAATTTGTCTTTAACATATTTAATTCTAATTCTAGTCTTTGGCCTCCAGTCCAGAGTCACAGAAGAAGTTGCCAACATTCCTTGAACAACTGGACAAAATCACCAAGGAGGAACAGGATGAAATAAGCAATTCTGCTGCAAACCTAAATGCTGTCCTTGAAACCTTGACTTTGGTATCAGTCATTCCAGTAGAGGCAAATGAAGAGAATATGGCAGTAAGTGGCAAATGACTTGGGGAGGTTCTTTACTTGTTACGTTTCTTGAAAGGAGTTAGTATCAGTATTGGAAACAGCATGAGGAACACAACAACCCTTCTTTTTCTTACCTGAAAAGCTTCAGGCTCTTTATAGAAGAGTCAGTCCTCAACTGACCTTTTAAATCAACTTTTCCCACCAAGAACTTCTGAGCCTTCTTTTCAGTACTTTCCCCAATAATTCCTAACTGCTCAGTTGGTCTCTGCCAACTCTACTGAAGCTCAAGCTGGTTTAATACGTTTCTTTTCTTTTCTTTTTTCTTTTCCTAGTCCTGCCCTTTTTTGAGAGTGTGATTTCTGGTAGGTACATATGCACACATACATACATGTATATTGATACACAAGCATGCCATGCACAAACACACTTTTATTGCGTGGGGAGAGGAAACTCCAGGATGGGGACTGACTGTTGACAAGGTGAGAGCATTGCATAGGATTTTTGTGTTTACAATTTTTTCTATTTATGTTCCTTTTTGGAATAAGTCATTTGAAATTACAATAACTATGACATGATGAGGTAGCCTTAATTTGGGGGGGATCATGTTAAATTCAGGATGAATTTGGTGATAATCTGCAAATCAGAGGAAAGTTCCAGTTTGGATGGAGAAAGGATTAAATATTAGTAGCAGTCTTAGGTAGACCCTACAGTGTCCTTCACTC
Organism: Candoia aspera; assembly: GCF_035149785.1. NCBI lineage: Eukaryota > Metazoa > Chordata > Lepidosauria > Squamata > Candoiidae > Candoia > Candoia aspera. The sequence goes on along the minus strand of NC_086153.1, from coordinate 164,467,876 downwards.
ATAGATGCCTAGCTGATGCTAATAGATGTTAATGGATAATCCTTTGTATAATTTCTCAATGTTATAATATACTAACGTATTTGTGCCTAATTACATATATCAAATATGAGATGAATTTTAGACTTCAGCACTAGGATCTTTGTGTTGGAAGTTGGTAAACAGATTCTGATAAACTGACAAGAAGAGGATTTTCTAATGCAACCTGGTAATTAAAAAGTTATTATTCCCCCCCCCCTTTTTTGCAGAACTTTGCATCTACTGTAGAAACCATTATCGCCAGTCGAACAGAAACTTGGAAGCGTGCAAACAATGGGAGCTCTCAATTACTTGCTTCAGTAGAACAATTTTTAGGATCTCTCCAACCTATTAACCAGACTGTTCCTTCCATCATACATGACAGCCTTCAAATCAAAGGAACTGTTCTTGGCAAAAGCAATATTTCCATTTATAACAGCAGCTTTGTTTTTCTCCAGTCTGCAGGTCTCAAGGGTGGCGTGCTTATTGATGGCACAAAATTTGATATTGAGAAATCAGTCACTATAGTCAGTGTGGCTTATTCAACAATTGAACATATCATCCCACAGTATAGAGAGGAAATAATAAATAGTTTGGTAATGGCAACAGTAATAAAACCCCAAATAAATGAGGATTTCCAGATCAAAATGACTTTTGCAAAGCGTGAAAGGGCCATGAAAAATCCACAGTGTGTCTTCTGGAATTTCAGTTTGGCAGAAGGAGGAGACTGGGATGACACAGGCTGTGAAACCAAGGATGATGGGGACAGTGTCATTTGCTCTTGCAATCACACAACTTCATTTGCCATGCTGATGTCTCCCCACCAGGAAAACTCACTGGATGAACTGACTTACATCACTTACATTGGCCTGAGTCTCTCTATACTGAGCCTGGTGGCTTGCATTGGAATAGAACTGCTTGTGTGGAAATCAGTCACCAAAACAAGAATTGCATACATGCGCCATGTTTGTATTCTGAACATTGCAGTTTCTCTCTTAATTGCAGACATCTGCTTCATTGTTGTTGCTGCAATGCATGACCAAAATTATGCAGTGGAAGGGAATCTCTGCATAGTAGCAACTTTTTTCATTCACTACTTCTTCCTCTGTGTCTTCTTTTGGATGCTCACTTTGGGACTTATGCTCTTCTACCACTTGGTCTTCCTTCTACACAATGCAAGCAAGACCATCATGAAAACCATAGGCTTCTGCTTGGGATACATCTGTCCTCTAGTAATATCAGCCATCACAATAGGTAGCACTCTTCCATATTCCTCTTACACAAGGAAAAAGCTCTGCTTTCTCAACTGGGAGGAAAGCAAAGCCCTCTTGGCCTTAGTGATTCCTGCCATGATAATTGTTGCTATTAATGCTATTGTTACCATTGTAGTTATAGCAAAAATATCAAGGCGTTCAATTGGGGAAAAGTCCATAAATGAAGAAAGGAGTGCTTTGTATCGAATTGCCAAGAGCATTGGTGTACTGACACCGCTGTTAGGTCTTACTTGGGGATTTGGACTGGCCACCGTTGTTCCAGGAAGCCCAACTATATTCCACACGTTATTTACCATTTTCAATGCCTTTCAGGTAAGTGGATCAATGACATAAGCTGTTTGGAATAGTTGGATGACAAAAACATTATTAACATTTTCTTGGGGTTTCACACTGCCTTATCATGCATGCTTAATCTAAACTGAGGGGTGATTCAAACAGCTCTTTCCATAGCATGAATCTAATGATGTCGCTGACTTCACTGTCCTATAGAAGCACAACGAGTTTCTGGAAAATCACCTTGTTCTTGCCAATGACAAAGCTAGTTGACCTACCTACAAAGCCTTCACTGGCTTCCCTCTGGAATTTTGGTTGGCATAGAAATAAGCCAAACTACTTTGTTCAAAATAAATAAATGATAATTATCTCAGTTGATTTTAAACTCTAATGGGTGTATAGTACAAGACTAAACTAAATAAATAAGCGAGGGAACAAAACTGGATCCAGAGTGTGTAAAAAAAAAAAGCCCTTCTGATCTCTGGGCCTTGAGAACCATGGGCAATTATTTCCCCTTTTCCTGTTTCCTAACTGCCTGCCCTGAGACAGTTTGTTATTTGTGGGTATTCCAGATCAGGGAGAAATCAGGTCACCCTTTTGTATTTTAAAAATGCGCAACCAAACTTTGTGTTCAGTATGGATCAATCTTTTGGTTATCAGCCCTTTTAAATTTTGCCTCAGACTGTTTACAATTTCCATAAGCTGAGTCTGGGTTCTTTTTCTTCATACTTCATATTTCATACTTCTTCCTCTGTAATTATACTAGCAGAAAATCAAGGCTATTAAAGATTCTTCATGCATTAGTGTAAGAACTGAATATGTAATTTCAATCTGTGAATATTTTTCAGGGATTATTCATTCTGTTGGGTGGAACTCTCTGGGACAGGAAGGTAGGAACACAATTTTAAGATATTTGCTGTTTTGTGTTTATTGTTTTATCATGTAATAAAATTGTATGCAAACATGATATTGCAGGCATGATTAAATATTCATGTTCATTTTCTTTGTTTGAAACGTGCAGGTACGAGAAGCTATGCTGAATAAATATTCTTTGTCCAGGTGGAGTTCACAACACTCAAAGGTAATATTCTTTCTAAATAAAGGGTTACAAGGACACCCTTCTACATACAGGAAATGACTTGTGTCCACAAAGGGGCCATCTACACAGTATCTTGCTTTAGCTACAGCAGTGCATTTTTAATTACAGAGTAATTAAATCCAAAGATAGCCTTCCACCTGTGCAGGTGGAAACTTGAGAAGAATTTGACACTTTATTTCTGCAATTAAGAGATGAAGAAAATAACTTAATCCATGCTGATGTGGAAGTAAAAGCAGTTGTTCTGAAAGAGGCTTATTCCTAATAGGTGTACATTGTTGGCAAGCTGAAAGTGTACAAGCGGGTGTTGTGATAAGATCTCACTATATCTTTTTTACTAATATATGTTTCCATTTTGCAGTCAATATCCCAAGGTATGTCAGCTCCTATGCTCTCCATCAATTCACCTTTTTCAAGGACTTTAAATAATTTGTTTGGCAAAGCAGGTATGTGATGAAAAAATATATAACTTCAATCCATTTCCAATTGTTGTTCCCAGTATTTTTTCCCATAATCTGGATCCCTAAATGTATATTTTATAGGCCAGCTGAGCTCATAATACTTATATTGTTTATAGAATTGCCTTTAGAAAAATAAGAACCTCATTAAATCAGGCCAAAGATCCAATTAATCCACCTTTTAGGCTAAATAACTCTGAAATGTGCGTAGAGTTTGCCTTCTCAGTTATTTATGTAAACGCACTCAGCATAAATGTTCCTCTTAAACGAATAACCCACCCTAAGTGCAGGATCTCTGAGACTTCATTATCTTATCGTGACAAGAACCTGCAGTCAGCACATCTGGAAAACAGCTAATGATAATAAAATGGTTCTCTGATTCGACTCCCTGATATGAGGCCTACCAGGCCAAGCCATGTGGGTATCTTCATTATCTTTGGGTATTTCCTAGACATGGTTGTTATTACCACACTCAGAAGGCAGACACTAACGTTGGAAACCAAACTGAAAAGGGTTTTGGATTGCAACTCAGGTGTACCGTGTTGACAGGCTAAGAACTGAAGAGCACTGTGCAGTAGTAGAATTTACTGTAACTCTGTACAGTATGTTTTAATTCTATAGTCTCATGCAGGCTTATTCGTGTTTTCTTCGGTGTCCTCTTAGGCTCGAAGAGCACTTCGTGATTAGAGGCAACTAGTTCTAGGAACTGTTCTGTGCTTTACACAGTACATACAAGTCACTGGGCAACACTTTTTAAATACCATTTTACTTCTCTACTCTGCAGGAAAATACCAAGTCTCTTCTACAGAATCATCAGCTGTATCTTCTGAAAACACGTCAAAGGCATATTCTTTACTGACATGAGCTCATAAATACCTGCATATCTGAAAGAGCTCAAATATTTTTCCGGGTCAAGTAGTAGCTGCAGAATAAATAGTGAATGATAGAATATTGACTTTACAGATTGTGGAAAGGAAGTGGCATTTTAGTTAACAAATTGTTTTTTTCAGCGTGCCACGTGGTGAACAGAAGAATAACTGAAATCTTTAAAACTGGACATTCAGTGACACGGGCTCTAATGCTGTTTTACAGCATTATTTATTTTACAGTATCTTTCAGCGTAGTCATGTTTGTCCCAATCCAGTGATAAAAATGGACCAGTGGTGGGGAAGACACATCACAGCCAAGAGCAAAATACGCATCCAAAAGGTTACGTGCGCTCATGTAAATTTTACTTGCTGGATGGGAGCGTCTGTTTATTGTTTTCCTGAAAGTGAAGAAATTGCTAGTTGGTCAGTTCAGAAGTAAATGTCATAATTTTCAGTGGCTCTTTTCATTCCCTGGTGCATCCTTTTCCAGGGCAAAATTCAATACGAACTAGGAAGAGCCCCACTGAATTTAGCAAGACTGGCTTCTGAGTTAGAGCAATGGAATTGCACTGATCACCTTGTAAATAAACTGGAACATTTGTGCTGTCAGCCTCTACAGAAACAGAAGCACTTTATTTTTGTCTTATAGAAACATTTCTAGTTCTGTGACTTGTTTTACTAGGGGACAAACAAAGGGGAATTTTCTATGTAAATATATATTTATGAGAATACTTAATAAAACATGCTTGCCCAGAATTTTTTTAAGGTGTATTGCTATTCTTGCATGGTTATTTTTATGGACGTCTGCAAAAACTTTTCTGCGGAGAGGAAAAGGGGACAAAGCTGTAACATGGGATATAATTGTAATGTATTTGTGCCCATTTTTGTTCTGTGCATGCTTTGCTAGTGTTATGTTCCACAATGAGACAAATACAATACAGAAGACTTAGGAAATGCTGGGCATTTTTTTATGTCCACCTTCTTTATAAAACTGACAATTCACCTGCTTTGTTGGAAAAAAAGATTCCATGTTGTAGACTTGATGTCTTTCTCAGTCCCGTTTGGAGTGGCTGGAACTTGCAACTCAAACTTTTTATTTAATTACTAGAAAAGCCATCCTCACTGTAGGGGGCAAAGACTGTCAAGGAATCACTCCATTTTCAAAAGAGTGTTAGGAAGGGAAAATGTGCAGCATAAACTCTTGCCACAGCAACGTTCTCGAGTGTTGCCCAAATCAGTCAGAGTTAGCCCTACTCCGTGCTCCAGAAATTCATAGCATTCAAATCAACTGCCACAATTTGGAATCTCTTTCAGTCAGAGAGGAGAAAAATGCTATATGGTGACCTGGCACTTAGGTGTTGAATTTACCTTTGCACTGTCCAACAGGAGAATGATCTTGCTCCAGGGGACTGCTCTTCTTATGAACCCAGCCAGGGTCATCTCTTTTTTCCTGAACAAGCCCACATATGCTGGCTGATTCAAAATCACATTGGTCTAAAAGAGTAACAGATCTTGCTAGGAAAAAAAAATAAAACAAAAACTATAAATAGTTATCTCCTCTATTTTTAATTTTAAAGATAATGACCAGGCAATCCTATCTAAGAGTGAAAGATCTGAAGGCAAAAGAACAGCTTTATCCAAAGTCCTATTGGCTCATGGTTGACAGGATAACAGAGAGGGCCAATTATTCTTCCTGCTTCGGCTTCAGATTTTCTTCCCCCCCTCCTTTTTTTTTACCATTTTCCTACCATTGATCATAATAGGAGTGAAACTATGTGTGCTGAACTTCAGGGCTGGAATGTATTTTTTTCAAATCTGGAGTGCGCCCATGGATTGGGAAGGCTGTGGATCCCAGCAGACCCATGCCTTCTATCAGTCTTTCCTGGACATAATCATGGGATGTCCCCTTTGCTTCTCCCAGATTTGGAAATCTGCAAACTGACAAGAGAAATTGAATTTTTTCAGTCTGTTAGTGAGGTTACCCCATTCTGAACTGAGAAGGAAGGATCAACAAATACTATGGCTTTTGGGATTCCCTGAAAGGAATTATTGGATTGCAACCTTAAGCTTATTCAAATGTGATATGTTTCTTAATTTAAATTTGCTGTGTGAGTGTAGACTTACTGCAGTTATACAGGCAATTGAGTCTTTCTAGACCAGAAATGCTGAAATCCAAGCATTGGCCAATAATGTGATTAAACTCAGGCATTTTGGCAGTAATCGTTGTTAAACTTGAATTTTTACTAAATGAAAATCATAGTGCGTGATTCGCTTATAATCATAGGGAGTATTCAAGTCATACCATACCAAGTATGGTATCATACTTTACAAAGTTGTGCATTTGTTCTGTAAGGTGAATATTCACTGCATTATTTCCTGGAAATAATGCTTTCAAAAGAATTCTAGTCCACATAATACAGCATATGAATCATGGTGCAGTAATTTCACTAGAACCAGATCTACTGGTGATGCAGATTTTGACCTAATCATATTTTGTTCATCTTCGTGAACTAACAGGTGTGAAAAGCTTATAACTTAAATTAATAAATATTAATCTGAATGAATTAATCTGCCTCCTTCACAATGGTTACAAAATAAGTATATCAGGAGATAATTGTGTAGGCTTTTCTACTAGGTTACAGCTCACAGGGCCAAGAAAATCAAGTTGATAAAAAACAAGATCTTGCAACTCATTCACAATCATTCTAGCTGTGGGAAAAGAAGAAGTGACATTTTCCTCCTTTACATTCTTGTAGACTCTCCCAACATGGATGTATTCTCATGACATATGAAAACAAGAGCTAGTGGCATCAGCCAGTGTTCTATCAATGCTCTATAATATTGGCGCTGAATCTTGAAAAGATGCTAAAGTATACAGACATTTTTTTCATGGCATTCAGCACAACTAAATATTAGCCAGACCCAAGACAGGAGAGTGGCTGGATGATCTCTCCTTGGTGAAAGGTGAAAGGTCCCCTGTACAAGCACCGAGTCATGTCTGACCCTTTGAGAAGATGCCACTTTTGTGACATTTCCTTGGCAGACTATAGCGGGGTGGTTTGCCATTGCCTTCCCCAGTCGTCACCTTCCCCAGCAAGCTGGGTGCTCATTTTACCAACCTTGGAAGGATGGGAGGCCGAGTCGACCTGAGCCGGCTACCCGAGAGAGAATCCAGCTTCTGCTGGGATCTCCTTACAACATGTTTTTCCACTCCAGTCTGATTTTGTTACTCTGTCCACCTCCACTCATTAGAGCTTACGCTGGGTCATAGTTCACTTCTGGGAGAACTGGCAAATGATAAAGTTGGGAACTCTCTTGTCTACCTGTGCTGTGGGCAGCTCTCCATTATCCTGCAGCTTCCATGGTTGCCCACACTTTCTGAGCTCTTTCTTTAGGCTTTAATGAAATATGGTGAGCTGGAGAAGCTGCCAACCACTGTTCAATAAACATGAATCCTATACATCATTCAACCACCTCGAAAGTCAGTTCAAGAACTCCATAATTCCTACCCTTGAAAACATTTGCATCTCCTTTAGGTGAAAATTCTTTTTCTATCAAGTTGAAGAATAGTTTTAAAATGCCAGAGATTTTGGTATAGCATGGGTTTTTAGGATCTTGGGATGTTCCACGATCACTTTGGAAGTCACAGTGCTGATGTTCAAAATTAGAAATGTGAAGGCTAAGTTCACCAGACTTACCCCCTTGGCGCTCTGACTTACTCAGTAAGGAGTTATTTAGAGAGATTATGACCCAGCTCAGTCCTTTTGGAATGAGGATTCTATGCTGACTAATGCAGAAAGATTGGAGTGGCATGGAGGATAGCATAAATAGTCCACAGTCCCTCTGGGTACTGCATAGGGTTTACGGTCAAACTCCACATTGAAATATATACCCAACATTTTCTTGACACGATCATTTGAAATTCCTCTGCGTTATAAAACTCCCTAGATAGATGGTAGGTAGGTAGGTAGGTAAAATAGATTTCCATATTCCGAAGTTTTACATTACACTGACAGAAAATAACATTTTTGTGAATTGCATTAAAATTAGCATGTGTGATTAATTTGATTCTTTAAAATTCCACTACTAAAATAATATGGCCAGTGAAGAACTTTGATAGTCCTACTTTAAATAAAATGGTATAAAGACACATTCTGCACTCATGCATCTCACCATGCCATGAGAAGTTGACTGAAAAAACATTTTCCCAAGTTGCAGACTATATTATGATTTATACCTCAGGAATAGCAATGCCTCTGGTTATTATACAAAGTTAAAAAGTAACTACAGTCATTAAATAAAACAACGCATAGTTTTGCTGCTGCTGTTGCAATTTTATTAATTTAATGATTAAGTAAATAAGTTATATCACAAATCTGGGAAGATTTCTTTCTCCAAACTGGGGTTTTATCACATATAAAAGGTGGCCTTTCCCTGATGTACTTTAGTGACCGTTGGTTCAATGTTGCAGTCAGGGGTTGGATCATCCCAGCACCTGTTGGCCACTTTGGGCTGATGCAGGTACACTCCTTCCCCTTGGGTCCCTGTGCTCCAGGGCTATTCTGGTTTGAACAATGGGACAGTCCAGATCTTTCAAACTCCTTCCTATACCTGCTGGCCTCTTAGCTGATCAATCCAGTTAGCAGATGAGAGGCACAGGGGAGGGTGGGGGTCCAGTGAGGTGGGAGGGAGACTCCTGCAGCACAGCGCCACACCTTACTGGGCTGATCAGCTTTTAGCTGGCTATTTTTAATAGTGGGGTTACTGATGTTTTAGAAGAGCTATTAATCCATGTTTAAAAATAGCCTGACTTAACAGCTGACATTTGAAGAGAATAGCAGATTCACCAAGAAGTGTTTGAGCCTTTATTTAAAGAATGCTTAATGCAGAGGTGGCAATCTTGTTCAGCCTAGGCTTCAGGAGACATAGACGAGGGTTATCAAATCTAGGTGGCTAAAATCTGGATGACCACTAGGTGGCAGCAAAGCGCCAGAGCGTTTGCCATCTCTGTTGCCATCTCATGGTCATCCAGATTTTTCAGCCAAGATCTGGGAGGCCTAACATAGATGGTGACATCAAGATAAAACCTAACTTTTAATCCAATTTTTCTATTTGGGGGGATAATCTGTTTCGATCCCCAAAAATCTCCTCAGAATAGGAAAAACTGGCCCAGTTTGGGGGAGAGGGTTCTTCTGGAGTTTTAGGAATGCAAGTTTACAGAATCCACTTTGCCCCTTAAACCCCAAGACCAGACAGAAAAAAGGAGGTTTTTTTGAAAAATAGTACCACAAATGGAGTAGTCAAAATTGGGATTGCTGAAATAAGATGCTGCAAGGCTGCATATGGCCACAGATTATGCTTCCCCACCTCTATGTAGAACATATTATTGGGCCTGAGGAAGTGGACAGGATCCTCCGGACTGTAAATGCCACCATGTGTCATCTAGACCCATGCCCCTCCTGGCTTGTAACAGCAGTCCGGGAGGTGACATGTGGCTGGGTCCAGACAATGGTTAATGCATCTTTGAGGGAGGGAGTGGTTCCGGTTGCCTTTAAAGAGGAACTGGTACATCCCCTCCTCAAAAAGCCATCGCTGGACCCTACTAATCTGGACAATTTTCATCCAGTCTCCCACCTCCCCTTTTTGGGGAAGGTGGTTGAGAAAGTGGTGGCATTACAACTTCAGAGGATTCTGGATGAAATGGATTATCTAGACCCCTTTCAGTCAGGTTTCAGGCCAGGATATGGGACAGAGACTGCATTGGTCACACTTATGGATGATCTCTGGCGGGAGTGGGATGGAGGCAGTGCATCCATCCTTGCTCTCCTTGACCTCTCAGCAGCTTTCAATACCATCGACCATGGTAACCTTCTGGGACAGCTCAGGGAGATGGGGATGGGCAGCGTGGTTTTGCGTTGGTTCATCTCCTTCCTCCAGGGCTGGTCCCAGTTGGTGGTGATAGGAGATGAGAGATCCGACCCTTGTCCCCTGCTGTGTGGGGTGCTGCAGGGTTCGGTTCTCTCCCCTCTCCTATTTAACATCTACATGAAACCGCTGGGTGAGATCATCCGTCACCACGGGATGAGGTATCATCAGTATGGTGATGATACTCAGATACATATCTCCACCCTGGGTGAAGTAAGTGATGTGGTGGCTGCTGTCATGTTCACTGTTTCAATGTGCACTGTACATTGTAATGTTTCACATGCCATGGTGCTGACGCGCGTTTCTGTTTGGGAGGGAGCTGCTGTGAAACCTTGTGCCAAGCTCTGTATCTATGTTCATTTCAATGGAATGTGTTTGGGTTATGTGCTCTGCTCAAGGACTTTTCCCGTGGACCATCAGAAGCCGTTAGGAGCACCTAGGATTGTGAGCTTGGGAAGATTCTATGGTGGGAGGGATCTCATTTGTACCGAGGGTTTTTAGTTTGCATTTGGTGCACTTTTTTCATTCTCAGCTTTCTTTGTGATCCTGCATACTATTCTTTAATAAATCAGATATCTTTGTGATCCTGCTCATGAGTCTGATGGTGTTTTAGAACAGGCAATCTTTACATAAAGCTGAGAATCACCAAAGTTATACCGTTAGCTCCTACCAAGATTAGTTTCTTGTGAGGGAAAATAGTTAACGATGGCCGAGTCCAAGCTCACGACCGGGGGACTTGAGGAACCGACTGGCTTGATGCCCGAGTCGACGGTCAAGAGCGGAGAACTGAGCCTCACCCCAGAACCTTCAGGTTTCCGGCAGGATTTGAGTTCCAGCCCTGAGGTGGAGGAATCTGACGATGGGAGAGAACCAGAGCAACCGGCACCCAGCGAATCACCCGCAGAGTTGATCACCTGGGATGAAATGGGAGAACCCCAGCCAGGGATGTCCCAGGCATCCTGGAAGTATCGGTTCCTGCTAACCCCAGACATAGAATCTACCATGGTATCAACAGGGAGACAGCCTAACACGCGAGGGAGGGAGGAATCTCAAACCCCTGAAAGGCTAAGAGTGGTGGAGGCCAAAATAGAATCGATGGAGTACATGTTAAGAAACCTGTCTCTATCATGGGGGGGGGGGGGCAGCCGAGGCGCGAAGGAGATTCCAGCTCCACGCAATCGTTCTCCATCCCCTCACCTGGACCGCCGGCAGAGCGGGTCCGGAGACGGCGCCGGGATGAATCTCCACCCTGCAGAGTTCGACCACCAGCGTCCCCACCCTGAGGAGGGAGAACTACTGTAACCTGGGGCCCAACCACTCAAGCAGATGCTGATTCAGGTCCAACAGGAGTGGGGGTGAAATACTTTCCTGTCAAGTTTGATGGGGATCCAACCAAGTTATCTTTCTTTCTCACTAATGCTAAAAGTTACATGAGGCAGTTTGGAGCATACTTCCCTTCTGAAGAGGCTAAAATAACTGCTGTTGCCACCAAGCTGAAGGGACGAGCGGCTGACTGGTATGTTCAATTAAGTGAGGCTGACTCCCCTGAGCTTGAGTATTTTGAGGACTTCATGTGGGCATTAAAGCTGCATTTTGAGGATCCTCTGGCCAAGGCAAGAGCTAAAAAGGCACTGAAGGATCTTACCCAGGGTCAGCTGTCTGTAGCTGATTACGCCCTGGAGTTTAAGGCTTTAGCTGGGAAAATCCCCGACTGGTCTCAGTCAACCTTAATAGAACGGTTTAAAGAGGGACTCAACTGGGACGTCCTGCAGTGGGCGTTGTGTAGAGACGACCCAGAGACATTGTATGAATGGATCTGTCTGGCCGGCAAGGCTGAGCACGCCCAGCATACCTTCATGCAAACCAAATGACCTGAAAAACAACCAGCTACCATGAGGGGACCCCGAAGTGCTGCAACTGCTGCCCGGCCAGGCTATAGAGCCTGGGAAGAAGAGAGAGATCGGTGCTATGTGAGGGGTCAGTGTCTACGATGCGGAAAGGAAGGGCATCGAGCAGGTGATTGCCCAAAAGTCAAGGCTGGAGATCGAGCGGGCAAACTGCTGGCCAAATCACTGCCCCCCTCGCAGTGGATGACAGCAGCCAAGGGCGCAGCTGACGCTGAGGAAGTGTTCTACTTCTCTGGAGAGGCTGAAGATGACTCTAAGGAGCTGGCAGGAAATGCCAGCCACCTGCCATGAAGAGCGCCTGTGGGCAGGTGGGGGAGGATGGGCGCGAGGATGCTATGGTGAGTGCTGACTGTCCCACTTTAGCAGTAAAAGTGAAATTGGGCTCCCGCACAAAGACTACAGAGGTCTGGGCTTTAGTTGACTCTGGGTGTTCCAGGTGTCTGATTCACCCTGATCTGGTTGCTGCTTTGGACCTGCCTAGCTTCCCCCTCCAGCAGCCTTTGATCTTCACACAGTTGGATGGCTCAACGGCGGGGGGGGGGCAGCAACCCATTTCACTGGAACTGTCGCAATGCAAATGGGCAGCCACCATGAGACTTTACAATTTGTAGTGGCACCTGTTGGCAACCGCTTGATAATTCTGGGATTCCCTGGTTGACCTATCGAAGCCCACATATAAATTGGGAACACAGAACTCTGACTTTTAAGGATGGGTTTTACCAAGCTCCTACAGCGGAGAGAGCTTCAAGCACAGGGGTGGGAAGGGCTGCAATTGCCATGCCGCGCCCTAGCTTGGCACATTTAGAAGGCTTGCCCGATCAATACCAAGACTTTGCAGACGTCTTTGGGGAAATGGAAGCAGATCAGCTACCCCCCCATCAGAAAACTGACTGTGCAATAGAGTTGGTTCCCAACACTCAGTTGCCCAAGCCGAAAATTTATCCAATGACTCAGAGGGAGCTTGAGGCATTATGGGACTTTATTGACAAAAATCTGTCAAGGGGGTTTATTGAACCTGCAAATTCCCCAGTTGGGGCCCCTGTACTATTCCGGGAAAAGAAAGATGGCATGCTTCGACTCTGTACGGACTATTGGGGGTTAAATTCCATCTCAATTTCCAACAAGTACCCTCTGCCGCTCATGAAGGACATGTTAGCTCACTTGTCTAAGGGCAAGATTTTTGCCAAGCTCGATCTTCATGAAACCTATTTCTGCATCCGCATACAAGCTGGAGATGAGTGGAAAACTGCTTTTAATTGTCCACTTGGTTCATTTCAGTACAAAGTCCTCCCTTTTGGGTTGGCAGGGGCGCCTGGAGTCTTCATGCAATTGATTAATGATTACATGATCATTTGTTTAAAGGAGTTCTGGTTTATTTAGATGATGTTCCCATTTACACTGAAACCAAGGAGGAACATGAACGCCTCCTCAAACAGGTGTTAAGCAAGCTTAGAGATGCCAAACTTTATGCCAAGCTTTCCAAATGTGAGTTTCACAAGACCCAACTTGACTATCTAGGCTATAGGGTATCTGACAAGGGCATTGAAATGGACCCTGCAAAAATTCAGGTGATTTTAAGTTGGGAACGTCCCCGCACCCGGAGGCAATTGCAAAGTTTCCTTGGGTTCAGTAATTACAATCACCAATTTATCCAGGGGTTCACTGAGATTGTTTTGCCCTTCACTGATTTACTCTGTACCAAGGGCTTGGGGGAGACATGCAAAGTAAAAAACCCTGGGCCAGTGCTGAATTGGACACCTGAATGCCAAGCAGCATTTGAGAAGTTAAAAACCCTCTTCACTGCTGAGCCTATTCTACAGCACCCCGATCCTGAACGCCCCTTTGTGGTCCAAGTTGATGCTTCTCAGTTGGGGCTATATTGTTACAGAGAGATTCTGAAAATCACTTAAAACTCTGCGCTTATCTGTCCAGAAAATTTTCTGAAACTGAACGCTGGTGGCATGTTTGGGAAAAAGAGGCTTTTGCTGTAAAAGCCGCTTTGGAAGCCTGGTGTCACCTCCTGGAAGGCGCTAAATGCCCTTTCGAGGTTTGGACCGATCACAGGAATTTGGAAGCCCTCCGCACCCCCCAGCGTCTCAGTCCTAAACAAATTCACTGGGCTCAATTTTTCAGTTGCTTTAACTTCCAGTTAAAATTTATTCCGGGAAAGAAAAACTTTCTGGCCGATGCTTTGTCACATTTACCTCAGGACCTTGACCAAGTTGCAGATGTGGTTGGGACTGTTCTCACTGAACCACAACTGGGCTTAGTTGCTGTCACCTGGAGCCAGACCCGTGCGCGGGCATCCCCACCCCCAGCCCAGTCTGGGAAGCGGAAAGTGCAAGTTCCTTGTCAGTTACAGAAGGACTTTCTCCAGGCACTGAAATCTGACACTTGGTTGCTAGCTAATAGAGACAATGTTTCTTTTCAAAATGGTCTGGCATGGGTGGAACACCGCCTTTATGTGACTGAAACTTTAAGAGCTGATGTTTTGCAGCATTCCCATGATGATAAATTTGCTGGACACTTTGGTTTTGTAAAAACCTTGCATTTGGTTCGCCATCAATTTTGGTGGCCAACCTTAAGGCGTGATGTAAAAGACTATGTGGCTTCCTGTCCTGTTTGTGCAATGTCAAAGCGAAAAGGAGGAAGATCACAGGGGCTTCTACAGCCACTGGCCAGCCCATCCCGTCCCTGGGATGAGATTTCTATGGATTTTATTGTGGACCTACCTCCCAGTCAGAAGAAAACTGTCATTTGGGTTGTAAAATATTTTTTCTCCAAACAAGCCCATTTCATTCCATGTGCATCCATCCCGTCGGCCCCGCAATTGGCCCACCTATTTCTCATCCACATCTACCATCTCCACGGTAGCCCCTCCCGTTTGGTCAGCGACTGCAGGACACAGTTTACTTCCCAGTTTTGGAAATCATTTTTAAAATTGATTGGCACCAAACAGGCGCTGTCCATGTTGTCCCATCCTGAGACTGACGGATATACTGAGATTTTGAACTCCACCCTTGAACAATTCCTTAGAGCATACATTAACTACCATCAGGACAATTGGGTGGACTTGCTGCCTTTTGCTGAAGTGGCTTACAACAATGCTATCCATCAGAGTACCGGGCAAACCCCTTTTCGTGTAGTTTCTGGTCACAACTTTGTTCCCATCCCTGAGCTGCCACAACCCCCTCCCCAATCCTGTTCTGCCTCTGACTGGGCTGTTAAGCTTGCTGATTCCTGGCCGGTGATTTGACAGGCTTTGGCTGATGCCCAGGCTGCTTACAAGTTTCAAGCCAATAAACGTCATTCTTTGCAACACGATTTCAAAATTGGGGATCAAGTATATTTATCTACCAAATTCATCAAGTCCCCACAACCCTTTAAAAAACTTGCTCCCAAGTTCATTGGTCCTTTCCCTATTGTTGGTCTTAACAATCCAGTTACTGTTAAGTTGGACCTGCCTCACAATTTGAAATGCTTGCACCCATTGCAGCTTGCTCAAGCCTGTCCACCACTCTTCCCGCTGGCATCCCCAACCTCCTCCTCCTGCTCCGATCATGATTGACAGCCAACGGCACTTTGAAGTCAAGGAGGTTGTTGATTCTCACAAGCTTCGAGGCACCCTCCAGTATCTGATCCACTGGAAACACTTTCCTCATCCTGAATGGGTGCCTGCTCACCATGTTAATGCTCCTGATTTAGTTAACCATTTCCACTTAGCTTACCCTTTGAAGCTGCTTAGTGTTTTCTTTCTTTGGGGGGCAGTATGTCATGTTCACTGTTTCAATGTGCACTGTACATCATAACGTTTCACATGCCATGGCACTGACGCGCGTTTCTGTTTGGGAGGGAGCTGCTGTGAAACCTTGTGCCAAGCTCTGTATCTATGTTCATTTCAATGGAATGTGTTTGGGTTATGTGCTCTGCTCAAGGACTTTTCCCGTGGACCATCAGAAGCCATTAGGAGCACCTGGGATTGTGAGCTTGGGAAGATTCTACGGGGGGAGGGATCTCATTTGTACCGAGGGTTTTTAGTTTGCATTTGGTGCGCTTTTTTCATTCTCAGCTTTCTTTGTGATCCTGCATACTATTCTTTAATAAATCAGATATCTTTGTGATCCTGCTCATGAGTCTGATGGTGTTTTAGAATAGGCAATCTTTACAGCTGTCCTCTGTCAGTGCCTGAGGGCTGTGGGGTTCTGGATGGGGAACAACAGGCTTCAGTGAACCCCGGTAAGGCAGAGTGGCTGTGGATTGGTGGCTTCTCGGTATCCGGGAAGTTGTCATCTTTAGTTTGGGATGGGGTTGCACTGCCCCAGACAGACCCGGTGTGTAACTTGAGGGTCCTCCTGGACTCACAACTCCTGCTTGAAGAGCAGGTGGCAGTCGTGGCCAGGAGGGCCTTTGCACAACTTCATGTTGTGCGCCAGTTACGCCCTTTCCTGGATTGAGATGCCCTCCAGACAGTCACTCATGCCCTTATCATCTCCCATATAGACTACTGCAATGCGCTCTACATGGGGCTATCCTTGAAGAGTATCCGGAAGCTTCAGTTGGTCCAAAATGTGGCCGCACGAACAGTGATGAGCGCTCCAAGATCAGTACATGTAACGCCTTTACTGTGCGAGCTGCATTGGGTTCCAGTTTGCTTCCGGGTCCAATTCAAGGTGTTGGTTATCACCTTTAAAGCCCTACATGGCATGGGGCCAGGTTACCTGAGGGACCATCTCATCCCCATAACATTGACCCGCCCCACCCAATCATGCAGAGAGGGCATGTTACGAACCCCACCTGTAAAAGAATTCCATCTGGCGCCTGCCCTTTGGAACATTCTACCCACTGAGGTGAGGCAGGCCCCTTCACTCCCGACCTTCTGGAAGGGTTTGAAGACCTGGTTCTGCTGCCTCACCTGGGATGGGAAGGGCAACAGCTCTTCCTGGGGATGGCTGGGGATGTAGAGTTCTCCCTACTGAATGGAAATTTGTCACTTGGATTCCATATTTATATTTATTTGTTATTTTAGTATTGTAGGTGTTGATTCGGTGATTTTATGATGTTGAGGTTTTAAGGAGAATTTTATTGTAAACTGCCCAGAGTCCCCCTTTTTGGGGGAGATGGGCAGTAATAGAAATGTGAATAATAAATAAATAAATAATATTAGAAAGAAATGTTGAAATTATGCTTCTGAGCATAACTGGTAAAAGAAGGCAGTCGTCAGTCTGAAGACATAATAAAAAACCAGTAACACTTATGCTTTAAACTCTTGAATTTTTCTACCTCTCCTTGGGCTTCCTGTTGCATTTCTGCTGCCTTAGTGGTGCTTTAAATGGAGTGGTGTGTGTGTGTGTATTAGAGTATTGTGGATAGTGCCGTGTTCTTGTTGCAATCCCACTTATAATAATAATCAGAAAAAGCAACAAAGGAGTCTGCATGCCAGATAAGTCATCCCAAGGGCTTCATTCATAGGAAGAACCCTAAACAGCACTGAGGGAGAGAGAAAGTAGACCAGTAAGAGTGATGACATTATCACAGCTCATGATGTTTTCAGTGGTACCTTCCCTGGCAGAAGGAGGTGGAGCCATGAGCAGAGCAGCTCTGCAGTCAGCCCTCTCATAAGGCTACCAATCAAGAGGCATGGCACAGCCCTTCTCTCCTCCTTTTCTTGACAAATTTTGTCTCAGGGGAAAGAAGTGATGGGAAAACAACAAAGAATTACAACGGGAGTCTGGCAGTATTTGGACATACAGATGCTGGATCAACTGCAGGGTCAATACCTCACTGGAAGCACCCAGCTTTTAAGAAGAGAATGGGACTACCATATAACATTAGGATGCTAAATTATAAAACCCCAACTAACAAAGCCATCTTACTTACCCACCAAGTTTTTGAAATATTATATATGGTTTCTCTCCATCATGCAGTTTGAATTTCACACAAGATTTTAGGTGGAATCCTTCAAACATTTTAAGAATCACCCCTTTGGCATTTAAATCTTTGAGAAAAGAGAGTTCATAAAAGGTTTTCCACCACTAGACTTTATTGCTTTGAACATTTGTTACTCCAAAGTAGCCCAAAACATTTCAGTAAATGTACATTATGTTTCAGTAACAGCACTTATGTATCTACAATAAACACTAAGATTACCTTAAGCTTAAACAGCATCTTTCCCAGCAAGCTGAATATATCATGTCAGTCACTGTGGTTGATTTAAGGGCTCAATACATCTCTGGCTTTGCCTGGGACTGCAGAAGGAAGTGAGTAGCATCTATCTGGCTAGAGACTTTCAAACAAGTCCCGTGCCTTTCAATAGTCTATCTATGGCTGAATCCATGCATCCATTAATCCAGATTTTCTTAACCATAGTTTGTAGATGATAGTTCACATGAGGCATGGTTCACACATGCTGCTAAGCCATAATGGGAGACAGGAGTGATACTGACCTTTGATCTAACAGGGTATCACACTATGGCTTGGTTTTTGGTATGAATCAGACCAGTGCGTGACTAAGACATCTGTCATTATGGTTAGGCCCATTACCAGGAAGCAAAGCTGGACTCAGGAGGATTTCCCAGCTATCTATGGTTGGCCCATTCCTGTCTTCTAGCACTGAATCACAACATCAACATCTTTTGCAGAGACAGAGCTCAGTGTCCTTTGCAAACTGTTGGCAATGCACTCCAAATCTCTGAATTACTTTCCTCAAGTCTTTCTCAGTTTATCTCTGCCACCACTTTCATAAAGATACTGAACAGCAACAGAGATGAGACTGATGTTTGTAAGATACTGCACACCAGGCTGTGGTTCTTCTACACACCTCCTCTTTCCTAAATCATTTAGGCATTTCACATTTCTAGTGCAGTGCTTTTTTCTGAGGTTGTTTTCTGATTTTCCAAAATCACAATTTGATCAGACTTTAATTCTGAAAGCACCACAGTAATGTCAAGTTAGTTTTACACAGGTTGTTGGCCAGAATGAATGGAATGGGGAGTTTCCACCGGAAATGCTCATCTTTCACAGCACTATATCTTTTCTGCTGAACATGGGAAAAGATTAATATCAGTTTCTTTTCTATGTGGCACATCAATCTGTTTCATTTGCATTTTAAACCAAAAGTTCATGAGGGTTAGGGTTAGGGAACTTACAGGCAGGTAAATATCCCCTTCAAAAAGGCTGAGTCCAGCAGCTGGAAGGAAGGAATGAAACAGAGGGCTCAATCAGAATGGAAAAGATTCCTCAATAATTAAAACTGGCTTTCTCCTGTTGAAGAAGGGTGTAAAAACCTATTTTACAAAATTACTATTCTTTCTAGAAAAAATAAATAATTATTATAAATGATAAATACTATTTGTATTGGTAATTAAGAGGCAATCCATTAGTCACAGGAGTTGAAATGCACAGATTTAAAGAGACATGGAATTATAATCTCATATATAATGGACCTTAATCTATTCCATCCTGTTCTATTGAAGAATGAGCTTACTATTGCAATCATCCTTAGCACTAAATGTTTTTTGGGAGCATTTCTGGAACACGGTGAGATTCAGCAAGGCAGTCCTTTCATATCAGACCTTCCATACTGTATGTGTCAAAGATCAGTTCAAAATCTTTTTAAGATGAGGGTTTGCTGAAGAATATGCAGGTTGTAATTTCTTCTGGCATGAGTTGTTATAGTATGAAAACAGTTATATGTAAGTAATAAATTGACACATTGCAAATGTTGATGTATTGAAGTGGTTTACATTAAGATCTATTCCTTTCTTTCAGTTTCCTAATTCTTATATTTCAGATAGCTGATTGGAGATCTTGAAGTGGAAAGATTTCTAAGCATACAGTATTAATGAGCATAACTTTCTGCTGTGGAGCAAAGGATTAGTAATTTCCTTTGCCTCTGGAACCGAATCAAAAAGCGTAGGAAATAGCAACTGGTGTCCTTTTGTAGGAAGCAAGATTTCTAACTTCAAATAAGCTAGCAAGACCAGTCTTGTATGTAACAATCCACCTGCCCTTTGTAAAGACATTTTGATTTTGCAGGAGTAAGTTAAGCAGTAGGGAAGGGAGATAGTTAATTTGTTTTGTTCCAAGTGCAAAACCCCCAAAAGAACTATTTTTTCTCAAGTGCTCTTCAAGAAAATTTGAGGAAGGAGAGGAAGAAGAGGGAAAAAAAGGACTTTATCCATTGTTATGAGTTACTAATTAGTATTGCTTTTTGTAATTTCCATCGGATTATAAACTAATAAAGAGGATTTTCCAGTTTTGGATCTTGAATTTTGAAAGTACAAATTCACCTCAGAAAACTACCAGATTATGATCCACAAACCTGCCGTGATCTTATTTATTTATTCATTTATTTATTCAATTTATATTGCCACCCATTTCAAACTAGTGACTCTGGGCAGCTAACAACAATAAAAACAGTCATGATATAAAACAACAAAAACAATAACAAAAATTAAAAATAAATATAAATATAAATACAGCCGAGCGATCTAAAAGCCATGGTGTTAACATAACCATGAAACGGGGCACTTCCCACACTCGGGGTCCCAGGCCCAGGCACAAAGCCAGGTTTTCAAGGCCCTCCAGAAAGCCAACAGGGTCAGGGCCATCCTAATATCTGGAGGGAGGATGTTCCAGAGGGCAGGTGCCACAACAGAAAAGGCACGCTTCCTGGTCCCTGCCAGCTGACATTCCTTGGTTGACAGGACCTGGAGCATGCCCATCCTGCTGGACCAGATTGGATGGGCAGAACTGACTGGGAAGAGACGGTCCCTCCCTCAGGTAACCCGGTCCCAAGCCATGAAGGGCTTTAAAGGTGACAACCAGCACCTTGAATTGCACCCAGAAGCACACCAGCAACCAATGCAGCTCCCAAAGCAGAGGTGTTACGTGTGCCGGGTAGCCGACACTATTTACAACCCTGGCAGCCACATTTTGTACCAGCTGAAACCAGCTGAAAGTATTAATTTTCTTAATGCAACTCACCTGAATTTATTTCTCGGATATCATCTCTCCCCTTACCAGCGTCAGCATCTAATTAATACAAAGAACAGCATTGCGTTTCTAGAACTGTGGTTCCAAATTCCTTCATTCTGAACTCCCAAGAAAGAGAAGAAAAAATATATATTTTGCCAAGAAAGTTTCAATGAGTCCTTACCATCATCCTGTAATAAGCTTCAGACCTTAAAAAAGAAGCAATTAATCTGTTTACTGTGTCTGAGAATCTTGGAAAAATAAAGGAAGTCAACATGATGGTTTGAACTTACTGAAAATGAGGTGCAGTCTGCAAAAAGTATCATGCAACTGAAGACCTGGAAGGCTGTACTAGAAATCATGGCCAAAATGCCTGGAAGAAATCGAGCAGGTCTCTTACCGCATAATGAGCTTTTTTGAGCAAGCTCTTTACTCCAGTACTGGTTAAACAAAGAGTGTTCCTTCCTCCCCACCCAAAAAATTATGAACAATCAATTCCCACTCAGTGGTATTTTTGTACTGGTGGCTGGAATCCACTGGCAAATGCAGCTAAGTAAATAATAAGTGAGTTTTGTGCGTCCCTTGCTCTGTTTTGTAGTACTGCCACAAAACGTGCTGAACACAGATTAATTTCACAGTTTGACTACAAGGGTGTTGGTGATAGTCATCAGTCAGTTCCTTTCCACAAAATGAAGCAAATGAAAATCTTTCTCCAGAAGGACAGCTTTATCTGGGGATACAAGAAAGGTAATTCTGAATAAAGCCCTCTTTGTTAATAGCTAATGGTGTGTAAGTTAATAAGAAAACTTGTGTTGCGGGAGAAAAGAAGTCTTAGCTCTTAGACAAATGTACAATAAGGTCAGTTGATTGCACATGGAAACCAGCTGCATCAAGGATATCCCAATGGTCTATTGCATCTCTGTAATGGTATGTATGTGGGAATGACCTTGGGAGACAGGGGGAAGAACCACAGCTAGGGGAACGGTTGGATAAAAGGCAGCTTAGCCTGAAGCACTTCAGCAAAGGATCGTTACCTTGTCGTGGTGCTGGAGCTTGAGCACCTCAATGATGCCATGAGCTAAACCGTGAAGGGCCACCCAAGACGGGAAGGTCATGACAGAGAGGTCAGACTAAATGCGATCCCTGGGGAAGGTAATGGCAACCCACCCCAGTATTCTTGCCGTGAAAACTAAATGGATCAGTACAACCAGAGATATGTCGGTATACCATCGGAAGATGAGACCCCCAGGTTGGAAGATGGTCAAAATGCTACTGGGGAGGAACAGAGGATGAGCTCAACTAGCCCCAGACGTGATGACGCAGCTAGCTCAAAGCCGAAAGGATGGCTAGCAGCCGACGGTGCTGGTGGTGAACGACGAATCCGATGTTCTAAGGATCAACACACCATTGGAACCTGGAATGTAAGATCTATGAGCCAGGGCAAACTGGATGTGGTTATTGGTGAGATGTCAAGATTAAAGATAGACATTTTGGGCGTCAGTGAACTGAAATGGACTGGAATGGGCCACTTCACATCAAATGACCACCAGATCTACTACTGTGGACAAGAGGACCACAGAAGAAATGGAGTAGCCTTCATAATTAATAGTAAAGTGGCTAAAGCAGTGCTTGGATACAACCCAAAAAACGACAAAATGATCTCAATTCGAATTCAGGGCAAGCCATCTAACATCACAGTGATCCAAATATACGCCCCAACCACAGATGCTGAAGAAGCTGAAGTAGAGCAGTTCTATGAGGATCTGCAGCACCTACTGGACAACACGCCTAAAAGAGATGTTATTTTCATCACAGGAGACTGGAATGCTAAGGTGGGCAGTCAAATGACACCTCGAATTACAGGTAAGTATGGCCTGGGAGAACAAAATGAAGCAGGACATAGGCTGATAGAATTTTGCCAAGACAATTCACTCTGCATAACAAACACTCTCTTCCAACAACCTAAGAGACGGCTTTATACATGGACTTCCCCAGATGGACAACACCGAAATCAGATTGATTACATCCTTTGCAGCCAAAGGTGGCGGACATCTGTACAGTCAGTAAAAACAAGGCCTGGAGCTGACTGTAGTTCAGATCACGAACTTCTTCTTGCACAATTTAGGATCAGACTAAAGAGATTAGGGAAGACCCACAGATCAGCTAGATATGAGCTCACTAATATTCCTAAGGAATATGCAGTGGAGGTGAAGAATCGATTTAAGGGACTGGACTTAGTAGATAGGGTCCCAGAAGAACTCTGGACAGAAGTTCGCAACATTGTTCAGGAGGCGGCAACAAAATACATCCCAAAGAAAGAGAAAACCAAGAAGGCAAAATAGCTGTCTGCTGAGACACTAGAAGTAGCCCAAGAAAGAAGGAAAGCAAAAGGCAACAGTGATAGGGGGAGATATGCCCAATTAAATGCAAAATTCCAGAGGTTAGCCAGAAGAGATAAGGAATTATTTTTAAACAAGCAATGCGCGGAAGTGGAAGAAGGCAATAGAATAGGAAGGACAAGAGACCTCTTCCAGAAAATTAGAAACATTGGAGGTAAATTCCAGGCAAAAATGGGTATGATCAAAAACAAAGATGGCAAGGACCTAACAGAAGAAGAAGAGATCAAGAAAAGGTGGCAAGAATATACAGAAGACCTGTATAGGAAGGATAACAGTATCGGGGATAGCTTTGATGGTGTGGTCAGTGAGCTGGAGCCAGACATCCTGAAGAGTGAGGTTGAGTGGGCCTTAAGAAGCATTGCTAATAAGAAGGCAGCAGGAGATGACGGCATCCCAGCTGAACTGTTCAAAATCTTGCAAGATGATGCTGTCAAGGTAATGCATGCTATATGCCAGCAAATTTGGAAAACACAAGAATGGCCATCAGACTGGAAAAAATCAACTTATATCCCCATACCAAAAAAGGGGAACACTAAAGAATGTTCAAACTATCGAACAGTGGCACTCATCTCACATGCCAGTAAGGTAATGCTCAAGATCCTGCAAGGTAGACTTCAGCAGTTCATGGAGCGAGAATTGACAGATGTACAAGCTGGGTTTAGAAAAGGCAGAGGAACTAGAGACCAAATTGCCAATATCCGATGGATAATGGAAAAAGCCAGGGAGTTTCAGAAAAACATCTATTTCTGTTTTATTGACTATTCTAAAGCCTTTGACTGTGTGGACCATAACAAATTGTGGCAAGTTCTTAGTGGTATGGGGATACCAAGTCATCTTGTCTGCCTCCTGAGGAATCTACATAATGACCAAGTAGCAATGGTAAGAACAGACCACGGAACAACGGACTGGTTTAAGATTGGGAAAGGAGTACGGCAGGGCTGTATACTCTCACCCTACCTATTCAACTTGTATGCAGAACACATCATGCGACAAGCTGGGCTTGAGGAATCCAAGGCTGGAGTTAAAATCTCTGGAAGAAACATTAACAATCTCAGATATGCAGTGTCATGAGCACCGTTGAGCTGAATGCATCAGCACAACGGCACACATAACAATACCACAGAAACAAGAGCAAGGGATTAAAAGATAAGCAAAGCGACGCACAACAACAGACACAGACCCCAAGGAGAAGGGAACGACTCCAGCCGGAAAATCCAGTCAAAAGAACGCAAAGGGGGAAGAAAGAGCGACAAAGACAGGGCGGATCACGAGGCACGCCTGGAGCTGTCAGCAGGAACGCAAAGGATATCGCCCAGCTGAGAGTAATCACCGGCCGGAGGAAGAAGATTACAAGAGAAGCCTGGGGCACCAGCAGGGGCCCCGTGACCCCTCACCTACCGGCAACGAAGCATACAGGACTTGGGGGATGACACAACCCAAGGTGGGGGGGGGCGCTGACCGGCGCGGGCTATTTAAACCCCATACCAGCGCGCTCCCTTCACTCTCAGCTTTTTCTAGCTATGCACTATGCTGAAATAAACCAGAACCTGATCTTCCCTAAATTAGTGTCTGTGTTTTACTCAGTAGTAGGCAGCACATGACATAAAGATGAGAGTCCTAAACTCGGCCTCGCCAAGCCCCACTGGAAAAGAACGAGCCGCAGGAGGAACAGACGGCAAGAAGAACACGAGCGGAGAGCGATGGAGCTGACGCGTCGCAGCCAGGACGGGCGAGTCGTACAGCGAGAGGTGGAGGAGAACCGACAGCGGCCAGAGGCAACGCGGACCCCAGGAGCCACGGACACCCTCCCGGCCCATCCCGAGCCTCAGCCCCACCCCCAGAGGGAGGCGGAGGCGACCCGACCACGGGAGGGAGCAACATACCTCCCGAGACCCGCGGAGACCTCCCCGCCCCACATCGCACCCCAGCCACAGGTGTGGAGCTTCAGCCCAACTGCAAGAAACGCGGTGGAGGACGGAGGGACGAACCAGCCGTTTCGCTTCCAAGTCGAGGGAGCTGACCAGCGGACGGAAACGCCTGACCCCCACCGGTGGCCCAACTATGCGGAGACGCTGACCGGTCCGATCACAGCTGCGGCGCGGACCTTGGACCGAGAAACGCAAGCCAGACTCACGGCCATGGAAGCCCAACTAAGGGACCTCGGGACCATGCTGCAATCGTTGATGTCCTCCATGCCTCACATGACCATACCCGCGCAGGTACACACCCCTATTCAAACCCCGAGCGGGTCTTGGCACCCCCATGGGCCAAATGCTAACAGGCAAGCTTCCCTGGCGGAAGAAGCCACGGGACGGGACGCGAGGAGAGGGGATCCACCGAACACCAGGGCCCCAAAGGACTTCCCCATTTCCTTCGACGGGAACCCCACGAAGCTGTAGTTTTTCGTCACAAACGCCAGGGAGTTCATGGGGCGGCACGGACACTCCTTTGACTCCGAAGCGGACAAAATCGCAGCCGTGGCGATCAAGTTGCAAGACAGGGCGGCAGACTGGTACGTCCAAATGTACGAGTCCAGTTCCCCAGCCCTCTCTGACTTCCATGCCTTCATCACAGAGATGAAGCACTATTTTGAGGACCCGCTAGCCAAGGAGAGGGTTAAAAGTGCACTTCAAGCCCTCAAACAGGGTGCACGAACTGTCGCGGACTACGCCCTCGAATTTAAAGCCCTCGCAGGGAAGACTAACGACTGGTCCGAGACTACCCTGATAGAGATGTTCAAAAGGGGCCTCAGCCGCGAGGTACTCCAATGGGCACTCTATCGGGATGACCCGGAGACACTGCAAGGCTGGATCTACCTAGCGGGGAGAGCGGAACACGCTCACCACACTTTCTTAATGACAACGGCAGAGGACAAAACAAGCAACAGCCCAAAGGGACCCGCGCCACACTTGGGGCCGGCCGGCCCCACGTACCAAAAGAAGAAGTTTGCTCGCGGACCCTGCGCGAAGTGCGGGAAAATGGGGCACAAAGCGGCAGACTGCTTCTCCAACAGTACGCCGACTAGCGCTCCCAAACCCGCACTGAAAACGCCTTTCAAACCAACTAACCCACCGCCGCCCCCCCACCGCCGGATGACCGGAGCCACAGCGACACCGGACGAAGACTTGGACGCTTACTTGGCGGGGGAGGACGTCGAAGTCCCAGACCGGCTGGCAGGAAACGCTCCCCGCCTGCCTTAAAACGCGCCGCGAGGCAGGTGGTGGGACAGGGGCGCGAAACACATAGACAGAGCGACAAAAGCTCCATAATAATGGGGACAATCAGGCTTTCCTTCAGCACCAGAGCCACCATGGCTGCGGCGCTAGTGGACTCGGGGTGCTCCAAGAACCTGATTCACCCCGACATCGTCGCCAAGCTTGACCTGCCTTGCCTCCCCCTCCCCACACCGCTGGCTTTCCACCAACTGGACGGCTCAACAGCGGGAGGGAAACCAGCCACGACGCAGACCGAGCCCGTCACCCTGCAAATGGGCACCCACACCGAGCGAACATCATTTGTGGTAACCCACATAGGGCGACCCATCATAGTACTAGGAATACCGTGGCTCGCGACCAACAACCCGCGCATTAACTGGAAGACCTGCACCTTCCAATTCGACGACGGCACGTACCGGGCGCCAGTTCCGGCGGGCAGGATCAATCCCACAGTGGGACGGGCAGAGGCAGTAGCCCAGGACAACACAGCAACCCCAGAAGAACTACCTGAACAATATGCTGATTTCTCAGAGGTCTTCGGGGAAGAGGAGGCAGACCAACTACCCCCCCACCGCAAGATGGACTGTAGAATTGAGCTGCTTCCCGATGTCCCCTTACCCAGGCCGAAGATTTACTCGATGACCCCGAAGGAGATGACAACCCTCCGGGAGTTCATCGATAAAAACCTGGCTAGGGGTTTCATAGAGCCAGCATGCTCACTGGTCGGAGCGCCCGAGAGAAAAAAGACGGCACCTTACGGCTCTGCACCGACTACCAGGGCCTCAATGCGGCATCCCTATCCAATAAATACCCCCTACCCCTCGTGAAAGACATACTCGCCCACCTGTCCACGGGAAGAGTATTCTCCAAACTGGACCTCCGTGAGGCATATTACAGGATCCGAATCAGGGAGGGGGATGAGTGGAAAACAGCATTCAACTGCCCCCTAGGCGCCTTTCAGTACAAGGTACTGCCATTCGGATTAGCGGGGGCCCCAGGAGTGTTCATGCAGCTCATCAATGAGGTACTGCATGGACACCTGTTCAAAGGGGTACTAGTTTACATAGATGACGTCCTCATCTACACCCAGACGCACGAAGAACACGTAACCCTAGTCAGGCAAGTCCTCGAAAAGCTAAGAAGGGCGAAGCTCTATGCCAAACCATCTAAGTGCGAATTCCATAAAGCACGCCTAGACTACCTGGGGTACCGAATCTCCAGTGAGGGCATAGAAATGGACCCTGCAAAAGTTGAGGCAGTGGTGAATTGGGAACGCCCACGTAACAGGCGCCAACTTCAAAGCTTCCTCGGCTTTGCGAACTTCTACAGGTCATTTGCATGGGGGTTCGCGGAGATAGCCCTCCCCCAAACAGACCTCCTCAAAACTAAAGGGGTTGGGGACACACGGCGAGCCAAGAACCCAGGGACAGTACTAAATTGGACTCCCGCGTGTCAGACAGCGTTCAACAGACTGAAAGCGCTGTTCACCACAGAGCCAATCCTCGCACATCCGGACCCAGAACAGCCGTTCGTGGTCCAAGCCGACGCCTCAGACTTCTCCCTGGGGGCCATACTGCTCCAAAAGGACCCTGCAGGAATCCTGAAACCATGCGCCTACCTGTCAAGGAAATTCTCGGAGACGGAAAGGCGCTGGCACGTATGGGAGAAGGAGGTGTTCGCGGTAAAATCGGCGCTAGAAACATGGAGGCATCTACTGGAAGGAGCCACCCAACCATTCGAGGTCTGGACAGACCACCGGAACCTCGAGGCCCTCCGGACGCCCAGACGCCTCAGCCCGAAACAGGTCAGATGGGCCCAATTCTTCAGCCGCTTTAACTTTCAACTGAAGTTCATACCGGGCAAAAAGAACTTCCTGGCTGACGCCCTCTCCTGACTGCCCCAAGACGAAGAGCCTTTCCCAGATATGATTGGGACGGTCCTATCCGCCTCCCAGCTGGGAATGGCAGTGACCACCCGAAGCAGTGCTCAGAAACAGCTCAACCCCACGTCTCAACCGACGGCAAGCCAACCAGTGACCAGACGGCGCCACCCGTGACTGCCAGGAGGGATACACGCAGACCTCACCGCCGCCCTCAAAACCGACCCCTGGCTACTAGCAAACCCCGACAAGGTGACAATGGAACAAGACTTAGCATGGGGGGAAGGCAAAATATATGTTCCGGATTCGCAGCGCCAGGCAATCCTGCGCAGATCACACGACAGCAAACAAGCAGGACACTTCGGGTTTCTAAAGACCCTGCACCTAACACGACGACAGTTCTGGTGGCCTGCATTGAGACGGGACGTTAAGGCCTACGTAGCATCCTGCCCGATATGCGCAATGGCCAAACGGGCACCGGGAAAGCCTCCGGGACTACTACAAATGGTGGCGGAGCCCTCCTGACCATGGGAGGAAATCTCCATGGATTTTATAGTAGATCTACCACCCAGCCAGAAGAAAACAACCATTTGGGTGGTGAAAGACTACTTTTCTAAACAGGCACACTTCATCCCCTGCTCATCTGTCCCGTCCGCCCAGCAGCTGGCTAAACTTTTCCTCGTACACGTGTACAGGTTACACGGATGTCCTGTACGCGTGGTGACTGACAGGGGCACACAATTCACCTCGAAATTCTGGCGGGCTTTTCTAAAACTGATTGGGACCCAACAAGCCCTATCCACAGCCTGGCATCCCCAGACGGATGGAGCCACAGAGATCCTCAATGCCACACTAGAACAATTCCTACGCTCATATACCAATTACCACCAAGACGACTGGGTCGACCTGCTTCCGTTTGCAGAAGTCACCTACAATAACGCCATTCACACGAGTACAGGGAAAACCCTGTTTGAAGTAGTCTCCGGGCGCGAGTTCATACCCATACCGGAGCTACCGCAACCCCCGGGACCCCAAGTGGGCGCAGGCGACTGGGGACGGAAGATAGCGGAATCATGGCCAGTAATCATGGCAGCACTGAAGGAAGCACAGTCCGCCTACAAAGAACAGGCCGACAAGCACCGGCGCCAGCAACCGACATTCCAGGTAGGGGATATGGTCTACCTTTCCACCAAATTCATGAAATCACCTCAACCCTCGAAGAAACTGGGGCCTAAGTATATTGGGCCGCTTTGAGTAACACAAATAGTGAACCCGGTGGCAGTACGCCTGGACCTGCCGCACAATCTAAGGAGACTCCACCCGATATTCCACAGCAGCCTCCTGAAACCAGCAACCACCTCCCGATGGCACTCAAGCACGCCTCTGCCCTCCCCAGTGATGATCGACGGCCAACAACATTTCAAGGTAAAAGAAATACTCGATTCCCGCCGTCAACGGGGCACACTATACTATTTAGTAAAATGGAAACACTTCCCCCACCCAGAATGGGTGGTGGCTCAACACGTTAAGGCACCGGACCTGACCCGAGCATTCCACACGATGTACCCCGACAAACCAAAGGGGCGCCCAGCTGAACCGGCCCCTTAGGACACACTTCTCCCCTCGGGCCTCCCCCCCCACCTGCGTCACCCCAGGGGAAGGGACCCCCCAAGCCCGTGACTTGAGTAGACTTCCTCCCCCCTGAGATTCATCCTCCCCCCACCCTCTCTGGGCCCATTGGGGAGGGAAGATTGGTCATAGGTGCATCGCCAGAGGGCAAATAGCCAGGATGCACACATGACAACACGGCGAACATCAAAAACAAAACAATCAACAAAACAAAAGATAAGGATCCTACCTGGAGTTGAAACAGCACCAGACCAGCCACGCCTCCTCTCACGACGAACTGAGCAAGAACGAGCAGGGTGTGGTCGAGGCATGCACACTCGCAGGGTGTGGTCGAGGCATGCACACTCGGAACACACCCAAAAGATGGAAACGCGGTAGAGGGTGGAGCAAGGGGAGGGGTGAAAGCACTCCGGTGGGAAATACAAAAAAAAAAAAATTTTTGACAGCTCTCCCGGAAAAACCGGAATGCCGGGGGGGGGGCTACCATTCGAAAGGGGGGCAGTATGTCATGAGCACCGTTGAGCTGAATGCATCAGCACAACGGCACACATAACAATACCACAGAAACAAGAGCAAGGGATTAAAAGATAAGCAAAGCGACGCACAACAACAGACACAGACCCCGAGGAGAAGGGAACGACCCCGGCCGGAAAATCCAGTCAAAAGAACGCAAAGGGGGAAGAAAGAGCGACAAAGACAGGGCGGATCACAAGGCACGCCTGGAGCTGTCAGCAGGAACGCAAAGGATATCGCCCAGCTGAGAGTAATCACCGGCCGGAGGAAGAAGACGATTACGAGAGAAGCCCGGGGCACCAGCAGGGGCCCTGTGACCCCTCACCTACTGGCAACGAAGCATACAGGACTTGGGGGGATGACACAACCCAAGGTGGGGGGGGCGCTGACCGGCGCGGGCTATTTAAACCCCGTACCGGCGCGCTCCCTTCACTCTCAGCTTTTTCTAGCTATGCACTATGCTGAAATAAACCAGAACCTGATCTTCCCTAAATTAGTGTCTGTGTTTTACTCAGTAGTAGGCAGCGCATGACATGCAGATGATACCACTTTGATGGCTGAAAGTGAAGAGGAACTGAGGAGCCTTATGATGAAGGTGAAAGAAGAAAGTGCAAAAGCTGGTTTGCAGCTAAACCTCAAAAAAACCAAGATTATGGCAACCAGCTTGATTGATAACTGGCAAATAGAGGGAGAAAATGTAGAGGCAGTGAAAGACTTGGTATTCCTAGGTGCAAAGATTACTGCAGATGCTGACTGCAGTCAGGAAATCAGAAGATGCTTAATCCTTGGGAGAAGAGCAATGACAAATCTCGATAAAATAGTTAAGAGCAGAGACATCACACTGACAACAAAGGCCCGCATAGTTAAAGCAATGGTGTTCCCCGTAGTAACATATGGCTGCAAGAGCTGGACCATAAGGAAGGCTGAGAGAAGGAAGATCGATGCTTTGGAACTGTGGTGTTGGAGGAAAATTCTGAGAGTGCCTTGGACTGCAAGAAGATCAAACCAGTCCATCCTCCAGGAAATAAAGCCAGACTGCTCACTTGAGGGAATGATATTAAAGGCAAAACTGAAATACTTTGGCCACATAATGAGAAAACAGAACACCCTGGAGAAGATGCTGATGCTAGGGAGAGTGGAGGGCAAAAGGAAGAGGGGCCGACCAAGGGCAAGATGGATGGATGATATTCTAGAGGTGACGGACTCATCCCTGGGGGAGCTGGGGGTGTTGACGACCGACAGGAAGCTCTGGCGTGGGCTGGTCCTTGAAGTCAGGAAGAGTCGGAAGCGACTAAACGAATAAACAACAACAAGCCTGAAGCAAGAATGTGGGTGTGGCAAATGTCTCAGAAGGGGCCCTCCCCAACTTCTTGGGCTGTAAAGGCTATACGTGCAAGATTCTGTTAATGTAACCTTATAATAAAGGAGAATTAGTTAATCAGGAATTCTGAGCAGGAATTCAGGAATCAGGAAAGTAGAATTAATTAATCAGGAATTCTGAGCAGTGTGGGTTTTAGGGCCAGCCCTATGTGATGATTTTCCATCATCAACTATGAATGAGGTTACACTCCTCCAGGCAGAGCTGGTACATAATCGGGGGGTCCTCCTGGGCTTGTGGCTCCTGCTCAAGCAGGAGCAGGTGGCAGCCATGACCAGGAGAGCCTTTGCACAAATATGTCTTCTGCACCAGTTGCACCCATTCCTAGACTGGGAGGTACAACTCGCAGTCACTCATGCTTTAATCACCTCCCAACTGGACTATTGCAATGCACTGTTCATGAGGTTGCCCTTGAAAAGCAGTCAGAAGCTTCTCTGGTCCAGAATGAGATGCCATGTGCAGTATTTGGTGCACCATGGTGCAGGCACATAACGCCATTGCTCCACAAGTTGCATTGGCTCCCATAGGCTTCCAGACACAATTCAAGGTGCTGGTTGTCACCTTTAAAGCCCTACCTGGCATGAGACCAGGTTACGTGTGGAACCGCCTCTCCCCAATGGTTTCTGCATGTCACACCAAATCTGGAAGAATGGGCATGGTCCAGGACCTCTTGGTGAGGCAATATCACCTGGTGGGGCCTAGGAAGTATCTGTCATGGTGCTTACCTTATGGAACAGCCTTCCCCCACAGATACTTTTGGAAGGCCATGAAGACCCAGTTCTTCCTCTTGGCATTGGGGCCAGGCTGTTAGATTGGGAGCTCCAGCATGGATGTACACAGGACTGCAACTAGGCTCTGTGTCACCCGGGGCAAATGGATTCCACACCCATTTTGGAACCCACCCAGCGTGGCGCCCAGGGCACATGCCCTGCTTGCCCCCCCCCTAGGTGCAGCCCTGGATGTACAGTGTAAATGTTTTGTGTTTTTAATGAGAGGGCCTTGAGCCAGGTTTTTGTTTGTTTGTTTGTTTTATTATTGCTGATGTTTTATATGGTAAGTTCACCACCCAAAGTTTCGTTGGATATATGAGTGGCCTTACATATTTGATTAATAAATAAATAAATAAAAATAAATAAAACGTCTGATTTAAGTTTAATGCAGCAGAAGAAGTTAATGGCAGACATCTGAGGCCTTGTTGCTGTGCCAGTTCTGCAAAGACCTAGGTCTCAACTGCAGTTGCTTTGGCTGTTATAGATACCAGGGCCAGCCCAAGGTCTTTGCTACTCAAGCAAATGGCCCCACCCACCAATGTCTAGGTACACAGCACTCCCAGCCAGACAAGTTATTTGTCTTAGCAAATCCTATAAATATATGCCCCCCACCTCCTTGGTAATAACATTTTGATAATAATACATTAAGCACTAGCCATTTACTGCTTTTTTATGATAGCTAGAATTCCTAAGACAGCTGTATCTCTCCACATAATGGGATGGCCTGTCTAGCTAGTGGCCTCTAAAAGACCATTTTAGGAAGCCTTCAGACTCCTAAATCTGGGTCTCTTTCTTCTGCCCAACTTGATTTCATTCCAACATTATGTTGGAATATTCAAGAAATATTCATGAATTTCTAAGCATTCTGCTGTGTTTCCATTTAAATATTAGTTTTCATACTGTAAGGAGTCTGAACCTCTTTCGAAGAACAAATAGAACTCTGTGCCTGTTGTACCAGAAACAGTCTGAAAAGTGTTTTGTGGCAGTCTTGAATATTATATGAAAAATTGATTAGTATCATAGAATGGGAGAGACCTCAGAAGTCATCTAGACAAACTTCACTTGGTGAATGAACTGCTAAAGAATTTTGGACAAATGGCTATTCAGCCTCTGTCTGAAAACCTCCAGTGAAGGGAAACATACCACTTCATGAGACAGTCTGTTCCATTGTTTGACAGCTGATACTGTCAGGAAATTCCTCATCATCATCTACTTCCCTGTGATTCCAACCCATTAACTCTGGTCCTGCCCTTCGGAGTGACAGAGAACAAGTCCACTCCCCGCTCTCTACAACAATATCTGAAGACAGTTACCATATCTCCCATCTGTCATTTCTTCTTCAGACTAAATATTCCCAGTTCTTTTAACCATTCCACCTAAGACAGTTTGCAATGCCCTACAATCTTATAACCCTCCTCTGAACTTGCTCCACTTTGTCCATGCCCTTTTTAGACTATGGTGCCCAGAAGTGGACGCAGTAGTCAAAACAGGGTCTGACCAGGACAGAGTAGAATGTAACAAATTCTTCCTTAGATATTGGCATTTATACTCAATTGTATTATTTAGACTATATTTTACCATTTCCTTAATGAGGATATAATGGGTAATATTATTGAATTCTTTGTTGTGGTCAAGATACTCTATGTCTATGACATTTCCCCAGTCTTTTAAGTTAGTAACGGTCAAAGAAGGAGATACACTTAATCTGACATGTTTGTGAGAAAGCCATGTTTGTTCATTGTTGTATTCCT
This sequence comes from Candoia aspera, assembly GCF_035149785.1. Taxonomy (NCBI): domain Eukaryota; kingdom Metazoa; phylum Chordata; class Lepidosauria; order Squamata; family Candoiidae; genus Candoia; species Candoia aspera. The sequence continues at coordinate 164,433,552 of NC_086153.1, read as the reverse complement.
ATCCAAGTGCTTACAAATATGCTGTTTAATGTGTGGAAGGGCCTTGACTAATATAGACATCAAGATGACAGGTCTGTCATTTCCAAGGTCCTCTTTGTTCCTTTTTTGAAGATGAGGCAGTGGCTATCCTCTGGTCATTAGAGCCACCCTTCCCCCAATTCTCCAGGACGTCTCAAAGTTTATAATTAGTGGTTCTGCAGTCACCTCTGCTAGTTCCTTCAGTATCTTAGGATGTAATTCAGCTGGGCCTGGAGACTTGAATTAGCCAAATTCTCTCTTGCCCTCTCCTTATCTACCTTAGCTGCAGATCCCTCCTTCCACTAATTGCACAAATGATGCCCAACTAGGACTTTGTTTTCCTTTTGACAGAAGACACATGTACAGGTAGTCCTCACCTAGCAACCACAATTGGGACTGGCAACTCTGTTGCTAAGCACTGTAGTCACTAAGTGAAACATCACATGACCACGGTTTTACTTCTGTCCTCTCTATTAACTCTGCTTGTTACAAGCTAATTGTGATGCACAGAAATGGTGATCATGTGACTGTGGGATTCTGTGATGGTCATAAATGTGAGAATTGGTTGCAAAGCTATTTTTGTACACTGAAATAACTTCAAACATTCGCTAAATGAGGCAGTCAGTAAGTGAGGACTACCTGTACAGTAAAAGCTAAGACATCCTACCTACTTGCCATGAAGTCCCATTACCAACTTACCTATTTCTTTCACAGTAGACCTATGGCCTCTTTGCCTTTGTTTCCGACATGCCCCAAAAAACTTTTTGGTTGTTTTGAGCATTTAGTGCATTCTGTGCTTTAGTCTTTCTGGCACAATCCCTACAGTTTTCAGGAACTGCCTTGTATCCTTCCTTGGTTAAATGTCTCTCCTTCTATTTCCTATGCACATCCCTTTTTCTTTTCATCATCTTAGAAAGCTCTCTGTGTATCCACACTGGTCTCTTTAAATGTTTCCAGTTTGCTATTATGCCTTCAGTATCTCATTTTGCAGGATTTCTCATCCTTCCCTAACGCTTTACTCTTTTACAATTTCAAGCTATTAGATTTGTCCTAACTATGGTCTGTTCTTCTGAAATCCCATATATATGTCTGACTCTTCTCTTCTTTATTCTGCTTCCTCTTAATATTAAGAATTCAGGGGTAATACAGTCACTTTCTCCCAAGGTTCTAGTCATCTTCATGTCTCCCTGTTGGTAAGGATTTTTCCTTCTTAGGGATTCAGGTGAGTGGGAAGTGTAAGGACAATGAAAGGCTTAAAAAGAGGTAAGAGCTAGAGAGAGAAAGGCCAGTGGCTCCACACTGCCTTCCAGTTATCTCTTCTTGTCTCCAATGAATTCTCCGTTGCCAGAGCAAAACACCCACATGGCAATCTTTGAGGCAAGGAAGGGAATGTGCAGCTAGGTGTGTAGTTAGCAAAGGCTATCTGACTTCTTACTGAACCATTGGACACTTAGCTGCTTAATGCTAGTAGCACCCTGAAGGATGTCCTCTTCTTTTACTCGCTGGATAGATCCACAGGGCTTCAAAAGGTACAGCCTCTTAACTTATACAGAGCTTATGCTAGTGTTGAGGGGAGGGGCACAGAGAGTATGGAAGATGACCTTGACAGAAATACAGGATGCAGGAACTGTTGCCTAGGCAAAAGGGGTTGAAGTACAGAACGAGGTGACATTTGGAAGTGACTGGGGCAGATGCCTCCCTAATTCACTGAAGTATAAGGAGGAGGAGGGAAAGGACAATCAGACTGGCAAGATTCTGTTATTTTAGCCAATTTCAATAAAAGTAGTTTTAGCTTTCATGTGGACTTGATTTCCTGGTCTGGTCTACCTAGTGGGGTTTAAAGGAGACAAGTAATTCTAAGTAGCAATTGAATTGGAACCATGGAGTAGCAGAGCTGTGCTCAGACTACAAACACAGTTACAAAACCCTAGGTAACTCTTTTCAAGATGTGTAGGTTTCCTGAATTGGGTTTGAAATGCTAATAAGCACCTTAGTGGAACTGAAATTATATCCGTCTTTTTCACTTCAATACACATGTATTGCCTTACGTGAGATTATATCTGAATGCAGAGTCTATTCTCTTGACATCTGAAGCATATGATGTCCTGTTAAACATGATTTACTATGGTGAAGTGGGCAGAGGGTTCTGAGTACTTAGCGTAGAGGGTTTTTTCTTTTAATAGTGAGAGTGTGACTCATAGGGTGAAGAACTTCTGAAACAACATGTCAGACTGAGAACTCGGTCTATGCACATAATGATACCCTTGAAGAGAGCAGGATGGTGAAGACATTCCAAGTCTGTTCAGGTGGCCTCTTCCCTCATCCCTGCCACTGACTGCCCTCTGGGAAGAGTGTGTGTAGAGACAGAGTCAAGGCTAGATATTTCAGCTGTTTGTTCTTTGTAGGTTTATACAGCTTAAAAAGCCACTATTCTATTTTTCACAAATACAACATGTGGGCTATGCCACATTTATAAACGAAGTCTAAAATTTAAATATAGTTGAAGGATTGTAGGCTGTGATGCAACCTTGACTCCTTTTGACAAAAGATATTCAGAGCAACCCATGAAACAGTGCATTTTATTATTATTAATATTTTCAAGTTTGGTTTTCAAGGGTACAGGGCCAATAAATGTGAATCCACAAGCCAAACTCTGTCAGAAATTGCTCACGACAGCTGAAGGAACCAGAGGAGATGTACACTTGTTTGTCAAGAATTCCAAGGATTTATGAAGTTAGATAACTTATAAAACACTACCTGGATCGTGAATAACTGCAGATATGAGGAGAAGAAAAAGAAAAGGAAAAGAAAAACAAAGCTTTTCATTATAATTGTCAGCAAGAAGCAGAATAATATATTACATGATTTTTTGACTTGAGAAATAAAGCTGATAGTTAGTAAGAGGAACTTTGATATAAAAACACTGTAGTAGTTCATTCATACAGCTGATCTGGATGCAGATGTACGTCAGGAGAGCTACACAGTTACCTTAGCCTATATTTTATTATATCTTACAATGAAGTCCAAATAGTTCTCAGATTTGCTCTGCATGCATCCAAATAAAACAACTTAGTTTAAATGTGTATGTTCATCACATGGCCAGTATAGCATATATAGTTCATATATGCATCTCAGTTGATCACAACAACTACAGTATGACAGATCATTCACTCTGCCTATTGTTTTTGTTGATTTGCTATTCAGGCTGCAAGCTATCTTAACTAAGTTTCTTGACCCCTCACCCTAGCATTTCCTTTGATCTTTGACTTTGCACTGAGGATTCCACACATTGTATTGAGTGCTGTTTGAGCTTGCCTTCACCAGGAATCACTGCTCTTTGCCTCTTGTGGAATTCCCTTCCCCACTCACATTAATTACATCAAAAATTATGCAATTCACCCTCCCCATATTTTGCCCCTTGGTCCAATTTGCTGATGATTCCCTCCTTCTCCTCTGATACGTACCAGATTTAAACAACAGTCTGACCACACCAAGCCTAAAAGTTCTCAGTGCTCTTACCTACTCTTTGTGTTTAAAAAACCTGCCAAACCACCTCCATATACTCAGTGTGCATGATTTTGCTGGCATTTATTTTCCTTATCACTCTGATCCCACATTCTGTTCTTTGATTTCTATCTTGGCTTCCTGTCTGCTTCTGGGTCCAACACAGACATTCCATGCTTTTGGGCTCCTATTCTCTCGATTGTTCTATCCTGATACCTGCCTGGCCCTGGTTTTTGCTGTTACAGCTCTGCTACCACCTGCTGTCCAAAAGTCTGCTGCTTCTACCTGGCAACCCTGGAACTTAGCTATCTTCCCTAACTGGGCCAAGACCTTTAATATGAATCAATTATCTTAGAATCTTCCAGCTTTAAAGAAGCAAACCACACATATTAAAAAGATATATTCAGCCTTTTCAAATACATCTCAACAAAAACTACTTCTAAGATAGAGGTGGGAGAAATAGGCAAATTAACAACAGTTAAAACTCAGATGAAACAACTCTGCTTTGAATATTTAAATCTTCCTGCATAGAGCTGTTTTTCAGAGAGTTCAATAAAATAACAGTAAGAACATGACACCTACCTTCAAAATTTGCAGAAATGATGAGATTGTCATTTTTAACAAAATTCTTCCGATACAACTCACTGTATGGCAAGATGTAATGCCATCCCCATGCTGGACCTACGTGGGTGCCATAGTAAGGATCAAAAACTCCGGTAATGATGGGCTTATCCCAAAAAAGTTTGCCATCTGTCAAGCAAAATAAACAAACCCCCATAAATAAATTGAAGTGGATCAATATTTTAAACATGCAACTTCCAGCATTAATAGATTCAAATAATCAGACACAACATTTCCAACCAATATGCTTTTATAGAAAAAGTTCCTATTCAGTATTTAAGATAATTTTGCTTCAGTGGGGGGAAAAGTGTTGTCCTCCCAACATTGTTTTATAAATGCTGTCTTTATAAAATGTGAAAGTTTATTCTCATTCTTCAGGAGACTTCCTGAAAAAAAGTGATCTTGGTATAGTTACCACAGCTTTCATAATAACTAGTTTTACTTGTTGCAGTGTATGGCTACTTCTGAAAAATGAAAACTTGGCTTAGACGTAGCATCTAGTTTATGACTAGATCTCCATTATATCTTGCCAGTAATTACAGATGTGGCTAGATAGTTTGTTTTCAGAGACATAGTTTAAAATGCTGCTGATAAACTTTAAAGGGTGAAATGATGATATACAAATTTACTTGCCATGGTCTGAGTGCACCTACTTTTCCAAATGAAGGGGATGGGGGCAATTACTCAAGTAACCTTGACTTCTGGAACACTATTGGCAGGTATATTTTTCAGGTGCCTACCATTTTGTTTTCCTTGCAGGTGCCAACTGAAAATTTATACCTGACATTTTTTTTTTACATTTCATTATTGCCTGAATTTGTCATAGGTTCCAGGAAATCTTTCAAATTTACCATAAAGAATCTGTGGCATTTCTAGGTTGCATTTCACTCAATAAATTAGAAATGGAGTAAGCGCTATGGAATAAAATAGTTGAGTTCAGTTCTGCACAAAGTTAGACATGCTTTTTCATGCTAACCTAAAGTTCCAAAACTTAAGTTCTATTCTGTTTATGCTACAATATCTTCAATCATTCTGTGATTCTCAATAGATTTTAATCCATATAATCATAGTGATTATTTCAAATTCTGGCCCAGTGTGCATCCATTTATATGAACTGTCATTTTGGTTCAGAAACAGTACAAAATATTGGAAGGAGGTTTGGGTGCATTGTCTTAGATATATTCTAATTGTAATCATAATCTTGAAGATTCAGTTAGGTTGCCTGATTCGTTGATTAAAAGCCACCTTTGTAATTTTCCAGATTTAATCTCCATTTGTTTATTTAACAGAATTACTTTAGACAACCTCACTTATCAATAGCTTCTCTGCGTTACACTTGAAAAAGAGTCAGCTAAGCAGCCTTGGAATTATGCTGTTAAAAAAGAGAGAAAGCAGTCAATTTTGTATTATACCACACCCTTAGACTTACTGTAACGCTGGTTAGGGTCTGTAACAAAACTTCGGCTTGCTGACATCCTTTGGGTGATGTCAGGATCTTGATCCACTACAGTGAATGTCACTTGCCTGTTGCCAGCTGGCCACTCTAATGCTCCATCATTCTGGCCACTACATAAAGAAAACATGATTCCCAGGTAATCTCCATTTGAGTTGGCTGGACCACGGGGATAGAGATTGAGCACAAAGCAATAGCCTTCAGAGTTATAGAAGATGGGGCTTAGAAGATAATCTCCTTTTGAGGAACTCTTTAAAAAGGAAGTGAAGTTTCTTATCTGCCAGACACTGGTGGGACACTCCGTTTCAGTCAGAGTGATGTCATCGATGTGAATTCCTCCATTAGAATTGTTTGGGTCTCCTTTAAGGCCATGGAAAGCATAGCGGAATTTGGTCCGGCTGCTGAAAGGAATGTTTGCTAGGTTCCACTGCTTCTCTCTGTCAGCTGAAAAGGGAGTGGGGAAAATCTAGTATTTGGCTCATTTAATTATTTAATGCATTTTATACTGCTTCCCCTGTAAGGAGCTCAGAGTGATATATAGCAAAAGTAAACTGATGAAGATAGGAGAATAAAATTACAATAACTTAATTATTAATTAACTATTTTGTTAATAAAACAACCTCATTTAAAATGGGTGGAAAGCCCTCCACCATAGGATTGAATTCCACTGATACCCTGAATAATATTTGAGGCCCTTTACTTGACTTTAGAGAAGCAACAGCTTTGTCAAGGTATGTTCCAAACTTTGCTTAATCCCAAATACAAAAGTTGAATGTCTTTGTGAGAGGAGACTAGATTGTGTTATTTCTTTATTCTTTAATTGGCTTTAGATTTCATCCTTCAGATCTCAGTTAGTCACACATATGAAAGGCAGTGCAATGAAATGCCATCTAACACACTATATAAAAATATTAAAAAACAGCTAAAAGGGAAATAGTTTACATTTATACTGTAGAACCATCATCAGACTTTTACCTTGTTATGTATTCTAACAGAGTAGTGTTTCTCAACCTTGGCAACTTGAAGATGGGTGGACTTCAACTCCCTGGATTCCCTAGCTAGAATGCTGGCTGGGGAATTCTGGGAGTTGAAGTCCACCCATCTTCAAGTTGCCAAGGTTGAGAAACCCTGCAATAGAGTGATGAGAAACTGTTTGGCATGGACGTTAGGAGACACTTTGCATGCCTGTGTGTGTGCGCACCCACACAGTCTTTCCCTCCCACTTGCCACAGATCCCAACAGAATCCCTGAAAGAGGGGAGATGTGTGGCTTCTTCTTTCCACCCACTGTCCTGTCTTCTGAGCTACATATGTGACTGGGAGGGGAGGGGAGGTTTCCCCCTTTTCTCAAAATGCAGAAGCTCACAGACAATACCAGTTAGGACTGCAGTGTGGCATGAAAGAAGAAACCATGACAATTCTTATTCCTTGTCAGCAAATGGCAGCAGAGGATTAAGCAATGATATTTAGGTCCTTCCTTGGAAAGAAAGGGGAAGCCACAGCTTGGAACAACTTCTTTGTCATCCCTATCCTGGGCAAGTTTTTGAGCCATATGTTGTTTAACCCTGTTCTGATGAGATTACAGAAAGAAAAATGGCCAGATCATCCATCTTACCAACTTAATTAATATTCAGTCAAAATGTGGTTCATTATCGGATCTATATCCTGTGAGACTAAATACCTCCACCAATCTTCATGCAACTGCCTTTTCAAAGTTTTTCTAGGTTGATCACACCCTCCACTTAGATACTGGATATGAGAAGGCAAAGATAACTGATGCTCTTTTTAGAAAGCAAAGCATAATATAAATTTGTAAAGCATAGAGAAATTTGATTAATAGATAAATAATAAATCAAATAATCCTGAATGTCTAATGGTAAGTAAATCTTTAAAGATTACTTGAGAGCTTACCATGGATGTTTTTCAGTTTTATTGTCTTCCTAATATTTCCAGTACCATCATCAGTTTTAATCCATATAATCAGCTCATCTTTTGGACTTCCATCAAATTTGTAAAAAAATTGTAGACACTTCTCGTTTCTTCTTGGATAAAGGATACGGGATTCCAGAATGGCTGTTTCACCTGAAAGGCCTTTTGTGGTACTGAAGCTCATAACATACTTTTTCTCTGTAAAGGAGATGACAATGATTTAATGCCCTGAGGTCCTGATGCATTTGGGGCAATTGTGTAGAAGTTCACTGGGTTAAACTGAGGCACTTGCAAGATTCTGTTATTGAAACCTTATCATATAAGTAGTATCAGCATTCAGAACTTTGGTTTCCTAGCCTGGTCTACCTTGAAGGGCTGACATCAATTTTGCAAGTCGGAGTATGCTTCCCCCCTCCCTCCCTTTATCTTTGTGGGAACTAGGAAGGATCAAATCGGAGACACATTCTCAAATTACATTTCTGTCCCAGACTCAGATTTCTTATATCTGACCATTGTCTTGTTGCAGCTCTTTCTCCTACAGTATTCCTCAAGGTTATTCCTTCTGCCCATTACATGCAATTTCCTTTTTAATGAAATTGAACAGTATGTTACCTAAGCAGTGGTTGTTGTTATCCCGACTTGTAGTCAAGGTATGTTGCCAGTCCTTGTCATCATTTCCATTCTGCACCATACCACAGATATTGATGGACTCAAATGAACATTGGTCAAGGAGAGTAAGACTGGAAGCTGTAGGAAGTACACCCATGTTTCAGATAACAGCAGTCTAAGTGCAAATAAGGCAGTCCTCTGCGCTGCATAGCAAACTTCTTCCCAAATTAGTGTTGAACACCTTGCAGAGGACTAAAACATCCTTGCCAAGACTACTTCGTCAAGACAGCTCAGGACAGTTTGGGAACCATTTTCAGCTCCACACAGTGAGTATCAGTCATGCGCTATAATTGTTCTGAACAAATAGTTGGTTCAGTGTTACACAATCTTTTACAGACCAGAGGGTGCACCGATGTAGCTGGGAGGCCATAAATGCTCAGAGGATGCTGGGGGCAATAAGTGAGGACTAGCAGCTGCATGTGGGTCTCAGGTTTGGATTGACCTCTCCTGCTTTAGGGTCACATGCAATCTTAAGCCACAGTTGGGTATCCATTGATTATGTAATTTAGGTGATTGTTCAATAAAACAATGTAGTTATTACTTCATGCACATGCAGGGCTTAAAAAGTTGCAGTGGGTGCATCTGCATTCCATGGAAGTCCAAAATACCTCTGTGCTTTCAATTCTGTAATATTGCATAGACCTATTTCTAATTTAATATAAGCTGATAGCGATTGCTAACTGTTCCTTGTTGTTAAGGAATATTAAGATGTAAGTTTTTATCATTTCTATAGCACAAAAAAGTAAAGTTGAGTAAATAAAATAAACTTACCACAATGGTACATGCGGTTAAGCCTTTCTAGATCTATCTTGCTCATATCCTGGCTTTGCCCAATGACATTGTTGAATTCTGGAATTTTTGTTGTAATTGAAGGGATAGAACTGTTCTTATTGAATGAATAAGGTCCATAATGCATGACAGATTCATAATCATATGGAGTGTTTAAATCAGAAATGAAACTGTCATCATATTTGTCGAAGTTATATGCCTGACCTAGGAAACAAAATACCCAGGCTGTTAGGAAAGTTTGACAATTAATATTTTAATATTTTATTGATGGATTTGCAATTAGAGGAGGCAAGAATTTATAACAGATCTAACTTGTACCTAGCTTGGTCCCTAATCCATTATTTAAGGGTTTCATTATATCCCTTATATATTATTTAAGATTTATCAGAATCCATTGGAAATTGTTTTGCAGTTTTGAGTGAATTAATTTGTTGTTGTTATTGTTGTTGCACTTTAAGTTCCAGAGTGTTGACAGAGATCAGTAATGGTTGACTTTTTGTTTAATAAATGAAAGCCAGAGCAGTTAAAGATGTTGAGTTGACCCATTGGACATGTGATCCAAAGGGTAGTGGTCCAGTATCTTGTACATGGTTTTATATGCCCCCTTAGAAAATAAGGTTTGAACCTACAGTAGGTTTGCTCTTGAATAATTAAGTGGCAACTAAGATCAGGTAGACAACATAGATTTGTAGATCAGTCTATACTTAATGCACATCCTTGTTGCATCTGTATTGAACTGCTGTTTGGTATTTTACTTCAATCTGCCTTCATGCATTTTGTACACCTTTAGCCTTGTGGCCCTATGGCTTTCCTGATCTCTCCATTAATTGGAACAGAAATTGATCTATTTTTCAGATTTAGGAATTTACTTTTAGATAAGAAAAACACAGAATTGTTCTTTCTCCCTTGAAGCCAATGGGAGGCCCAAAATGCACGTGTCAGTCTGTCTTTTCCTTGTTTGAGACATGTGGAACCACTGCATTAGGATGGGATAAATGTCCTTTTTAATGATTATAATATCTAAAACCAAATTGAAGGGGATGATTTTAGTTCAAATCTACATGAAATAATAAGATTCCAAAATGGGCCCAAAAGATTTGAAAGACCCCAAATCTTCCTAGTAACTTTTCTATCCCTTCTACTTACCTTCAATGATTTCATTCCACCAGATCTTAACATAGTCATCTCGATCAGTGCGTGACTGTTCATGATAAAATCCAAGGGCATGCAGGATTTCATGCTCCACAGTATCTTTATATTCACAGCGCGATCCAATAGAAACGACCTGACCAGTCTGAAGATCTCCCACATAAGACCAGCATCTGTTATACAATGATACATTCATTCATTCATTCATTCAAAACAGCTTAGCACAACAACCAATATAAACACATAGCTATTTGGGCTAGAAGAGCCAAATTATAGCAGGGTGAGAAAGCTCCCATCCACCACATAGGATACCATCTTACCTACATATGTTATTCATTCAAAAAATATACTGATGCTGCTTTATACCAACCAAATACAATCCCTGGATGAAGCCAATTCTCACAGTTCTTAATAGACCAAAGAACACAGGCCTATTCAGACCTTACTAAACAGGACTTATCTTGAACATTCATGAGTTCTGCACATTAGCCTCACATACATGGTAACCAAGGAAGGATGATGTCATGAGAACAGAATTGGTCAACAGGACTCTCTAACTTGGTCCCATTCTCATTCAGGTATTAAGATAAACAGGTTTACTAACATATATATCATGCTTATTAATAATCCACATGATCCAAGGGGTGGGGGTAGGAAAGGAGTATTATTTATAGCATGTCCTGAAATCATGACCTTGTAGAAGAGCTCAGCTATGTTTTTTTTTTAAAAAGCACAATGTAGCTCACTTGAGATGGAATTATCATATTTACTTGGGTAGGGTCCTGCATAGTCTCCCATCCCTTCAGGACTGCTATTGTGCTAAGGATGCTCTCTAGCAGAAAACTTGGAGTGTAACTAGCCTATACATTGCAAGAGGCTTCTTTTTTTCCTTAAGAGAAGTGTTTTCTTTAGATTAAAAAAAAAATCTTTGTAAGCCAGGGGTGGGCAACTTAAAAACCTTGGGAATATATGGCTGCTGAATCTCTCCGTTGCAGCCCTGGACAGCCCCCCAGATCAGAACTGCTGAAATCAAATCATCTGTGCTAGATTCTACAGCAGCCTGACCTGAGGCATATCTATGTATGAGGCATAATATTTAGAAGGATGAATTATTTATGCTAAGCAATATCCAGACTGCATTGCCACTGAAAAGCAAGGAGCTTCCAAATGCACTGCCTTTTTACTGAATAATAATTTAGAAAAGAAACCATACAGAGGAGAAACCACAGACATACACCAAAAATCTATCTGTATCCTTTCAGAAAGGATAGAGAAGGTGGATGGGAGAAATTACTGTATTCAAATGCTCACTGAGGTGATATGGTAATCCATTATTTCAGACTATAAGCATGATCTTTTGTGTGTCTTGTTAAGGGAGGAAACCTTCTTATAGAAAGCTAGCATGTCAAGAAAACTAGAAACCTCCTCCAACATATTTAGGATTAACCTACATGTTTTCCTAATAAAGCAGTGTGCAGCCCAAAATTGAGATTCTGTGTGCAGTAAACTAACCATGTCTCTAGTGATCTGAACTGGGACTGCAATATGCAGCTTTGTGAAGATGGAGGGGAATCTACCATTCCCTCTGGCAACAAGCTGGGAGTAAGTTTCCTTAAATGCACCGACTTCTGAATAGTCTGTATTGCAGACTAAATGACACATCAAGGGAAACATCCTAGGATGTGCAAATAATAGGTGGAGAATATCCAGAAGAGAAGAAGGGCTTCCCATTCTTGCTAGTTATAAGCCATTTCAGGGGAATCATAGAAACAGAACCTGATCCCACCTTGAAATATGGTAGTCAAAGTATATCAAGAGGAAAAGGCCTAGTTTGTGCTTTGTATTAGTATCAGTAAAGGATGAGGGAAGGAATACATTATACTTTTGTGCACTTAAACTATGAATAATAATTTAATTAAATGGCACAGCTTTCTGTCATGGCATTGGCCTATTTGAATAAATTTACCCATCCAGCTTTTCAAATTGGAGATAGGTCTTCTCTCCTTCATAGGGTTTGAAGTCAATGCAAGATTTGAGTCGAAACATCTCAAATGCCTGCAGTATAACGCCCTTTGTATTCAGGTCTGAAAGAAAGAAGGCATATTTCATACTCCTATCCAGACCGTAGATAAATGAGATTTTTGTTATTTAGAAATATAGAGATTCACAACTGACTTTTAAATAGATCATGTATAAAATATACTTTAGCATCTTATATGTTCACTTGTTCTAGTAAATAACTCAATATGTATTCAGAAAATACATTCTTGAAAATATGTTTTAAAATGTTAAAACATTAATTGCTTTGGAACAATTAATTTGATTCAGAGTAATATTTATGTATAGGTTTGGGGACTGGCGGTTACATTGTTACTGAGGTGAATAACGATTGTTCCCAATAGTGTGCAGAATCTCAAAATGGCAGTTTGTGTCCACTTCATATGGCTTTACAGATACCATGGCCTGCTACAAAAGCATAATATACTGCACCAGCAATGCGAGAAGCAGTAAATTGGACAACCACCACAGGATGTCAGTCCAAATGGAATGCCATCAGAAGAATTCTCCCAGCAATCATTTGTTTTTTCTACCCATAGCAGCATCAACCAATGACTTGGAGCAGGGATAAAGAAAATTACATTGCAAAGCTGCTGTCTTGAGTAACTACTGTTGGAGCGGTATGCTAGTCCTTGAATAACAGTACTTGGTTCTCAACAGGAGGAGCCCCTTGACATTGGGGTTCTTCTTCCAGCAGCAATCAAGATTAAATGTTCAATCTATGGTCTACTGTTGCTTAGCCGATCACTAAAATACTGTAATCATGCAATCCTCCTTTTTTATATATGTACGTAAGTGGTATGCTAGATTTTGAGATGAAATAGGATGACGACGACTAATGACTTAACACTAACATTAACATTCAGACATCCTGGCTGCTTTGGGCTATCACTCTATTTCTGTAAATTCACGTATGATTTAGCACTCCATCATGACTGACAGCTAAAAAAAATAATGAGGAGACCTATGGAAATCCCCTTAAATCAGAAGCATATATTCAAGTAATATTTTTTAAATGACTTTTTAAATAATTGTGTTTCATTACTAGAACCTTCCTTCTCACTCTTTGCCCTCCCCCCCCAGTCAACTGAACAGCTAGACTACAAACCTTCTGGAAGAAAGCAAAGCATTTCCCTATTGCTGCCAAGAAGTTCACAGGGAGGTAGCCAAGGGGTCAGATGCAAGGAGAGGGAGGCTTTGCCTTTATCTACTGAAAGGCCTGAAATCTGGGAAGAGCTGGTAGGACATTTTGAGACCTGAAGCCCAACAGGAAGTGGGCACCCAATTAGGGAAGAGAACGCTCAAGGAACATTTTTAGGGAGCCACAGGGGGAAGAGGGCAGAAGATCCACTAAGTTTGCCCTCTGTTGGAATTTAGTCCATAATCCATTGTATCCATCAAACTAATGATCAAGAATTCTAGAGCAGAAAATATCTTGTTACCTATACTGGCTCCCATTCTGTACGGAATTGGAAGTTTCCATCTATAGGAGTTGTTCCTCAGTGCATTTCTTTCAAGCTGTTAAGAAAATTAAGACTATGTTTTTTAAAAAGTTTATTTATTTATTTATTTATTATTCAAATTTTGTTACCGCCCATCTCCCCAAAAGAGGGACTCTGGGTGGTCATTCCCTAACCTCTCTACAAAGAATTAGATGAACCATACATACCGGCAAGAAAATGTCACCTTGAAAGAGCTTCTTTCCTGTTGCTAAAAGGAGAATGTACAATAGTTAAGAGCAAAGCATTATCTTAAGGAATTTTAGAGGTTTTTGTTCTCTAAATCTTGGACACATAGACAAAAAAGTCATTTGATAGAATTTTTCTTTTCTGTTTACTATTTAACACATCCAAGTCTAGACTTGGAGATCAGTCTGGACTTTTGCTGCAATCCAATACACATTTAGCTGGGACATATTCTATTGGACACAACAGGAATGACTTTTGAATAGACATACATAGTGCAGCATTAGACATACACCTATGTAGCTCCTTTCTTGTAAATAGTCTTTCAGAGTATACTGTAAGACAGTGGGTATGAGGGGAAATCATTGTGATAATGGGGGAGGAAGGAAAGAAGAAATAAAGGATGCTACTCCAAGTTCTTTGTTTCTCCAAAATGGTCCTCAGAGAACAAATCATCTATGTGACATCTCTTCATGGACTTGAAGCATGCAATTATAGCTCTTTCAGACTTTTCTTCTCAAGACTAAACATATCCAGTTTCCTCATTCTCTTATGCTACTGCTAATTTTTTTGGCAATGACAGAACTTACGATTCAGTACTGTAGTACACAGAACATCACATCAAGCAACATAGTTCTTCCAGACCTTGTCACCAAGAATGGCTGAAGCCAACATGCTATCTTGATTGGTTCTTTGTTTTGATATTCTACATCCCTACTCTTTTCTACTGATTTCACTGGATCCCAAGTATGCATTTGTCTTCTCAATGCATAAAGAATCACTTGTGTAAAACAGGATCCTAAGAGAAAATACGATATTTTCTTGAATTATATACGTAAATATACATTTTTTCCCTCCAGTGAATTTGCTTACCTGCATTGATTTCAGGGATGCCTTGCCTGGGTTTTCCTTCATCTAAGGAGTATACTTCTAAATGAATAAATATGTCTATTAGTATCATAAGTACTTCTTTACAGATAATTACTTCAGACTGTATGCTTCCCACCTTAGAAAAAGTTACATAGTTTATTTCCAGTTTGTTAACTGATTTACCTTCATGTTCTGCTGTCCTCCTGATCTGCAATGGCAATTGGACATTTTTAGAAACTCAAGCAAGCAAAATAAAATAGTATTACATCAAGTCAGGAAGCATCTAGGAAATTACCATACCGTGAAGGTGGAAGAGACAGTCAGCAGCGCTGCCAGACACAGGAGCCCGGGTGAAAACATTTTGGAGTGGCTGTGAATGATTGAGAGTATGGTATAAATAACAGGTAAAATTCTGGACTTTGTATGCGGTGTCAGAGAAACTCATTAAGAACAACGCAACCACAGGCTAATATTTAAGCCATCCTATTATTTCCTAATTATACCCTAGGGATCAATAACCTCAACTCATATTAAATTTTTTATTCTTATAGTTTTCCCTTCTTTCTCAACAGAACTCAGAAGTAATGGTATTGACATTGTTTCCTATTTAGATGCTTAAAGAATTGTTGGAAAATTCCATGAATAAAACATCCAAGTGTACAGAACCATGTAAGTATTAATACATGAGAGAATGATCTGGCCAAACCTGTGTATTATCTTTGGGAAGTCCTAGAGAACAGATGAAGTACCAAATGAATAGAAGAAGGCAAATATTCCTATCTTCAGAAAGAGGGGAAAAGACGGACCATGGAGCTATAGACCAGTCAATCTAACATTTATATCTGGGGCAATTCCAGAACAGATCATAAAGGCATCCATCTGTAAGCACCTTGAAAATAATATAACAATTGTCAGAAGTGAGTGTGAATTTGTCAAGAGCATATCTTTCCAGTTTAACTGTACTTCATATTTTGATCAGATAACTTACTTAGTAGATTGAAGGAATGCTGCAGTCATAATATATTTAATTTGACAAAGTATCCAGTGATGTTCTGATAAGCAAACTAGCTAAGTATGGGCTGGATGGAATGATAATTAAGCTGTCTTGAAAACTGGGCTTATCAATGGTTCCTCACCAAACTGGAGGTGGGTATTGAATTTAGTCTTGACCTTGTATTTTTCAGCATTTTTATTAATGAAAGATGAGGGGGTTTATCAAACTTGCAGATGACACAAAACTGATGGGATACTATTACCTGTACCCCAGAAGACAGAAATAAAATTCAAAGCAATCTTGACAGATTGGACAAATATAATAAATGTAACAGAGATTAAAGCAAATGTATACAAGTAGGAAACAGAATTCAAATGGTTATAGAATGGATATGGGTACAGAATGGAAGTTACCTGGCTTGGCAAGTACTTGTAAAAAAGATATTGGGACAGTAGTTAATTACAACTGAATATGAGTCAGCAATATGATATGGCTGCAAAAAAATGGCAAATGCAATTATAGGTTGCTTTAATAGAAATATAGTTTCTAAATCATGGGGAAAACCCTTCTACTGTATTGTGTATCATGCAGAGGGAGGTGGAAAAAAACAAGCCTAAGCACATGTCCTTGAAATAATCTTTTTTTAATGACCGGCGGAAACGACAATAGCTTAGATAGTCTAACTAAATGGCTGCTAATTAGAAAATCATGGGAGGGGGCCCCATAAGTGCCTGACTCAGGACTTTGCAGAGCATGTCTTTTCTTCCTCTTGCAACCTGCTTACCTTGCAAGAGCATAACAATAGGATCTTGCAATATAGGTGACTTTTCCTGCCATATTTCCCTCCATAATACATTTTAAACGTAAGATGCAGGCTGCATGGTGATGTCATATCTCTGCATGCCAGATGGGGATTCTGAGAGGTTAAGATTGCTTTAAATAAAGAATGAGCCTAATTCTTCATATCATTTAAACCAGTCTTAATCTCCCAGAATACCTACCTGACTTACAGAGATTCAGTACCATCATGCTGTTTGCACCATGCATATTTTAAAAAATGCAATTGTTCTACTTGGAAGACCATCTTCACTCATTACATAAGACACCATTAGTTAAATACATTCATTTTCACAGTCTGTTGTAGGGACTGAGTTAAAAACAAATCCCAAAATCTTACTGATAGGATTTTTTTTAACTTTATAAGGGATCACTAGAATATATTCTAGAACATACAGATACTATGGCATCTATAGGTAAACTCCTTCTTCTGCATTTAGTGCAGTCATGCTTCGTTCGCACCTTTCTTATGCAACCAGTCCCGAGTGTTCTTCACCATGAAGATGATCAGAACTGTTATTTTACATGGATCCTACACTTTGTGATTCTACCTCTGGCAAATAAACACCCTTACATTTGTGGAGGACGCTGATAGATTTTTGATAAAGCAACATTTGGTCTTTTCCCCTCTTTTTTTTTTTTTGGTCACTCTAAATTGCCACTTTTTCATATGAATGTGAAAAATTCTGAGCAAAGGTCTTGTGGCTTTCTAAGATGACACAGGGGGACTTTGATACCTAATAATTGCTGACAACATGTTCCGAGCAGTAGCAGATACAGTGTCCTAGGAACGGTAGCTATATGATCCAGCTTACCTCTGTTTGTCACCCAGAGAACAATTGAAATGCTGACCTACGATTTTATAATACCTGAGTTAGAAGGAACATAAAAAGGTAACTCTCATTTAAACCAAAGTTGACATTTGAATCAATTGCAGCTTGCTATAGAGATATCACGCCTGCTTTAACAATTCTTCAGTAAAACCACTATTCTGATATATATTCATGCAAAATTTAAAAAATATATGTGCAGGAAGAGATATGTGGGTCATCAAAATGTGCTTTATTTTATTGTACCCTTTGGCAGTGCGGTTGTCCAGTCCAGTGGGTTCTTTTCTATAAAAATGCAAAATGTATTTAAAAGGGTGAAGTAACAGGAGTTGCACTTATTTTTTTAAAACTGCATACTGTAAATTCTTCTAAAATGCCATGGGTTTTCACACTGCACAGAGTTCCTTTACCAATAAAGCAGTGTTTTTCAAGCTTGGCAACTTTACTGCTGGCTGGGGAATTCTGGGAGTTCAAGTCCACACATCTTAAAGTTGCCAGGTTTGAAAAACGTGGCAATGGAGTGTCTCAGCTTGCCTATGTTACTATGCCAAACCACGAGAGCTTTCCAGGTAGCACAGGAGAAGTCTTGTCATGTAGCAACTCATTCTATGACAGGATATGGAGGACCCCTCAGCCACCTTCTGTATTGTGCAACCCACATCTGATCTGATCCAATGACATTCTTAAGGGGAAACTACATGCAAGCTGGGTGCTTGTGGTTAGCATGTCATGGCTTTGGGTAGGAGAAAAATGCCTAGATTTACTACCAAGAGACTCATGGTGGATTTCTTTTATGACTCTAAGTGTAAGCAATCTAGCCGATATACAGTATATTCCCTCAATTTGATCTGAAATGAGACACCAGATCAATTTCAATCTCAGAAGAATCCTTTTGAGAGGTAGGTTTAGGACAAACTTGGTTGAGGTTACACAGGCAAGAAGGGAGAAGTGAACAGTCATCCAATCAGATGGATGGTGCTCATGATAAAGCTGATGTTCAGGTTGAGACAATTTATCTTAAAAATAAAAATCATTCTCTGTTTCCCTTAGTACTGAACAGAAAAAGCAATTAAGTGAATGCCAGAAGAATGTTATGAAGTCACAATTCTTACTTGGTAGTTAACCCAGTGGATAAATATTTCTATGTTTTGGATGAGCTGTTGGACTAGACCTGTAGGACTGGAAAGAGCCATGCTTTAATCCAACCTCAGCTGAAATCCACTAGGTAACTCTGGATCAGCCATTCCTTAATCCAGCCTACCTCACAGGGTTGAGGGTTAAAAATGGGAGAAAGGAGTGTCATGGATGCCAATGTGAGTTGTGCAATATAAATTGAATACTGCATACATATTTATATGTGGGGATGTGCTGTTGAGGCAAAAGAAGATACTTCATGATGCAATCATTGATTTCCATAGTGAAGAAAGCAAGGGCGTATGAAATCCGCTATCATTCAAAAATAATATCCAAAAAGAATGGAAGGCAAGGGAGCAATGTTCCAAGAACAACCTCTACAGTTAGCCATAAGATGCTTGGATTTCTTAGCAGCTGAGGCTGTCATTGGAACGTCACTGAATGCCTTCATGATTGTACTGAACTGATATAGGAAATTGAAATCTTTATTAATTCTTGATAGCACTAGGCAGCTCCAGCTTTTTCTTCTATGTGGCATCTTCCACATATTAGCAATAAAGATTTTCTCCAGAGCAATGAAAAAAAATAGCGTCCCTCAACCAACTGTGAAGGTCTCCCAAACAGAACTGTGGGCCAGAAGCTCACTGGAGTTACATGGATTTAACTTCCTAAAAGCAAGGATTGGGGCCCCTATAAGACAGAGCCACCAATGTGCAGTGGGGGAATCCTCAACAGGCCCACCCAGGAAATTCAAACAGGACAGGCAGATTTTATTTTGACAAGGCGTTGCCTCATATACAGTAGACTGGTGCCCACCCCCCCAGCCACACCTTTCATGCATTTGAAACAAGCATACAAAGCTGTCATCCAACTTCTAATGTGTACCAGCTTTGCTCCTCTGCCTTCCCAGGTACGCACTACTGTGCCCAGACTGCTGACTCATAGCACTCTATCTTTGCCTGAGGCAAGAATCTTCAGATATGTACTCTGCATGCTCTTAGTTTCTATCCTTGATATACTAGTTAACACTTCCCCTTCCTTTTTGTATATGCATGGTAATGTCTACAGCAGCCACTGTGGCCTTGA
This sequence comes from Candoia aspera, assembly GCF_035149785.1. Lineage (NCBI taxonomy): Eukaryota > Metazoa > Chordata > Lepidosauria > Squamata > Candoiidae > Candoia > Candoia aspera. The sequence goes on along the minus strand of NC_086153.1, from coordinate 164,413,927 downwards.
TGTGTCAGAAAACCACTGCTGAAAACATGATGTATAAACATGTTCGGTTTGAATCTATTCTGCTGCAGTCAGTGACAATCTTTATGGTTAATGCATCCATCAATCTTTTTTCACTTTTTTCTCTGTGGAGACATACACACCTCTCATGATCACAGAAGTCATTAATTTTGTTGTGTTGATGCTCCTTTTGTCAAACATGTTTCTGGAGAGAACTGCAAACCAGCTTTGAACCAGCTTTATATATGCATGTTTTTCAGTACAAGCTAATAATTTGATCTGGGGAAATCCCAAGCTAAAACAGTACTATATTGGTGAAGAAGTGATTAATTAAGTCCTTCAGTTAGTATGTTATGTAGAGATGGACCTCAAAAGGTGATAAAGAAAAATAGCGGATTGTTTGCAAAAGGATTCCAGTTCTGGTTGCTACATATATTTGCATTTATAGGAATCTGGTTACTGATTTTTTAGCTTAAGGCCAGACATGATTTTTTTTCCTCTAGGAAAGTCTGTATAGTTTGTGTATCTGTTCTTCTGATAGTGCTCTACCTAATAAGAAAGGTCATTATGATTTTTATTAAAAGGATAAGAAAGTAATTAGCAAGAAAATAAATAAAGACACATACTAAAGAATTATCTTGGACAGTTATTTTTATCACCAATATAGCAGTTAGTTGTTTTTTCAATAAAAACAAGGTGTCAAACAATTTATGTGTGACAACAGAAATAGATCCAATTACAGCTCAGGAGAAGTAATTGGGTACTTTAAATGTATGTTTACTCACTTTACAGCCTTTCCAGCATTCATTCCCATCAAAAGATTGCTCAGAAATACTAATTAATGAAGCACAGAAGCAATCTCAAGGGTGACAGAAGTGAGATCAGCAGTAATAAATGATCATGCAAAAAAAAATGCAAGGTAACTAGAAAGTAGCTAGAGCATAAAGGGAAAAGAAAAAAATAAATAAAGCTAACATATATTATAAATATATAAACCTTAAACAATAAAACTGAACTTTGACCACATGTATCATACTGATAAGATTTTCCAGTCTCGGTAGAAAGTTAATACATCTGTGGAAAGCTTAGGCACGTCCTTCACCCTGGCTTTTAGGTCTTCCCATTGGTGTAGAGCAGACTTCTTAGCTGCTGCCCACAGAGAGTAGAGCTTAAGTTCTTCATAGCTCAGTAGGTTCCAAATGTTTGGAATATAATTCAACTTCACATTATCACTGACCCTTATTTCTTATCCAAGCACCTTGTTTACAAGCCCGTGAATATTAAAGCAATATGATGTCAACCCAAAGCAGACCCTGCCAACTATCTTCCTTCTGACATACTAACTTCCAACATGCGGAAGTTGAAACCAACCCTTACTATCCACCCAATGTAGTAAACAAAATACGAGACCCCCAATTTAACATTCTTTAGAACCCTAACCCATCACCTTGTTAAGGCAGGGTATTCCAAACTATCTGCACGTTTCTCAGGTCTACCTTTCACACAGTTTGTTAACTGTGAATATACATTAACTGTAAGGTTCCTTTTCACAGATTAAAAAGCAAGAGAAGGAATTTTCATCTGCATTTTAGTGTAAACTTACTTAAGTTTACACTTCTGCATAGTGTGGCAGTATCCTTCAATTAAAACTGGCCCAAAACATTAAATGAAATATTAATATTTATTATTTTTATTTTATTAATGTTAATAAAAATATTAAGGGAAAATTACAGTAAATATATAGATCGTGTGGTCATAAAGCACAAAACTTTATTAAATTAGGGGAAAGCTTGTAAATGTGATCATATTATACAATGGTGTGTGCAAAATTAATTGGGAGAAATGCATATAAAAATAGAATTTTTCATGCACAGTTTAAAACAATTCTTAAACTGATATGGTGATGAAATGAGCCCATCATCATCATCATCATCATCATCATCAATCACTTCAAGAATGGAAAAATAGGAAAATGAAATAGATGGGTTGCAATGACTACTAAGTTAAGGCAGCTGAGATCCCATTATCTAGCTTATCTGAAATACATGATTCTTCTCATTATTTTCTTGAAGGAAGTTGAACACCAGGCTTCCCCAGCATCTTGTGGTTCACATGTTTCTTCTGAGGGAATGGTTTACTTTTCAAAAGTTCTTCTTTCTTAAGCTCCCAATCTTCATCCTTCTCATCCAGCTGGATTCCCTTTGATTTTGCCATCTGGCAATATGCCCTGTATTCTATTTCAGCCCTAGACAAAAAGGAAAGAGAAAGAGGCTTTGGATAGGCTGCTACCAATGACCGACTGATCATGGCTTGGAAGGGACTCTTGATGGTCTCTTCCCATTTGGAAGGCTGGGTGATACTGCATCCTTCTTGACCATGAGTCCTTTCTTAATCTCGGTTCTAAAATTAATGAAAAGCAAAACGGCTTTGGCTTTTCTTTCTCAATGCCTGGAGGATAAAAACGTAGCAAAATATGGGAGAATTCCTTAAATACATAAGGGTGCTTTAGCATTATTGCAGTCCAGTTCTTCAGAGAAATATCTGAAAGCAGAAGGCAATTCACTCATAGAGATTTGCTAGTACAATTAATACAGTCAATCTATCTGGGTTATATTTTACTTACTTGAATAGAGTCATGAATTTTAAAGCCTTGTAGAGTTCCTTGTAGAACAAATAGTCTGAGATGGTGTGGAGAGAGGATGCATCAGATGGGAAGGTGTCATGCATGAGAAAAGTGGTGGTGGTGGTGGTGGGGAGAATGATATAAAAAGGCCTGTCAGTGGAAACAGCAGATCCACGAAGACAGACTCACAAAAGAAAAGCAATCAATTGTTCGCTTTCCTAGCATGTATTGGGAATAAAGAAGCAGGGGAACCCACCAATTGGAGGTTCGGTAAGTATAATCCAGGTAGACGACCAGAGAATCAATGTCACCAAAGTGGAGGAAAAGGTTGAAATTTAGAAACACTGAGAGTTAAGTAGATTAAGGCTGCTGTGCAGAAAGTCCTTTGCCTTTAAAGCCCAAATAGTTTGGAGTTGATTAAAGATCACTCTCAGAAATCCTGCTCATTATCTCTTCATCCCAAACTGTATGACCCGAAAATACAAAAAAATTGGAGAGGTTCAATTCTTATGCCATTGCTCTGGAATAGTGCTTCTGCAGTAGATTTGGCTGGCTGTTTTTTTAAGTCACTTAGAAAGAATAGGTTTTATTTTAAAAGGGCTTTAATATGTGATGTGATTGATTTTTTTAAACCAGATTTTTATATTGACTGCTTTGGATAGTATTAATTTGAACTGTTTTGATAATTTCATTTTTTTCCCTAACTTTGGATTGAAATTAAGCCCCATTGCTCCACTACAAACTATCATTAGGAAAATAATGTTATCTGCCTTAATTCTTTTGCAGTACTTACATTTCTAAGAATTTGACACAGGCTTTGTGCCCATAGATCTCTGCAATTCTTCTTGGGACATCCCCATAGAGATCTGGGGCATCAATTGGGGCGTGCAGAGAATGCAGTGTTCTCAGTACGCCTAGTTGCCCTGATTCTGCAGCAAAATGAGCTGGGGTCCAGCCTGCCTCAGTTCTCAAGCACAGGCGGGCGCCATGTTCCACAAGCAGCTTTACTATCTTTGAGTGGCCTGTTGAAAATACAAACAGGAAATAAGAGCAAACAGGAAAGCCTAGCGTCACAATGAAACTTTCCCATTAACAGATAATTCCTGTAAAACTAGCTCCAGAATCTGTTGTTTTGGGAGCCATTTTTTTTATTCGGAGAACTGGTCTTGCTGTGACATCTTCAAACTCTTAATTCAAGAACTTTTTCACATTCTGCACAGGCTGAAATTTTTCCTGAATAAACCTTTCTGCCTTTATGGCCTGTCTGCCTGGGTCTCAGGTACTCCATCTTTTATAAATGTCTATTCACACGAATACATGGTATAAAGTTGTATGTCACTTGGCATTACCTGCTAATAATAATAATCATACTGGAGATTCATAGTTCACATATTCTAATTTATTTATTTATTTGATAAATTTATATAGCTGCCCATCTAACATAAATGACTCTGAGTGGCATACAAAGTTAAAAAAACACAAAAAACAACAAAATAACCAAAAACGTAACAAAAATCATTAAGAAGACCATTAAAAAACATTAAAAAAATAATCTACAGGAGAGTGTACTCAGTTTCCCTACTAATACAGCTACTTTGCAGGCTCCATATCCACATTCCCGGAACCCCATGTTTTCTTGCCCTTCCAGAAGGCCAGCATGTATTTCCCCTCTTGAAATCTGGTATCATGAACAACACAATAGAGGTGCTACTTGCTAATATAAATCTATATTCTTTTTGATGGGTCATAGCAATATATTATTTACATAAATTTAAATGGATTTCTAAAAAATATGTAGTTTCTTAGTAAGGGAACACATTTAATATAAAAAGATAGCATAGTGACATTCCATACTGGTCACCAAAAAAATTTCATGTTTTTAATATTTGGCTGATGTAATATATTAGTTATTCAGCCTATAAACTCAGTTAGATTATTTCTACACTCTATTACTGATGGCCAAGACCATTACTTGCCAGTCCATTTAATATGGCAATCAGATATAACACAAACTTGTTGGGGAAATACCTTCTGGCCCTGTGTAAAAATTAATACACGTGGATGCCATAGATCAATGCCGTCTCCTTTGTCCCCAACAATTCCTTGCAAAGAGCAAATCTTGTCTTCATCCCACACATTAATCAGTGTATTTTGCATCTAAGCCATAGTGCTTATTATTAGGGGCATCCCCATGTATCGGCACCATACTGTTTTATGTCCACAGTTGTATGCTAATTACCCAACAGCATAGCAGCTTAGTTCAAAACAAATTTAAACTTTAAAACCGAAACCATTTTTGCCATTCACAGACCTTATTTCCAATTTTAAAAATATTTATTATTTTATTTTATTTCAATTTAGATGGCAGTCTAGCTCAAAAAACATGACTCTGGGTGGCTAACAACAATTTAAAAAGCAACAGATAAACCCAAAAATCCATTCCCTGGACCTTCTGGGATGTTCTGTTCAGGACTTAGGAGATGGGTGGGGGAGCAGGGTCACCCAGAGCCGATATGCTTGGAGCAGAGGAACTTGATCCAGCTACTTCTTCTATGCAGGTTCTGATGTTGAGCAGTAGTAAATCTATGTCTTCCTATACCCACATACTGGATTACAGCCTCTGGACTTCTCACTGCTTGGCGAAGCAGCGAGGCATGTAATAGCACTTTAAAGCAATCATTTTAATCCCAAGGAAAGCTCATGAGGTATCAGTGGTGAAACGGGAGTGAAAAGAAAGATAGCTCCAGGGTTCCTGCCCACATTCTTTTGTCTTATGCAACGTTACATCATGCCCCTCTATCAAATCACCGTGCAGAATACAGGAGGGATCACCTTGTGCCCTACTTTCCACCTCTATTCCGCTGGGTACATAAAAGGGTCAGAACTGGGATAACCAAAGGCGACTCTCTTTGGAACCATCCATGCTAATTATCCACAGCACTGATGATCTAAAGCAGTGTTTCTCAACCTTAGCAACTTTCAAGATTTGTGGACTCCAAGTTTCAGAATTCCTCAGCCAGCATGCTGGCTGAGGAATTCTGGGAGTTGAAGTCCACGTACTGTATCTTAAAGTTGCCGCGGTTGAGAAACACCGATCTAAAATATAGGTAAAGTTCTTGCCTGTTGCTCCTGTCTTTCTCAATCTCTGCTTTTACTTAACCTTTATCCCGTTTTTGATGTCTGTTATATCAGTAAATATAGTTATGCTAACTGATCGGAATGGCCTGTGTGCTTGCTCTGGTCCGGATATAGAGAATGATAGGTAGTATGCTGGGTGCAAACTGAATTGGAAATTTTACAGGCAGAGGTTTATTGCTTACCGTTTGCTGCCGCCCAGTGGAGAGGTGTCCTGTCGCTCCAGTCTGCATCTTTGCCATTTAGGTCAGCGAGCCCACTCTTGAGGAGTTCTTCCACTAAATTGTATTTACCCAAAGCCACCACTTCGTGCAGTTCCGTCATGCTTCCTTTCGCTAGCCTACTGAGCCGGATCCAAGGATTCAGCAAGGCCTCGAACAAACCAGTTCTTGTTGTCAGGAGGGATGTGTCTAAATGTTGCGAAGCAATGATTCCCGACCCGTTCTGCTGGTGCCGCCACCCACTCCAAATACTCCTAAGTGCTGCTAATGGCAACATTTAGAGGGATATAGAACCATTTTTTTTCCTGCGATCGAGAACGAGACATCTACTTGGTGACCCGAGAGCCCCCACGTCTGTTGTTACTTGTTTCCTATGGAAACTGGCTCCTCCTTTGGGGAAGCCTTAGAATTGCCCTCGGGAAACCTTCATTCGCGTAGGTCTGCAGGAGAGCGAGAGAACGAGCAATGAAATTCTCCTACTGGAGGAATCTTTCGAAGGGATACGTTTGTTTTCTGGTCGCCAGACTTTGCTGGAAGGAAACACTGTTGGAAGTGCATTGAATCGCAGCGGAGCAGGAGCAAAGCGGTCCTTTAAGCGGTGAGTTGGGATTTGCTGGAAAGAGCGGGGGTCGTTTGCAGAAACGGGGGGAGACTTTTGGAGGCATTAATTTAGGCACCTGCTGCTCTGGGCACGTGCTTTGTCTCCCCCAACAGCCGCAGATCCTCCGAGGCATGCAGGCAGCATCCATTTGCGGCCCTCTCTCGTTCTTTTGTTGGCAACAAGTGCTTCTAGTACCAGCAAACGTAAGTGGAGAATCCCCTTTCAGTTTGTAATAATGGATTGAGAGGACAACCTCCTCTTTTCTGCCATAAATACTGGACATCCTAACCAGGTTTCTTAGTTATTTCCTTATGATTAATGTTCTCTAGTTCACCTTGCCTACCTTTCTTAACCTAACACACAAACATTTTAGTGTTTAAGGGTCAGAAGCTGCACTGCAAGAGAGAGGCCTCTTTTAAACGAAGTCCACAAGGACAGCTGCCATCCATTAAAAGCAACTTCCATCAAATTCAGGGAAAAAGAAAAGCACATGATGGAGGGGTCGATGCCTTTCCTCTCAAACGAAGGGCTTGCTCATGAGAGTGAAATGCACCTAGAGGGCTGGATCTGGACCTTTTGGTGCCCGAGGCAAAGTCACATTCTGGCACCCCGGGTGGTTTGGCTCATCCTCCCATTTGGTTAGGAATTTCAAAAAGGCGCCCTCTTCTTTCTTTTTTTCTTCCAGTTTTTGAACTTTACTCGAAACTTAGATTTTACTTTATTTATTTTTATTTATCCAATTTGTCCCTGCCCATTCCTCCCATTGGGGGACTCTGGGCGGTTTACAAAAATCAATTAAAACAATCATAAAATATACAGTATAAAATTACAATAATAAATAATATAAATAAGAGTAAAGATAAAAAGTCCAAGTGGCGAAAGAACCTAAAAACAGTCCAAGTGTGGGAGGAGTGGTCTATAGCAGCCATCCCCATGTAGATCTAATTTAATCTAGATCTAGATTTTCAGTCCTGGACATTTTTTTTCCCTTCTCTCGGACATTTTCACCTGTTTGGGTCGAGCCAATAGACCCAAGGTGCCAGGTTCGGGACTTGGTGCGAAGCGAACAAAACACCAAGACGAAAATCAGACTTTTTATATCCACTTTATTTCAGAGGTCTGAGATACGTGGAGACTCTCCGCTAAGGGGGAGAGAGCCCTGAGCAAGCCACAGACCCCTGCTTTTATACTATCTTGAGACAGAAGAAATACAATCAGCTCACAGCTGGTTTCTTACAATTTTAGCAATTTTGGGAACAGATCAAGAACAAACTTAAAATAAACTTATCAATCTTGTATGTCCTGTCAGCTGCCCAAGCCATGACCCACCTTATCAGGCTGACCACAGCTGGTCTCCTGCATCCCTACTCCAGGTCAAGCTCATACAAGGAAATCACAAATCATACAGTTATCTTCAAGGATACATAGAAATCAATCACAAAACCTATAGTTGTGTTCAGAGATTACAAAAGCAAGCAAGGAAATCATAAAGCATACAGCTGTTTTCAAAAATTACAAAAACAGGTCATTGAGTAAAAGTGTATCACTTCTGACAAGGACATTGAATACAGGTTTCAGCACAAATACACACATTCTCGTATGCAGGCTCATTATCAGATGCTGACCCAGTATTACCTCTATTTCAGTTTCTACCATTTCTGTTCTCATCACACCCTATTTGCACAGTAAGTAATTTTAATTACATCAGCACCCATTGCAACAATTCTGCAAAATTATATTTAACCCTCCGGTTAGCTCACGGGGTGCGGCTGTTACCGCTTCACTTTTTGAATTGTGGTTTTCGGAAGTCTTTTCAATTTTGGCGCCCTCTAAAACTTGGCGCCCCTAGGCCGGTGCCTGCTGGGCCTAACCCTACAGCCAGCCCTGTGTGCATATTTTATATCCTCCCTGCTGTGGGTCATTGGTGCTATTTGCACTGAACTGAATAGTCTCCCTAAATTATCATGGTTATAACAATGCTGGGAGACTCCTCAGTCCAAACCATTTGCTGTAAAATTATATAAATATCCAAGCTTATATCCAGAGGATTACATAACACTTACATATAGTATTTCTTCCTACTTCCGTAGGAAGACTGCTTTTCCTAAATGATTACCTGCAGATGGAGCAGGGAGTCTGGCTTACCATCCCTGATAAAAAGAGAAGCTGTAGAAACCAAAGGAACGAACAAAATGCAAATTGAAGATGAACCTAAAGAAGACTGTTGCCTGATAGTGGCTGTTTGCCTGCTGCATGTAATCTCTTTGTAAGATGCAGAGAGGGCTTTTCTCTTTTCCTTCATCCCCTGTTTTGTTACTTTTTCTTTCTGCATCATCTCCATCCAGTTTTGTTTTCCCCCTTTTCCTTTCCCAGGGTAGTTTCTGTTTTCTTTTCCTTTTTCCTTTTTTCTGTTGGAGGGATGAAAAGGAAATGGAAGTTTTTGTGTGTGAGAGAATGGTTGGTATATGGAGTTGGGGATCAGTGAATTCATAGACTTATTTTATAGGTAATCAATTCTAATTGATTGATGTGTCATCAAGTTGATATCAACTCTAGTAACCACATATATAGATTTTCTCCAGGATGGAGATCTGTCCCCAACATGACTGTTCAAGTCTTCCAGTGGTTCACGCATTGTCACTATAATGGAGTCCCTTTACTTCCTGCTGGTCATCCTCTTATTCCATTCCATCTTTCCCAGCATTACAGACTTTTCAAGAGAGGTAGGTAAAGGTTTCCCTTGACGTAAAGTCCAGTCGTGTCCGACTCTAGGGGGCGGTGCTCATCTCCGTTTCTAAGCCTTAGAGCCGGCGTTGTCATAGACACTTCCAGGTCATGTGGCCAGCATGACGACACGGAACGCCGTTACCTTCCCGCCGAAGCGGTACCTATTGATCTACTCACATTTGCATGTTTTCGAACTGCTAGGTGAGCAGGAGCTGGGACTAGCAACGGGAGCTCACCCCGCCGCGCGGTTTCGAACCGCCGACCTTCCGATCGGCAGCTCAGCGGTTTAACCCGCAGCGCCACCGCGTCCCTTTCAAGAGAGGTAGGTCTTTGCATATTGTTCAAAATATGATCATTTGAGCCTAGTCATTTGCAGTTAGTAGTTAAAAGTTAGTAAACATTTCTATTAACATATTTAACCTTATGGGGGGTGTCTTCTGGACTACACAACTAACACATATCTGTAATATGCACGCATTTATTGAGGAGGTGAGGATTTTAGGATTGGTTTTAGCTGGAGTTAGCCAGCCTTGGTTGATAAGGCAGGAAAGCTAGCCATGCACAGGATTTTTGTCTGTGTTGATAATTCCTTTGTCTATTCTAGCTTTATGGAGAAGGGGAGATCAGTTTAAATTCAAGGTCATCTTCCTTTGGGGTAAATAGATAGTATTCTAGCCTCATAGCTAGTGTGAAGACCTGTGAAAGTACAATATTTCTTTTATAATACCTATGTTCTCCTAGTTTTGGACTAGTGCTATAGGTGAACATGTAGCTTTAATGATCCTAAATCTATTGTCAGAAATACTGAATGCATCTCTGTCTCATTCTTATTGCTGTCACCATCGCCCATTCATTGGTCTTCATGTGGTCACTGCTTGGCTGTCACTACCCTAAGTTTTGCACAGGACATGGAAGCAAAGAGGAGGAAAAGTAGGTCTAAGAAGCACCAGAGGATTATACTGTTCCCCCGCTTCATGGGGGGGGGAAATCCTGTGGAGTAAATTCACAGGGATTACACAATAGTTGTTAATGGTTACATTAGAATGATGTCACAATGCTTCTGGAGGAAGGCATGGCATTTTTTCTTGAACTTGCATCCACTGAGGATGTACAATAATGACATCCATATAGGAATAGGAAACTACTTTATTAGCTATAAATGTAGGAAATTACTGCAATAAGGGTTGTAGACAAAACAAAAAACAGCTGCAGATATGACACAGGATAAAAGAGAGAAGATTGGTGTCAAAACTAATAATAACCAAGCCAAAACAAAAACCTGTGATCAGAGGGCCAAAAAGAAACTTTCTGCCACTCTTTTGTAAGTATATCATTACTTTGACCCAAGGAGAGGGAAGGATCACAGGTCACTGTTGGAGATCATCTTTCTTGGGCATTTGCCAGTTACTCTGAGACTGCATCAGACTCAGGAACATGGGCCTAAAGGAGGCCCCCATCTCTTTTCACTGAACCAGACTGAAGGGTGTTATTAGAGATAGGGCTACGCATTTGCGCACACACTTGAAATACAGTAGGCAGAAGGGGTGTTCACGCTGGTATCCCATGCTGTTGTTGTAAAGAGAGCATCTTACCCTGAACTTCTGCTTGCACCTGGAAAAGGATCCCAATTTATGTAGCACCTTTTGGGAGGGTGGAAACTTTCATTGAACCATGGCGGAGGTTCAAAGGTTGAACTCTCCATTTCCCATGGTAGTCATTTGGGGGTTCCCTGTGGTTGCTATCTGCAAATAAAAAGCAGCTATGGGTGAATTTGTCTAGGTCACGCATCCCTTCCATTGGTTCATAGGAGGAATGCCTTGTCTAGAATGCTGCCTACTGCAGTGCGTGTATCACTGACAGAGAAAATATGCTTCTTGCCTCAGAAATATTCTTCAGTGCATGTACAAAGCTAGATTAAATGACAAAAGTTTATTGCTCTGATTATTAGTACTGAGAGCCTCGTGTGGCGCAGAATGGCAGGCGGCAGTATTGCAACCGAAACTCTCCCCACGACCTGAGTTCGATCCCAGTGGAAGCTGGATTCTCTCTCAGGTAGCCGGCTCAGGTCGACTCAGCCTTCCATCCTTCCGAGGTCATAAAATGAGTACCCAGCTTGCTGGGGAAGGCAATGGCAAACCACCCTGCTATAGTCTGCCAAGGAAACGTCGCGAAAACGGCATCCCCCCAAAGGGTCAGACATGACTCGGTGCTTGCACAGGGGACCGTTCACCTTTTTTTTAATTAGTACTAATAGCACTAATACTAATAGTAGTAGCAGAAAATACTTTATAGGGTAAAAACTGATGCAGAGGGGCTACTGTTAAGAGTTGTGGGAGATAGAAGGTGTCAAGATGGTCAGTTAGAGATTCTGAGTGGAGGGAAGGGGAGCTAGACATCTACATGCCATCTGTACCTTTAAATCCATTTTTCAGTCTCAACTCGAGTGATGGCTTAGTGAAACTACAGACCCGTCCACCTATAAGTGTTGCCACTGAATTCCCAGTAGGCCGAAGAGAAAACATTCAGACCTGTGACTGAATTAAGAAAGACCGTTTATACAACCTGGCAAGTATAAATGAAGCCAGCTGGGTGATCTGGGAAGAGTAAATATCTTTATGAGGTATCTATCTAGGCATCTATCAGGTGCTCCCAGACTTGATCTGGAAGGAAAAATGCCCAGGGTCTTCTACAGTTTTGTCTGTTTACCGCCAAAGGCTTGATGCTAATCTGGGAGATTTCAGTAATAAGGAAGGGCATAAATCCACAAAGTAGATCTCAATCCTCCATGAAAAAATAATTGTTCCAAATAATCCATATGGTCTAAGATCATGTAGAATGATAATCTATAAATGTTTTTAAAATACAGATATATTATCTAAGTATGGCACTGGATTGTACTGGATGGTAGTTTTCCAGAATCAGTGAATCCAAGTCTGCCCTCCTAAACAAGCATCTATCGTGTACCTTGCAAGGTCCGGCGAGGATCAGAAGGGCATTAACAACTGGATTCAGATGTATAGTACAACTAAATTTTTGAAATGCTGTACTCAGACTTAATATAAGACAGTCGCTGCCTGCAGATAAGCAAATCCAATAAAAATGGAAGGAAAGAAGAAAGCAAGAAAAGATACAAATTTGTACCCAAGGTTTTAATAATTGCTGTTAGCTTTTCAAATGGTCCCTGAGAAAACCATGGTGGGGAAGGAAGAATCAAAAGGGCCAGTATGCCGCTGATTTTGGAAATTTTCAATATAGTCTGCCTCAGTACAAATTCAGTCTCTATTTACCGATGTTTCACATCTGCACCGACTCCCTTCTGTGAAAAAGACCCCAGCTTTTGATTTTAATCTACAATACCAATTAGTTCAGGTGCACACAGTTTATCTTCCTATGTTGTTTAGTCTTCATCCATATATCTTTTGCATTCATCGTGAATGCTCTCAAGTTCACACAACAAAGGCACACAGAACATTATATTATTATTAGTTGCATTGCTGGTTCGGGAAATTCCCTAATCTAGATTACTTAGTAAAGTCTAGCTATTAATTAATCCTGTCAGGCCACTAGTGTCAGTCCAAAGGCACTTGGAAATAGAGCTTCATGTGTGTGATGGGAGGAAGAGATGTTCATTAGCAAGATGCAATCCTATGCTGATGCAGCCACTATCCAAAACATACTAATATTGGAGTGGAATGTACCCATTTGATTGCAGTTTTATTACATCGTATTCTTATAACACAATTAATATTTAACAATCTGCAGAATAAATAGTGGACTGCATCTCTTTTTAATACATGCATTGAATCAATGAAACTGAGTTTTTAAAAGATGTTAGTTTAATTCAAGTTTTAAATACGTTATTGGTTTCTACCTGCTTTCTCGGCTACGATTAGCAGAGTTTTATTTTGATGGGTAGCTGGTGCAGGTCTGTTCTACCGGGGGTGGAATTCTGTGTTCATAAGCTCTTTCTTCACCCATGCTGAGATGGTGTTTGAACTCTTGGTAGACATCCTGGAAGGCAAAAGTTAATTATCCCTCATAGTTTTGTTTACTTTATTTAAAAATCCATTAAAACTGCTGCTCCTATTTTTTTTTTAATGTCTTACCATGATTTTTTTTAAAAGACGTGCTATTTCTTCCTCTTAGCCACTTGGGGTATAAATAATTTAAATGAATGAATGAATACAAAGATACATACATAAAAACTTGGATTTTTGCAGGAGCCTTTTGGACACTGAGGATGAACTTTCTAATATCCAGTGGGATTCAGTACCTATGGACGTAAAGGAGTGGTTAAAAGGCACTTTTGCAAGGAAAAAAGAGACATACAGACTGCAGCCTGACGAAATAACAAGCGTTCGGAGTATTTTATTTACTTTAGAGAATGAAGTTGTGGTAGAAAGGCAAGCATAGATTTCATAGCAAATTATGAGTTTATCAGAAGATGATCTAAATCATGTAGTTGATTATTTAAAAAAATGAATTCCAGAATCAGAGCTGGAATTGACCATAAGGAACTTCTAGTCCAGGGATTGGTAAACTATTCCAGCTTTAGGCAAGCATGTCAGAGACTACATGCCAGAAATGGGCAGTCATGCTTTTTATACCTGTGGCAGTATAAATATAGGCTGTAATCACCGTTGGGGCCATGTAATCCCTGCAACTGAATCTGTGCAGAAAATGAAAATGAAAAATGAATCGTGCTAATGCAATGTCCAGCCCTTAATATGTGTGTCTTTGAAGCAGCTATTTAAAAACCAACATGTTCTTGCTTGCCAATCCCATCTTTTTGTTTGGCAAGGAGCCTGTGGTGGTCCTTGTGCCAGATAAAGCAATCTCCTTGTTTTTCTATTTTTTTCTCTCTAACCAATGTCTTACACAGCCCCCCTTCAGTCAGCCATATTCTACCCCTTCAGCCATCCATCACTTCCACTAGGAAGACTTATAAAGCTGCAATACTGGAAAACATTTGGCTCAGCATTGCCATAATCACCCCTTAAAAAACCATAAAAGCAGGAGGAGAGAAATGGAATATTGTGGAAAATAATACAAGATAGTGCTTGGTCGGTGTGTGGTTGCCTCATGAATGAGCTGGATGTAATGTTGGGATAAAGCTCTGTGTTATCTAGAAATCTGAGAAGCAGGTTTTATACATTCTCCTGGATAATTTGTAAAACTACTGGAAATTTACAGAATATGACTGTGTAACCATCCATTGATCCCTGTAACTATTTAAAGAGGGCTGATTCTATTTCTTTGATATATTCTGTGTGTCTGTCAGCCAAGCAAAGCAAAACAAAATAGCTTTCAGTATTGTTGGTTAACCAATGCAGTTGGCTGTATAAAACAAAAACATTACAATTAAAATGCATGGCAATGGTACCAGTTAATTTTTCCCACAAGACCAAGAAACAGATCAACCAGAAGGAAAGAAAAGGGGCAGAAAAATGAGAGGATCTGAAGATTCCATGTGGGACAAAAACACTCTGGACTTAATTTTTTAATTTATTTCATTTGTTTTATCTTTACTCTTCAGCTGAAAAGGAATTGATGAGAATTTTTCAGAGGAAGGAAGGGTGCCCACATCTCAAGGAACCATCACTGGACCCTACCATTCTGGGCAATTTTCATCCAGTCTCCCACCTTCCCTATTTGGGGAAGGTGGTTGAGAAAGTGGTGGCGTTGCAGCTCCAGAGGATCCTGGATGAAATGGATTATCTGGACCCCTTTCAGTCGGGTTTCAGGCCCAGATAAGGAATGGACACAGCTTTGGTTGCACTTATGGATGACCTCTGGCAAGAGCGGGATGGAGGCAGTGCATCCATCCTGGCCCTTCTTGACCTCTCAGTGGCTTTCAATACCATTGACCATGGTATCCTTTTGGGGCGGCTCAGGGTGTTGGGGGTGGGCAGTGTGGTTTTGCGCTGGTTCACCTCCTTTCTCCAGGGCTGATCCCAACTGATGTTGATAGGGAGCAAGAGATCTGGCCCACAGTCCCTCCTTTATGGGGTGCCACAGGGTTCGGTGCTCTCTCCGCTCCTTTTTAACATCTACATGAAACCGCTGGGTGAGATCATCCATTTTCATGGGATGTGGTATCACCAATTATACATCCCCATCCCAGGTGACGTAAGTGAGGCTGTGACCACCCTCTCTCGGTGCCTGGAGGCTGTAGGGGTCCGGATGGGGAACAACAGGCTTCAGCTGAACCCTGGCAAGTTGGAGTGGCTGTGGGTTGGGGGCTCCCGAGTATCTGGGAATTTGCCATCTTTGGCTCTGGATGGAGTTGCACTGTCCCAGACAGATCCTGTGCGGAACCTAGGGGTTCTCCTGGACTCATGGCTCCTGCTTGAAGAGCAGGTGGCAGTTGTGGCCAGGGGAGCCTTTGTACAACTCTGTGTTGTGCACCAGCTATGCCCTTTCCTGGATCGGGAGTCCCTCTGAACTAACTCATACCCTGGTCATCTCCTGCATAGACTACTGCAATGCACTCTACATGGGGCTACAGCTGGTGCAAAATGCGGCTGCGCGAGCATTCTTTGGAGCCCCTAAAAAGGCACAAATAACACCCTTGCTGTGTGAGCTGCATTGGGTGCCTGTTTGCTTCCAGGTCCAATTCAAGGTGTTGGTTATCACCTTTAAAGCCCTACATGGCATGGGGCCAGGTTACCTGAGGAACCGCCTCACCCTTGCTACATCAACCCATCCCACCTGGTCAGGCAGAGAGGGCATGTTATGGACCCTGTCCATGAGGCATTGCCGATTGGCAGGGTCCAGGAGGAGGGCCTTCTCTGCCATGGCACCCTCCCCCTGGAACAAGCTACCCCCTTGGTGGTAAGACAGGCCCCCATCTCCCGGCCTTTCGAAAGGGAATAAAAACATGGTTACGCCACCTGGCCTGGGATAGGAGGGGCAACAGCTATTCATGGTGGTTGGCCCTGTGAGAGTGCCAGGGTAAAATCTTATTTCCCATTTTGAATTTTATATTTTATATTTTATATTCAATATTTATATTTGTATTTATATGCTTTTATATTTATTTTTATTCTTTGTAAGCCATCCAGAGTCATTGTGTACAAGATGGGTGGCAGAGAAATTTAATAAATAGAAATGAAGGAAGGAAGGAAGATTGGTTTTCCATATATAAGCAGAAGCTGAGAGAAAGAAGACAAAACTAGTAACTCAGACTGAGGTGAAGAAAGGGAACCAAAGAGAGGTCCCAACAGAAGAAGCCATAGCAGGGAGGAAAACAGATGGGGCTGGAGGTGAAGAGAAGAGTAAAGAAATGCTTGTCAAGTTCAAACTGGCAGGAATTACCTCACTTCAGAACCTTAGTCGCATTCCAGCTTCTTTGTCTTTCCCAGTGTGTTGTTCTGCCTTTCGGTTCTTGTTTTGCCTGAGAAATTTATAGCTGATGGAGGGAAAAGAGGAAAATAGGGAAGATTCCTAGTGCTGGACTGTAGGTTGAACCATGCTTTCTCCAGTAGACACTGCTACATCAGGTCCGTCAGTGGATTTCTTCAAGTTGCAGACTGGAAGAATACAAAGACACATCTGGGTGAGCAGGCCTAACTGAAGCTGCCAAAAATACAGCACCCTAGCTTTCATCCTATTTCTACCGGAGAGTGAAAATCTAGAGACTTTTTACAAGTAATTTTTAACCATCGTCAGTATTTACCACTATACAATGAATGTATAATACTTCCTTTTCAACTGAGCTGTCATATTTACATTGTTGCAAGTTCTGCTGTCATGGACCAACTCCTTAACTGAAATACTCAGCTAGATAAAATGCACCTAGTATTCAACTCTTTGCATAGGAAGACCTATCTAGAGGGATGATCATCTGACCCTGGGATTGAGAAAGCAGAGCTAAGAATTAGTTACTGTGAAAAGCACTCATGTATTTCCCAGACTGTCTTTTTGCCTGAAAACACAGAAATGCAGTGTTGACGGGATTCCTTAGTGCTCCAAGATTGAAAAGAAGGGTAGGGAAGAGAGGAGAAAGAAGGATTTAACAATTTTGGGGGGAACAAAATAGGATTGTGCCAGATTCTGGGGGCGGTGGGGGAGAAGAACCACTTGATTTTTCTTCTACCTTAGCTTTTGCCCTTAGTAGGTTCCTATGCTACAATTTTGTGTGCCCCCCCCCTTTTATATTGACAGTTCTATTGCACTCACAGGGGAAATTAGCGGAGATGTTCAAGGAACTCAGCAGTTGTCCAGGGTTAGCTTGATTTTGAATGCATCCCTACTTCAAAGGGCCATGACAAAACTGTGAGACAGTCTAGCTCTAAATCACTCCCTTCCAACTCTTAAAATTGAAACTATCTATAGTGGCCCCAGGCTTGAAAGCTGGGTCCTCAAGAATCCCACTGGATTCTTCCCAAGCTCCTGTGGTTTAAAGATCCTGGTACCAAGCGTGCCTCCACTTAACTGTGGGGAGCTTGATATGAAATGTCAAGTTCCACCCCCTCCCTAATCTAATAAAAAAACAAATATCCCCCCCCCCCCGTTTTATACAGTTAAATAGGTTTATTAGTAAAGCCAGTCAACTTAGAGAAATGCAGTGGGGTAAAGTATCACAGGTGTGAGAGCTTAGAATTAGCAGCTTGGCCTTGCTCTCACAGTTGCTCACAGACATGCACACACCCCTTTTCCAGAGTTGCTTTTGGAGATCTCAGTCCAGGTTGGGCAAGCTTAAAGGGACTGTGCATCCGAAACAGGTTAATTGCCTCCCCTGGTGGCACAACTCCACCTTTTTTCCTCTCGGGAGGGTAGTCCCAGCCCCATGCTTCCCGTTGCTGGGCTTGGATTCTTTCTCTCTCCCAAATCCCACTACGGGTAGCCATCAGCGGGGCACTTTTTCTCCTTTGCTCGCTTGCCAGATGTTTCCTCTGTTTGCCCACTTGCTGCCAACCAAAGCTCCTGTTCCTTGCACTCCCAAGTTCCCCTCCATCTCATTTCAATATTGAGGGTAATCCCCACTGAGCAAGGAGAAAAATTTTGTTTCTTCATTTCCTCATTGCTTGCACTCAAGTCACCTCTTTTTAGCCTGCTGCTGAGATGCAGAAGAGCCCCATCCTACCCTGCTTTTCTCCTGATTCCTACTTTCCTCAGAACTCTTTCCTACTTCCCCCCCCCCCCTCAGCTTCTTTCCCTCCTCAGCACGGCACTTTTTGCCTGTCTGGCTAAACGCCTGCTCTTTGCTTCTCCTTTTCCCTAACCTACTGTATCTGGTTTTCTTCCTGTATACCCTCTTTTGTTCAGTTTCTGCATCTTCACACCTGACGGGGCATTATCTGTGGGTTTCAGTCCAGTTCTTGGAAGCTGGTTGTAACTTTTTTGTATATATTAAAGCACCTAAGCCAAACCTGCAGTTTTTCTGCATGTCGAGCCACAGCAAGAAGGAAAGCCCAGAGCACATCGGAAAGCAATTGGCCTTTGCACACACAGACAAAGCCACAGTGCTGATGGGATGGTCCTTCAGGCTCTCCAGTCAGCCAGATTGTCCAGGCATAGCTGTATAAAACTTAGTATTTGGCCAGGCTGCTGTAGTGGATTGGAAATCCTGGGACAAGCACCAAATGAAAAATGTAACTTTGATTTGTTCCTTTTAAATGGAACTTTTAATTCCATTTAAACATAATTACTGGTTATGGGTGAAAATATCTAAATAATTACGTGTATGCATGGCTATTTAGTTCAGTGGGGCTCTGGGCATATACCTGTATTCTTCTGTCAAGTCACTTTTAAGCAGAAGTGTAGCCAGGGAGCTTAGAATTAAAGTGATACCTCTTAACTAGTGAAGCTTTCAAAATTGTTTTAATTATCAAACTGCCATATCAGGATGATTAGGGGAAACTTAAATAATGATAAAAATTATTTGGATGCTCTGATTCTTCCACCCTCCAAGCAAGATATTTTTATCTCTTCATTCTCTTAATAAAACAATCAGAACCAAGTTTTCTAAGCTTTTACTAGCCAGAAATGCCATCCAGCTCAAGAGCAGTTCTGTACATGAAGAGTTTTGCTTTCAGTCTTACATTCCCAAACTTCTACATTTCTCAAGGATGTCAGCTGACATTTAGTTGAATAGTTTGATATAGAACAAATTATCTGAATTTGTGGTATCTAGTTGATGAGAAGGGCAATTCTATTTTAGACTGAAGTCATGGCCTGGGAAAGCGTGAGAACCTCGAGCTTATTGGTATTGTCACTAACTACATTTTTACCTTTGTTGAGAATAGTACAGCTTTTTAAAATGACCTAGTTATTATTTCGATATTTCTCATTCTCAAGGAGTAACACGACAATTGTTGGAACTGGTTGTTGCCTAATTCAGACAATACCCTTGCCTCTTTGGGGAAAAGCCTAATTCAGACAATACCCTTGCCTCTTTGGGGAAAAGCCTTACAGTGACAGACTTTGTATTTCTAGGCACAAAGATTACTGCGGTCACTGACTGCAGCCAGGAAATCAGAAGACGTTTAATTCTTGGGAGGAGAGCAATGACAAATCTCGATAAAATAGTTAAGAGCAGAGAAATCATACTGACAACAAAGGTCTGCATTGTTAAAGGAATGGTATTCCCAGTAGTAACATACGTCTGTGAGAGCTGGACCATAAGGAAGGCTGAGAGAAGGAAGAGAGATGCTTTTGAACTGTGGTGTTGGAGGAAAATTCTGAGAGTGCCTTGGACTGCAAGAAGATCAAACCAGTCCATCCTCCAGGAAATAAAGCCAGACTGCTCACTTGAGGGAATGGTATTAAAGGCAAAACTGGAATACTTTGGCCACATAATGAGAAGACAGGACAGCCTGGAGAAGATGCTGATGCTGGGGAGAGTGGAGGGCAAAAGGAAGAGGGGCTGACCAAGGGCAAGATGGATGGATGACATCCTAGAGGTGATGGGCTTGACCTTGGGGGAGCTGGGGGTGGTGACGACGGACAGGAAACTCTGGTGTGGGCTGGTCCATGAAGTCAAAGTTGGAAGTGACTGAATGAATAAACAACAAACCCTAATCTTCTTGGCTCCAGAATTTGTTTGATCTCTACCTTCTGTTTATTCAGCCCCAGAGTTCTATTTCCCTCAATTCCTTAACAAATGCAGTCTTCTGGCAGGCTCCTTACAGACCCTTTGCAGCAAACTTTAACCATTAATTACTCCTAAAATCTAAATGCCACGTAGATTTGCATGTGTGTTTGAAGCTCTGTAAGCCTGAAAACATTTCTTTTCCTCCCTATCTGGGCTTCTAGTACAGGTAGTTCTTGACTTATGACCATTTGTTCAGTGACTGTTTGAAGTTATGATAGTACTGAACGAATGGTGTTTACAACTGGTCTTCAAAGTTATGGCAGTCCTAGCACCCCCATGGTCACATTATCACAGTCTGGGTGCTTGGCAACCTGTTTGCACTTAGGACCAGTTGCAAAGTATCACATGATCATCATTTGCAACCTTCTCTGCTGGCTTCCGCAGAAAGTCAATGGGCAAGCAAGCAGGAAAGACTGCAAGTTGCTGGGGTAAATCTCCCCAGCCCCTCTGCTCTCATGCCATGCCAGTCACTCACACACCCTCCCTGACCTGCGTGGTGTGTCTTGTGCACCTCCGTGCACTGTCACCAACCCCACATAGTCCCTCTTGTGCACCCCCACATGGCGCCTCTCACACACCCTCCTTGACCCACATGGCACCTCTTGTGCACCCTGTGCATCCTCCCTAACCTGTGTAGTGCCTCTCGTGCACTCCGTCCTGCATGGCACCTCTTGTGCACCACTGTGCACCCTCCCCAACCCGCACAGTGCCTCTTGTGCACCCTTGCACACCTCTGTGCACCCTTCCCAACCTTCACGACCCTTGTTGCGCATCTCCTGTGCACCCCCTCGCTCGCTCGCTCGCTCACTCACCTGCCTGCCAGCCTGGGACTTGCAACTTCCTGCCAGCTTCCCCACTGACTTTAGTTGTGGGAAGCCAGCAGGAAGTTGCCTCGCCTAACAACCGTGGGATTTAGTTAACAATGGCAACCGGGACTGCAGGGATTGCAATCACTAAGTGATGCGGTTGCACTTTATGACTGTATTGCTTAGTGACAGAAATTCCAGTTCCAATTGTTGTAAGTCAAGGACTACCTGTAATAGACTGCTTTCAGTACAAATAGGCAAGTACAGGTATTCTTCATTTAACAACCACAGTTGGGACTGGCAACTCCATCACTAAGTGACGCAGTTGTTAAATGAGACATCACATGACTGGGATGCTGCAATGGTCATAAATGCTCACCGGTTGCAAAGCACCTGAATCTTGATCATGTGACTGCGGGGATGCTGTGACAATCTTAAGTGCGAGGACCGGTCGTAAAGTGACTTGGTGCTGTCATAACTTTGAACAGTCACTAAACAGGGCAGTCATTACGTGAAGACTGCATGTACTTCTTTATGTAAGCAGACTCCGTGAAAGAAGGCATTCTTGAAACTCCTGGATTGTTCCTACAATGGACTCCTTGATTGGTAAAATTAATTTAGACTCCTAGAGCTTCCAGGAATTTGTTCTCTCAGCCTTAATTCTTCTTCCTACTAGAATAAATGGCACTTCAAGGATGTCAATTTGCCAAGTTTTTAACTGAACTAGGTCCTCAGCCAAATACAGGGCTTTCTTTCTATCCTTTTATACTTGGTTTTTTTAAAGCTCCCATTGCTCCCTTTTGTCTTACACAGTATATGAGAATTGCTTACTCTTCATCCAACTTGCAAATACTGTATAGTCTGTTAAGGGCTGCAGCTGTATCTGAAACCTTTTAGAAGAATGAACTTTGGGAGGTTTACGTGGCAGTCATACTATTCTATTCATAAAGCAACACAAAATCAATACTCAGTTGACTAAGGTAGCCTTCAAGCCCCTTTTGAATTCCTGAGGGCAGTGAAGCTGAATGTGTCAGAGGAAGCGGTCTGTTAGGGTAGCTATGCAGAGAGAGAGAGGGCTAAGGCCATGCAAAGTTTCCAGGATAAGGGCAAAATAAGAGAAATCGTATAGCAGATTTGTCATAAGCTCGTCCATCCCACTGAGCTGTGCTGCTGCAACCATCCAATTAAGTGCCTAACATTTTCTCAAGATTACTTTGAGATGGTATGAAATACGCGTTTAGCTTTTTATATGAAACAGCCAAATCAAATGTGTCAGAGTTATATTTCATACCTTGTGGTCTCCTCTTCATATGCTTTCCTTAATGGTAAATTTTGGTGAGCATATGATAACTGGCCATCCTACTAGAAAGTAAGCCTTTTCCTAAAAGGTTTCAGCCCTTAATAGACTATACAGTAGTTGGGACAACTTCTTACTTTCCCTAGTTGGGACAACTATTCCTCCTCCTCCTCTTCCTCCTATTACTATTATATGGGTAATCTACAATTAGATTCACAGTTAAAACTGGTGAAAACTTAATAATTCAAGTCTTAACCAAGGACCTAGGAATTATTAAGGTAGTGTCTGAGGATATAGGCAGTCCCAAGCAGGGTATTTTTTTTGCAAAATTAGGGTGTTCAGGTCTGATAAATTCAAAATTTCCAAATATCGAGGAGTCCTTTAGGTTTTGTTCCAAGGGCTCCAATCATGTATGGGACAACAGCGGATTTCTTGTTCCATAAGCATTCAACTTCAATCTGCAAGTCCTGGTATTTGGTAATTTTTTTGGATTGCTTTTCCTCAATCCTAGCATCACTCGGTAAAGCAACATCAGTAAACCAGACTTCCTTCTTTTCAATGATTGTAATATCAGGCATGTTATGAACAAGGTACCTGTCTGTCTGGATTTTAAAGTCCCATAAGATCTTAACCAGCTGATTTTCCAAATCCTTCTCAACTTGATGGTCCCAGTGGTTCCTGCTACATTCAAATCAAACTTCTGGCAAAGTTTCCAATGAATAATTTTGGCAACTTGGTCATGACACTGCTTATAGTCAGTTTGTGAAATTTTGCTGCAGCCACTGATCAAATGGTCAATTGTTGTTGTTGTTAGGCACCTGGACATAATCTGCTCAGGAATTGGGTTTTTTTTTAAAGAAAATCTTGGGAGGGAAAACAAAGTTAATCACAGCAATATCAAAGATTGATTGATGCTGTCATATTTCTCACAGAGCTAGTTCTCTAGAGATCTACATCTTATGTTACAATTTGGTATACGGATAAGATGCAGATAGGGATATGATTAAAACCACATGGTGCAGTTTATAGAAAAAGGACTTAAAAGTCTTCTATATTTATGGAAATATATATTTTTCCTCTCAGGTGAGCTATAATCAAGTGAATTGATGGCTTGCCTATCTGGATGAAAGATTGAAATACTGTATTGTCATGGACTTTGATGAGTCAACATGCTCTCAACATTAATGCTGCATGTTTTGTGTATGATGAGCTAAAGGGGGATTTTTATGTAGGCTATAGGTTTATTTACATCCTGTGTTACTTATAGAATACATATGCATATAGAGTGCATGATATAGATCATGCATAATGGCTCATTTTGCAACAAGAAAAAAAAGTTGACAAAACTTTTAAAGGAGCTGTGCATTAACAGTCTTTTTAAAACTTGCACACTGTGTTTAATAATTTCCTCCACCAATCTTAGGAAAAGTTGGTATCTAACATTACTGCCGTATGAGAATCTAGAGCAACTTATAAGATTAGAGGCATGAGCTTCAGAAGTAGAGGCAGGTGGTGGATGTATAAAGTCCAAATTTTGGGTTCTGGAAAAGAAGTATTTCCTCTATGGAAGACTGAAGCAGGCAGGCCTGGTCTAATGCTCTAAACCCTAAACCACATGGTGTATCCATCTCTTAACTGTATTTGATCAACTCTGTATGTGGGATTGTAACCTTAGCATAAAAGATGACTTACGTGTAATTAATTTGTTCTCCTAGGGAGTACCGCACAACCACTAGTTCAATCGGTATGGCTTACCCATTGGCAGTAGTACAAGCTATGAAGGTGAAATCTTTACTTTTGTTGTCTTTCAATAAAATGATAAGTCTTTCAGAAAGGGCGATTTTAAAGAGGGCAACTAAAATAGAATCTTAAGTTACATTAAAAAACTATATGGAAAATTCCAATTTGGGGGGAAAAAAATTCTGGTAAGATTTTTCCCCAGCTTCAACAAGAAATATTTATTATTTGTTACTGGTTATGGGTATGTTAAAAAATGTGGCATTAACAATCTAGTAAGAAAAGCCCAGAAGGAAGAAGGAATTGCTAAACCTAAATGCAACAGCAATAGAAAACTTCCTTCTCAGGGCTAAGAGTATTTACGGTTGACAGCTGAGTCTGCCCCTCATCCAGTGGTTCTTCTTGAGTGATGCTCAGCAATTCTTCTGAGTTGAGCTGTCATTCCATTCCCCATATCCCAGGGGGATAACTTTCAATTTTGAGGTGGTGGGAAGGTCTGGTTATAAAACTCAAAGCCTTGCTCAAAACTTCTCACCTCAGTTTTAGCTGGGCCAGATCCTCTCAACTCTGAGTCTCTTTCAAAATGGGATTTGTCTTCTATTTTTTGTTTTAACTCCTTACCCTTCCCTGCTCATTCCCTTCCCTAACACTACATAAAAAGTATAAACAAGCCAACAAGAGAGGGAATTTGGGTGCAGATAAATAGTTAGGATTCCTAATATCAGAACAAATGCTTTCCTCAGCTTGGGGATTTCCAGGTAGAAATGCAGATCTGCTCATAGATTGAACTGACTTCTCTCCTGGCAATCAAAACAAAAAACAAAAGAAAAAAACACCTCTAGCTAAGAAGTTCCCACTGTGCCTAACTCTCAGGTCTTGCCGTCGGGATTGGTTCTACAAGATACTTCTGTCTAAAGGCACCAACTATCACTAGGGGAGCAATAGCATTTCATGGTTTGGTTTGCCTGAATGGTCTTAGTCCTCATTAGAGGAGATGCCTGGTTCAAGTTCCATCATAGCTCCTGGTATCCCAGCATTACTATTAGACATCAGCACTGGGATCAAAGCCACAAATACAAGGCAGGCCGCATGGCTTGAGCAGCTGCCACATGAGAGGCATCCAAAACTCTCTTCCTTAAATACTTTTCCTGCCAGGAAAGGGTTTTTCATGTTTTATATGAACTATGGGAGTGGGATTAGGAATCCATTGCTGGCTGTCAGACAAGCACCAGTTAGCTGAACCACCTGTGGGCTCATCTGTTGGTAGGGAGGGCAGGCTGTGAGGGACTGCCAATTCTGTGCATGCTCAGTAAATTTGCAGTGAAGACATGCCAGTTGCAGCTGCATCCGACTGACTGACTGACTGTCTATCAGAAATACCCCCCCAAGCCTTGCTTAATTTTCACTGTTTAATGAGAAGATTTCGGTGGTATCCTTGTCACCCCCAAGTTTACCCTGACAGACTATTCAGTTGCTTTATAAATCAGGAGTTGGAAACATGTGGCCCTGTGGCTGTTTGCCGAACTATAAGTAGTAGCCGCAGCTACCATGGCCAATGGCAAGGGATATTGAGAGTTATGGTTTCATAATGCTGAGGGTGAGGGAACGTGTTCCTTATTGCTGTTGTAGAAAGACATAACAGATACTTTGCTTATTTTAACTGGTGGCACAGGGATAACTTTGCTGAAATAGTTATGATATAAGGAATAAGAAAACATGGACAAATATCTTGGTTATGAAAGGGGAAGCTGGAGTATAGTACTGTCACAATCTTGCTAATTATCAGCAGAATGGGAAGGCTCTCTCTTTCCTCCATCTTCCAACACACACACAGGATGCCGTTCATCACTGTGAGGGGAGATCAAATCCTTTCCTTACCCTTTTTCCCTTATAAAAATCTCCACAAGGATGCCATGTGAAAGTCTCCATAACGTATGCACCCATGCCAATAGAGGCTGAAATAACGATAACTGTTTTCCTGTGGGCTAACCTTCGCTTCTTCCTACTCCCCAGGCAATTGACAGATGTGCTTAGCAGGGGTTCAGACATGCCACACTCCCTCTCTCCAGCCATGTTTCATTTTCTTGCTGAAAATGTTTGTTTGTTTGTTCTTCAAATTTCTGTCACTGCCCCTCTCTCCCAAAAGGGGACTCTTTTGTTGTTTGTATTTTTATACAATCAAAAGCTTCTTTGCTGTCTCTTTTTTAATTTTCAGCATTTCCAAATGTTTAAATAAACCCTGGCATGGAGGGAGAGATACATGATGTCATGGTTGCTAATTAATTAGTACTTTGCCCAGCTGGCTTTTGTGCAACGTGGAAATCTGCCTTTCCCCATTTTTGACCCTGAAAAAAGCTATTAATTCACACAAACACTGGATGTGTTTCCTTTTTTAAAGTGACAGTTCACTTTAAATTCCTTTGCCATGCAGTAAAATGTGAGCAGGATTTTCAATTAAAAATCACAGTCCTTCCTTTTCCTTTTATGCTGTGACCATATTTTAGATTATCTAGTGCCTTAGCTTTGTGTGAATATATAGTTCATTGCAGAATTGGGGTGGGGGAGGTGTTAAGATTGGTGCCTGGTTTGGTAGGGCCTTTGGCACTCCATCCTATTTGCCCAGTGGGCTCAATCTTCAGCCTGGCTCCCCCCCGCCACTCTCCCCTTTGCTGGATCAGCATCAGACAGATGCTGTGAAAGAACTTTGCTGGCAAGCTCTGTTGCTGGCCCTGTTATCAGGTTGTACTGGAATGATGCCAGGACCATCAATCTGAATTAATGAGAAACTCAAATCCAACCTGGATGTCATGAAACTATATTTAACATAATAGGTCTGTCTATAAAGGGTCATTTCATGCCACAAGTCCTTTTTTTATGTATATATATTTAAGGACTGTCATGACCATATGGGTCGCATCTAAGACTTTGAGAACATGTACAGTAGAGTGGTACTGTGGATTTTGTTCAAATTACTCAAATGGAAGTTGCACATTTATAATGTGTATGCTCCTGAATTCTGCTCTGACCCCATTTGTTTGTATGAAATGTATAAGATGCCCAGTTTTAGAAAGCTAACGTATCTGCATTTATGTTTTACATTTAGATTTTACAGTTCTTATTGTGGCTGAACTCTGGTTAAAAAATATTTGCTTATTTGCATATGTTTTTCATCATTGACAGACAATCGATAAATGGGATTTTAATGTGTTTACCTTAGATGAAGCTAGCGAAGGACACAGCTTGAAATATATAATGTGCGAAATGTTCACCAAATATGAACTTCTGACTCATTTCCAGGTCAGTAGCTAAATAGCACAAAAAAAGTTACATACTTACATACATATGTATGAAAAAAATACAGAAGTCTGAATTCTTAACAGGCTTAACCCAGAAGAGTCTTTTAATTCCACAATCTTGAATAAAACGGTAGGTTTTATGATTGAAGTCACATTAAAAAGTCAGCTGAAGTCTCAGGAGAGCTGTAGTCTCAGAAAAAAGTTTGACAAAATGAAATAAAAGGTGCATCTTTAAACATGAAGCAGATGGGCAGAGTCATTCCCTTCCACTGCCTCCTGATTATTCTCACTCTTATACATACATGGACACACAATTTCAGCTATTAGAAATGGGTTGCAAGTTCTGGCAGTTGCAATCTCAACTAGTGCCAGGAAAATTTGTCCTTCCTTTCCCAAACAATTCTGATTTCATTTTGAATAGAGATATAGTTTGGAGATCTGAAATGGGCAAGGGTGCTTTGGATCCAGTGTAGGCACATGATAGCTGTGGAAGCTCAGGAAAATATATCTTTGAGTTAAGGAGGCATTAAGGAGGTGGCAACAGGAAGGCTCTAGGTTGATGAAGGCTGACACAGAAGTTGAACACAGAGTGGTAAGAAGTGAACATGCAGTTGTCATGGACTATAAAGTCCATCAGGAACAAAATAAATTAAAACGAATAAGATGCTTTGGTATTTCACACTCTTATGAGTTAAGAGAAAATCTAGCAAATTCCTGAATGGATGAGGAATTGAGCTCTTCCCCTTGATCTTCTAAAGGTCTTTTTCACAGTGCCCTGGTAAGCATTGTTTTTGGGCATAATCCATGTATAATTTTTTTAAAAACTCCAGTAATATTGAACACTGAAAATCTGTTGATTTCATTTTATATTCTAGATACTGTATGAGAAGGAATGACATATTGTATATTTGAGCTTGTTAATAACTGCAGTAATGTGCACATTCAATTCTTGCTCCCACAGGTACCTATTACCGTTCTACTTTCCTTTGCAAAAGCTCTGGAAGCTGGTTACAACAAATACAAAAACCCATATCACAATTCACTCCATGCTGCGGATGTTACTCAAACTGTGCATGCCATTATGCTTCATACTGGAATGATGGTAAGAGATGACACAATACCACAGAGGGTCATATTCTCCCTTTAAGACAGAATTCATTTTGAAGCCTATCCTGAAGATAGTTGTATGCTACAGCTGACAACTATATATATACCTGGAAATTAATAATGTACTTGGTATACTCAGTGAAATATATGCTTTTACTCATGAGATTTCCAATGGCAGATGAAGCTCTGCTAGTTGAGAGCCTGTTTGTCCTGACCTCTGCTTCCCCATCAGTGCAGTAAAGAAACAGGACTGGATGCATCCATAAGGTTGTATCTGTGTCCACAAAGCAGCACGTGAGAGACAACTTAATGGTGCAGGCCAACATTCCACAAAACGTAACCCAGGTTCTCTCGCACCAACGTTTATGGAGCATAGTAAAGGCAAACAAATTTGTGATACTTTGATCCTTCAGAGGAGAGCATCAATTCATTTTTAGTCCTTTTTTTTTGTTCTAAATTCCCTTTTCCAGTTTTCTACAACTGCTGGATACTTTATTTCAGTCATGTCCAGTATTTTCCTTCATACCTCTTCCAAACTATGTAAGTTCGCCATCTGTCTCTGTTTCTATAGCCCATGCTTCTAAATCTCAAGAGCCACCTTGGATGCCTGACATAGAGGGGAAAAGTTTCAGATGTAACCTTCAATGGCAGGGAAAAGGTCATCTACAACCTGGCAGAGGAACTTCTGACTTACACATTATCTTTTGATTTTCCTCTGTGCCCCCCAGTGAAAGCTGTAAATTAATAAATTTGCTAAAGTTGTCAAGATGGGCATTCTGACCAGAAGTACAAGCCATTTACTTTCATTCGCATAAAGAATGAGTAAAGCATGTGGTTCTCCAGATGTTGCTAACACAGTTTCCAGCATCTGTCAACACTGACATCATAGTGCATATTGCATCATTCTTGAATTACTGCAGTTTGTGCTGGTATGTCTGTGTTTATCGGAGCTATGAATATGGAGATTCAGAAGGAGGATCTCCCTGGACCCTGGCAGGAGATAACCCACTTGATATCCTCCTGAAGTTGCCATTTATTGCATATGAGAGGACATTCATTGCAATAAAAGTCCTTTCCACCCACTCCCCATCTTTGTTTTTAAAAAATAAGAGATTATATTTATAGATACTGTACACATTGTATTTCCTTGCACTAAGGAACATGATGGGCTTCTAATTCTTTTCACTAGCATTGGTTCACTGACCTGGAGATCTTAGCAATTATTGTCAGCACATCCATCCATGATTATGAACATACTGGGACCACAAACCATTTCCATATAGAGACAATGTAAGTCATCTGTCCTATTCTACCTGAAGCCAAAACTGAAAGATTGAATAGTTTAGTGAATTATGGCTGATTCATAGTATGTATAATTAAGTTCAGCAAATCAAGTTCAGTCACAGCTGCAGAGATTGGTCAATGCTTGAATTAGCAGTCTGAGAAAAAAGAAAATTAGGGACAGGATAAATGAGAAGAGGAAGCATCAAAATTTGGGGGTTGTATCAAGGTAGGGTGGAAAGAAAAGTGCTAACTAGTGAAAGAAAGGGCTGGCTGACTGGGTTAATACATTACTATTCTTAAAATTATTTTTAAATGTTGTATGTTCCCCTTCAAAACCAGATGATAGTTTAGGGTGATATTTTAATTCAGCTTAAACTATATTAAACTCAGTATATTTAGTCACTTTAATGTTGTTTGTTTGTTTGTTTATGTGCATTGTTTCTGCCCTGTAGAGCAAAAATAGGGAGCCACTGGCTTAAAGGCTTGATGTGGCTTGGGAGGTCTCCAGCCATTCTCTTGATTTCCTTTCTCTTTCTACAAGGTAACCTTCTGCTTAGGTGGAGATTTGGAGCGTTCTCTCCAAGCTTCCATATTAGTGGAGAAACAGCCCCTGCCTGTGTCTTCCCCTCAATCGAAGTGAATATTTGTAGCTTAGGGTTGAACTGTGGAGTCCTTGGTGCTCTCTGAGCCTTGTTGTTTTCTTGTATACATTTCATTGCCCGACTAGGCAACATCTTCAGTGTGAAAAGGGAGTGGGCCTTGCTCTCTGTTTATATACCGTGGCTTGTCCAGCTTGTGTTGGTGGAGGTGTTGTTCTCTCCTTGGGAGTTCCTTGATTGGGCTGTTGTTTGCTGCTTGGTTGATTGACTGAGTTAATAGTTCCTCGATTAAGGTGTATTGTGCTGTTTGATTGTTCATCTGGTGTTAATCCTAGTGTTGATTTTTGCATATCTGGGTGTTGATTGCTGGCAAGGGAGTGTACTGGTCTTTTGGCTTTTCTATTGTCTCGTTTGAATGGTATGTAAATATTGTTTACTTCTATGTGTCTTTTGATGGCTGCTTTGTCTGAGTGCCAGGCTTCCAGGAATTCTCTGGCGTTTTTGGATTTGCCTTGGTCTAGGATGCTCACAGTTTCCCAGTTGAAACTATAGTTGAGTCTGTCCATGTGTTGTGAGATTAAGCAGTTCTCATCGTGTCTTCTGACTGCTAGTTGGTGTTCGTGGATGTGCTCTGCTAGTCTTCTGCCTGTCTGTCCTACGTAGTGGCTGTTACAGTCTTTGCACTGTATGTTGTAAATAAGTCCTGTTTTTTCTTCTTGGGCTATTGGGTCTTTTGGGTTACTTCATATGTTTTGAAGAGTTTTAGTTGGTTTATGTGCTACGGTGATGCCATGTAGTTGTAACAGTCTGCTGGTGATTTCTGAAATGTTTCTGATGTATGGCAGTGTTATCCTTTTCATAGCTTCTATTGGTTGGGTTGTAGTGGGTTGGGTGGTGAGGCACTTTTTGATGAAGTTGAGCAGGTATCCATTTTGCTGGAAGATGCTGTATAGGTGGTCTGTTTCCTTTTTCTGGTGTTCTGGGTTGCTGCAGTGCGTAAGTGCTCGTCTGAATAATGTTCTTACACAGCTTTTCTTGTGGGAGGTTGGATTGTTACTTTGGTAATGGAGCACTTGGTTGGTGTGAGTAGCTTTCCTGTAAACTTGTCTTTCTAACTTGCCATCATTTCCTCTATTGATGAGGATGTCCAGGAATAGTAGTGTGTTGTTGTTTTCTTCCTCCCTTGTGAATTTTATTCCATTAAAGATGTTGTTGATGGTTTCATGAGTTTCTTCCAGTTGTTTCTTTTGTATTATGATGAAAGTGTCATCTTCCCCTCAAACACAGATAGGGAATTATAATTCCTTCTGAGGTAAGGACCGACAAACAGGAAGGGGATGATGATTCAGGGCATGGAATGAAACTTTCACTCCCCAGTTCCTGCAGTTGATATCATCTGGCCCTCGAAATGTAGGAGCTAATCTGACTTAGTGTTTGATTTACTTTCCACTTACAGTAGTTGTAGAATGTCTGATATCCTAAAGTTCAGGCACTTCCTAAAGTCCAAAGCATTCATTCCACCACCACCCACCCATTAATCCACATGCGTTTTATGTTTTTCACCTCATCTTCAGTGAACAGTGTTCCCAGAATGAGTTACACAAGGTAACCAAGCCCATTCTTTCCCACATAGTTACAGTCTAAAAGGCAAGATACAATATGGAAATGAGGTAGAAATCAACAGGAAACCACACATTGTTGCATTAAACAGGTACAGGTTTTTACATAGATTTGAGATGGAAACGCACAACTGCATAAGTGAAGTAGAGTTTATTTTGATTGCCGAAAGTGTATGAAAGCCTTACCTCCCTTCAGGTGCCAGAAACCCAACTCATCACTCTTATGGCAGTGGGTGGACTTGAGAGTGAACTTCACTGTTGACAGATGGCTGCCTGGCTGGCTGACAATCTGCTGCTCAACTGATTGGGGTTTCCACTAATTGAAGGGGTGTAGGCCACTCATACTTCTTCTGTGATGAAAATACAATATATTTTACTCCACTTGATTAATTACGTGTGTCCATTTTAAATCTCTTTTTAAAATGTGCAGATGCAAGGGGACCAAGGCATGCAGTTCTCTCTCAGCCAGCTGTAAAGTTTGCTGCTAAATAACACCTATTCAAACAGAGTTTAAGAAAATGTTATTCTAAAAAGTAAACATGCTGTGTATTCTCTATCTAATCTATCTGTGAAGTTAAGTATACAATCCAAACTCTTTTACCTGGATTTAACATGAGCATTTTTTTGGACTTCTACACTAGGTCAAAAACTGCTCTTTTGTATAATGATAGATCAGTTCTTGAAAACCATCACCTGAGTGCTGCTTTCCGTCTTCTACAAGACAGAGATACAAATATCTTAGCCAACTTAACCAAAGACCAGTGGAGGTGAGAATATATCGAGAAATGTATGTTGATATGTATCAACTTATATTGAATTGCCAGTTTCTTTTCAATTCCTGTTTCAGAATTGTCTTTATGGGGCTATATTAGAACCTGCACATACGTCTCCTCAGACAGCCACAGACTGTTAGGCCATAAGTGTACACTGGACAGGTAGGCAAGCAAATGTGGGCTAGTAGCTCTGGATTCACGTGCAAAGCTGCTGTGATGCTTTTTCCATTTTGCCTATTTATTTATTGTATATATTTAGGCATTTTATCTACTACCAGAAACCTGCCAGCCTGGAGGCAACTTGCCGGGTTTACAAGATAAAAAAATAATACAAAATCGGTGTTTTGAAAATTGATTAAATAATAAAATCCATCATCTAATGCAGTTTAAATGCTAAGATTAATGCTTAAAAATAATTTGACATTTTGTATGGCAGTATTGGTTGCCATTAATTTCCAAAGGCCTTCTGGAAGAGCTGTGTTTCTACCTACTTCTGGAAGGCCATGGGGGATGGGCACCCTTGCTTTTGAGGGAAGCTCTTGCAAAAAAAGGAAGCTGCTACAGAGAATGCCTGCCGCTGTGACCTCCTGGTAGAAGGAGATGCCTAGAGGTGCTCCCTACACGTTCAGGTAGGGTGGGTATGGAAAGCAGTTTTTAAGATATCCAGGCTCTGAGCCATACAGGGCTTTATAAGTAGTGGCCAGCACATTGAATTGCATTCCAACACCAATCGGTAATCGCTGAAGCTTGCACAGCAGTGGTATAGCATGAGCATCACACCTGACCACAGAGTATGTACAGTATGCTGCTGCCTTCTAGACCAGCTAAAGTTTCTGGGTGATCTTTAGCAGAAGCCCCACAAAGAGCAAGTTACATTAATCTAATCTAGAGATACAGTATCTTGCGTTCCTAGTGCTGCCTGTGGCCGAATTTCAGTGCTCTTCTGCAACAAGTCAGTTCAGTCATCTAGAAAGGACTAACTTCTCCAACAAGTCAGCTTCTGTAATAGCTCTTAGGCAACTTATCCTCAGTACAGGATTAAGCTAAATTCATTCAGGTTCTGGGTATACGTGATTTTGCACATAAGCTCTAATATACTTGAAACAGGGATAAACTTCAGGGGTAGGTGGGTGGGAGGCCCGTTCCTTATTGTAGCTTTTAAAAGATGAAAAAGAAAGTAACAAATCCTATAATAAATATTGTTCTGGAATCACATGAATTGATTCAGGTTTCCTGCTCAAATGTCTTAAAATCTACTCTGTTCCCAGTCATCGGGTGCAAATGGCAGAAGAATTCAAGGGACAGCCTACCCCCAATCACCTGCTCTTTCTAGGACTATCCTGTTTTTCTCCTGCCACTTAAATTATCAGTTCCCCTCCACCACCCTCCAAGTAAACCCTAATTGGATTGCCATCCACTTACATTTTAACAGAACAGGCTTTCATGCCTGTGTGAATCTGATTAGAATCAGTCAAATCTTACAAGTTGCTGCAGTGCAGAACACCACCACCCATTTTCAGTAACTCTTTGAATCCACCCCAAAGAGACAGTTGTTTTCCTGCCTCTTTCATGTTGGGGATGTGATGACCATTTGAAAAATTTCTCAGAGGCCCAGGTATTGGGTATGGAAAGTCACTTGTCCTCATTTGGAGATGGTCCAGGGACTTGTTTCCATGCAAAAGAGATCTTTGAGTGGTAGCCTTTGCCTCTTAGATTACAATTCCCAGTAGTGCCCCTCCCCATCCATGAGTAAGACCCTCCATAGCTAAAGAACTTGGTTTTGAGGACTATGAAATGGGCACATTCTCCCCTTAAAAGGCATCCTTGTGCTATCTCAGGCCTTCTGCCTCTTAAGTCCCCATGGAAATACATTTCAGGAATCTTGGACAATCCATCATGCTGCAGAAAGCTGTACAAAGATCTGGAAGAGGAACATTCTTAATTAAAGAGAAAATGTGTACGTGTATGCTCTTTGTTGGCAGATGCTGGGAAAGCCTTTAGCCCAGGAGAGGTCAAAAAAGTCACACACCAAGCATTTCTATAAAAATAATTTATTTACAGAAAGCAAAAACAAAAGCAAAACACATTTAAAGGACTTAGCTCCCTTTGGAGCAAGCCTTGCTCAGCTACATTGCCAGCAGAGAGAAAAAGAGGAAGTGAGAAAACAAGTCCGGGCAGGTCCTCCCCCCAGGCTATTTTGCATGAAGCACGTGCGAGGAGACAATCAAATGCAACCCCTTCACCTGGCCAAAAATGATTAGGCACAATAGCAGTCTTAATCTGTTAGTAGGAAAATCTCAACACTCTTGTCCTGATTTCAGAGCCAAGTTAAAAGAGGGTTCAGTCACCCTCACCAAAGGCTTGGGCAAAGAACTACTGTACATCTTCAGGGCCCTTTGAGATACCAGTAGGGTGGGGTCTGTTTGAATCTTTTGGGGAAACTCATTCCAGAGGGCAGGTGCTGTTACAGAGGAGGTGTACTTCCAGGGTCCCAATAGATGGCATTGCTTAATTGAAGGATCCCAGGGCACGCCAACTTTGCAAGATCAAATTGGCCAGGCAGATGCTATGGGACACAGGCGGTCTCTCAAGTAGCCATGCCCTAGGCCATGTAGGGCTTTATAGGTAACAACTAGTACCTTGAATTGTACCCAGAAACAAACTGGCAACCAGTGCAGCCCACAAAGCAAAGGTGTTATGTGGGCATGCTGAGGCATGCCCATCACCACTCATGTTGCTTCATTCTGGACCAGTTGAAGCTTCCAGGTGGACTTCAAGGGCAGCCCTATGTAGCATACATTGCAGTAGTCAAACTGTGAGGTGACCAAGACATGAGTGACTGTCTGGAAGGCCCCTCAATCTAGGAAAGGGTGCAACTGGCATGCCAGATTAAACTGTGCAAAGGCCTTCCTGGCCACAGCTGCCACCTGCAACCTCTGCCACTTCCATTTAGGAAGTTAGAATTTTTCAGCAATCTCTCATGATGCAGGATTCAGACTGTCTACTGCATGAGCAGTAATGGTAAATTATAAAATTCAATAGTAGTAATTATAAAATTCGGCAGAATAAGGAGTATACCCCTTCATAATTATAAGAAATAAAAATAATCACCAAAATGCTCTTAATGTGCCTTGCTTTTTTGAATTTAATAGTCTTCTCTTCTTTGTTTGAGAGCCAGTTTGGTGTAGGGGTTAAGGCACCAGGCTAGAAACCAGGAGGCGGTGAGTTCTAGACCCGTCTCAGGTGCAAAGCCAGCTGGGTGACCTTGGGCTGGCCAGTCTCTCTCAGCCCTGGGAAGGAGGGAATGGAAACCACTTCCGAAAACCTTGCCAAGAAACCTCAGGGATTTGTCCAGGCAGTTGCTGCGAATTGGATACAATTGAACGGCAGAAAGAAAAAAAAATCTTAGTTTATTTAAGAGTGCCTTATGAATCTTATTCCTCCTCTTGAAATATATTTCGTTTTTCAATCACCCATGAAAATCCAAAATTATCCCAGGGAAAAGTTCAGCTACAATCAGTCTGCATTTTCTGGCCATATACCATTACCAGATTACACTGAAGCAGGAAAGTTAGAACAAGTTGTGAATGAATCCAGTGAATAGGTTATAGAGGATGGAAATGGGTAAAAAACCCTGGAGCCATACTTTGCAGCACCTAGCCACAAAATGTTTTTCCTAAGCAGAAGACAGGATACACTGCTTCTTAGGACTTGGTAATATTTGAAAATCCTTATTTCAACAACACCTAGAATAAAATGTTCCTTTATCTGCTTTCAGGGAAGTGCGTCGCATGGTTATTAATATAGTTTTATCTACAGATATGTCACATCATTTCCAGCAGATGAAAATCATGAAACATATTCTGCAATCTCTCCAGCAAGTTGAAAGGTTGGTTGCATTGGGAAGGGAGGCTGTCCTCATTCTGAGTTGGGAGCAGGAGGGGGAATGGAGAGTTGTTAAGAATTCCAGAGTTTCTCTGGCTAAAAAAAGTGGATGCTTTTTTCTCAGGTAATCAGAATGTTCTTAATTTGGCAGGACACACAGAGATAAAATCATGTCTTTTTTGGTGCATGTAGCTGACATCAGCCATCCAGCAAAGCCTTGGGAACTGCACCATCAATGGGCAGAAGCATTATTGGAAGAATTCTTTAAACAGGTGCTGTATTTAAAAATCTATTAGTAAGTGTATATTATAGGTCTGTGCAACAATTCCCATTCAAAGGCAAAAAGCTGATCCAGAGCATGCAGAATGCAAACTTAATACCTGTCTGCAACTTCTTAAAGGTTTTTAAGGGACTTTTTTTGCCTCCTCATCCCGGTGCTCCTTCAGCACCCCCAAATCTACCATGGAGCATAGGAAGAACGGCAAGGGAAGGGGTAGTTTAACCCACCTACAGTGTTTATTTCACTAATGGAAGGAAACTGTAGGCTAAAACCTTCTGTCACCTTGTGTGACTCTTGGTATTTGTGCTAGAACATACGTATCTTTCTTCCTCTGTTTAAGAAAGAGCATTTTCAAAATATTGTTCTTTTGAACTGTTTTCATAGTACCGCATGTTTAAAGCATCACTTATTGTTGACAATAGCTCATGCTTCTGTGAATTCCTTCCTCCAATACTAGGGAGACAAAGAGGCTGAAATGGGACTTCCAATTTCTTCGCTTTGTGATCGTGAGACAACCAATATTGCTGAATCCCAGATAGGTGAACTTCATTAAAAGCAGTGAGGAAGGAGGGAGGCAATCTTTGTTTTTTTCCACTCCTTTTATT
This sequence comes from Candoia aspera, assembly GCF_035149785.1. Classification (NCBI taxonomy): domain Eukaryota; kingdom Metazoa; phylum Chordata; class Lepidosauria; order Squamata; family Candoiidae; genus Candoia; species Candoia aspera. Next base: position 164,376,237 of record NC_086153.1, on the reverse strand, counting down.
TCTGGCATTCAGACTGATACCCTTGTTCCTGACCATCCTTCAAAGGGAAGTTTCCAAAGGACTGTCCTTAATGCGAATCTTGAAACTTTCCTCTCCACTAACAACTAGGGTACAAGTAGGGGTTTAATTCTATCTGCCTCTTGGTGTTAAGTCAGATTATGCTTATGATTTCATTAAACTACACCGGCATACCTTCCTCCTCTAGGGGAAACTCTTCCCTCATCAATCAGATTGGAGTAATTCCTTTAATAATGGCAAAGCAACTATCAGAGCAAAGAATGATTCCCTTTTACTTACAATAATGCATTGCATTATCACATTGACTGAGTTCATACATCACAAGAAGCCATGATTTGTTTTACTGATGATTTGTTGAATCACATACAACATTAAGTTGGAAACAATGATTTAGGAGGCTGGGGAAAAATGTGCGCCTTCGGAGGAAAGAAGTCCTGCTTTCATCTATCTTTTGGAGAAAGATCAAAGGTTAAAGTAATGCTTCTGGATTCACACAATGTGTGAACCCAGCCAATGTTTTGCTGCAGAAAATCCCAGTGTAATCACAATGAACCTATAATAATGCCATGCAATTTTTAAATTATTGAACTGCTATTAGTCAGGAGCAGCCTTCCCAAACATGATGCCCTCCAGCTGTATTGGACTACAACCGCCATAAATTTTAGCCTGCAAGGCTGATTTTGTAATGGTATTTGGGAATGACCTTGGGAGACGGTCAAGAAACGCAACCAAGGGAACAGTCAGATAAAAGGCAGCTGAGCCCGCAGCAGGAATGTGGGCAGGGCAAGATGCTCAGAAGGGACCCTCCCTAGTTTCTTTGCCTGTAAAGGAGGTGGGGGCAAGGTGGGGGAGAAATGTACTTTCAGACTTGCAAGATTCTGTTTTAATAGAGTTTTACAATAAAGTAGAATTAGCTCGTCTGGTCATGTTTCCTGTCTGGTCTACCTCCTAAGACTGACAGATTTGGAGCGTAGAACTAGTATTATAACTTTAATGAGGCTTTTTCTGAGGAATTATTAGTGGCAGTTATTAGTGGCAGGTACTTTTGGCCATAAACTACACTCAGCTGAACTTTGGATTGAGTGAAGTTTATTTGTTCAGCTTCAAACTAAGCATTGCATTCGGATATTTTCTTTCTTCCTTTTTTTAGGTTTTATTGATGTCATAGTAAAACCAACGTTTGCTCTTCTACTTGAAACTGTGGAGAAAACAGCCTTTCCTATTACACAAGAAGCTGATAAATCTCAGCATGGAAAAAATTGGTGTGGACATTCTTGCTTATTTGTTTTAAGTTACCTCTGACTCCGAAAATACGTTACAGTTGATGGATGTTAACTCTGTTTCAGCTCTCTTTTAAGAAATTTCTTAAAATAATTCTATCCAAGCAGAAATCATAATGCCATGCCCCAAACACTTTATAGGTAAGGCAGAGTAAGATAGCGCCCATCTTTCCATCTATTGTTTCCAGGTCTAGGAACTAGTTAAACATGCAAATGAATTTTCTTTCAACTCTTCCAAATATTCTTTTCCAGCTATTTTCAGTATATTCGTGGGTATCTAGAAGAGCTGATGGGAAGAAAAGGGACTGAAGAAATACTGAGAAGGTTTAGGGCAGTTTCACAACTGGAGAAGTCATACTTTTAGCTCTGTGACTTGGCAGCTATTACAATAGTGGTGGCACACAGTAAGGGATATTACAGTAGTCTGTACCAGCCCTTCTCAATGGCCTTAAGGGGAAAAATGGTTGTAGATGTGGGTGGAGATGATGGTGCTGTTGCCACTGCTTTTCTACCACAGTTTTGGGAAGAAATGAAATAAGAGTTTAGCTCCCCATGCACAAGTATATCTGTTCTTCTGTGTTCTCTTGCAATTCGTGGATATTCTGGTGGCTTCCACGTTGGCTCAGACATTCCAGTCACTGAGATTTTGTTTATGATATGGGGGCTCCAGGTTTTTTGGCAGCTGAATCACAAGTCAAGTTCACATTATGTAAATAAAGTAAAGGAGCCCGCAACAGCTGTAAGAGGAAATGGAATGGAGTAGCTATAAACATACCGGTGAAGAAGATCCATGCATGGAGAACGGTAGAGAAATTCAGCTTAGGGTGAAGAATAGGCATTTCTGATTTTTGTTTTTTTCCATCTCCCCTGGAAGTTGGTTAATAAGTGCATACCAGAAATAAAGTACTAAATGTTACTGTAGGGCCCTACTTAACTGTAATACTCGTTTCTAATTGTGGAACTGTCCTGGTTATTATTAACAACAAACCTACTAATCTCCTCCATTAATTCATTCTTTCAGGCTCACTTAAATTTTAAAATTTGCATTAATTTAATTTGCATTTAAATACAATGCACAGTAATCCAATGACAAAATACAATTACATAATTATAGCAATCATATCAACAATTCCCTCCTTCCTTCCTTCCTTCCTTCCTTCCTTCCTTCCTTCCTTCCTTCCTTCCTTCCTTCCTTCCTTCCTTCCTTCCTTCCTAGCAAAGAACAATCCATGGGGAATAAGGAAGTAAATTCTTGTGGGAACAGCCTCACTAAAGATGATGGGATTTGCGCAGAAAAACAGAATTTAATTGCCTTAAACCTATCAAACTTTCGGGACCAAATTCTGCAGAATATTGAAGAAAATAGAAGCAAATGGAAGGGCAGCAAGGAGGCTATTAATGAAGGTATAAATAGCATATGGTGACATACTCATGTTTTCTCTTAATGCAAGTTTTCATCTAAACAAAATTGTATATATATTTTAAAAAATGAGCTGATTTGAGATGAAGGCAATGCCAATAAGAATTAATGCTGCCTCTCTATACTGTGGTTTGTAAAATCAGGAACAACCTCCCTTGAAAATTCATGATTCTACAGAAATGTATACTTCCTTTTCCTTTCTTCTTTTTCCTTTCTTGAGTGCAAAGTTGCTCCTTCAGTTCCTTAATAACTTGGGGGAGTCGTATGTTGTCCAACAATTGCGAAGATCAGATAGTATGTATTACGGGTAGAGCTATAGCGATGAGATCCTCAAAGCGAAAACCAGATTTTAAAGGTATCTGACCTGTACCAGCCAATTGAAAACAGAAAGCCAAACCAATACAAATTGAAATTGTTTACTGCTGAGTTATAAACTTCCTGGGAGTAGCTGGGAACCAGGCGAGCCTGATACAATATAGGAAGAAAAGTAAACAGGGGTGATAGAGGGATCTGTGACGGGGCGAGGGGGATGTGTCAAATGACAGAAGCAGCTTTGTGCTGTTGCACCGCAAGCCCTATTCTTGTGACATGTATGAAAGAGGCAGAGCTTGCATTGCAACAGTGTGATGCTGCTTATGTCATTTTGTTGAAATCATTGGATTCCTTGAGAATGCCCCTGGGTGGGTATGTTCTGACATACATGGTGTAGAAGAGTGCACAAATGATCTTGGAGAAGGTATATGGAGACAGTTAGCAAAACATGAGCTTAGCTCAAGAGAACAAGAAAGCATGAAAGTTGCCCCACCTTGGCTCACTTTGGTATAGGAAGTATGGAAAGGAAAATGCTATCAGGCTTTCAAGATTCTGTTGTTATAGCCTGTATCAATAAAGTAAACTTCTAGTGTTTCTTACGGTGTCTGTTTCCTGACCTAGCCTACCTCAAAGAGAAATTGCTATAATAATGGGTGATTTCAATTCAATTTATATAGATTATTATAGAAGTTAAGGTGTTGGACTGGAACCAGGGAGATCTGGGTTGAAACCATCACTTGACCATAAAGCTTATTGAGTGACTTTGAGTCTGTCATTATCTCTCAGCTCAGCAAACTCACAGGATCATATTGTGAGAATTAAATGAGGAAAATTTTCCATGAGTGCCAGTCTGAACTCATGAGATATAAATGCAAGTGAAATAATTTTTAAAATGACTAAAATAAAAGTAGGTAACCTTTTAGATACCCTAAGTTATTCTGCCCACAAAGAATTGGTCATGGAGCCTGTCAGAGAGAAAGTGACCCTGGACTTAATCCTAATTGATGCCTAGGACATTGTATAAGACAAGTGTTATTCAAATTTATATTCAGGTGGAAAATTGCTATGGAAGTCTAACATATGTAGCTCCAAAAATAAGGGTTCTGGTAAAAACCAAGTTGTTGGGGAAAATAAAAAGAAAAATCCTGTTTAAACCTTTGAGATTACTCAAACTGCTGTATTAAAAATTCCCCTGGAATATATATGACATACCAGGAAAAGTGTCATTAAATCCAAGAAGTAAACAGAATGATTAATAAGCATTGTCAAGGAAGAGAAAAATAAAAGGCTTCATTCAGAAATGGGTCTTTTCCAAAAAAAAAGGAACAAAAAAAATGCAAGCTTCCATAAAAGATGCAAGTGAGGAACAAGAGCCACCAAAAAGTAGTGTGTTGCTAGGATCAAAATACTGAAAGAATTCTTGGGGTCAGCTTTTTCACTGCAGAAGTTGTAGGGTAATCCTATGCCTGACATGATGTTTTCAAGGAGGGAGACTGGGGAGCTAAGGCAATTAGTGGTAAACAGAATTAGTGGTAATTAGTGGTAAACAGTGACAAACTGAACACTTTAACTGCAGCTCCTGGACTTAAAAAGTTGTCCATCCTTAATGTCTGTGCCTGCAGCCTATTTCTCCTTTCTAAATGGGAGCCCTGTGCTTGGCTTTCTGTGTACACGGAAAGGACACTTAAATGTATAATCTAGCTAGCAAAATTGTAAGAACAAATCCAGTGAAAAATTTGCACTCTAGGAAAATTCACAAGTGTTAAATAATTATTTTAAAAGTCTTTCTTCCTATAAACTTAGTTTTTTAACGTTTTAACATTGCTTGAACATTTTCTTTTCAGAAGAACTACTAGATAAGGAAGGTAACAAGGCTAAAAAACAAGTCACAGTTAAACCTAAAGCACAGAAGGGAAAACCCCAGAAAACAACAAAGGAAAACCCCCAACCTTCCAACCCCAACCCCAAAAACTTTTGTACTGCAGCACAAAGTCCCACACCTTGCCGTTGTCAACTTTGTGTCAGCAAAGCATTTGAACCAATGGACGTCAGCTTCATAGTTTACAATGCAAACTCATCAGAATTATCGCAACCACCAGAGGATGCTGATGTCATGGATGTCACAGAATCATATGGTATGAAAAGCCCTTTTCTGTCACAGTCGTTATCTTTGTAGAGTCAGTCTTTTTGTTATGCAAAATGCATTCAAGCAATCTTCAGTTAATCTATAACTAGAGTTCATTATGAGTTCAGCTGGAGAAAGCAACTCTTTTTTATCCATATCCATAGTTCTTTACCATAGTTCTAGAAAACTATGGATGAAATAGATTTACATACCAGGAACTCTATATGACAATTATGCAAATGCATAATACTATAACAAATGCAAAATTCTACTTCTGCAATATTTCAAAAATATTTAAACATATATATGCAAAATTCAAACAAACTCAAAGTGGTTGTGTCTGTCCAAGCACTAGAAATCAAATAGAAGTTTCTGTTACCAGGATATGGGACATTTGCCCTCTACAGATAACTAATGCTTCATGATGAGTCCCGTTTTAACTTTCACTTTACCAAATTCTTGCATCTTTTCCCTACTGTCAGAGCTGTTCCATCCATGAGCTACCACATTTGGCAAATCCTATTTTGCTGCATCAAATTAAGTAATTCTTATTAATACATTACACTATTTCCTGTTGCTGACTATTCAGTTGTAAATGTTGAGTTGATGCAGAAATCTTTATCTACCATCTGTAACTTCCAACAGAGAATTAATCTTTCTAAACACTGAACCACTGAATTGATTAGGTCAGCTAACTCAGACTGTGAGTTCAGCAAGATGTAGATGTAGATCACTATGGGACAATGAAATGGCTTATTCTTATCACAGCTTTATAAGTTCTGACAAAACATAGGTTTTAAGCATAAATCATCTGTGGAGATAAATGTTTATTTCCATCTTTATCAATGTAATGGTTTTTATAACTTACGTCTACAGTAATTGTCTGCATATTGCCAATACTTTAATGCCTTTTTGCTGGATTATTTGAAAAACTCCTTTGTAAAATTGTCCTAATGATACATTTTATAAATCTAAGCTTATGATTTTTATCAGAAATTAACCTTCTTTTTTTCCTAATATAAGATACAGCACTACTTTTCATACAAGTTGACTTAATTGAATATTCCTTCTTGCACATCATTTTCTAGAGGAACTGATAGATGAAAAAAGTTCTTGGAGGAAAGCTGCAGGCCAGAACATAGATGCAAGCATACAAGAGATGAGAAACATGGTTCCCAAAACAAAGACTCTGCATCCCGATGAAAGTGATGATGTCATCATTGAGGAATTTATACCTCATGATCCAGAGCCCCAGAAAACGAGTGAACCACCTGCTACCGTTACTCCAATGGATTTCCAGCAACCACCTAATCTTGGATTTTTAAGGACAAATTTAACTAAAAGTGACCTGGAAATTTTTTCACTATGGAATGGTAATCTGCCACTTCATGGGTCATAGTAGGAAAAACTGGGATAATTGGTTGCAAAATGTATTTACCAGGAAAGATTATGTACAAAACAGGATAAATCACAATGAATATACAAACGTTATATGAACTTTAAGAAATCTTAAGCAGGTGCAAAAGTGGGACATCAGATTTAAAACTGCAAAAACGAGGAATAGTGAGAAAATCCCAAATCTAAGTATTTTGGGATTTGTTTTCCAAATGTTACAGCATTGTAAAAGTTAGTGTAAGGTTCCAATTTTGTTGCTTTTGTCTTTGTACTGGGCCACAAGTCTGGCCGTGGTAAATGGTGTTAGCACTTGTGAAAAAGCAAAGAGAGAGCGAGAATCGATGGGCAAGTCATGAAAAAGAACTTCTACTGATAGGTCACTTTAGAGTTCCTGGGCTGGAATACAGACACTAGGTAGCAATTTCTTTCAGAATACTAAAGTGCTATGTTTAATGCATTAAAAAAGTAGATACCTCCCCCCCAAATTAACCACAGTTTCTGGGGATTATAGTCTATTCTGCATGGCAGCTTTAAACTGCCTGTCTCCTTGCTGAAACCTGCTGGAAATCAAGCCAACTTAAGAAATTGCTGTCCAGATTCCAATTTGTTCTTTGTTTTGGCAATGAAGATGTCCAGGGGTTCTGTCCAGATGGCAGTTATCAAAGTCTCTAATTGGTGGATTCCCCTATAAAGAAAAACTGGTAGAAATTTTGTCAGTTACATCTGTTTAAAAAAAACACACCATTTTGCCATTTCATAAAACAGAAAGAAAGCCCAGCCTTTCATTGGTCCACCAGTGAAAGGAAGAGGAGGAAAAACAGCTTTCAGAAGGGGGCAAACACCCCAGCAGCTTCTTATGAAACAAGTATGGAGGGCAGTAACCAGAAGGAGGGGGGCACTCTGTTACAACATCCAGTAGCCAGCTGGAGCTGGGGCATTTGCCTACAATGAAAGAACTGCAGTAGGTAGTCTACACAGCACCGTTTGTGCCAGCACACATCAGAAAGTGCTACTTTTGACATAGAGCAAGAAAATACAGGTGGAGGTTGCGTTCATGGTGAACTGGAGGTGGGTTGAAGACAGCATCACGTCCCTCTCCTTGAGAAACTGTCAGGGACTTGAGAAGCCAGGGGGAGCAGGACACGTGGATGATCCACATATATGTGCCTTTTTCCTGGCAATGTCATGGAAGTGACTTGCCACTGTCTTCATCCAGAATACTTTTTTCAACATTCAGCCCTAGCATATGGCATTCCTAGAAAATCCCCCAAGCCAGTAGTAACTAGAGGCAACCCGTCTTCACTTCCAAGATCAGACAGTGTCAATGAGGTGCTGCCATCTGCAAAAATTCTATGGCTTACTCAGAAAATATTAGCTTTTCTGCAAGGAGAAATATATTAGAAAGATGCATATAATCAGAAACCTTGTTACTTCATGATCACACGGAGAAGCTTTCATTAGCACATGTAAACTGAGAAAACATGAAATTGTAAAAAGTGAAAAAGACATTATTGCATGTCACCATCTACACTTCATCTCTTTCATTTATTTTCATGATGCTCGAGAACCACAGTTTTCTTAAAATTTTGTGTGTGCAGTGTAATGCAGAGAACAATGAAAATCACATGTTCTGTATGCAATCAGTTTTACAAATATTGCAAACCCCAGCACTGTGATAATTTAAAGATGTTATTTTCTCTCTCTGTAGAAGAAGTTATGAGACGTGCATCTGAGCAGCAGAAAAAAACCTTCAACCAAACAACTGGCACAACCCCACAAGTGGCAGCGCAAACCGAGCAAAATGGACCCTGTGAAGGAAGTGGAGGGGCTCCTGCTCAGCGTCCTGAAACCTTTATCTTGCAAGTCATCTCCCTTGACTGTCCTTCTGCAACGTGCCCAGCGGACACGGGAGCAGACTGTGACCCATGTCAGCAGAAAGATGCCAACAGTCTAGTCCCCATGAGCGCTACTCTAACAACATCAAATATGGCTCAAGGAAATGAAGCCGACCCGTGTGGAGCTGCAGCTGTGTCCATCACATCCTTGAGCTATGGGGTCTTTAAAATCCCCCAGTAAGTCTTCCCTTGCAGTCGGATTGCTCTGTCTTCAAGCAGAATAGGCACTGATATCACATACAAGGCCAGTTGGCCCAAATAAATAGATCTTTTGCCCACTGATTCACAGTAGTAAATGCGGAAGGTGTTCATGTGGAAGCCTGAAAAAAGAGCAGTTGCTTTAATGAGGCTTGTAGGAGGTCCAGAATAATTCCAATTCATTTTCAAAGGGTGCGTAGCCCTATTGTTTTATTTTAACTCAATGTGGGGGAGGGATACCATGACAGTATGGACACCCTAGCAACTATAGACCATGGTGACTCTTTGTTTAGTAACATGGAGCCACTATTGTTTGTTCAGCAGACCACAGTGTTAAAAATCCTCATCAATATTTGTGAACATTGCCATAAAGAATAAAGTCCCTCTGAGCTGAGTAGAACTTAGTTTTAAGTAAATGTACCATACCCTAATTTTCACATCTCTTTTTATTTATATAAAAGCATTTCTAGATGTCTTGATATCCTTGGAGATTCAGGCAGCTGCCTGAATTTAAAATTGAAATAAAAAAATATTAGTTGGTTAGGTGCCACTGAGTCATACTTGACTTCTGGTGATTGTCTTGTGTACAGTAGTAACTTGCAGCTCTTCCAAGGAAGTCCTGTATTAATTTTTGTACCTGTTCCTACTAGATGGCAGCAAAGAGATACCCATTCCATGTAGTTTTTTTTTCCAACTAGGCCAGCCTCCTAGACTTAGAGCTACCATAACAGAAATCCAGCAGCAGAAATTCAGATGACCACTAGATGGCAGCAAAGCTATATAGAATTCTGCCTTTACTCCCATCTAATGGCCATCTGGGTTTTTGCAGGCCAGATATGGTAGTCCTCATACAGTGCCTAAAGAACTGTAGCCACATTCTGAAATCAAATGCTATTATTACAAATTAATAAAGGGGCTTTCTTTTGAAGGAGTATTTTCCTATCACTTTGCACAAATTTACAGATAATATGAACAATATGCACTGATATGAATGAGTCTGACATGAAGGAGACTTTTGTTGTTTATTCGTTCAGTCGCTTCTGACTCTTCTTGACTTCATGGACCAGCCCACGCCAGAGCTTCCTGTCGGTTGTCAACACCCCCAGCTCCCCCAGGGACGAGTCCGTCACCTCTAGAATATCATCCATCCATCTTGCCCTTGGTCAGCCCCTCTTCCTTTTGCCCTCCACTCTCCCCAGCATCAGCATCTTCTCCAGGGTGTCCTGTCTTCTCATTATGTGGCCAAAGTATTTCAGTTTTGCCTTTAATACCATTCCCTCAAGTGAGCAGTCTGGCTTTATTTCCTGGAGGATGGACTGGTTTGATCTTCTTGCAGTCCAAGGCACTCTCAGAATTTTCCTCCAACACCACAGTTCCAAAGCATCTATCTTCCTTCTCTCAGCCTTCCTTATGGTCCAGCTCTCGCAGCCATATGTTACTACGGGGAACACCATCGCTTTAACTATGTGGACCTTTGTTGTCAGTGTGATGTCTCTGCTCTTAACTGTTTTATCGAGATTTGTCATTGCTCTTCTCCCAAGGATTAAACATCTTCTGATTTCCTGACTGCAGTCAGCATCTGCAGTAATCTTTGCACCTAGAAATACAAAGTCTTTCACTACATTTTCTCCCTCTATTTGCCAGTTATCCATCAAACTGGTTGCCATAATCTTGGTTTTTTTGAGGTTTAGCTGCAGGCCAGCTTTTGCACTTTCTTCTTTCACCTTCATCATAAGGCTCCTCAGTTCCTCTTCACTTTGAAGAGACTTTACCATTTTTATTAAAAAGATACATGTAATTAGCTTGATTTGCCAGACAGTTTTCAGAATTTAGTTTCCTCCCCATGACAATGGGGAAACCCCAGACCTGCGTGCCAGTCATTTTGTTTCAGTCATTGACCAGCAAAACAAAAGGCACATTTAACTGGCTGAATATCCATACAGCACAGAAATCGACTAGAGTAAAGCAAGCCATAAACTCCTATGACCATACAAGTAAAACTGTAAGTTAAATTTTAAGACTTTGGGGCATAAAAATTGATATAGTAAGGCATTACACAATTTATATAAGGCAATTAAATGATTATTTAGAATAATAGTAAATAATCTACTGACCTAAAATACAAAACTATTATAATACTGAAAGCTGTGGAAAAGTTGTAATTAATATTCTATCTAGAGAAAATGTAGTGATGTAATACATAAAGAAGAATGATACATCAGGAGTGATTATAGTTTCAAAACTAAAAAGTTTGAGTTCGATTATAGTGACTATTTATATTTTTAAAATTACTTTGGCAGCTAATGAAAGTAACACAGAAATAAGAAACAACTGACAATAAGGACATAAAACATTGATCTAAAGTAGTGACTAAATGGACAGCTGCATTTGAAACGTTTCCAGACAGAAGCATCTAGGAGACGCTTGAAGAAAAATTAATGCGCATTGTACCAACTGTGAAACAGTATGTGGCTTCGGTCATCAAAGTAGAATCAGATTCCTCTGATACAGCCATCTGAGAGTCAGTGCTTACAGACCCATGTTCTTACAGGCTCATTTTACACAAGTTTCCTCAATGGGCTAAACTGGCCAGAAAGTAGAGGTAAAATCATGGTTTGCTGTTTTCCTCCAGATGGTTACACTGGTATGGTGATAATGTTAGCATATGCTTTATGTTATGTCCTTTAGATCTTTCAACAAGCCACACACCCATGGTAGAAAGAAAAAAAAATCGACCCAGGCATTTTTAAATCAGTGTATTGTATGCAGACTTTTCAGTTTCCTGTCACATTCCAGTCTTCCTGCTGGAAATGTTTAGAACCCTAAAAGGTTTCATGGAAGGGACCAGCTCCTGATTCTCCTTTGCCCACCACTGGGAATGGTGGAGATGTTCATCCCGTTTCCCCCAGTACATCTTTGGCTCTCTCCTGGCTTGTTCAGAATGGCAGCGTAATTCCTGACAAGTCCAAAGTTCCCCCTTCGCAGTGCTGAGGTCATCTTGTCTCCAGCCCATAAGTATAGTTTGTTTTCCTCAGTCTGACACTTTAAGGCATATATAACTGATGACTCATATTGCAAAGGTGAGGTCAGTGACTTTGTGAGGGTAGGACCAGACTGAGGGGCAGTGTGGGCATCCACCCTGTTCTCCCTCTCGATTAGCATTATGCTTCCTAAATTTTTCCCATGTCCATCTCTTCCCCATTCCTGTTTGTGAAATTATCTTCAGGCTTCCAAGCAGGTAACAAACGACTGGAGCTCTGTTATTTTGCTCAAGGGGGAAACCGAGCGTATTTGTGCAACTCTATCTGCATAATTCTGAAATGGGGTCCAGCCAAATGCAGCCACCCTGCTCTTCCTCTCTGCAGCCTTCTGAAAACAGAGAGACGTTGAACTGGGCGTTGGTGACTGGCCAGTTTCCCTACATTCCTCACTTTCAATGCTTTCCCTGCCCCTGCAGTGAGGGGCAAGGTTGTCCCTTGCCGGTCACGGTCCGTTATGCAGCTCTACAGGATCAAGCCAGCGTTACCGTCAGGGCAGGGACCCTCTCCTTCCTGCCTGGGGACATTTCTGCCCTGACTTCTCTCTGGGCGAGTTTAATTATAGTTGTCCAAATTAGTCATTTCGGTACGTTGTTCATTTATTTTAAACATTTTTATAGACACACGTCTATAACTGGGAGACGCCTCCATTTCCTTTCGCATTATTTAAAATTTTTGCAATACCTAAGTGGGGTTTGGGAGAAGGGGAAGCCAGCACAGCCGAGAGAAGGCTGCAAGCAGAGCCCCGAGATTACCGAATTGTGCAGTGACATCAGATTCGCCCCAATTTCACGGTGGCCCTGTCTGGTGTGAGACCTGGGATACCGGAGAGCGGTCCAACTCGCACCCAGCGAGAGCAGGCGGGCCACCTGAACTGGGAACGGCCGGACAGCGCGTATCGCGTAGGTCCAGCGTAGAGAAGCCGCCTTCCTACAGTGGCGACGCTGGCGCCCAGGCTCCCCCGCCCCGCCTTTCCCGGCTTTCCAGGCGCACTATCGAGAGGGCGCTGCAGCAGTAACAGGGCAGGGGGTTGGGAAGGCTGGAGGAAAGCCCAGGCCAGTCCCTTCCTCTTACGGAGGGAACAGGAATGCGGAGGCCGCCCACATCCTCAGCGCGTGGAGCTGCGGGTCGAGGCCGGGTCGCCGTTCTTAAAGGAGCGCACCCCGCCGGGATTCTTCTTGCGCCGCAGGCAGCGCGCGACTGGGACGCGGAGGCTCAGAGAGAAGACGCAGGAGCGGATCTGGGAAGGGCGTCAGTTGGTTGCAGTCTCTGAAAGGGAAGGTGCGGGCATCAGCCGCCTTCTTGGCGAATTAACCCTTTCCCCGATTGTCTGGGGGGAGGCTTCGATTGGCTTAATATTCTCTACGGAATAGTGCTTTTCTTTTTCTCCTTCTCTGCAAACCGTTTTCTCGTCGGAGATTTACTTCCAAAAATGTCATTGTTTCCATTCTTGGGCCTCTTCTATTCAGTTTGTTGCAATGTTGCGGGAGCTTTGCCCAGTTTCAGTTTCAGGACTTAGGGCCTGCCTCTGAGATCTAGTTGAAGTGCTATCCAATTAAAAATAAAATCTTAGACCATATTGTTGTAAATTTGAGACCGTATGGGAACCAGGTCAATGGAGCATTATCCTTCTCCAGGGAATTCTATTGTCTGTTAAGGATGTACAGAAAGAGATCTGCCAGTAAAATTACATGGCAATTTCACAATGGTGACCAAGGTAAGTATTGACATTTCCAGATCCTATGTATTTCTGGGCATTACCTCAGAAAATTCTAATCTCTATTTCATTAGAATTTTTAAGCTCTTAGAGTTACCTTTTAAAATGAACAGAATCTTTATTGTGGTCAATGACCAATCCATAAAACACTTGGATACATCAAATTAATACTGATTAGTGAGTTAGGGGAACAGATTTGTCAGGCTTATTTTAAACATTTTTATAGGCACACTTTATCTATAAAATCATCTTACATATCATGTGACAGAATTTGGCCACACTTAAAGAAACAGACTCATTTGAATCTGAGAGTCAGAGGTTTAAATAGAGCTGATCAGAGCGACCAGGATATGTAATTAGGTGTGGAATGAACAGTTCACAGTGAGTGTCGGCATCAAATAGGCAGCATAGTAAGGCATGTTTGACAGCTTCTATGCCTCCTTCGCCACATAGGCAGAGCCTGGATTTGAATGGAATCCCTTTGCATCTCCCCTCAAACTGCGATGGAAGTGTGTTAAACCATGCTAAGCTTAGGGCGCTCCTAACTTTAGGAACAGTGATTTGTTTAAGTATCTAGCAGGTCTGTAGGGGGTGTGAGGGCTACTTAAACATACGTTGGAGGGAGATTCTGTTTGATTGCCTCTACTGTAACTTCTTGCCCCAGCATGTGCACTTGGGTTAAAGAAAAGCCCCCAAGTTCCAGTTTCTTATATATTGCCATGGTCCAGGAGGAGATGTATTTGTCAGAGTGAACCTGAGGGATTAGGCCTGTGGGGGGAAACAGACGTTTAGGCCAGTATGTGAAAATACATATCCAGGCTTTAGATTCAATCTTGCTAATGCCAGCCTCACAACATAAGATCGCATTTGAAACACAACAGGGGACCTGGAATAAGGTCCTGAGAAACTTATTCTGAACCCTTTCCAGGGGTGTGCTTGTGTGTGTGTGAAAGACTTGTATGGACCTGACTGTGCACTAAATAATAATTGTGACCAGACTTGGGCCGAATATACTCAACGTGCAGCAGGGGTGTACAATGGCCCTTTAGTATAGAAGTAGGTTTGGGAGGGCTGTGGCAGATCTTTGAGCTTTTTGGATTACATATTCTATGTGTAGCCTATGTGTGGTTGCAGAATGGAATACAATACCAAGATACTTAAATGACTTGGCCTACTGAACTGGGTGGTTACTTAATTTCCAGATATGCATTTTAGGGCGTTTCACAAATATCAGGATCTTGGTCTTAATATAATTAATTTCTGTGTTGCAGTATTCAGCCAAGGCTTGCAATGCTCTTTTTAGGCCAGTGTGGATCTGGGAGAGGAGTACTGTTTCATCTGCATATAAGAGAATTGCTGTATGCTTCCCTGGCAATTTTGGGGGATGATGTGAGAGATTATTCATCCTGGCAACTATAGAACTGATGTAATAGTTGAATAGTGATGGTGCCAGAATGCATCCTTACTGGACTCCTCTGTAGATGGGGATCCTTAGAATAATGACACTGGGGGGCTGCACCTGACCTTTAGAGTAGAGATGTCATACAGTTTATAAATGAGCATTTATGGTAGAGTTTTGGAGCTTGTGCCAAAGATTAGATTGAGAAATTAAATCAAAGACCGCTCTGAAATCAATGAAGGCTGTGTGAAGTTTTGCACATGGTTTTGAGGTATATTTCTCTGCCAAATGTTGCAGGATAAGAGTATAATCGAAAATAGAATGACCATTTCTGAATCCAGCTTGTTCCTTGATTAGTTCTCCAGGTCTAGCCAGTCCTGAAACTTTATGGATAGGTGTCTGTCATATATATTGCTGATGGTGCTGAATAGGCTGATGTGGTGGTAGTTAGCTGGAAGATTCTGATTACCTTTCTTATAGATGAGGACTATTAGAACAAGGCCACAGTCTTTGGGAATCACTGCTGTCTGGTCAATGTATGTGAACAGAGAAGCCAATACCAAAGTCCACCATTCCAAATTACTTCAGGGAATCTCAGCTGTGATGAAATCTATGCCTGTTGCCCTGCCTGGGCTGAGCAGTTTAATTAAATCTCTGACATCAGCATGTGCAACAGGCCACTGAGGGTATGAACTGTCAGTTCCATTGGGAACTGTGTCTATCATGGGTGTGTCATCTGTTGTGTATAAAACCCAGAAATGGTCCTCTCATTTGGCAGCTAGTATTAAATAGGGAGGTTGAGATAGTCTATCGGAAAGATGGGGAGTAATGTGATGCCAAAATATAGCTGTATTCTTGGCCTGTGCCATGCTTATGAGTTGCTGCTAGCTGTCCCTGAGTGCCTGTTTCTTTTGTTGACTCAGCCTCTTATATTGCCTTTTCCTACTGAGGTGGTCTTAGAAGTATGTAAAGTAGGGTCTTCTCTATGTTTTCTGAAACAATTGATGAGTTCTTTTCTGGTGCTCTGACAGTAGTGGCCATACCGTGGCTGGTTTGGAAATAGAGGGTCGCTGCTCTTTGTGGACTTGGTTTTGCCTGCTTTAGTGAGAACTGGCTGTAGAAGCTGTATCAGTTCCAAGTTGGTCCATAACATATTCGCTTGAGAGTGAGAGAAAGTTGGAGGGATGTATACATTAATTATAAACAAGGATTCCTTGGTGAATTGGAGCGGAATAGCTGAGCATATTGGGTTCATGTATCTAACAGTTTAGCTTGACTCTTAGGATGACATATTATTGTATACTAAGCCCTCCTGTTAGTCTGCCTTGTCCAACTCCTTGCACAGCTGGAAGTAAAAAGGAGTTGTAATCATTTATGTGGTGATCATTGGTCTTCCAAATCTCTTGAAATAAAAGAATTTCAAATTTGGTGATGAAGTTCATAAAGCTGGGGTCTTTGGATCCAGCACGCCACCCTGCCGTGTTCCAGGACAGAAATGTCAGCAGGTTCCTTAAGCCTAATGTCAGAGAGATGGTTCCCCTTCAGATACTAAAGGGGCCAATGAATTAGAGGTGCATCAATTATGTGCAATTCTTCATAGGAAGCTGAATGGATTAGTGAGGGGTCATCATTCTGTGTTTGGTTGTTGGCTTCAGTCAATGACAGAGTCAAACTATTCAAGTATTGCATGAGATGATACTGGGAGGAGAATGAAGTTAGTAATTTGAGTGTGATTTGACTCCAAATTCAGCAAGCTGAACTTAGCAAGCCAGTGTGATCCCTTTCTAGGACAGTAGCATACAGAGAGTGCACTTAAGCTTTTATTTGATGAGTTGTCTTGCAATGGGGCATTTACGTATAATATAAATGGTTGGCTTGCTGATCCTTGCTGAGCAATGCACCCCAGCTCTAACTTGGTCAGGATACTCTTGGGTGCTGGAGATTGGCCTTGAGTAAGGCTGGGAGTTATCTGATCTTGGCTGTCGCCTAGCAACATGGCTGGACTGCCCACTTTCATCTGGGAAAACCCCTTTGGGGCATTTTGCTTCTCCAGCTATCAGCAGGGCAGAAGGGCTGTTATCCTGAAAGACTTGGAAGGATGTAATATGAAACCTCCTTAAATAGTTCTTCTCTCTTACCATCATTAGTGGAATCATTGTATATTTGAAAGTAAGAACCACTCTTGCGTACCTAGCATAGCTAGGTAATCTGAATAGCCATTCAGTCCTGATAAGATCACTGTGAGAAACTTGACAATGCATCAACTGTTGAGTAATAGCCCTCCTGAAGTGCCATCTGCCATAATTGGAGTTATTCTCCTCAGTTAAAAGTATTTTCCTGTCTGGCTGAAGAACTTGCTGATGGCCATCTTTGGGTTTGGGGGGTTAATAAGACCTCCTCCATACTGTTATGCTGCCCCCCATGATGGTTTGTGGGACCTTCTCCCCACTGGTGTTACTGTTTAGCAGTTTGTTGTCAGAGAATCCACCTGACAGTTTAAACATAAACTGTTCTATCAAGGATTTTAAACTATCAATTTTGTTGTTAGTTATCAGAAGTTGATCATAAATAGATACTACCATTTGTGCTGTCAGGAGCAGTTCTATCATTATCATTAACACTTTTTTTTCTTCTCTTTTTCAGATATTTTAACTTCTGTTAAATTTGCTTTGTCTATCTTTTACTTCCTTTTATCAACATGCAAATACATATATAAATATATACACTAAGTAATAATACAGTGGAGATTTTAATATTAAGTAATTAGTTTCAGACTGAAACTATTGTCACATAACTACTACTTGGTTATGATATGCAGCGGTCCTTTTTTATGTTATACTCAATTCAGGATGAAAAGTTAAATAATATTATGCTTGCAATGTTGACATCCTAAAATGCTATTAATATTGATAGAATTTTTTCCTTTTTCCCCCTATTTTCAATACTTTAAGCTTTCTAAATAATATAATGTTCATAATTTAAAATCATATTACATAAATATTATTGCATTGACATTTGCTTTAAACTGATACAATGTATCAACATTTGTAACATTACAATAAAAGGAAAAGAATAAATTGTAGTTGATCATATTTTGCAAGTGCAAATGATTTTTTTTCAGTAAACATACTATGATGCTTGGGGAAAAAAGGATATTATTGTTTGTGCTGTCAGGAAGCAGTTCTTGGCCACCAGTTCCATGTCTGGCGTTTGTGGTCTCGATTCATTTTCTGGCTCTACCCAGTCAAGCAGGGTACTGTCGTTTACGGGGCAAACAGATGGCTCGCCCGGTGGGTTGTTATGTTGTAATAGCCTCTTGCTTGTTGGCTGGCTGGAACGTTGATTATTCTTTGGTGGCTCATGGCTTGTCCTCCAATTCTGTGTTTTGGTTTTGTTTAAAGATTTATATTTAATTTTTGGAAGGTTCCTTCTTCACTTGCTGTTACTGGCATTCCCTATCTGGATTCATTATTTACTTAGCTCCAGCAATACCTGTCACTCTTGATCTCCTCAAGATGCTCATGCAGCAGTTAGATAGCAATGACAGCCAGGTTGATAAAAATAATGCTCAGTATTAGTAGATAAGAATGGAAGGATAAAAGAGGAATAGTAAAATAAATATATAGTAATATATATATATATAAAACAATAGGAGATAAAAGAATAAAAGGCAAAAGATTAAAAGGGATTAAAAAGATTTTGGGGGAGTTTAAATACAGAGCTGCTCACCTATTACTATCTTGGGTCCTTCCCTCTTTAAAATGTAATAAAATTTAAAAAAACAACACTAGGGGATATGGACTTCCATATCCCATTTGTTTTTCTGTAAATATTTAAACATGGTTAGCTTTTCTGTTCAAATCAGTGGGTTTTACCTGGATCTAACTATACTGAAGTGAGACATGTTTTCCTCACATCACATTTCAAGTTCCTCTTGATCTTAAAAATATATCTCCATACTCATACCATGATTATTCATACTCTCAGATGTGACTGGTGTGTGCATATAGATAATTACATTTCCCAGGAAATAGTACTGAGCAATTTGGAACAAACCATACTTGTTCACATTACTGTACTTTTAATATTTGTTCAGTGACATTCCTTATAGCCCTTAGTAATCTAAGAAAAACTGTTTATAATTTTGGCTTTAGCTTAATAACAGAATTATTCATAAACAAAGATGCATTAAATTAGGACTGCAGTCTCAGTTACCACGTATATCAACTTTAAAAAATAAACACTTTTGAGCATTGGTTCTATGTTTAATATATGTGCTCCAGCTAAAGAATTTTTCTAACCATTAGTAATTGAAATACATACCATAGGGCCCTGGTAAGCTGTCAGATTCTATTAAGAACATGCTGTGTTGTCAAAACACCTTAATTCTCAGGGACAGATATTTCAGTGCAACTAGCATTTTTCTAGAAATTGGTGGTAATTATTTCATTGTTTTTTGTAATCACTAAAATGTCCATAGAAAATGAAAATTGAAA
This sequence comes from Candoia aspera, assembly GCF_035149785.1. Lineage (NCBI taxonomy): Eukaryota > Metazoa > Chordata > Lepidosauria > Squamata > Candoiidae > Candoia > Candoia aspera. The sequence goes on along the minus strand of NC_086153.1, from coordinate 164,356,944 downwards.
AATAAAAATAGAATAGAATACATTACAGTACAACCATCCACAATAATGACCAAGAGGTAACAGATGTGGTAACATTTTGTGACTCAAACAAGGAAACAAATCTTTATTACGGTCAAAGACCAGCATAAGGAGGGTGGGGTACAGTCAGTAAAAAGCACAGAAGGTACATTAAAATCTAATCTTATAATTGAAAAGTTAATAAAGTGGGTGCATATCAAATTTCAGGAAGAAGATATTCCAAAAGGCAGGCACAGCAACTGTGAAAACAGTGCCTGCAAGCCTCTATCTCCCTTACTCTGCAAAAGTAGGAAATCACTAGCCATCTAGGGCTTTAAAGGTGGAAAACAGCATTTTGAATTGCACTTAGAATGGGGAGACAGTGCAAGGCCCAGATCACTGAGGCCCAGATCACTGTGGTCTGATAGGCTCATATCAGCATGTACCAGCCAACAATTAGGTTGCTGCAGTTTGGACTACAGGTAGTGGAAAGTTCTGGGTGGTTTTCAAAGGCAGCCCCATGTAGAGCAAATTGCAGTAGTCAGCCAAGTGATGATGAGAGTGTGAGTCACTGTGTGAGTTCCCCAAGATAGATATTAAGATATTCACAAGATTTAATTAATTTTACTGATAACATGTAGATTACATAGTACAGACACATATAGATTTCAGACTTCTAACAAATCTAGCTTGCTAAAACTTCTCATTTTCTAATTTTATAATCCAAATGAGATGGAATCAGGAAACTACAATCCCAACCAAGTTCACTGGATCAGCAATACTTAAAATACTTAAAATCAGTAATTCAAAGTATGTGAAATTGTGGCTGAAAAATTAATACAACAATAATGGAGCTTTTAAAAACTCTAGACTGAACAACAGATGTAGTCAGATTTGGTTACTATTGCTAAGCTATACCAGTGTGTTTTGACTCAACTTTATGAGCTAATTTGTGATAGAATTGTATGCCCTACATTTAATTCTACTTCTCAGTGCTTTCTACCAGCCTTTGAAATGCCACTGGGTAAATAATGTACCTTCATACAATATATGTGTGTTTTAGGAGAAAGGTGTGATATCATCTAAAATGTTATTTGCACAGGACAGATCCCTTTTTGAGCTCTGTTCTTTTTGGCAGCAGATAATTTATATATGGATGCTATTAAGTGCTGCCACTATCACCTTTCCCCAGCTAACGTCTACAGTAACAAAGGGAAGGAAGTAATAAATACATGTAACTAATAAATATGTGTAGATTATAGTAGTGCCTCACAAACGCTTATTGCTAATAATTTATACTAGAGGAAGAGATCAGAAATGTATGAAGTAGTAGCATAATTAATAATATGTTTAACTTTAAGACTCATTTGCCTCTGTTAAACTGTGGGCTGTGTACTCTGAAAGCTCAGACAGTTACTCATCCAGACAAACCTGTTTTAATATTTAATATTGTTGCATTGTTTAACTTAGTATAATTCCTATGCTTTTATCCATTCACTTGCTTTTCAGATTTGTCTGTGGAAAGTTCAAAGCAAATGGGCAGCAACTCTGAAGGAATTCCTGAAGGGAAAGGCCCGTATTCTGTTGGATGTACAGACCTCATGACTGGTTATAATGTTCAGGTACTTATAACTGCCATTATTACTAAACCCTGATTTTACATTAACAAGAATGCAAAACAGCTTGCATGAAAATCAAACCAGTCCAAAATATAAAGTACTCTAGCATATTATCCATTTAGCACTACTGAGTTCAGGTTAGAAGTTTTACTAGTTACTGCAGTTAGGCAATAGGCAGAATGGAGTTTCCAAACGAAGAGGGTCCCACTGAGGTGCCTGTGCCAATTAGTTTCTCCTTTCCTCCCTTGTCAGTTATGTATGCTGTATTTTGAGCCAGTTATAGCACAAGCCCACTGCTGTCCCATTCAAAAGACTAACTTGTTACACAAAACACTTACCTTTTTCTCTTCTTCTTCTTATAATATAAAAGTAACCTGGCTTGTATTTTAAAAACTCATGGAAAACCCCCATAAATGTCTGTTTTGGACTCATTCACATCTTTCATTCATTTTGTTAAGAATAACAAAGAGGAAGGAGTTTGTTTGCTTTTTTCACTCACTATAAAATAAATACAAAATTTTAAATAAGGCAATTTACAATGTGGGGACAGTATAATAGTGGAATATAAAAAGGCGTATCTATTTATGGTTTTACAAAAGAATTCAAGCTCTTTTGTGATAAACAAATTTTCTATGTATAGAGCAGGTATAGAATTTCGGACTGCCGCAAAGTGCAGAGTTTTACTGTTTGTGCCGATGTGGCAAAGATGCCATGAATCAGCAGATCCAGATAACATTGGTGTCCAAACTGTACTTTGGTTATGGCCAACACGGGATACTTTCAAGAGAAATAATTAGGTTTGACGCACTGCAAGTTTTTGTCATTGGTAATTTTTAAAATGAGATGGATTAAGGGTAGAGCTCTTATTATTTATCCATGCTTTTTTTTCAATTAAACATTTAGAAGCAACTTTCAGTAACTAATTTTATTATTTAATACTAGGGGATTTTTTTCCGTCTGTATTATCCTTCCCAAAATGGTATGAATAATGAAGATACAACATGGATTCCCAGAAAAGAATATTATTATGGACTGTCTGATTTTCTTAGCATATATCGGATATTAGGGGAGTTCATTTTTGCACGCTACATTGGTAAGTTTTGGAGGGGTTGTGAATTATATTCACCAGTCCATAAAAAGCATATTCTTGGGCAGATGTGTTTTCAGTCTCCAGCTCTCAAGTGTATGCATTTTCTGTGTCTGCTTCTTAGAAAAACAATTATGGTGGACACTAACAATATTCTGATTAGTGCTATTAGAGAAATAGATTCTTATACTGTACATTGAGGTAATTGGCCTTAGCCGATCCAGACAAATTGCTCAAGACCTAAGAACTTATTTATGTAACTCTTTATGTCCACAGTGGCAGCATTTTTTTATTTAGTTCCAGGGCTGAATAGTTATGTCCAACAGAGTAAATTGAGCTTAGGTTGGTTTATTGTGTTCTATCTGAACAGCTCCAAACATTGCTAATGCTAAAATGGCCATCACATTTTAGCATTATTTAGAACAATTTGTATTCACTGCCATGATTCTGAAAAGAACTTTTTCAATAAGTTTATATGGGGGCCGTGTCCTTGGGAATTAAAATGTTTAACAGTCTGCAATAAGTGCTTCTTGAATTATTATTTTTTTAAAAAAGTTTTGCTGCAAAGCAGCCCCGCTAAGTCAGTCAGTCAGTCAGGTCAAGGGACTCCGCAGTGCATCTGATATCAAGAAATATGTAATTGATCTGCTGATCTAGTGAGAACATCTCAGGAAAGTCTATTAAGAGTATCCCCCCAGTCCTGAAGTGAGGGGGACATAGATGAGATGATAGGCCTTTTCTGTAGCAGACCCCACACTCTGGAACTACGTACATCCAGAAGTCTGTAAAATCTCCCTCATGAATTTTAGAAGAACTTTAAAGACAGTTTCACCAAGCCTGCAACCCTAGCTAAATTGTGTTGGCACCCATCTTGGGGGAGGGTTGATTTATTATTAGTAATTTACTGTTACCTTTTATATATACAATTTTGATTTTTTTTATTGTTGTGTTTATAATTTTAACTTGTAACTATAAACCATAAAAGTCTGGACTCAAAAACAGCTAATAAATATTTGGTACGGATAAGAAAGTGTTATTTTAAGAATGCATTACAGTTTCCAAGAAGACTTTAAATTCAGTCTACTGAAGCCATAAAAAAAAGAATCAGAAAAAGTGCCAAGAGTTGTTTCCTTCTGTCTAGGCTCAGTTACTTGTCCTGCAAAGTGGAATGCTGAATTCAAGCCTGGAGAAAAGTATCCCCTAATTATTTTTTCCCATGGACTTGGAGCATTTAGGTAACACTGCCTTTTTGCATATTTTATACAGTATCTCTGAAAATGCAGGTCTGGTTCATCACGTATGCTTGCATTCACTCAAGATAGTCCATGAAATGTGACAGCCTCGTCTTTTTCTGGCATGGTTTCACCCTACATAAACCATCAACAAGAAATATCTCCTGAAATAAGATCCCTGAGGCTTTTTGTTTCATATTATTTAATAATTTCATGGCTGTAATATTAATTTTTATTGTTTGGAAAATGATGATAATTAAGATGATGAAGATGATTACAATCAAAACTAACATAGTTCCATACCAAGAGCAGCCTTTGGCCATGCTGGCTACTAATTATCAGAGCTGTGGTCAAACACCTGGAGGAACCAAGATGAATCTAGAGCTGTCTGGTTTTTGGACATGAGTGAGCTGTATCCATTCCCTTGTTTGTTTTATAACTCACCTATAATTTGGGGCAATTCATAACCTTTAGCCTTTGTTTTTCTGATTGTTAAAATGGAATTCTCTCATTCCTGCCTGTCCATGTTGCATTCTCACCATAACAACTTCATTTTTTTTCTTTTCACCACCCAGCTCCTCCCCAATCTTTATCTCACTTTACCACCCACCTCACACTCCCCTTTATTGCCTTTCTTCATTCTATCTGCCCTGCACATCTCCAGTTACCTGCTCTAGCTTCTCTTAACCCCGCACTTTCTCTGTCCTTATCCGTGCTCTTTTCCCAGAAAGCAGTTGTCCAAACGGTGCTCCTCTTTTCATTCTTTTTCCCAGGATGCATCTTGACACAGAATTAATGAATGAGACACAGGAGCAACCTGTGGCATGAAAATGATTTTGGGGAGGGGGGCTGAAATGTTTTGCAGCAGTACATTCTCCACACTCCTAATTGTTTAATAATGTGAATAGAATCTGAGGAAGGGAAACAAACAGTCCTAAGGTGCCTTGGCCTATTTTGGTAGAAGGTTTTATGGCTATGGATATGACTAAAAAATATTTCCCACAATACAGAAAGGGAACTGGGAGACTGCCAGAATGTTCTTATACATAGGAAGTATACATTTTCCTGATCCATTCTCTCTCCTTTCTTCATGTTTATATATTTTACCTTATAAATATGCATGTGAGGACATGTGTTAACCTTTCAATAAGATCTAGGAATTTAGGCTGTTTATGTATAACAAATATCAATAATAACAAAGAAGATGTAGCATGCAAATGATTTACAGGATTGACCTAATCTGCAAAATCATATTTATTTCAATAGAACGCTGTATTCTGCAATTTGCATTGAAATGGCATCTCAGGGGTTTGTTGTTGCTGCTGTGGAGCATAGGTATGTTTATAGCTCAATTTTTAATTGACTGAAGTAGAAATATGTATGTAGAATCTGATGAAACACTTTGTACTTATTGTAAACTGAGAATACTGATGAATTTTATTCTACCAATCATTATGGAATAATAACTATGGTGTTTCAAGCCCCATTTGCCTATGGACTCATGGGGTGATGTTGGGCCACTTAATATCTTTCAGCCAACCTCCTCTTTCACAGGCTTGTGGCTATGAGGATACACTTCAATATTTGGACTGCTGGCTGTAGTTAATACAAGCGTTTTGAATTATTGCTTTGAGAGGTACTAAAGTGGGCAATGTGACATGCATTTGAGTATATTCATAGATTTTTGAGGAAAGATCTTACAGAAAATACTAACTACTAAACAGCCTTTTGTTATCAGTCTTGATAGAAAAATCTCTTTACACTTCCCTACTTTCTCATCAAAACTTAGCAGAGAAGTGTGAAATCAGATTGTGGTGCCTCACTTGGCCTGTGGCCTGACCACCTTTGCTCTATAGGAATGTACAATGCTTAGGGATGGGCAAATCAGAATATTTATAATCATAGTTGGTTTTCCATTTGCTATATGCCTCTATTTTGTCCAGTTTCAGCATTAGGGTTCCTTTTTAATTGTATGAATATGTATACATATTTTACATATATTTTATTCTACATGCATATCATGTCCATTTTGGAGTGTTGTTTAAAGCTCAGAAAAGGAGTAAAAATAATAAACCAAAGAAATCAAAGGCACAAAATAAGAACAATAAAAGGAAGCATAGCAAAACCTAGTTTACACCAATATCATTTTATCTCCCCATACCTTGTTACCTTTGCAGACCATCCTTGCTTCCATCATATCCAACCACGGCTTCATACATTGCCTTTTGCTCTTTAAACTTCTCACCTCTCTCCTTCTGAGGATCCCATGAATTTCATCCAGCCTTACTTCTTAGCCTTCCCTTTCTTGTTGAGCCATTCACTCTCCATGTGTTTCTTCTGCAATTTGATCATCATTCATTCTCTCTGTATGGCCAAACCATCTCAATGTCAGGCTGCCTCATTCCCCAATAAGACACGGACTCACTTAGATGGGGCTAAGGATTTCCGTTTATTGGGTACAGAGTGCATACACGCAAAAAGACGGGAATGCGGGCGTGGTTGCGGGGTACCCCGTATATACCCGCGTGGTGGACCTTGTCCCCCTCCACCCCCCATTGTCCCACAAGCTGGATCCGGATCCTTGATGGGCGATCTGGAAGCGATACTGGTCTGTTGATGGGCGATTAGAGTGATCACCGCTGGTTTCCTCTGTCTCCTTTCCTTGTCTGGTGCAGGTGTGTCCCCCGGGGTAATGTGTGGAAGTTCAGGTGATATGTTGATGGCTCCTCTGGTCCGGGCAAAGGTGTGCCTCCTTTGTCCTTGTGATTGCTTTTAGTGTTTAAGTGTTTAAAGGATTAGAATTATCCCTTCCTCCTTCCTGAAAGGCATGTTCCCCGTTGTGATGCATGGATGCCTTGCAACGGGGAACATGACACTCAATTTACTTCTACCAGTCTGGTCAAATACTTTTGTATTCAATCTACATTCATTCATTCAACATCTATTCATTCTTGCTTTTCTTGTTTTACCACATATACTTCGTAAATATTCCATCATACTTCATTCAACTTCCTTCTGAATTTATTTTGACACATGTTCTTATGCACAGCCATTTTTGCTTTTTTTGACAAACAGTAATTTTTCATAATAAACCACATACCACACATTTCCTTTATACTAGCCTTTGGTACAATTCAAAAGCTTGTTGCATCATACAGTCTACCTCACATTTGCTGCAAATCATTCAGGTTCTCAACCTCAAATGGCACCATCTGCATACAAAAGTATATGTACATTCATGTCCCAAACTGATTAACTTCTACCATTTTCAGAAGCACTTCTTAAACATTTATCCAGAAATACATTAAACAACTGAGGGAACATCATATATCTTTGTTTTATTCCTGGCTCAGTGTTGAATCTTTTGCAAAGCACTCCACTTATTGTCATGCATGCTTTACCTCCATCATGGCTACGCTTGCTGCATTCAGCTACCAACTTTCAATTCCATATTCTTGCAAAACATTCCATAATCCAAGCCTATACACTTTATCATATGCTTTTGCTAAGTCAAAAAATATGCAATAACTTTTTTTTTTACATCCATATATTTTTCACCAACCTTTGAAGAGCAAAAATGTGGTCCCCTGCCTGGCATAAAGCTGCACTGCACTTCCTAATGTTTTCCTGTTTTCACCTCTCATACATAATTCTTCCCTGGCACACCTAACAAACTAATCCCTTTGTAAATGTAAATTTACTCTTTCCACCTCTCCCTTTATATAAGAGAACAGTTACAGCATTCATCAGGCACAGATATGGTCTTCACACATATATTAAAAAAAATTGTACACCATAAGCAAATCACACCTACATTTTAATGTTTCTTCAGTTACACCATCTAGACCTGCAGCCTTACCATTTTTGTAGCACTTATAACTTCCTATTCATCCATTTGTTCTTGGACCCTAGCATTTGTCTCTTCAACAAAACTCATTGTTCCTATACCAGTCTCTGGAATATTCTGAGCATATCCTCTCTTTAGTTTCACACCCATTTACTCTGCTGAGGCTCTTTGTTTAGAATTCATTCATCCATTCCCAAATCCATCCATTCAATTCTTAATTTTTATCCATATTGTTTTCTATCTCTTTTAACAACTTCTTGCTTTCCAAACATGGTTTTTGCAACTATATTTTTTCCCTATACATAATATACATTCTTTTTCTCAAGATTTTTTGCAGCTATCATTCTCATATATGCATTTTTCTCTCATCCACAGCCTCTTCCACTTCCTTATTCCCCCAAACATCCTTCATACTTCCCATTAATTGTAAGGCCATGGACAGTGGCCCTTTGTAACATCATTCTTTTCACTTCATTCTAAGCAACTTCCATGTCCTATTTCCTTACATCTACTTTCCATTCATTCTGCTGGGAGACTAACTAGTCTTCTAATACTTATTCATACAGGATTCTTACTTTCTCTTCCCACACTTGTTCTGCTTTCACTTTCACTTCTTTCCTTTTCTTTCATCCTCCCCCCCCCCCAAATTCACTCTTAACACTACCAAAAAATGGTCTGCCTCACATTCAGAACCTCTCATCCCCTTGTATCAATCACTAAGTCGGTCTGATTAAATCCATTATGTTTTTAGGTTTATACTCATTCCTTTGTCGTGTGTATTTATTAATCTTAGTAATCTTTATCTTTTACACACCAAGTTTTCTTTAATGTTATATTCTGAAGCTAACTTAGGAATGAATTCTAATATACAACTTAGTAAAATAATTTATTTTAAACCAAAGATGGCACAGTATGATCTTTGAAGGAAAAAAAAGTGTTGCTGTCTCAAAGCAGAAATATGAATAGTGTTTTTTTTCCATTAGAGACCAGTCCTCTTCAGCTACATATTACTGTAAAGAAAACTCTACCTTAGGAGACAAAGGAAAACCCTCAGAATTGCATAAGGAGTGGATTTACTACAGGAAATTAAAAGCAAATGAAGATGAAGTTTCACTGAGGCGGAAACAGGTATTCATACAAATCTTCAAAAACCTGGTGCATTACAGAAGCATCATTGATTATACCTCAGGAACCCCTATATTTTTAACCATGCCTATAGCTGAAGTAGGTATGATAGTATCATCTGATTGCCATCTTTAGATTCCAGCTGGACCATTCTCTCTGTTGCTTCCCACACTATGAAAGCAGCAACTATGGCCCTGCTACCAATTCCCAGCAATTTACTCAATATCAAGACTTCAGTCTCAGGTGGGTCCAAGAATCTCCCCCTCAGAGCACGTTTCAAAGACTGAATGTCAATCTGGTATGGAGACACATAAGGAGCCCCATCACTACCAATTGTGTCTTTGATACTATCAGGATTAGGCACATCGATCCTCACTGACAAATGCTGACTTTGATATCTGCCCTACCTATAGTTTTGCTTCCCCCCTCCCAAGTATGATATTGCAAAGAGAATATGTAATGGTTAACGGTTATCTCATCAACATTATTTCAGAGGGGAAAATATGAGACCCTATTCCATGTTCTTCACAATCACAATTTTGAATTTAAACCTCTGTTGGCAGTAACAGGTTACCATCAGCCTTGATTCTCTCAGTCTCTTCTGGTTGCGATTTGTCATGACAGAGGTATTCTCAACCTTGTCAATCATTTTCATACTGACATCATTAGCAGTCCTATACACAGGCATATTTACCTGGAATGTAACAGGCCACAATCATTGTAAGACTCATTGTGAAAGTCTTGTGCTTCAGGTTCTTACCAGTACCATGACACATCTGTGGATTTAGAGGATACTGTTGTTTGCCAGGACAATGTCACTCACACGTCTTCGGTGGCATTTCTCAGCACTGCCAACAACATAATGTGAATGAGGCAAGCTATATAACGGAAATGATGCCGACAGCTACTCATCATCTTTCCTCTATCACTGCAGAGAAGTTCCACATTGATATGGCAGTTGTTCCAGCACCCATACTATCAGACCATTTGCCAGGGGATGATGACTCGGAACTCTATAGTTACTATGCCACGAATCTTGAAGAATGTTATAGCATAACTGTAAAGAATTGAAGTAAAAGTCCCCCAGCATCACCTTCTAGAATTGGCCATCAATATATGAGCAGAACCATGTAACTCAAAATCTTATGCACCCCAGGGGCTGATGGTATAAAAAACCACTGAAAAATCCAAGGGAAGGAACATGGTCATGTTTTCCATATTCTCTCAGCATACAGGATAAGGTGGCCAAAGAATTTTTCATTCCAAAATGAGACCTGAAGCACAGATAAATTTCACTGAAGTATCTGGAGTTCCCTGCCAATCATAAACTGAAGCACTTTGCTCAGAAAATAAAATTTAGTAATTAGAGTATCATTCTTTACTTCCTCCAGATCCAAATTAGCTCTTTGTTAAAAAGTTAATCTATGGCCTAATTAATGCCTCCTTTAAAGGTAAATCTATAGCTTTAAAAAATCCTAATCACACATCTTATAATATTATTTGAGGCCATAGATACATATGCATTTTTTCAGATTGCTAAATCAAATACCGAGAATGGTTTTTGTCTCTTCTTTATGTAGGTAGAGCAAAGGGCAGATGAATGCATTAGAGCACTTGACCTTTTGCTCGAAATTAATTCTGGAAGTCCAGCTATGAATGTTCTGCCTTTAAATTTCAATTGGAGTCTTTTAAAGGTAAAGGAGGTAGATAATTTCCCCTGCTAATCGGAAATTAATAATTTTACATGCTGTACTATGGTTCTATGCTTTCTGTTTGTTGAAGTGCCATTGTAAAACAGTATAAAACTTTGTTTTTATCCTGTTGTGGTGAAACTGATTTGTATTTCTCTAATGCTTCAGACAGTACCAGAAAATCATAAATAGATGACCATTAATGCAACAATCACCCTTTTAAGGTGTATTTCTTTTGGAGTAACTGAATAATGCTTATGACCTGTTAATTTTCTTAAGCACAGGTAACTTTTAAAGTGTGGGTAAGTGACATAAATCTATTTCCATGATTGCTTCTAAAAAAAATAGTACAGCGCTGCTTACCTTTCTAGGCAAAGTGTATTATTCAAGAGTTTCCTTAAGAGAGAACCTGATTAGCCATTTACTTCATTACTTTATTGACTAACCAGCCTTTTTGGATATGTTTATACATTTAAGAAGATACATATTAAAGCTGGGGTCTCTATCATGGCACCAATTTTCCTGTGCTACCTGATCTCTTACATTAAAAAAAAAATCAGGATTCTCAATTTAGGATGAGTTAATTTTGAGAAACAGAGGGTGACTAAACCTCTAAGTCTTCCAAATCACTGACAGCAGCTGTGAACTGCAGTAGCAATGCAGATTGGTACTGAATTTCAGATGTGGAGCTATTTTGCAATACTATTTGGTTATTTAATTAGAACAGCTTACTTTGAAAATGGTTATGTATGTAACTATGATAAATGTTATTGTTTAACACATAAAAATTAAAGAGTCATATTTTAAAGTCCTATATAATATACACACAAATATACACATTTAACAAATTATATATACATACATACATGCATATATATACACACACACAGACATTCATACATACATATAACAAATTATAATATACACAGATATATACATATAACGTATTATTGTTAATGTGTGTGTGTGTGTCTGTATGTGTGTGTGTGTATAGTTAATACATTAACAATAATTCGAGCTAATTTTAAAAAAGGAGAAATCAATACTTCTATTAGAAAACATCCACAGTCCTTTTTTCCCCTTCTGACTGCAATTCTATTTTCCTTTGGATCCCTATGACTTTTTTTGCCCTGACTGCAGTAATTCCTGATTGCAGTTCTTAGCGTAAGACAAGACTGAATGTGACTCTCTGTCCATAAAAGGTTGGCTGCTCCTGCTTGAGAGTATATTATTTTAGTCTTGCCTGGAAGTCCATAGGTTTTCCTTAGCCTTTGGATACTGTTTGGTTCTAATACATATATATATTGATTTTACAAACTTGTCTCCATGCTTAGAAATTTCTTCTGTATGTTGAAGCTGCTGCCTTATTGATTTCATTCCCAAACTGATAAGCACAGAACCACCTGATAGTATATAGGATGGTAAAGAAATTGTAGACACCAAAATGTTATCTGGCAACCACCCTGTATAGAGTTTTCTCCAATAGCCTATTGAATTCTGTCAGTAGTTTTGGTACTCTTGATCCTAAATGGCTTTGGGTTCAAGTGATTTCAGTGATTCTTAAATTTAGTACTTTTTAAAAGAGAACCATCAGATTGAATAAGGAAATGTCACTGAATATCATTTTCTTTTCAGGATTCTATTGATTTACAGAAGATAGCAGCAATGGGGCATTCTTTTGGTGCTGCCACCGTCATAGAAACTCTTAGCAAAGATGCACGATTCAAGTAAGAACTAGTAAAAAAAAATGTGTCATGTTGACCTAGATGTTGTTTTTCTTTGCAGTAACACTTGATTTATCTGTAAAAGTCAAGGAAGTCGGAGCTTGATGTGCAATATGAAGAGAAAAGAACTTGTCAGCTCAGATGACCGATCGCATCACATTGATTGCTTGATTGATAACATGCCATCAAGTTGTCAACTTTTAGCAAACACACAGATAGATTTTCTCCATGACGATCTGTCCCTAACCTGGTCCTTCAGCATTTCCAATGGTGCACCCATTACCACTGTAGCTGAGTCCATCCACCTTGCTGCTTGTCGTCCTTTTCTTCTCTTTCCTTCCACTTTTCCCAGCATTAGAATCGTCTAATGCTGGGAAAAGCTTCTTCTAGAAGTTAGGTTCTTCACATAATGTGTCCAAAGTAGGAGCATATGATAACGATTGCCTTAAAACCTTTGTGTAACTTCAGGGCCGCAACTAGGGTCTGTGTCACCTGGGGCAAACATGGATTCCGCACCCATTTTGGCGCCCCCCCAGAACTCATTTTGGTGCCCCACCAGCGTGGCACCCGGGGCACATGCCCTGGTTGCCCCCCCAGTTGCGGCCCTGTGTAACTTTAATAATTGGCATCTGAATTTGCTTGTTTTATTCTTCTCTCCTATTCCATTTGTCTTTTACACTGCATGTGCGTCTATTAGATAGTAAGCCTATGGACGTACCATTAGGGATACCTTATCTGGACTGCAATAATTCATACAACCATTATATGGTTAAATTGAGAGAGAGAGAGAGAGAGAGAGAACTCTTTCAGCTGCCATCTAATGGCCATACAGATGTTATAGGCACTTTATAAAATCAAGTACTGTTGTTGCCGTATAAATAATTTTAAAAGCTTTATTTTGGAAGTAGTATCTCCATAAAGAGCCAGTTTGGTGTAGTGATTAAGGCATCAGGCTAGAAACCAGGAGTCTGTGAGTTCTCGTCCTGCTTTAGGCACAGAGCCAGCTGGGGGACCTTGGGCCAGTCCCTCTCTCTCAGCCCTAGGAAGGAGGCAATGGCAAAGCGCTGCTGAAAAACCTTGCCAAGAAAACCACAGGGACTTGTCCAGGCAGTTGCCACGAGTCAACATTGACTCGAAGGCTAGCACACACCCACACACACACTCACTCACATACACAAAATCTCCATAAATTTATGGAGTAGGTGAACAATGCACAATGATTTCTGCCGATTTTAATGTGAATTGTATTGGTACATATTTAGTAATATTATACAATAATCACTACAGCTCTCATTCCTCAGTACTGAGAATGGTTTTTCTGTAGTATGGTGGCTTTGCTAGCCAAATAAGTGTCAATGAATTGCTTTTTATTACATTTCTCTTAAGGTTTCATTCCAAATGATAGGTCATCCCCTGATTGTGAGATCTTCCTCTTATTTGTTTATTGGTTCACTTTTCTAATTACTCTTTGTTGGTTTGACTGCTGATCCTATGACTGTTGGTAGGAAATGTTATTCCACATATAATCTGAGACTAGTGAAATGTCTCTCTTCAATCTGAATCATTTGTAAAGTATTTCATGGGTGGAAATCCTTCTCCATTGTAATGGGTATAAATTGGCTTTTTGCAAGTGTTTGTACTGAACAGTGGAAAATTCTTTGAGGGCTATTTTTTATTACCAGAATAAGTACTTAAGCAATGCTTACCTAGGTGTGAATATTACTATAACAAGGGTATATACACATATAATAGTAGAACTGCAGATGTGGGATTGATTGATTGATACATAGATTTGTATGCTACTTACTCCGTAGATTCAAGGCAGCTTATCCCGTAAAACAATAAACGTAAACATAAAATCACAGTACAGAAAATTATTAAACAATATCATATTGGCCAGCTCCAAGCCACTTCCAGTAAACAGATGTCAACCTTATGTAGTACTCTGCTTTCCATGGATTCATCTTGAAATCCATGGCCCAGCGCTCATGGAAAGATCTGTAATGCAGGATATTCCTAAAGTATTCCCTGACAGATTGCTTTTGCTCTTCAGTCTTTACTTAAACAGCTTATCCCACCATCTCTTAACACTGAACGCTGAGTCCCCAGTTGGAGGAGATGGGCGGTGACAAATTTGATAAACAAACAAACATGTCTGACAAGAAAGTTTCTCCTAATGGAACTTAATAAAACTAATGTAAAATGTCTCTACGGATACAGAAGTATGATTTACAGCATCTATGTACAGTTTAGGATGTGCAAGATTAGGATGTGCAAACTGATACTGGCATGTTACACATTCATAGAACTTTTTTTTTTCTGAACAGATGCGGTATTCTTCTTGATGCATGGATGTTTCCCCTATCTGATGAAGTATATCCCAGAGTTCACCAGCCATTGTTGTTTATTAATTCAGAAAAATTCCAGTGGGCTTTGAATATCCTAGAAATGAAGAAACTTAACTGCAAAGGCAGAGAAAGAAAAATGATAACTATCAAGTAAGTAGCCTTGTAGTAAGTAGTTTTCAGTAGCCTTAATTTCTTTAGAATGGGATTTAGAAGTATGGGGTTATATATAGAGTTACAAGTCATATAGGTTAAAACTTATCGAGCACAACTGAGATAAGCACCTATATCACCTTCAGGTGTTGTCCTGGAACCCCCAAATTATTATTTTTAAATTTTAAGTAGCAAAATTTAAAATGACAAAATTTTATGACAAAATTTCAAAAATGATATTGACAAAATCAAAAGGTTTGATAATCCCACAACATTGTTATTGGTCCCTCTGAATTTTAGCTATCCCACAGGCAGTCTTTTTATAACTTTTCAGCCTGCCTCAGTTCTGATTGGTCTAACCCATCATCCAAGATTGAGCTTGGTAATTCATTGGTCCTCTTCTGGCTGTCTGGGATCTTTTTCCTGGGATCAATTTTCCATGACTGCTTGTTCCTGAATATCCTGAAATACTCCTCTTCCAAGAAGGTCTAAGAACACTTTCTGAGTTCTTATTGATCAGGTTAATCTCCTCTGGATCCTCTGTTAGATACAAGGGTACACATGTCCTTTATTTGGTTAAATCTAACTGCACCATTAGTCACACACTTTTCACATTTGGGTAATTTCAGCTATTGGGAAAGAATATAGACCTGGCCTTGGGAAGGAGAAAAGAATTATTGAACCATTAAGCAAAGAGTTTCAGAAAATAATTTTCTGAGAAAGAGGAAAGTGTGAAAAAAGAAACTGACAGATTTTCAAGGTTCTATTTTCCTACCTTGCCTACCTTGAAGGGTTGACAACCATTTATTTATTTTATTTATCATATTTTTATCACTGCCCATCTCCCCCACATGAGGGACCCTGGGTGGTTCACAACAAAAAAGCAGGGACTGTTGTTTAGGGCCTGCAAGCCTGTATGACTTAACTAAAGCCAGAACCCATGTTCCAACATTCCATGTTCTAATGAAAAGCAGCAATCAGTACAGAGTACACAATAGGTTGAGGTTGCTGATAGCTTTCTAGAAAGATTACCTTTATAGACTGAGTCAAATGCAAACCTAATGTCTAAATGTCACATGGATCTACATGAATGCATTTCAGCTACATGCTGTACCTCTCATGCTTGATCACCCATGGAGTTTTAGGTTTCCTTAAACCTGCTTGCTTTTCTGCAATAATGCCTTCTTAATTCAAACCAAACCAGTGACAACTTGCTTATATTGGCAGAAGCATCTTTATTCCCTTTTCCGAAAATGGGGATTATTATAGCTAAACCCCAGTTCTTTGGGATGTTTGTTCTTCTGTCAGTGTTTGTGAGTAGGAGACCAGGACTTATGACCATTAGTTAGTATTTTCCTTTAGCACTTGTATAGGAATGAAATCACATCCAAGGGCCTTCTGCACTCTTAAGCTGGGAAATAAGACCAATTATGTCAGAAACTGATACCTCTGGCTAATACTAGGAGATGTAGCCTCAGTAGGGGGTGGTGGTGGTGGGAGAGCAGTCCTGTAATGCATAGTTTGCAGATATGGGTTTCTACTTGTTCCATTGTTCTGTCTTTATAGTATGTAGTCATATGTTAAGGTTTTAATAGTGGGAACTAAATCTTTTTTGTTGTTACACCATTTTATTTACCTTTAGTAGATGTGTATACCCCCCCCCACACATATATAAATACATACACACACACACATTTAATATATGTGTATATATAGATGACTACATCCTTTGCAGCCAAAGATGGTGGACATCTATACAGTCAGCAAAAACAAGACCTGGAGCTGACTGTAGTTCAGATCACGAACTTCTTATTGCACAATTTAGGATCAGACTAAAGAGATTAGGGAAGACCCACAGATCAGCTAGATATGAACTCACTAATATTCCTAATGAATATGCAGTGGAGGTGAAGAATAGATTTAAGGGACTGGGCTTAGTAGATAGGGTCCCAGAAGAACTATGGACAGAAGTCCGCAACGTTGTTCAGGAGGAGGCAGCAAAATACATCCCAAAGAAAGAGAAAACCAAGAAGGCAAAATGGCTGTCTGCTGAGACACTAGAAGTAGCCCAAGAAAGAAGGAAAGCAAAAGGCAACAGCGATAGGGGGAGTTATGCTCAATTCAATGCAAAATTCCAGAGGTTAGTCAGAAGAGACAAGGAATTATTTTTAAACAAGCAATGTGCGGAAGTGGAAGAAGACAATAGAATAGGAAGGACAAGAGACCTCTTCCAGAAAATTAGAAACATTGGAGGTAAATTCCAGGCAAAAATGGGTATGATCAAAAACAAAGATGGCAAGGACCTAACAGAAGAAGAAGAGATCAAGAAAAGGTGGCAAGAATATACAGAAGATCAGTATAGGAAGGATAACAATATCGGGGATAGCTTTGACGGTGTGGTCAGTGAGCTGGAGCCAGACATCCTGAAGAGTGAGGTTGATTGGGCCTTAAGAAGCATTGCTAATAACAAGGCAGCAGGAGAAGATGGCATCCCAGCTGAACTGTTTAAAATCTTGTGAGACGATGCTGTCAAGGTGATGCATGCCATATGCCAGCAAATTTGGAAAACACAAGAATGGCCATCAGATTGGAAAAAATCAACTTATATCCCCATACCAAAAAAGGGAAACACTAAAGAATGTTCAAACTATCGAACAGTGGCACTCATTTCACATGCCAGTAAGGCAATGCTCAAGATCCTGCAAGGTAGACTTCAGCAATTCATGGAGCGAGAATTGCCAGATGTACAAGCTGGGTTTAGAAAAGGCAGAGGAACTAGGGACCAAATTGCCAATATCCGATGGATAATGGAAAAGGCCAGGGAGTTTCAGAAAAACATCTATTTCTGTTTTATTGACTATTCTAAAACCTTTGACTGTGTGGATCATAACAAATTGTGGCAAGTTCTTAGTGGTATGGGGATATCAAGTCATCTTGTCTGCCTCCTGAGGAATCTGTATAACGACCAAGTGGCAATGGAAAGAACAGACCACGGAACGACGGACTGTTTTAAGATTGAGAAAGGAGTATGGCAGGGTTGTATACTCTCACCCTACCTATTCAACTTGTTCGCAGAACACATCGTGCGACGTGCTGGGCTTGAGGAATCCAAGGCTGGAGTTAAAATCGCTGGAAGAAACATTAACAATCTCAGATATGCAGATGATACCACTTTGATGGCTGAAAGCGAGGTGAAACTGAGGAGCCATATGACAAAGATGAAAGAAGGAAGTGCAAAAGCTGGCTTGCAGCTAAACCTCAAAAAAACCAAGATTATGGCAACCAGCTTGATTGATAACTGGCAAATAGAGGGAGAAAACGTAGAGGCAGTGAAAGACTTTGTATTTCTAGGTGCAAAGATTACTGCAGATGTTGACTGCAGCCAGGAAATCAGAAGACGCTTAATCCTTGGGAGAAGAGCAGTGACAAATCTCAATAAAATGGTTAAGAGCAGAGACATCACACTGACAACAAAGGTCCACATAGTTAAAGCAATGGTATTCCCCGTAGTAACATATGGCTGCGAGAGCTGGACCATAAGGAAGGCTGAGAGAAGGAAGATCGATGCTTTTGAACTGTGGTGTTGGAGGAGAATTCTGAGAGTGCCTTGGACTGCAAGAAGATCAAACCAGTTCATACTCCAGGAAATAAAGCCAGACTGCTCACTTGAGGGAATGATATTAAAGGCAAAACTGAAATACTTTGGCCACATCATGAGAAGACAGGACACCCCGGAGAAGATGCTGATGCTAGGGAGAGTGGAAGGCAAAAGGAAGAGGGGCCGACCAAGGGCAAGGTGGATGGATGATATTCTAGAGGTGACGGACCCGTCCCTGGGGGAGCTGGGGGTGGTGACGACCGACAGGAAGCTCTGGCGTGGACTGGTCCATGAAGTCACGAAGAGTCGGAAGCGACTGAACGAATAAACAACAAAAAGATCTGTATATTACTTCTTTTCCTGACTTAGTTTACCCCAAGTAGCACAATTTGAATGTAATTCATATGCACTGTATAATTTATTATTACTTTTTTTGCTTTCCTACAATCTGTATCAAACTATGACTTGTTTAATTACTGAAGGATAGAGTGCTTCCTATTGGCTCTGCAAAATACCATCTAACTTTTGAATTGTTAAGTTAGAATATCTTCTATTGTGGTATCTTCAGTCATCCCCTACAAAATAAGTTCTTATACATTTCCTATTTTTAGTAGCTCTGAAACATCAAAAGCTACTTCTCCAGACCAACTAACTCATACAAGTCCATTCACAGGATTCAGATCAGGTGCTATATCATGGCGGAGAATAACTGGCATATCATAGAACTCATTTGACTTTGCAGCTATAGATAGGTGACATATAGCCTCAAATTTCACTGCTATCTCGGCAGTAGTACTCAATACACTTAACAGTGTACAGTCTGTTGCCTTTTCAAAAGGTATGCTCCTGAGCATAGTCAGTTTCAATAAAACTATTAAGTAAGCGTAAATCAGAACAGTTTGTCATTTTCCTCAAGCTTAAGCCAACAAAGTTGCAGACCTGGTCCTTGGCAGCAAGTTTTAGAGAGATCTAGGTAGATAGGTAAACCTTATTAGGATCTTTGACCAGCATGTGTACATATACATACAGGTAGTCCTCACTTAACAACAATAACTGGGACTGTAATTTCCATCACTAAGCAATGTGGTCATAAAGTGCAATGTCATGTGATTGCATCGCTTAGCAACAGCAATCCCTGCACTCCCCATTGCTGTCGTTAAGTGATCACAGGTTGTTAAGCGAGGACCTCTCATGACTGCAACTTGAAACTTCCTGCCAGCTTCCCACAAAGTCAGTGGGGAAGTCAGCAGGAAGTTACAGGTCCTGGGCAGCTCACAAGCAGGCAGGTGGGCAGGTGAGTACTACGGAATGTGGTAGGATGGGGGTTGCTGCAGTGAGTGCATGCCTGCTGGGGAGGGGTTGCTGCAGCGCAGTGTGAGTGCATGAGGGCTGGGGAGAGGGTGCTGCTGTTAGGCGTGAGTGTGGCTGGGCAGGGGAGGGGAGGGGGTGCTGCAGCCGGAGTGTGTGCTATGGAGTACAAGATTCCTGGGATCTCATACTCGGTAGTGGAGCTCCTTGGGAAAAAAAGTGTTGGGAGCGACTTGCAACCTTCCCTGCCAGCTTCCCCATTGACTTTGCTTGTGGGAAGCCAGCAGGGAAGGTTGCAAATGGCAATTATGTGACTGCAGGACACTGCGAGCCAGTTGCCAAGTGCCCGGATCAGGATCATGTGACCGCAGGGATGCTGGGACGGCCGGAAGTTCGAGGACCGGTCATAATTACCGCTCTTTGAGCGCCATTGTAACTTCAGATGGTTGCTGAATGAATGGTCAATAACAGAGGATTACCTGTATATGTGTGTGTGTGTGTGTGTATACATAGACATTCACACACAATGTATATTAAAGATGGCAATTAAAATAAGTTATATGAGTTAAAGAGGAAGAAAGGGAGGGGAAAGTGTCTTAAAGGTATCAAAGAAATGCCGTCTTGTTGGACGGCATTGGTTGCCTCACTCTTGTAGCAGCGAGGCAGAGTCTGGCACCATTATGGGTGACAGTGCTTTCACGGTCTGCTAAGAAATAGGAGATGTACAGTTGGCCGTCTCTCCCTGGGAATTCGTTTATGAGTGGCTGGATTGATCCCTCAGCAGGTTCAAATAGAAATTACAGTGCAACAGGAGATGCCGAACATCCTCTGTGGTGTGGGAGTCACAGAGGCAAAGTCGTTTGCGGAAGGGAATTTTTTGATATTCACCATCCATAACTGCTGAAGGAAGTGCGTTGAATCTGAACAGAGCAAATGCTCTGCGATGTCTGTTGTTTATTAGAGATCAGCAATAACCAGCTGGCTTGGTGGGTAGAGAGTAATCTAAAATTCCAGATCATCTGGAGAGTAACGATGTACTGCCCATACATTAAGTTATTTTTTCTGATGCCTGCCCAGATTGAAATTGTCCCGGTGATTACAAGAGAGCTTGGTCTGGCAGTACACAATTTCAGCCAGCATGACTAACTTCACTGCAGTAGCAATTTGAATTTGAGTTGTAAATAGCTTCGGAGCTGCTTGATCGGTTAGCCCAGTGTTTTTATCATTGTTTCTGCAGTCTTACTCACTACCAGATAATACTTGAAGTTCAGCGATGATTCTCTATTTCCTCTTGATGTGTTAAGCCAGGTCAATTGATGTCTTCTCCCTCAGGGATCTTAAACTAGGCCAGATTGTAAGTCAGTATCTTTCTACGTGTTACCAGGTCCCTCATAGGAGACTCCTGTACAAAGTTATTATCCAAAGGCATCCTTTCTGAATGTTAAGTCTGAGGGGATGAAATTTTCCTCATGCGCTGCTCTGAAGGTGGACATTCCTCTCTCTCTCTCTGTCCATCTACGGTATCATTGACGGAGATCAGCAAGTAGCCTAGCAGATTACAGATATTGTTTAGGATAGCTTTCAAATATTCTAGCCTTGCCATGTATGTAATTGAATGACTCTAAATAACCTAATTTAGATTAAATAATCAGACATGAATACTAATTGTTCAACATGGACTGCGCTTTACCTCCAGGTTGCAATTGTGGTTGTGTTCCTTTGATCTCCAAAGGAAATATTATTCCATGTGTCTTTATCCTAATGATAATAAACAATTCTAACCTATGTTCTTATTGCCCCTTAAGAAAAATAGAAAGGAACAAAAGACCCAGAACATTACCCACCCACACCCCAAAAAAACCCTTGTAGAAACACGTCGAGATAAAATATAAAGAACAAAACAAAAACCTTCAGAACCGAAAATGTTTAATTAGGGTCTGTGTGTTTCAGCCGTGTTTGTAAACATTCCCTCTGGTAGGCAGAGTTGGTTACTTGCTAGGTGTATCCTTATGCATTTTTGCTATTTGCAGAGGAACAGTGCATCAGAGTTTTCCTGACTTTACTTTCCTTGCTGGAAACATCGTTGGAAAAATTTTTAAACTGAAAGGAGATACAGATCCAAAAACAGCTATTGATATTAGCAACAAAGCTTCACTGGCCTTCTTACAGAAACATTTGGGTAAGTCGCTGCATTGCGTTTATATTTAACTTGTAGCACCCCCTACCCCTAAGGGTTCGTAAGGTGATAATATGTTATAGACATTATCTTTCCACCTATGGATCACAGTATTTGATGCAACTTTAGCCTCTGATCACCAGAAGCTACTGAAAATATAAAGATATTTGTGCTTATGTAATTGAATATGTTACATTTCCTGTGGAGATTCTGTCAAAACGGGTTTCATTGATTTAGAACTGCTCAGCACACAGGCCATGTAGCACCTTTATGTCTTTCGGGTATTCCTGCAGGGAAATTATTCTATTTCAGTAGCTTTAAATACTATGGCTAAAATATAGGTCACTCACCAGATTGAGAGAGAGTGAGAGAGCGCGCACCAGTGTGGTGTAGTGGTGAAGGCACCAGGCTAGAAACCAGGAGACTGTGAGTTCTAGTCCCACCTTAGACATGAAACCATTTGGGTTACCTTGGGCCAGTCTCTCTCAGCCCTAGGAAGCAGGCAAGGACAAGCCAGTTCTGAAATCTTGCCAGGAAAACTGCAGGGTAGTCACCAGGAGTCAAAAACTGACTCAAAGACACTCCCCCCCCCAAAAAAGTTATGCATCCTCCAATTACATTGGCCACCCAAAGGCATCACATGACTGGTTTCATCCTTGTTGGAACTCCTCAGATGTAAGTAGCCAGATATTATTCTATGGGGTTGAAACCCTCTACTGGAAATTGAATTCACAGATCCTTGCACTTTAGATGATTACTATATACAGTGCACTAGCTTAAGGTGATATTTAGGTCCTGGTGCTCAGCGGTTGCAGGAAATGATATTTAGAAGCTCTATCAGAAAGGTATATACAGTCTGCCTTCCCTTAAGCTCTCAGAGCAGAGTTGCAGATGCTAAATTATGTCATACTCCCAAGTGTGGGGTTTTACACTACTTCCAACTGGTGACATGGCGTCTCCTGGTGGTCACTGTAACTGAAAATACTATGCGCTGTAAAAAACAGAGAAACTGCCCCCACCTCAAGAAGGTGGGGGGGGGGAGTGGAAGTCATGTAATGTAGCATCTGTATCACTCTTCTCTGACAGCTTAAGGGAAGGTGGACTGTGTATATACCATTCAGATTCATCTCCCAAGCATCTGAGCCTTTTAAATACTTCACGGCATGAAAATAATTTTTTGTTTTAAGCTGAACTAAAGAACCAGACATATAGTACACTTGTTTGAGCATTTTAATATATAAAAAGGCTTAGGCTGCATATCTGTATTCACTGACTAGAACAGCCTTTCTTAACCTTTTGACCTGGAGGGACCTTTGGAATATTTTTTCATGCCTCAGGGAACCCCTATACATTCAGGCTCAAATATAGGCCAGAAGTTACAAAATTATTATGTTCGTTTCATATGTAGGCCTGCATTAAAAGTGTTCTTAAACTAAAAATAAAGAATGAAAATTACTGCTTTAATGTGAAGTTGCCCAAATTTGAAATAATTTTTTAAATAAATCGTGATCTCCCTGGGAACCCCTAGTGACCTCTCGTGAAACCCTGGGGTTCCATGGAACCCTGGCTGAGAAGCCCTGGCCTAGCGAGTAAATGCCACTTAAGCCATTGAGACACACGAGAAGGCAAGCAGATTGTGTACCAGTTGGCTTGGGACCCAGGTACCTGAATGAACATGTATTTATATCAACCTGGCTACGTACTGAAATACACTTAGAGACTTTCCTCCAAGTAAACCCCTTAATACAGGTGGCCTTATCAATATACCAGTGGTTAACTTTTTGGTGCCAGGCGCTTAGTTTATTCTAATTGTTAAACATGGATTTTCTATTGTATATGTTTTTCCTCCTCTGGAAGTTTTACTGAAAGGTGAAATATACTTTTCAAATAAACATACTTTAAATCTTTTTAAAAATGAGTATTTTCGGGCTTTATAAATCACAGAGACCTTGAATAAGCATTTATGGTGGAGACAGAAATATGATTACCTGATGAATATGGGCTGTCCTCCATCTTTTTTTAATACTAGTTTTATTAAATGTTACAATTAAAAAGATAAGAACTAATACAAACTAAAAAAATAAGAAGAAAAAATAGAAAGTGCAGAAAAGAAGGGGAAAAATAGAAAAGAATGAAAAAGTAAGAATATAGTAAAGAAAATATATAAAGAAGTGACTTCCCCCTTTGTAACAACAAGTATAAACAGTTTTAGTTTTTAGATGGTAACCCTTAATGGACTTTTGCTGACCAGGACTGAACAAGGCTTTAAGGATTTATTTATAGCCAAGAGATGAGATATGGGAAGAAGAAATCATTTGTTGTATTTTAAGAGGAGGTGATAAGTTACTAAAATTGTTTATACTTGTTACAAAGGGGGAAGTCACTTCTTTATATATTTTCTTTACTATATTCTTACTTTTTCGTTCTTTTCTATTTTTCCCCTTCTTTTCTGCACTTTCTATTTTTTCTTATTTTTTTAGTTCATATTAGTTCTTACCTTTTTAATTGTAATGTTTAATAAAACTAGTATTAAAAAAAGATGGAGGACAGCCCATATTCATCAGGTAATCATATTTCTGTCTCCAGTATAAATGAATGTCAGTTTTAGAACACCAAAGCAAGCTTAATTTTAATATATTGTGATTCAGAAACATTGAGATAAACATACAATTTCTCTGAATATGATTTAATACTTTGATGTATCTGTATGTGCCATCTGATTTGAATTCATCTTCTGTAGGTCTCTCAAAAGATTTTAACCAATGGGACCCTCTTTTAGATGGTGAAGGACATAATGTCATTCCAGACACCAATATTGACTTAACCCCAATGGCATCTCTGTGAAAATAAAGATTTTAATTGTCCTTAAACATTCCTGAGTAAATGTTGCTGATTTGCTGATAGCTCCATTGCAAAGAGTGTTTTATAACATTTTAGGCCAATTGAACAAACTGAGTATGTTAAATGTGGTCCTCATTTAACAACCACTTGTTCAGCAACCATTTGAACTTGCAATGGCACTGAACAAGTGGTAGTTATGATCGGTTTTGAAGTTCTGGCTGTCACAGCCCCCCGCAGTCACATGTTCGTGATCTGGGCACTTGGCAACCAACCCAGATTTCCAACCGTCGCAGCATCCCACAGTCACGTGACCTTCTCTGCTGGCTTCCCACAAGCAAAGTCAATGGGGAAGCCAGCAGAAAGTCAGAAGTCACAATCACGCGAGATCCTCACTTAATGACAGTAACTGGGGAATGCCAGAACTGCCATTGCTAAGTAGCATGGTCACATGATGTCACACTTTACGACCATGTTGCTTAGTGATGGAAATTCTGGTCCCATTTATCATCATCAAGCAAAGACTACCTTGAACGAATAAACAACAAAAACCTGTACACAGTTAAAATGTCAGTATTTTTAAGTTGAAACTTTCTGAGTTGCTTTCTAATATAAAAGGAACAAAGAAAGGAACTAAGTAAACATCAGTTACTAAAATGTCTTTTATTGGTAGATATGATTCAGACATGATATTCCTACCACTATATGCATTTTCAAAAGCTGACAGTCTGACAGTGTTACTATCCCTGCAAATAAAAAAATGTGTGGGATTTCTAGAGGGGCTGGTATTGCAGTTCCCAGAAATTGATCAGTAAAGCTAGCTAGCTTCTGAGAGTGGGATGTTAGGAGAGACCAGAGATAACCTCCTGGTTTACTCCTGTATTTTAAAGTAGAGGTTGGTCCTGCAGCAGCATAATAGCCATTATCTGCTTTTCACTTACTCACCCTGAACGTAAATTGCCATCTGGTATTGGATACATTTGGGCCACCAATTGATGGGACTAGGAAATTAGTTTATTTGCATGTCTATTTGATCCCAGTAGGGTAAGGTTTTTGCCTTCCTCACAGTGGGATCTCCAGTCCTCCTCCTGAGCTGAAATTACTGTTACTTTTAGAAGTCATGAGTTAGTGGTATTGGACAGGGTAAATTGAGCTGTTATTGGTATGGCTTAATGAACCAAAGTACCTTAGGGAAATAACATGCCTGTTACGCATCCAGGTAACAAAATATGCCCATGTACCACTCTATACCAAGATGGGCCCTAGGGTTCTTTTTGCATTACTTCAGCAACCAAAATACAAGTATGGTATATGCCATTAATCAGACTGTCCAATAATTGTGTCCTTGTTGTGCCATAACCAATGGGAATTATAACCAACAGAAAGAGCTTCCGTATTTAATGCACTTTGATTTCTGAATATATAATTATCCACTCTCCCCCACATCCCATATTGCCAGTACCTCAACTATATGGTGCATATATATATTTCAGTTTTTCATACTGCAAATTCATAGGATAGAAATATTCGTTTTTGTTGGAAGCAAGTTAAAATCAAGTATTGGTATGAGGTTTATTTCTGCTGACATTTAAGACCTATATGTTTGTCACTGGGAATCCAAAAGGATACCTGGTATCCATGTAACAGTACAGTGGTGTAGAATACCAGCTGGAGTAAGGTAAAAGGATTCTAGTTCAATTATTTGGGCACATAATACAGCAAGTTTCAGTTTGGCTAAGCAGCTATCCGTCATTCAGGATGGTGAAACAGGATAGAGGACATCTTCAAAAAGAAGGTACTTCTGCAGTAGCATCGCTACCGCCTTCACACTTTTGCCCCCTCCCACCACTGTAGGGGTTGTTCTGAAAATGAAAGGACTGAGTGAGTGCAGGGTTAGCCTTCTCCCATCCCAGAGGTACCAGCTTTGATTCTGATCAGGCCATTTCTGGCTTCTTCCCATCCCCTAAAGTAGGGGGAAAAACCCAGATCTGGCTGTCAAAAAAGGAGCCAGGATCATGTAAGAGACTGATAAATTAAGTTTCCCATCATAGTTAGCAGTAAGCATACTTGGCATGTCATGTGAATGCAACCACTGTTTTGCTGATACTGTTTTCCCCTTTTCCAAAGGCTAGAATTTAGGTAAAAGCTAGTTTTGGAAGTCAGCTGACAGTATGTTCAAGGGAAGAGTTACCCTTTGGAATAGGATTCAGGTCAAAGGCTTGGATGCTTCTACTGATTTCTTAAATGTGTTTTTGAACAGTATTTTTTATGGAAAGTAGCATATAAATGAGAAGGGACGCGGTGGCGCTGCGGGTTAAACCGCTGAGCTGTCGATCGGAAGGTCGGCGGTTCGAAACCGCGCGGCGGGGTGAGCTCCCGTTGCTCGTCCCAGCTCCTGCTCACCTAGCAGTTCGAAAACATGCCAATGTGAGTAGATCAATAGGTACCGCTTCGGCGGGAAGGTAATGGCGTTCCGAGTCGTCATGCTGGCCACATGACCCGGAAGTGTCTATGACAACGCCGGCTCCAAGGCTTAGAAACGGAGATGAGCACCGCCCCCTAGAGTCGGATTCGACTGGACTTTACGTCAAGGGAAACCTTTACCTTTACCTTTAGCATATAAATGAAACTCAAAAAATATGTTTAAAACTGGCAACTAGTTGTGTAGTAATTTTACTATAGCCTGTAATCCCAACCAGTTATCTTTCTAAGCTCTTATTATCAAAGCTTTGGTGGTACATCAAATCTGTGTTGGAGGTTCTGACACTGTTACCATGACTGAAAAGCATCCTCTGTTTCTCAGTCCTACCCCAGGAATACTTATGCTGGGTTAACTATTTGGAAAACCATTTTATGAGACCCAGTGTGGTCTAGTGGTTAAGGCAACGGGCTAGAAACCAGGAGACCAAGAGTTCTAGTCCCGCCTCAGGCATGAGAGCCGGTTGGGTGGCCTTGGCCGGTCCCTTTCTCTCAGCCCATGACATCAGGCTCAGGCGGCAAGGTCAACTCTTGTCGCAACCAACGGGTCAACATTCAGTTGATCTGAAAAGTGGACCCTGCACCTGCAGGAAAACGCTAGTAGGAAAGAAAAATTCTATGCTCTCATACTGAGGATCTAAAACGGAAATTTTAAGTTGTAGATGTTTAATGTTTAACACAGGTTCCCTGAAAAGATGGAGCTCTCTACTACCATATTTAAAATTACAAAAGCACAGATCAGGATGATGGAAAAAATTCAGTATATGGTCAAACTCATTACTAAGGTCACAGATTTTCCAAATGCAAGAATATGAAACAACAGGATGAATAAATTCAGTGTTTTATTTGTTCATTCACAAAAAGGAAATTGAGACACAAAACCTTCCCATATAGCAACATCATTTTTAAAGCTATTTTAATGGAAGTAAACTCAAAGTATGAACAAATACGTAACTCCCCCCTCCCAATTAGCTCCAAGGTTTAAACTTTCTTTGACTTTCAAGACACTGAACAGCAATACAGGTCTAAAACCTTGCTCCTGAATCTTAACAAGGTGCATCATACAAAGCAATGGCAAACATTCTTGCAGGATAGAAGTAAAAAAAAAAGAACAACTCCTACAAGCTCTACTGGTTTGGACAGGGCATGCCTGTTAAAACTCTTGCATTCAGTTACAGAAAATTTGAATGTAAAATGATTTAGCGCTGCTCAGCTGTACTCTCAGTGCTGTCACAACTCAAAAGGATTGGTACTGTCATCTGAATCACGAGTCATTTCTTCCACTATAAGAGATAAAAGTTAGTTGATTTAAAACAACCACAGATGTTTGCACATGGGTTAAATAATTAAAATTCCAAGCGGATTTCCTCACTTTCCTGTGTCACACTAATGAACCATGCCTAAGTCATATTATTTCCTCACTTCTTGCTCAAGTTGTAAAAGGATTTAATTCATGTGACCAAGTCCAATAAATGACAATGTTCTTCTGAAAAAGGAAGCATCATGATAGCTAAGCCTTTTATTAATTCTGGTTAATAAAAGGTAAGTATATTTGTACTATTACAAGTAGTTCTCAAGTTATGATCCGATTTTCTGTCACTAAGCAAAGTGATCATTAAGCAAAACACCATGTGATTGCGCCATTAGCAACAACAGTTCCAGCAGTCCTGGTTGGGGTTGGAGGACCACGGAGCCATTAGTTGAGGACTTCACGCTTCTCCTGCCCTGCATGAACTGCCTCTGCTTCAACTCTCAACTCCCCCCACCTGCCTATCTCCCCCCCATCTCTGCCCTTTCGGCTGCCCTGCACTCTACTGCCTAACCCTGCCGCTGCCAGCTGACCGTTGGCATCTTCCTCCTCCTGCTGCTGGCCTGGGATCCAGGCGCTGGGCACTCTCTGCAGCTTGCATCGGAAGTGCTCCTGGAGAATCGACCAGTGGGCTTCAGCGAGGGGGGAGGCGAGCCCAGCGCCGACAGAGCCTACCCACAGGCCTTCTACTTGCTTGGCCCAGCCTTCCTCCTGTAAGGCCTTATGAGGGGCCAGCAGCTTCCAACGTGACTGCAGAGCACACACTGTGCCTCCAGGAAGCCCTCATCCCTCTGCTTCAGCCACCATCCCAAACAGCACCTTCTGCACAGCTGCCACCTTTGCCTGGGGAGCTGCCACTGCCTCTCCTGCTTCGCCCATAAGTGGAGTGTGCCGCACGTCAGCCTCTCCTGTGCTCTCCACGGTCTGAAGACTGTCACTCCTCATGCCAGCAGTGGAATGTGGGGCTCCTCCGCCCACACCAATGCCCTGCCTGCTCCCTGCCAGGCCTGGTGAACTCCCTTTGGCAGATGAGGCTCCACCACCCTGCTGTGCATGTTCTGGGGCTGTGCCCTTGCCCAGTGCCTGGATCCTGGGCCAGCAGTGGGAGGAAGATGACAGCGAAGCTCAGTGGGGAGTGGCGGCGGCAGTGGGGATAGGCAGCAGAGGACAGGACAGCCACAAGGGCAGAGATGGGGGGAAGATGGGTGGGGGGAGTTGTAGCAGAGGCAGTTCACACAAGGCAGGAGAATGTGACTGTGGGATGCTGCAATGTTCATAAATGTGGGCTGGTTGCCAAGCACCCAAATTTTGATCACATGACCACGGGAGCACTGCAACGGTTGGAACTTTGAGGACCAGTCACTACCACCATTCGTTCAGTGATGTCGTAAGTTTGAATGGTTGCCGAATGAATGTATGTAACTCAAGGACTACCTGTATTCTAACATTTCGTCCAAAATACATATTGAATGGTTTAGTTCTTCAAAGTCCAAGAGGTTCTATCTGGAATCCACATTTAATTTTCCAACAACTCTCAGAAACAATGTTTTTCAAGATACTTGCTGTCTTCAAGGAAGCTTTCCCAATCAATTAATCTGCTGAGAAACTTGCACACTGCAAGATTTAGGGCACTGAGTTATACACTGAATTCATCTGGAGCACCAGTCAACAAAGACTGCAATCTATAATACAGTCCTTTGCAACCACATGTCACAATGTAAGATCAGTCACACCGAGGTATTTTTGACAAACCCATTTACTGATTGGAAAGCTTTCCTATCCAGGAGGAAATCCAGTAAACTTTCAAGGAACTGTAAGAGTCATCAAAACTAATTTGGAAGAGATTCTGTTAATGTAGGGTACCAGGGAAAGTGGGACTGGTAGTGAACAGAGAGCTCCCTTTCAGCCCTCAGCCTTTTCTTACCCTTGCTTCTTTGTGATTTGGCTGTTGGTAAAAGAGCAGACCACTTTTATCACACAAACTGATATTGAGAGTGATACTATCAGTAAGCCCAGAGAATTCATATAACTACCATGAGTAATAGCCTCTTCTTAGTCAGAGTAAACAACCAGTTAACAACCAGTTTTTAAACTACAATCTCCAGTCCTTGTTGAGATGGGCAGCTATAGAAATCGAATGAATGAATGAATGAATGAATGAACGAACGAACGAACGAATGAATACTGGCTGGAGTGGAGGGGATCTGAAATCCAAGTATTTGGCAGAAACCCTTAGCTAACCGTATTCTCTTGAAATCTGTCTGGCCATCTAATCTCTTGATCATTACTACATCATAATTATTTTAATTTACATTGCAATAGCATAAATTGGCATATTTATGAATTAATCATAATTAAATGCCATCAATATGCATATAGCGCTTTATGGAATACAGATCCCTGCCCTGAGAGTTGAAAATTCAAACATGGGGGAAACAGTAGGAAAGGAAATAGAAACTAAAATAACCAATATGCAACTGTTAAATGGCACATGCTCGGGCTCAATTATGTGTCAAATAAAACTGCAGGCACCTTCAACTTTGATTGAAGGGGGGGGGGGAGCCCTGGGCAGTACCACAAAATGGCTGCCACAGGAATGAGCTGGGGAACAGCCAGTTACAAAACAGAGAAAGCTCTCAGCTTTGAATACAAGGTTCAAGTGCAAACTCTCAGTTGTCTCAGTTGCTGATTTGAGGTTTCCCTCTTCTCACTGTCACTATTTGCTCTCCTGAGTTCTCACAGCTGTAGGAAAACAGTTGACTGTTGCTGTGCCATTTTGCAACCAGCACCAAACTTCCTGAGATTACAACATTGTCAAGAAGCTTTTGTAAGATCATGCAGTGGCTATTTCATGGCTAGAAAGGGCAGCCTGCAGACACTGCCCTAGGGATCATGCTAGGGCAGGAAAGAGCACTTTCTTGTAGCCAGGGACTGGACTTCTTCTGAAAATGCCTTAATCACCCCAAAATGGGAAAAAAATCAACATCCTAATTTGGGATGAAGGCTTGGACTGTAGGGTTTGGTACCTGCTTTAGCCCTTAAACCCTCCAAACCACCAATAAACTCACAATCCAATTCCCTGGAAATATGGGATCCATCTACTCTAGGATAGCAAAAGGGATGCTACAGAACTGCACGCAGCCTGCAAGACACTAGCTGCCCACTGCTAAGGAAGAGGAGAAATATATGAAATATGAAAAAGAAGAAATATGAAAAAGAAAGGAGAATTTTAAGAAGAAATTGCATGCAGCTTTGGGAAGGCAGTTTCAAATATACAGGATAGCTGGGGTAGGTTTCTTTTGGAGCAAACCAGGCCTGTCTGCAATATTATAAAGGGAGATGTGGGGCTGAACATTGTTCTTTATGAAATTGGCAACATTTCTACTCAGCTGAGAACTGTTACAACTTAAATCATGCTGTAGAATATATACACAACTTATTTCCGCTCTCATAAATTCTGAAAAATTAGAAATGATCTACTTGTATTTTATGTTGAGTGGGAAAGAACGTAAACTTGAAAAAGAGTAACGATCCACGGACTGAATGAAGTAGTACACACAGAAAAGGTACAGAGTAGTATAGCACAAATTAACATTTGCCTGAATTTTATATCCTACCTTCAACTGCCAGGATAGCTGCTGGCTCAGAATGCAAGGTATCCGTTTCGTTCTTGGACATTATCTAAGAAGAAAAAGAAAAGTAATTTCTAGAACAGCTTACAAAAAACAATACTCTATGAGTACCGCATGTTTACTGCTGGATTCATCAGTTCCTCACCCCCATGTTTTTTGAGCAGTAAGGTCTAAAAGGTTTTAACATTGGTAGCCAGCTTGTGTGTTTTTAAAAATTAGCCCTTCCTTAGTAAAGCAGATTGTGAATCTAACAGATTTTAGGTTTCTGCTAGTTATTTATTTTCATTCATTCAAGATTCACTGTTTTTAAACTGTGTTACTTGCTCGGTATGTAATATGTCCAAAACACTCTGTATCTTCTTCTTAGGCTTCTATTCCAGAACTGAACTATTATTTAGCATTTCTTATCAGAAAACAGCATGGGGGGATGGGGAATAATGGTTGCAGAATATTCTTTTAATCATTAATTTTGTTTTAAGACTAAGTATCAGGACTGGAATGCATCATGAGAAATGGGACAGTTTAACTCTTTCAGTACTGATTCCAACCAAAGTTACTTCTTTTCCAATGCCTGCACACCATGGCAGCTAGTTGCTGAAAGTTCTTGTTAATGCCACCCCCATCCCTATCTCCTACCTTAACTGCACCACTGCAGGCGGCTTCATCAGGAATGCAGCTGGAGAGAGATTTAGGCTTTGTTTCCCTGCACAGCACAGTTGCAATGTTAAGCTGTGCACTTGTGTGTGTGTATGTGCATGCGTTAAAGAGATATTGTTGCTACCATAAAGGCTTTGATGAAACCACTTTCTTGAAAAAATAAACTAGCCAAAACCTAAATCCCTGTTAGATTCACAATCTGCTTTATTAAGAAAGGGCTTATTTTAAAAACACACAAGCTGGCTACCAATGTTAGAACCTGTTAGACCTTACTGCTCAAAAAACATGGGGGGTGAGGAACTGATGAAGCAGCAGCAAGCGCAAGCACATGCTCCTTACATGAATTAAGATACCTCAATTTCTGCACAGGATTTTATGAAAAATTCCTCTTCATTCAGTATTTTTTCCCAATTTCTTTACAGTAGCCATTTTAGTTTTTCACTAACTAGGTTTACTCTTAATTTTTTTGTTGTTTATGTGATTTTTTAAAAACAATTCTCATGGCTAATAGGAGGAATGAGTACGTACGTATGTATGTGTGTGTGTATGTATGTATGTATGTATATATCTCTCTCTCCATCCATCCATCCATCAATCCTGTGGGACTTCCAGATCCAGACAGACAGGCAGGTACTGGCCAATCAACTGGACACTGTGGTAATAGACAAGGACCAGAAGACAGCGGTGGTGATGGATGTAGCGGTGCCAAGTGACAGCAACATCAGGAAGAACAAGTATGAGAAGCTGGAGAAGTACCATGGCCTGAAGAACTAGAGAGGATGTGGAAAGTGAAGGCCAAAGTGGTCCCAGTGGTGGTAGGGGCACTTGGGGCTGTGACTCCTAAGCTGGGAAAGTGGCTCCAACAGATCCCAGGAGCAACATCAGAGCTCTCTGTCCAGAAGAATGCAATGCTAGGAACAGCTAAGATATCATGCAGAACCCTCAAACTCCCAGTCCTCTGACAGAGGATCCGAGGTTGAGGAAGATACATACCACCCATATGGGTGAGAAGGGAATTATTCTTCCCCCAGAGGTGAGGCAGGCCCCCACTCTCCTGGCCTTCCAGAAAGGGGTGAAGACCTGGCTCTGCCATCTCATCTCGCATGGGGCAGAAGGGGTAACCAACCCTGCGGGTGGTTAGCACCCTGATGATGCTCCCATACATTAATTTAAGAATTTTTTACCATCTATTCCCTTGGAATATATTATTTACTTAAGATGATTGTTTTTACTGCATTTTGTATTGTTTTATTGTATTTTAACTGGTATTTTATTCTTGTTTTATTGTAAACCGCCCAGAGTCACTCCCTGAGTGAGATGGGCAGTGACTAAATTTGAACAATAAATAAATAAAACACAAAATTGCTTTTTTACTCTTTTGGAAAATATACCTGAGTAAGATTGGAATCCAATTCAGGAATCCCATTCCAAACATGTATAGGATTGACTATCTCCTCATTTCCGTTTGAAAGATTCAAAACCTTTATTTATAAATAACATAAGGTTTAGATATTAATACTTCTAGAAAACAGTAAGGGATTCATTTATATAGTAGAAGCACTATTAAAGTAACATGAACAAGCACACTTACCTAATACATTCAAGACTCCTTACCTTTGTACCTTCAGCAGATATATCTAAAATCTCAGCCTTGTACCACTGAATACCTGACCATACCATGCACTGGGAACCAATATCAAATCCCATTAAGTTGCAAATAGTTTCCTTTTTTTCTGCAAGAAATAATACATTGTTTGTTTACATTGTTATTCAATCTATACACTATAGATGAGGCAATGGGATTGGCAGCTGCAGTTCACTGGCAATCTCAACTAGTATTGCCCAGTTCTAGGACTGGGCTACCAGTTTTTGCCATAGTAAGGAATTTATTTTGTTCAGTCTGGTGTATCATCTGTGATGACACTGCAAGACGACAACCTAGATAAAGCCACATGCTTTTAGCCATTTCATTACATGAAAACTATTTTTGGAAAGTACCTATATTTTTCAGTTAGAACATTGTATTCCAGAAGGATCAAACAGAGCTGCTACTTAATGCAATACCTTTTAAATTCAATTGCAATATCAATCATTTTGGTTCTTGGCTCAAATCTAAAGAAAATTAACACTACTTTGAATTTGAGCCCAGAAGCAAATTGGTAGCCAGTATCAATGACTTGGCAGCTATTTAAAAATTCAGTTCTTCAAATGGAGTGATGTTATTACAAGTTCCACTTTTATCAGTAGTAATATGTAGAAATAGTGAATCTTTTTCATAATAGCATCTAGGAAGGAGAGTCCCTCTGCTTTTCAAGAGCCATCTAGTTACTATTCTGCTGCATTGTTACTGTTGGTTTTTAATTAATTTTTTAAAATGTATACTGTCTTTCTGCCCACAGGTCACATAAGACAGCTAGGAATCTAGCATAAACTATAATTTAACAATATTTTTTAAAAGAAATCCTAAATATCACCAACACAATCTTGGGTGAAGTATGTTCATTCCTAAAAGATGAATGACTGGGAACCTAACAGAATTCCCGAGGGCATCCCATAGCTTGGGACCAACACAGAATGTCCTTCCTTCACGACTGACAGACCTCTGAACATGTAGGTATCTTTAGAAGGGGCTGTTTTGCTGACTGATGACTGGCCAGGTTTATACTGAAATAGAAATAGTTAATGTTGTAAATTTAGGACTTCCATGTTAAAAATACTAAACTGTTGGAAAAGCAAGTGACAACCACTGCAGCTTTTTAACACTTGAATAACAAAATTCCAATACAGTATCATTCACTGGACAGCAGACATTTATATTTCTGACACTCTTAAGCATAGCCTTATACAAACTATGCAGCAATTGTCTGATTTAACTGTGCAGGTCCCATTCCCAGGTCTTACTATTTTAGGAACGGTTCTATTTTCACCCTAGAGATAACCATGCAAATATACTGGCGCTCTTCCTGAATACATGGTACAAGGTGGCACCCAATGTGGCGAGCCTTTTTCCTTTTTTGAAGCACCACCAGATAGGAGAGACAGGAAAAGAGAGCCCAGAAAGGTAACATGGCTGTTAGTACTAAAGTCACTGAGAGGTCTAGGGGAATTTTCATTCACAAAGGCAAAGTAGATTCAACTTCGTATCTCCCAGGTGAAATGGATCTAGTTAATCATAATTCTTCAGCTGGACTCTACCACATTCTCAAATGAGAGCTATGCTTTGTAAGGGGAAAATTTTTAATATAAATAGTTATAAATATAATATAAAATAGTTTATAGTCTATACGTAATCTCTCATAATAGAGCTTTTGAAAAATAATTGCAACCCCCTCTCCTAGAAATTAAGTTGCAATCATTTTGCTGCCCAGTATCATTTGTCCCAATGGCTTTTTCCAGTAACCTTGCCTAGCTGAACTTGCCAACAGAACAAGATTTATTTTATTTATTTATTATTCAAATTTAGCCACCGCCCATCTCTCCCAAAAGAGGGACTCTGGGCAGTTTACAATAAAATCAGGCTCCAAATATAAACATTAACATCTCATAAAAACAATTATTATAAAATACAGTAAATAAATATAGAATCCAAGATAGATATAAAATCCAGGCTGGTGGGAGGGACTCTAGGGTGCGAGCCACCCTCAAGAATGGTTATTCACTTTCCCGCCCCAGGCGAGACAGCAGAACCAGGTCTTCAGGGCCTTCTGGAAGGTCAGGAGTGAAGGGGTGTGCCTCACCTCCGGGGGCAAGATGTTCCAAAGGGGGGGGCCACTACAGAGAAGGCCCGTTTCCTGGACGCTGCCAGATGAAATTCTTATGGAAGGGGTTCGCAGCATGCCCTCTCTGGATGATTGGGTGGGGCGGGCCGATGTAATGGAGATGAGACAGTCCCCCAGGTAACCTGGCCCCATGCCATGTAGGGCTTTAAAGGTGATAACCAACACCTTGAATTGGACCCGGAAGCAAACTGGCACCCAGTGCAGCTTGTGCAGCAATGGTGTTATATGTACCAACGTAGGGGCACCAAAAATAGCCCGCGCGGCTGCATTCTGGACCAGCTGAAGCTTCCAGATACTCTTCAAGGGTAGCCCCATGTAGAGCGCATTGCAGTAGTCTATATGGGAGATGACCAGGGTGTGACTGTTCGGAGGGCTTCTCGTTCCAGGAACGGGCGTAACTGGCGCACAACCTGAAGTTGCGCAAAGGCCCTCCTGGCCACGACTGCCACCTGCTCTTTGAGCAGGAGTCGTGAGTCCAGGAGAACCTCAGATTACGCACTGAGTCTGTCTGGGGCAGTGCAACCCCATCCAGAACTAAGGATGACAATTTCCCAGAAGATGAAGCACCATCAATCCACAGCCACTCCGTCTTACCAGGGTTCAGTTGAAGCCTGTTGTTCCCCATCCAGACCCCCATAGCCCCCAGGCACTGAGAAAAGGCAGTCACTGCATCACTTACCTCACCCGGGATGGAGATGTATAACTGGGTATCATCAGCATACTGATGATACCTCATGCCGTGGTGACGGATGATCTCACCCAGTGGTTTCATGTAGATGTTAAATAAGAGAGAGAACCGAACCCTGCAGCACCCCACAATGGAGGGGTCGAGGGTTGGATCTCTCCTCTCTTATCACCACCAACTGGGACCGGACCTGGAGGAAGGAGGTGAACCAGCGCAGAACTATGCCGCCCACCCCCAACTCCCTGAGCCGTCCCAAAAGGATACCATGATTGATGGTATCGAAAGCCACTGAGAGGTCAAGGAGAGCAAGGATGGATGCACTGCCTCCATCCTGCTCCCGCCAGAGATCATCCGTGAGACCAATGCAGTTTCTGTCCCATATCCTGGCCTGAAACCTGACTGGAAGGGGTCCAGATAATCCGTTTCATCCAGGACCCTCTGGAGTTGCAACGCCACCACCTTCTCAACCACCTTCCCTAAAAAGGGGAGGTGGGAGACTGGACGAAAATTGGCCAGCACAGTTGGGTCCAGCAATGGCTTCTTGAGGAGGGGGTGTACCAGTGCCTCTTTAAAGGCAACCGGGAACACCCCCTCACTCAAGGATGTACTTACCATTGCTTGGACCCAACCACATGTCACCTCCTGAGCTGCCTTCACCAGCCAGGAGGGGCATGGATCTAAGTGACAGGTGGTGGCATTCACAATCTGGAGGATCCTGTCCACTTCCTCGGGTCCAACAGGATCAAACTGCTCCCAGATAACAAGGCTAAAACGTTCCCTCGGCATCTCCACAGACCCTGCTTTGCGCATGGAGTCCAACTTAGACCGGATCCAAGTGATTTTATCCTGCAGATGCTCAGAAAACTGATAGTGTGTAAGCTCAAATCAACTTTGCCATTCAAGGTTCTACATTAATGCCTTACCTTTATCACGTATTAAGGATTTTACTCTCACTTCATCTAGTTGTATATTTGTTAAAGAATCCTTTTCAACAAAAATATTCTCTTTAAAACTTTCAGGCGCGCTCATCTGCATTTCTCCGTAATTTTTTCCTAACAGAGTTTGCCCATCAGCGAAATTGGGATTTTTGTCACTTTTTCCCAGTTTACACTCTTCAACAAGGCCTTCAACGGAACAGAATTCTTGTGGTTTAACTTTAGTTTCTGAAAAAGATGACTGGATTTCATTATCTGCAGGAACAGACAAAGCAGGCTGTTGTAAAAGCAGCGTATTATCGCTGGCTTTGTCAGTCAGTAAAGGAAACACTTCAGGTGCCATCACCTCTAATGTTAAATGTTCATTCATTAGTGAAGCATTCTCTTCTACTTTGTGTGCTGACTGTCCTTCCACATGTTGTGCTTCAAGTAAACACAATTCCGACCTCTTTTGTGATTCACTGTAGTAAGTTTTTATTTCCATTGTCTCTGGCTCTAGAGTGTCTTCAAACAAGGGCATTTTTAATGTCTCTAGTTCTGCCATGTTCTTTGCAATATTTAATGGTGGAAGCACTTCAAAATGCACCAAGTCTGACAAGCTCTGTGTATCATCCAAAGGCAACTGAACTTCAGGAGAATCTAGTATTAGTATTTCTTTGTCTTCTGCTCCTCCCTGAGATTCAAGTGGATCATATTCTAACACCTCAATTTTACAAGTAGAAACCTGTATTTCAGAAAGATCCATAGAACCTGCTATATTTTTTCCTTTTCCTGGTGCAGAATAGTTTGTTTCATTAGTAAATCTATCAAATGTAGTCTGCTGATTCCCTGAATCAAATACTTCATGGGTGATAAAGCGGTGGTTATGTTGATATTTGGATGGCTGTGAAGGGAATACATCTTCCAAAACACTAGTATCTTTTGGAGTCATTATTGTACACAGAGATGTTTCAGTTTCAAATAGTACAGTTTTTGAATTCTCTTCCTCTGCATTTCCAATCTGCTCTTCTAGGTTGTAAACATTTGCCATAGTTGAATCACCATTTTCAACATTGTGTTTCCAAAAGTGTTTCATTTGTTCATTGATGCTTATCTTTTGACATTCTAATTTAACTACAAACAAGGGAATTTCAAAAGAACCATAGTTCAGTTTGTCCATGACTGTAACCTCTAATGGAAGATCAGCTATCATATCACAGAAAATTTTATTTATTCCTTCAGCCCATGAACCTTTTTCAGAATTAAAGCCAAAGAGACAACACAAAAATGCTTGTGGTGGGATTATTAATAGTTCATCAGGAATTTGCCTGATCACTTCTATACTGACAAACTTCTCAGTTCCATAATCAATATCAATTACTGTCAAGGCGTTTCCCTCTATATACCTAACAACTGCTCGGTGAAATAAATAATCTTCACTAGATTTTGCTAGACAAGGACAGCCATTTTTAATATCATCAGTGTGGATTCTTGCATGTTCTCCAGCTTCCTGAAGCTTTATTTCAATTGAACTAGTATCATTTTCAACAAACTGACACCAAAAATATTCTGGGCTCTTTGGAACTAATGAAAAGGCTTTTATAGTTTGACCTACTTTAGGTGTCTTCCAGAGAAATGATTTGCTAGCTGAAAGTTTACTGTGCTCATCAGAAAGAATACCTTCACATAGGTTTACTCTGCCAGTCTCATTTTCTCCTTTATTGGCTGTCTCTATCAGGAGAGATTTTTGATATGCAAGGCAACTATTCATTATATCAACCATTTTATCACCCTTTCCATCACTGAGAATTATTTCCCATTTGCCGTCTACTTTCTCAACAAATTGACTGTTCATTTGAATCTCATTTGTCCTTTGGGAAAAAAACTGCACTGCTTCCTGTGTCCATTCTGGAATCTCTGCTGTCTTAATACTGCTCAGTGTACAATGGATACTCATCACAGGGAAAGATAAACAGTCTTCAACAAGTCTGCATGTTTTATGGATGCTAACTACTGCAGTATTGCCATAATCAATATACTGTACATCTACCAATTCACTAGTTGGCTCTT
Source organism: Candoia aspera (assembly GCF_035149785.1). Classification (NCBI taxonomy): domain Eukaryota; kingdom Metazoa; phylum Chordata; class Lepidosauria; order Squamata; family Candoiidae; genus Candoia; species Candoia aspera. The sequence continues at coordinate 164,316,680 of NC_086153.1, read as the reverse complement.
TAATAATTGCAGCTCGATACCACAAGCCATCTTCTAAAAAAATTGCAGATATTAAACCTCCTACATGAAGCCGTTGCCCCGCTAAACTTGAAACTGTTTTATTGCTGTTAATTTTCTCTGAAATACCATCAAGGAAAGGCTCATCTTCTACTAACTGTACATAAAAATCAGAAAGATTATTTATGTGAGAAACATACACTAAAGATTTAAGACCAGGCTTTATGTTTTTTTGAGGTAGTTCACATATATTTTTAGGTGAAGAATATGTTATAGGTTCAGATTTATCTCTAATATCACATCTCTCCTCTTTCTTAAGAAGGGCTACACAATGCCTGTCTTTCCTATCTGCCACATCATTACTTTTGCTAAGTCTTTCTGTGACTCCTAGGAACTTTCTTGCTACCTCTTTTTTAGTTTCCTGCGGTAACTGGCACGTTTCTCCAAAACCAGCACTATATTTAGTCTTGCTCTCAAGAACAGGTTTGACAAAGTCTACCAAAGCTAGCCCCTTTTCACTGTTTTCTTCCCTATTAAGTGAGTATCTAGAAGACACAGTGTTGTTTTCTGTGTGTCTGGTAATCTCTTTATGAGCCTGCAAACCTAAACTTTGTTTCAGTTTTGCATTGATCTGTATTTTACCATCATATAGTTCAATTATCAATTTTCCATCAGGATCTTTTGCTACAATCAAAGCTTTTAAGGGCTTATCTAACACTGCCTTTTCAAACCACTCAACAGCACCTTTTGATGGATCAACAATATCAGACAGAGAACATTTTATAGCCTGCATAGGCAAAACTATTAACTCATAAGCATCATCTGGTACTACAATCAGGTCTTCATTTTTTAACAACTGTGAATTCCCAAAGTCTACAAAAAAAACTTCTTTGGTATCATTTTTTGAAGTCACTACTGCCCTATACCAGCAGTCATCAATATACTTCGCAAGATACAAATTTCTAGGAGTATGTGAAGTTTGCAAATTGTTCCACATTTTGCTTAGTTTACTAATGTTACTAGTTAACTTTTCAAGAGCATCTGCATTCCTAGCAAGTTGGCAGAAAAAGAGACAGGGACTATTAACATGTGTGACATAAACCACCTCTTCATTTCCTATTTTGATATTGTGCATTGAATAATAGTATGAAAGCAGATGAACTGATGATACCAAAGGTTTCTCTGTCTGTACAAATGTGGCTAGACCCTTTCTTATTAAAAAATGGCAAGCACTTTCAAAAGGGGTAATTAGGTCAACAATATTAAAAAGATCTCTACTGTTTAATGCTGCTAAAGCAAATATAGTACACTTTAGTTCCAATTTAGATGCTGAATCCACAAATTCATGAAAAGCTTCAGTGGCTTTTTTATCCCAAACAAAAGGGTTTGGATTTTTTGGCTGAATTAAGTTGTAAAGGCTACATCTGAAAGCTTGAGCTTCTAGCTTCAGAAATTCTGCTTTAGTTGCACGAACATTTTTCAGTGATACATGCTCTTTATTTCCATAATCAACATAAGCGACTTCAACCTCTTCTGCATTATGAACCTTATTAATTATAAGAGCTCTGTACCATTTTTTATCCTCAGAACACTTAGCCAAACATACAGGATTTGGCCAATCATGGGGCTCTGCTGAATGAATGCAATAATCCTGAATTTTAGCCGTAAGTATCTTCAGTTCATAGGAATTCTTTAATAATCGACACCAGAAATGACTAGGATTTTCTATGTGTGTTACAAGCACTTTAACCGTACTTCCAAATTCAAGCTGTCCTTCACCTGCCTTTATTTCAGAGTACTTCTGCATCTCACATGATAAATCTTCTCTGCCACCCAAAGCTGATGCAGCATAAAAAGCTCCCTCACTCGAGTGATGTTTGGTTATCAAAACTTCAACTGTGCAAGAGGCTGAAGAATCATGTTTTTGTGGGTGTTCTACTTCATCTGTTGTTGATGTTATTTTCACAGGCCTTAACCCCATTGGCTTGCCTTCAGGATCCCCTGTCAATAGCTCATTTGATATTGTGTGAAGAGTTTCTAGTACTTCATGATGCTTGGTGTACTTTCTCTGGGATATGATTTTACCCAAATTTTTTTCTCCCTCCAGAGAATTATCAAAAAGTTCAACTATATAAACATCTCCTTGCATGCCTAGAACTTTGATCATCAGCTCTTTGTTTAGCACAGATTTCCTAAAATAATCAACAGCTTCTTGGTTCCATGACCAATCTGGGAAAGGATCAGCCAGTGCACACCGGACTGCCACAGCAGGAAGCTCTTTGAATTGGGGAAGCAACTCCTTCACCCTATACACATCAACTATTTCAGTGTTTCCCCGATCCACCAAAAACACTACAATTCCTTTTCCTTGAACTTTAGTAACAAGGGCACGATGGTAAGAGTTCTCCTTCAACATGACACAGCAAAGAGATCCTACCTTGGGCTCAAGTAGAATACCCTCTAGTTTCTTACTCTGAGAATAAAAGTCACTTAAGTTCCGCTTTAGGTGACAAAGTGGCTGTTGATGTTCCTGCAAATGCACCCAGAATTCTGAAGGGTCTTTAAGAAATGACACCTGAACATTATGATGCTCACCCGCCTTCAGACGCACAACGAAAAATGGGGCAGCAGCAATAACAGGCATTGCTTCTGACAAAGAACCAAGTTCCTTTTGGACTGAGACACCCAAACTTTCTGATTCAATCATTAAATCAGAGGTGTATTCTTGATTACTGTGCAAGAGACTCTGAGTGAGGCAATGTGCCTGCACCCCATACAGACAGTTAAGGTTGAGACCATCTTCCCCATAAAGGGTAATGTAATAGAGATGCTCAAAAGGACAGTAAGCTTCAATGTGGGCTTTCACTACCTTGCCCAAGAGCAATGTTTTAAGCTGACTAATTTGTGAACGGGCCCAGCCACAGCCTCCATCGGTAATACCTTGCAGTGAGCAAGGATAGGTCACTACTGGCATGCGGAAGTATTCAGCAGGCAAGTTGCGCAGATTTTTCTTTGTCACAAACTCTTTCCTGCCATAATCCACACAAATCACTTGAGCCACTGCCCCTGGCTGATCCTCTAGATCATCTGCAGGGTATATTTCTAGTAATAAAGCTCGATACCAGCATCCATCTATGCCTCGGGCCGCACAGGGATAACCTGGGGTCGGTAAAGACTCTTCTACATATTTTCCTTTTGAGGCCTCAAAAGCTTGGTACATAGCATCTGAAAGTAGTTGGATCCCTTTAGAAAGACTACGCAGTTGGCAATATATTCTATATGGATCAGAGATCTGAGTCACCACCATAGGCTCAGTCACATTCAACTCCAGTTGAGGATAGAAGAAATCCATTGTGACACTACCCTGCTGAGATTGGGCAGCAGAAGTAAGGACTGGGGACTGGGACAAAGCAGAAGTTGGCTCCAATGGGACAGAAGCAATCCCAGTACCTCCTAAGGTGGTGCTCAGCACCGTGCAAAAAGCAGTAGAGGCAACATGGCCCGCAAGCCCAAGATGGCGCATCTGTGTCAGAAGCCAGGGCACTTCTAGCACCACAAGGCGTTGTGGGATGAGCACTTCTCGGATGAGGCCAGAGACCTCTTTACCATGTAGGAAACCCAAAAACTCGATCGCGCCAGCCGTCCAGGTTAAGTTCAGTATCTGTGATCCTAGGGGAGTTAAGCTCTTGGAGCCCCAAGCAGCGGCGGCCAAGGATGCCCCGAGCCTGCCGGGAGGGAGCAGGTCCGCAAGGATGCACCCCATGACTTCGGACGGCAAGTGGAAGAGCTCGCTGCGGCCCCGCGCCAAGTAGTAGGAGCTGGCGCTCACCGTACGGCCCTCGTCCAGCAGGAAGACGCGGTAGTTTTGTCCCGGCTTCGGCCGGCGGCTCACGATACGGCAACGGTGCCACCGCCTGCCCAGCTCCACCAGACACAGGTCGCCCAGGGCCAAGGCCTCGCCGTCGCCGTCCCCTCGGCCTCCGCCGTCCCCAGGAGCGTTCGCCAAGCGGGGCCCCACCTTGACCTGAATGTCCTCCATCAGCCGCAGATACTCCGCTCTGCGTTCCCCGGGCAACCCCCAGAGCCTCACCAGCGGCGCTTCGGGGTGGACTTCTACGAAGGAGACGCGCAAGGTGATGGAGCTGCCAGGGCTGGGCAGAGTGGAGCACATGGCTGCGCCGCACCGCGCCCACTCCCGCCGCGCCTAGAAGAAGCCGAGCGCAGCCGACGGTCGCCTTACATAGAAACGCGTGACCACGCCCGTCCCCACGCCCGTCACGTGCGTTAACGAACTGCGTTAGCCAGGCGGGAGGGGCGAGTGAGGGTCGACGGGACCCGGAGGCGAACTCCTCGGAGGCGCTACGCGCTCGGGGTCACGTGGTTGCTGCCCGCTCCCCGCTCCGCAGGCGCGGAGGTCTGTTTGGCGCGCGTGGCTTCGAACGGCCCCTTCGCCCACGTGTCTGTGGGAAAGAGGGTCTGAAGGCGTGAAGGAGAGTTTCATCTCATTGTTCACTTGCCCATAAAAGCAGCACTTGTCCATAAATAATCCTTAAGGATTATTTAAAAGAGACTAAAAGTTACCCAGGAATGTTGTCCGCGGGAGGCGGTGGTGGTGGGATTGGACCCTGGCAAAGAAAGCAAGATGGAGCCTCTCGTACCAAGGGTACCGAGACCAAGAGTGTGAACGGAGTGCAATAACAGCCCATCAAATCAATAAGCGGAACCAAATCTTGAAAAATTGTTGAATTCCAGTGCTTTCAATGCTAGAAAGTTGTCCCCTATTATACAATACGTTTCTGCATGGTCTAGAGTAAAAACTAATATATTAAAGGACTGGTTTAGTTTTAAATAAATAGTACATAAGGATCTCTGTTCTCCTTTTTTGTAGTTTCACTTCATTTAAATCACTATTATACATTTACTTTTTCTTTGATCATATTGTGAAGGGGAAAGGTCCCCTGTGCAAGCAATGAGTCACGTCTGGCCCTTTGGGGGGACGCTGCTTTCGCTGTTTCCTTGGCAGACTATAGCAGGGTGGTTTGCCATTGCCTTCCCCAGTCATCACCTTCCGCAGCAAGCTGGGTGCTCATTTTACCGACCCCGGAAAGATGGGAGGCTGAGTCGACCTGAGCCAGCTACCTGAGAATCCAGCTTCTGCTGGGATCGAACTCGGGTCATGGGGAGAGTTTCAGGTGCAATACTGCTGCCTGCCACTCTGCGCCACACGAGGCTGTGTTTGATCATATTAACACTGCTGTATTATATGTATATACACATACACATACTGTTTCTTGTAGTTTGGTTACATTTTACCATAAAATTAATTTATTTTAAAAAAATGACTAGGCTTCAGCAGCATGGGTGCACCTGAAAGCTATGGAAGATAAAGGGTCACTTTAAAAGTTTTCCATGCCTTTTTCACCTGCAAATTTGTTTATTGTCTTTGGAACCACGCTAGATAGACCATGCTAGAAAACTGGACAACTTTCTAGCATAGAAAGCACCAGCAGACCACTTAGGTACTGTAATGTTGCTTCTCAGGTGGTGCTTGTTTTTTAATTCCCATCTGAGAATGTCTTCTCTGTGGCTGCCAGAGATGTGGTCAAAAAAGGAGGCATTGAATGCTGACTTAAGCAAAACTGGATTACAGTTTTCTAGGGAGAGTGGAGGGCAAAAGGAAGAGGGGTTGACCAAGGGCAAGGTGGATGGATGATATTCTAGAGGTGACGGACTCGTCCCTGGGGGAGCTGGGAGTGTTGACGACCGACAGGAAGCTCTGGCGTGGGCTGGTCCATGAAGTCAGGAAGAGTCGGAAGCGACTAAACGAATAAACAACAAATTATGACAAATAAACTTCTTTTGTTGTTTGCTTTTTTAGCAATAGGATATTTCAGTAATGGTCTCAGAGGAATTGCAATGTTTAATGGAATATATATATATATATATATATATATATATATATATACATACATACATACATACATACATACATACATACATATATGAGGAATTGCCCAGGAAAATTGTCAAATCACTACAATACTGTATTATGTGACCAGAGGTTCTCCAGCTGCATAGAGCTCCTCATTTGTTCAGGATTGATAACTGCAGGGCATGAACTGCAGCAACTGCTTGTTCAGTCTTGCAAATCTGTATCTTATCTAAGAGATTGTCAAGAAACTTTGAATTGATCCTCTGAACATGTTGGTCTTTGATCTTCATAGAGATCATCATGAAATTTCTTCTTTTGTAGAATACATTGGTCTTGAAATTCCTGAGAGTTAGTCCAAGACAAGGTCATTGCCATGACCCTATCACGCTTAATATACTGAGTTCAGAAATCTTGAAAACTATTAATAGACATCTGGAGAAACCTGCAGCTTTGTTTAGATCAGTTTGTGGTGCAACAAGTTTGAAATGCATTAGATAATTTTTTTTTGTGAGAAGCAGAATCCAAAAGGCAATCTGGAACTTCTCCATTTTGGGGTTTCAGAGTTCTAGCTTCTGTAATCCCTCTATCCAAGGAGAATTTTCTCAGCAATGTATGGGTATCTTTGAAATGGAATTGAATGGGCATTAAAGCCTCATGTTGACCATCTTTTGCATACAGGGCTTTTAGCATATTTTTGGACTGTCATGTACAGGGAGCATGCGCAAAGTAATTATAAATATATTCTGTGACTCCAGAGATGAATGGGAATGTTGTACTTCATTTTGTTCCTAATCACTGTGATTAGTATCTACTCTTCTTGGACCTATATTCTCACCATGTCTTTGAAAAAAATAATATTTGAGAACTTTCCTGCTTTACCTTCCTGCTGTTTTTTTAGCTTTCATTTCTATGCATCACTGTCAACTTTTGGCTTCTTGCCATTGCTACTTGGAGTTGTCATTTTAAACTTGACCTGGCTGTGATCACCCACTGACCTGCAAGTGAATGACTCCATGTTGTCCTAAGGATTCTTCATGGCTGCTCATGCATCCAGCATTGTTGGCCCCATCTGTGATCCTTCTCCACATCTGACTGTAAACTAGGAGTAACATACTTGGACTATAAAAATCTGGATAACCACTAGACAGCAGCAGAGTTATCATCACCCCAGACAACATTGTAAGAAAGACCCTGTCAGCTGGAATGCATGCAAACAACACTAGGATCAGGATAATGATCACCCCCTCATCATCCTAAGTGCTGTTGGAATGTTTTTCAGTTGGCATTGTTTTTCTTAAAAAGTTATGCTGATAATTAGACAAAGTTCTTTTTCTTCCTTACAATTGCACATCTTTTAAAGCAGTCTTAAGTTACTTTTTAGGTAGTTGCCACACTGCTGCCTCATATTCAGCACATAGTTTGGAGAAGTTCCTAGGCTTCCCATTTTTACTGGAGACCCAAGTGTCCTCTCTGGCCTGGAGTCCTTATTACCAGCCTGGCTGGGTAAACCAATTACCTCTTTTCCTGGGTAACTGAAATCTTATATTTAATTCTTGCATTTAATCCAAAAGTTGTGAATTGTGCGGTATGTGATGGCCAGGTTGCTGAGTGGGGAACCACACTCATGTACACATTATACCTTGGTGAAACAACTACACTGACTGTTAATTAGCTGTTGAGCTAGATTCAAGGTTTTATTTTTTGACACACAACTTGAAGGCAAATTATCTTGCAGATAGCCTCTCCTGTTACTGTATGTACCTGGCTGATCATTAGTATTGTTAGAGGAGGTCTTGTAACTTAGAGATTTACAGTGTCGTTCTGCAGTCACATGAGGAAAGGCCTTCTCTGTGGTGATTCCTGCTCTGTACAATGGCACTTCCCTTCTTTGTGGTATCTGTGAGACACTTACTATCTGTTTTTAGGTGACTGCAGAATTACCGCGGTATATAGACCTTTTCTATGTCAGTGTTTCTGTTTTGCAGGTAACTGCTTATCAGCGGACAAGCACTTACAGAGCCATCATTAAGAGACACTCAACCTAATCCAGAGAAATACTCTTAACAAAAAACTAGCACAACAGTTTTATCTTCTTTAAACCCCTTTATAAAATTGTTCCTCACATTTGTTATTTATTTAATGTAATGTAGTGAATCACTTTGTAATATTTTTAAATTGTTTTTGTTCAAATAAAAATTGAAATCAAACCATTATCTAAAATTCATTATACAGATATCAGTAAGCAAGGAACCATGACAATATAACCTGAAAATAATAAAATGACTCTTCTGTCAACTGTCTTCCAGAATGATAATTTATTGGAAGGAGATTTTCCTGATGTATAATGAATGTAAAAGAAGACTATTCTTCCACAAATATATCTTTGTGAGTTATGCTTTTCTAATTTCTACTACTGTGGACTCATTTTTTTAAAAAAATAGGCAAGCTCCATTTTCCATTTTTCAAAAAGGATGCAATTACTATTAAACCTGAATTAATATTACTGAAGGGAGAAGTTCAAGCTGCGCTTAAGGCATTGGTGAAAAACAAGGCTCCAGGAATTGATGGATTACCAATAGAGATATTTCAACAATCAGACGCAGCAGTGGAAACACTTACTCTTCTATGTCAAGAAGTTTGGCAGACAACGACCTGGCCAACTGACTGGAAGAGATCCATATTCATACCCATTCCAAAGAAAGATCAAAGAGAATGTGAAAATTACTGAACAATTTCATTAATTTCACATGCTAGCAAAATTTTGCTGAAAATAATTCAACAACGTTTGCAGCCTTACATGGATAGAGAACTACCAGAAGTCCAGGCTGGATTTAGAAGAGGATGCAGTACAAGAGATATCATTGCTGATGTCAGATGGATCTTGGCTGAATGTAAAGAATACCAGAAAGATGTTTACCTCTGTTTCATTGATTACGCAAAGGCTGTGTGGACCATAACAAGTTATGGCTAATATTACGAAGAATGGGAATTTCAGAGCACTTAATTGTACTCATGCAGAACCTGTACACAGATCAAGAGGCAGTCGTTAGATGAGAAAACAGTGACACCAAGTGGTTCAAAATTGGAAAAGGTGTGCAGTAAGGTTGTATACTTTCCCCTACTTATTCAATATGTACACTGAACAAATAATTCGAGAAGCAGGAATGTACGAAGAAGAATGGGGTATCAGAATTGGTGGAAGACTCATTAACAACCTGCGATATGCAGATGATACAACTTTGCTTGCTGGAAATGAAGAAGACTTGAAGTACTTGCTGATGAAGATCAAAGATTGCAGTCAGCAATACCGACTACACCTGAATGTGAAGAAGATGAAGATGCTCACGAATGGACCAATAAACAATGTCACAATAAATGAAGAGGAAATTGAAGTTGTCAATGATTTCATTCTAGTTGGATCAATGATCAATGCCAAGGGAAGTTGTAACCAAGAAATCAAACGACATACAGCGCTGGGAAAATCTGCCATGAAAGACCTATCTAAAGTTTTCAGAAGTAAAGACTTCAGTTTAAAAACACAGGTGCGTCTGACTCACACCATGGTCTTCTCAATTGCCACATGCCTGTGAAAGTTGGACATTAAAAAAGGAAGATAGAAGAAGAATTGATGCACTCGAAGTGTGGTGTTGGCGAAGATTATTGAGAATACCATGGACTGTCAGAAGAGCAAACAAATCAGTTTTAGAAGAAATACAACCAGAATGTTCCCTAGAAGCAAAGATAACTAGGCTTAGACTCTCATACTTTGGGCACATCGCCAGGAAAGACTGATCACTTGGAAAGGACATCATGTTTGGTAAAGTCGAGGGCCAACGGAAAAGAGGAAGACCTTCAATGCGATGGGTTGATACAATTACAGCAACAAGGGATGCCAACTTTGGAACAGTCAGGCATGTGGCACAAGACCAAATAGCATTTTGTTCTGTTATACATAGGGTTGCCGTGAGTCATAAACGACTCAACAGCAACTAACAACAACAACCACCCTTTCAGAACTACCCTGTGTTGTTTTCACTATTTCCTTTCTCAAAAGAAAGAGGCGCTCACTTAAGTGGGGTAGGAAATATATCATTATGTTAGAAATCTAAATACTTGAATTAAATCGCTTCTTTCTTTTAAAAAAGAACAATATGAGCAGAGACAAGAGTGTTGCTAAATGGGTGTGGCCACTTGAGAAGGGACATGGCCATGAGGGTCGTACTACTTGGCAGAAAAAACCCCGCCTCCCTGTTGATTATGATTGAAATCCTGTCCTGTAATGAGGTGGGTTGGCTCCAAGATGCTGTTTAAGCAGAAACTAAAACCAAAACTTCAAGAACTGGAAAAGTACTAAGAATAGAAGCAAAAGCATTGATGTTGTTGAATCAAAATCTTTATGGTCCTAAATGCAGCAGTATAAACTTCAAATATGAAAGCAGAGGGGTTTTTAAAAAAAAAAATTCCAGCCAAAACATAGGCTTGGTAAACTATTAGCTTTATCTGACCAAAAGTTTCTGAGCCATAAGAAAGCTGAACTCCCAAAAATCTGTTCAGTTACTACTTTTCAAAATTCAGTGCCTAGGGACTTTGCATCCCCTTGTATTTGCAATCAAATAATTGCCCATGTCTAAATATACACATCTTTCTGGTGTTTCTGAAAACTAATACTGAAGTTCCAGGTGTCTGCAGGAATGATTAACTGGGGAGGAGCTATGAAGAAACTGTTCTTTCTGCAAATCAGTAATGTTTAGGATAACAGGACATTTGTAAAAACTACAAGTTGATTTATTGGAGTTGTTAAGTATGTTGCTGTTCATTTTTCAGTGATTTTTTTATGTGGGGGTTTGAAAGAGTTAACCAATTCTGTTATGTTGTTGTGCCAGGATTAGAAATACATTAATACTCCTCTAGCTACCATTGTTGTTTATTCGTTTAGTCGCTTCCGACTCTTCCTGACTTCAAGAACCAGCCCACGCCAGAGCTTCCTGTCAGTCGTCAACACCCCCAGCTCCCCCAGGGACGAGTCCGTCACCTCTAGAATATCATCCATCCACCTTGCCCTTGGTCGGCCCCTCTTCCTTTTGCCTTCCGCTCTCCCTAGCATCAGCATCTTCTCCAGGGTGTCCTATCTTCTCATTATGTGGCCAAAGTATTTCAGTTTGGCCTTTAATATCATTCCCTCAAGTGAGCAGTCTGGCTTTATTTCCTGGAGGATGGACTGGTTTGATCTTCTTGCAGTCCAAGGCACTCTCAGAATTTTCCTCCAACACCACAGTTCCAAAGCATCTATCTTCATTCTCTCAGCCTTCCTTATGGTCCAGCTCTCGCAGCCATATGTTACTACAGGGAACACCATCACTTTAACTATGCGGACCTTTGTTGTCAGTGTGATGTCTCCGCTCTTAACTATTTTATCGAGATTTGTCATTGCTCTTCTCCCAAGGATTAAGCATCTTCTGATTTCCTGACTGCAGTCAGCATCTGCAGTAATCTTTGCACCTAGAAATACAAAGTCTTTCACTGCTTCTACATTTTCTCCCTCTATTTGCCAGTTATCAATCAAGCTGGTTGCCATAATCTTGGTTTTTTTGAGGTTTAGCTGCAAGCCAGCTTTTGCACTTTCTTCTTTCACCTTCATCATAAGGCTCCTCAGTTCCTCTTCTCTTTCAGCCATCAAAGTGGTATCATCTGCATATCTGAGATTGTTAATGTTTCTTCCAGCGATTTTAACTCCAGCCTTGGATTCCTCAAGCCCAGCATGTCGCATGATGTGTTCTGTGTACAGTTGAATAGGTAGGGTGAGAGTATACAGCCCTGCCGTATTCCTTTCCCAATCTTAAACCAGTCCGTTGTTCCATGGTCTGTTCTTACTGTTGCTACTTGGTCGTTATACAGATTCTTCAGGAGGCAGACAAGATGACTTGGTATCCCCATACCACTAAGAACTTGCCACAATTTGTTATGGTCCACACAGTCAAAGGCTTTAGAATAGTCAATAAAACAGAGATAGATGTTTTTCTGAAACTCCCTGGCTTTTTCCATTATCCATCGGATATTGGCAATTTGGTCCCTAGTTCCTCTGCCTTTTCTAAACCCAGCTTGTACATCTGGCAATTCTCACTCCATGAATTGCTGAAGTCTACCTTGCAGGATCTTGAGCATTACCTTACAGGCATGTGAGATGAGTGCCACTGTTCGATAGTTTGAACATTCTTTAGTGTTTCCCTTTTTTGGTATGGGGATATAAGTTGATTTTTTATAGTCTGATAGCCATTCTTGTGTTTCCCAAATTTGCTGGCATAGAGCATGCATTACCTTGACAGCATCATCTTGCAAGATTTTGAACAGTTCAGCTGGGATGCCGTCGTCTCCTGCTGCCTTGTTCTTAGCAATGCTTCTTAAGGCCCATTCAACCTCACTCTTCAGGATGTCTGGCTCTAGCTCACTGACCACACCGTCAAAGCTATCCCCGATATTGTTATCCTTCCTATACAGGTCTTCTGTATATTCTTGCCACCTTTTCTTGATCTCTTCTTCTTCTGTTAGGTCCTTGCCATCTTTGTTTTTGATCATGCCCATTTTTGCCTGGAATTTACCTCCAATGTTTCTAATTTTCTGGAAGAGGTCTCTTGTCCTTCCTATTCTATTGTCTTCTTCCACTTCCGCGCATTGCTTGTTTAAAAATAATTCCTTATCTGTTCTGGCTAACCTCTGGAATTTTGCATTTAATTGGGCATATCTCCCCCTATCACTGTTGCCTTTTGCTTTCCTTCTTTCTTGGGCTACTTCTAGTGTCTCAGCAGACAGCTATTTTGCCTTCTTGGTTTTCTCTTTCTTTGGGATGTATTTTGTTGCCGCCTCCTGAACAATGTTGTGAACTTCTGTCCAGAGTTCTTCCGGGACCCTATCTACTAAGTCCAGTCCCTTAAATCTATTCTTCACCTCCACTGCATATTCCTTAGGAATATTAGTGAGCTGATATCTAGCTGATCTGTGGGTCTTCCCTAATCTCTTTAGTCTGATCCTAAATTGTGCAAGAAGAAGTTCGTGATCTGAACTACAGTCAGCTCCAGGTCTTGTTTTTACCAACTGTATAGATGTCCGCCACCTTTGGCTGCAAAGGATGTAGTCAATCTGATTTCGGTGTTGTCCATCTGGGGAAGTCCATGTATAAAGCCATCTCTTAGGTTGTTGGAAGAGAGTGTTTGTTATGCAGAGTGAGTTGTCTTGGCAAAATTCTATCAGCCTATGTCCTGCTTCGTTTTGTTCTCCCAGGCCATGCTTACCTGTAATTCCAGGTGTCATTTGACTGCCCACCTTAGCATTCCAGTCTCCCGTGATGAAAATAACATCTCTTTTAGGCATGTTGTCCAGTAGGTGCTGCAGATCCTCATAGAACTGCTCTACTTCAGCTTCTTCAGCATCTGTGGTTGGGGCATATATTTGGATCACTGTGATGTTAGATGGCTTGCCCTGAATTCGAATTGAGATCATTCTATTGTTTTTTGGATTGTATCCGAGCACTGCTTTAGCCACTTTACTATTAATTATGAAGGCTACTCCATTTCTTCTGTGGTCCTCTTGTCCACAGTAGTAGATCTGGTGGTCATTTGATGTGAAGTGGCCCATTCCAGTCCATTTCAGTTCACTGATGCCCAGAATGTCTATCTTTAATCTTGACATCTCACCAATAACCACATCCAATTTGCCCTGGTTCATAGCTCTTACATTCCAGGTTCCAATGGTGTGTTGATCCTTAGAACATCGGATTCGCCGTTCACCACCAGCACCCTCGGCCGCTAACCGTCCTTTCGGCTTTGAGCTAGCTGCATCATCACGTCTGGGGCTAGTTGAACTCATCCTCTGTTCCTCCCCAGTAGCATTTTGACCATCTTCCGACCTGGGGGTCTCATCTTCCAATGGGGTACTGACATATCTATGGTTGTACTGATTCATTTAGTTTTCACAGCAAGAATACTGGGGTGGGTTGCCATGACTTTCCCCAGGGATCGCATTTAGTCTGACCTCTCTGTCATGACCTTCCTGTCTTGGGTGGCCCTTCACAGTTTAGCTCATGGCATCATTGAGGTGCTCAAGTTCCAGCACCACGACAAGGTAACGATCCTTTGCTGAAGGATCCTTTGCTACCATATCCAATACATATCTGCATTGGACATGTCCATCAGTCTGGGAGAGATATAGAAACACATATATCCGGACAATACCTAAATGATTTCATTAACACAGCATCCTTGGGGATGTACCATGATACCCCTATCAAGAAAAGATACATGCATCAGGTGGGTGTAGAGACAGCAAACCCACATGTACCAACCCAGTGGCATGTCCATCTCATTATCATGTCTCTAATACACAAGAAGTCCCCTTATTCACTGAGGAGGAGCCACCATCACCCAGGAGTCAAGGTCTATGTAGTCTGGAAATGCAATCAAGACATACTGTAAGGGTAGGTGAGAAAGACCTTGGGAGTCAGGACCCTAAGGAATGGTCAGATAAGAGAGGGCATAGCCTGCAGCTGCATGATGGTACAGAGAAAGAGGCTCAGGCTTCTTCTCAGACTGTAAAGGAGAAGGTGGGAGATTTGTACTTTCAGACTTGCAAGATTCTGTTAATGTAGCCTTACAATAAAGTAGAATTAGCTCATCTAGTCGTGTTTCCTGTCTGGTCTACCTGGGAAGGTGGACACATACCTAGTACAAACCTGTATGTTTTGAATTGTCCATCATAGTCATCTCATAACCCATCCCCATGTGGACAATTGCCATCATCTAAGCTATACCTCCTTATAAAATCTTTACTTTTTTCTTGGTGTAATATGTATGTGTCCCTGTTGTCCATGAGAGCAGTGCAGGTCACCAGCATAGTGTTAGGACCTTTCTCTATCACCTTGTTGGAGGGATTTGTGTACATTCCTCATTTCTGTCTCACTCTTCCGGTCAACTCTCTTGCATCAGGCACCTCATGCTGATTTCTGTCCAGCAGGGAGAATAGGGCCATGGTGGTAGTGGTGGTGTGGAATCAGTGTATAGCGTGCATAAATTTCTTATGGCATCCTGCAGTTTGGTCTGTTCATTCACCTCATCACGACTTCCTGAGAGCACAGTCTCTACCACTGCTTCTGACAGGTCTCCTGTATGTTTAACTGCAACTTAAGAGGAAAATATTTAGCAGGTTATAGATACTAGGAGGGAGTATCTATAGTTAAAGGCACGTGAATTCTATCAGAAAAAAAATGGCAGTAACTCTAAGCATTACAGGATGAGCAAGAGGTATTTGGCTGTTTCTTTTCTCTTTCTTTTCCCAAAGCAGGACATTGTAGGATATGTGTCTGTTGAATTTTCTCAAGGCAGATTTGAAGCACAGAATTAATATTTTGCCATCCGAGCACTTGGCTGAAATAGCTATGACGACTCAGGTGCTGGCCAGGGTTGCCATAATCGATTTAGTCTGGGTTCAGATGAAAGCCATAATCACGCCCTGCCTGCTCTAGAGATGATAAAGCAGAGAGAGCGAAGAGTTGAGGGGAGGGGGAGAGAAACTGAGCTGGTATCAGTCTTTGTAGTGATGTCATTGCAATGAGAAATGGATTTCTGCCAGCACTAGGCTTTGCTTATTTAGCTGGAGGTTGAATTAGGCAGAGACCAGGGACAACAGGAGGAAAGCTGGCGCCTCTCCCTCCCTCCCTCCCTCCCTCCCTCAGGAGCATTCTGAACCTTGAAGGAGCATTCTGAGAGTTAGAAAGCTCTTTTATGTTCTTGACTCTGGGGCTACATAAGATCTT
This sequence comes from Candoia aspera, assembly GCF_035149785.1. Lineage (NCBI taxonomy): Eukaryota > Metazoa > Chordata > Lepidosauria > Squamata > Candoiidae > Candoia > Candoia aspera. The sequence goes on along the minus strand of NC_086153.1, from coordinate 164,300,949 downwards.
GATTTATGTCAGGGAGGGGATGCCAGCCCATGACATGGACTGTGATGTCTCCTCTCTGGTTGCCTCTGTAGTGGATACTGAGGTATTTACCAACCAAGATGTTAAGGTATGTGCATGCCTTTCATTCTGCAGAGGTGCTTCTGGCAAGGACACTTACCGGATGACAAGAATATTTGATGTCCTGCAAAAAAGCAGATCAAATTGTCATGGTTATCACCATAACAACCAGAATGTTGGGAATCTAGTATGAAAAAGATTATGGAGCTATTTCTTCATCTTAGTTTTAAAATGGGGTTGTGATCTAATAAATCTAATAGTTGCATCACAAATGAAACCCTCATTAAATAGTAAATTCTCCTTAGTTTTTTCAGTCTGCTGCTATACACAGAATGATCTGTCTTTTTAAAGTATTTTTGGACAGAGCAAATAAAAGAATAAATTGTAAATGCATGTGGGTGTATGTTCTCTGAGTATAATTGTTCTGTGCCAAAGCTATGCTGAATTTCAGGTGTTACTATATGAACATATTATTTAACGAAAAAAATATCTATGACTTTGCACTGCATAGCCAATAATGTGAGTGACTCATCTGAGTTAAAAAGATTTTTTTCAGCCAAAGTTGGACAGTTCAACTTTTTTGCATGAAATTTTGAAAAGCTGAGCTGCATTTCTCTTATTTCCTCTTGATTTCCTGTTGTGGAGATCTAATTATAGTGGTATTGCTTTCCTTTTTGTTACCAGCTTAAAAATAAAGAAGAATGTGGTGAAAAACTACTGGTGTACCTAGTCAGAAAAGCTTTCCTTTAAATAATACTTGTAAGGAGCACAGTGTATGGCATCTGTCCATCTCACTACTGCAGTATCAGAGAAAGGAAAAGGAAAGACTTTGTCAGCCCTGAAGCAGCAGGCAAAATCATTACTGCAGATTGTTTTATTTTCTGGAAATTATATTGTGTCAGTGGCAGAGGGTAAATGAAATATATTACCAGTTGGTTGGTTTGTTAAAAAAAAACAACTTAATTCTGAGTACTAGTAATAACCGGTATTTCATATTCAGATTGTACTACCGATAGTCCTTTTTAATAGATTTATTCTTTTCTAGGGGCATGTGATCAGGTGAAACTCTCCTGGGCTCCTGAGTTTTTCTCTCTGTATTGGCAGGGGTGGGGGTGGGGAGTGAGTGAGTGAGAGAGAGAGAGGTTTGTTATGCATGCAGTATCTTTTGTTTGTTGCAAGCTGAGGGTTTGATGTAGTCTGTAAACTGCAAAGATGAGGATGTGATCAAATCCTGGAAATACACTGTATGTTGAAGTCATTAGCAGCATCTCAGTCCTTGTGAAGCATCCAGTTAATGTTTAACCATCATTCTTATTTTTCTTTTAAGACAAACCATAGCCAAAGTCACTGCAGTATATAATAATAATCCAAATATAGCCAGGCTGGGGGAAAAAACAAAGGTAGGATCGCCAGATTCAGTCTTCTGGCAGTTTTCAATGAAAAGCTCCCCCTGATGGGCAGGGAGTGCTCAACGTCTGGTTACAAGAGGTGGAAAAAGAGTCTCCCTTTCCTAGACACTTGTTCTCACACAAGAAAAGGCTCCATTTCTTTCAAAACAGGCCGCCGAGGAAAAGAAAAGCACAGCTCTGTGTAACACATGTAGATGGTTCCACAGCAACAGAGCCCTTTGGACCGGAAAAAAGATGACGGACTCTAACTCAGATGCAGTTTGGAAGAAGTTAGCCACCTCTGTTGGTAGCTTATACTCAGGAGTTCTGGGTTTGGACCCTGTTAATCCATTCCAGAGTGTAGGTTCAGGGGTGAGGGTTGCAGAGCTCACCCGGGGGTGTGGGGGAAAGGAGAACGGCAGCAGCGGCTCCCAAGGAGGACTGTGGGGCAAGTCCACGCGGAATAGGCCAGGCTTTTTATTGGCAAAAATGCCAGTAGAAGTTGGGAGGGAGAAATCCAGAGCTGTATCCCCCTCTGGGCAGGGAAAGTGCAGGGGGAAGAAAAAGGAGGGATGGCATGTACTGTAGTCTCCATTGCCAGAAAGCTGCCAACTTCTCCAAAGAAGCCCCAATTTACTCCCAACGTGCCTATCGTAGGAATCTCTCTGCTTTTCAGCTGGGCCTGTGCAGTGTCCTTTTCTCCACTGATTCCTTTTCCCTTTTCACCACCTCTGCCAGAGAAGCAGAGGACGGACTGCCTTTGCTCCTTTGCTCCTACTATTTGTGGCATGATCACAGGACGAGGTGGGATGGCTTCTAGGAGCAGCGCTCATTTTGCTGAGCAGATTGGTCAAAGAGCAACAATGGGGGAGACGAGGCAGCAGCTGCCATGGCTGGCCCGTCTGTGCATTTTGTGTGTGTGGGGGGCAACTGATAGGAAAGAAAGGAGAAGCCACCATCAGTGGCATTTTACATAGGAGTCAAATGAGGGGCATGTTGCTGAAACCCCGTCCCCCCCAAAACTTGGGCAAAATCCTCAACAAATGCAACAGATGCTGTCTCTCTCTTTTTCTTAAAGTCGTTTTCCACAAGTTATAGCCAACAGACAAACTGTTCCTAGACATTGGCAATGGGGCTATGCTGCCTCGTTTTTGTCATTTCAACATCCTTTGCCAGCAGCAGAACTAATCATCTCCATCTCCATCTCCATCTCCATCCATCCATTCAGCCAATGGAGGAGTGATGGAGAGAGAGAGGGAATGACCACATTAGTGGGAAATGGTATTTGATTTAATATATATAATCTGCTTTGCTCCTCCCATTACCAAGGAAATCCAAAACAGCTTAAAGAAAAATAATAATCAGTTATCTTAGTTCTCATAGGAGCTACTATAGCAATAATAGATAATTCATTACCACATCATATTTATAATAAAATATCTGCCTAACAAAACTTACGGCAAATTCAACAGTACTGTCCTGTTATTTCTGTCAACAAGGTTACAAGATACCCATCCACCAGTTACAAGTAAAAAGTAACTTGTACAGGTTTCCAGGCCAGTGACATAAACATATCAAAGCAAATGAAAGAACTCCCATGTACTGTATTTGATACAGATTGAATGCTATCACCCTCCAGAAGAAGAGGACACTATTGCCCTCATGGCTTAGTTGTGGACTTCCTGGAACATCTAGATGAAATAGGCCTATTGTCTGATCCAGCAGGACTTTTCGATTGTGCTCACATTGGGTATGATGGCACAGATCATGAGAAGCTATACAGTCATGAAGTTATGAACAACTGACTTAAAGAGCTGATGATAAGGAAGAGAGCAACGTCAATATGGTGGTTTTATTTCTTGCTGTCTTTGATTTTTAACCTTGCTAATTTTGTTTTATTTTATTTTGCTGTCTGTGGCCAAATTCTGCTTCCACTCAGCAGCTTCATCTCCCCACCCCCACCCCCAGGGAGGGAGGCAAGATGACACAGCATCTCTCTGGTCGCCTTCTGCATTGCCTTCTCCTTGCCTCAAGGTTGGCTTCAGGAAAATTGTCATTCTATCTCACTATTCCTCAACTCCAGCACATTCCACCAAAGCAGGGCTCCTCAGCCAGGGTTCCGTGCCACCCTCGGGTTCCGCTAAGAGGTCCCTAGGGGTTCCCTGGGAGATCATGATTTATTTAAAAAATTATTTCAAATTCAGGCAACTTCACATTGAAGAGCTAAGTTTCATTCTTTATTTTCAGTTTAAGAACACTGTTAATGCATATATACAGGCCTACCCATGAAACAAATATAATGATTTTGTAACTTGTGGTCTATATTTGAGCCTGAATGTGCAGGGGTTCCCTGAGGCCTGAAAAACATTTCAAGGGTTCCTCCAGGGTCAAAAGGTTGAGAAAGGCTGCACCAAAGTGTAATTTGCTCTGATAGATTATGTTTCTCCAGAAAGCAGAGATGGCAAAGGACTCCCTTCCTCTCTCCCTTGCACCTTGTCTCCATGAGGGTTCCTCATCTACTGCTGCAGTGTATTGCTAATTTCTTGCTTCATTTAAAGGTCAACCACTGTAACTATTGAGAATGCATTTCCTGGGATTAATGGCTATCTGGAAGGACTGCGCATTTGTGTTTTTTTTCTAAAGTCCTTATCATTATGCACTATAAATAAATAAACCATAGCTGAAACAGCAACATATATGCATCTGCTGCATTGTGAAAGCAACATCTGCCCTTAACGAAATAGTTCCTGGAAGACTGAACTCTGATTCTAACTGCATTAGAAATCAGTCAAGAGTTGAAGTGTCTTTAAAAGTCCTCACTGGAAATTGTGTTATTAAAGTGCAGATGTATGGTACAGAGAATATAGAGTTATAGATACTTTCCCTCTAGTGAAACAAGTACAGGATTGAGAATAGCCCACCAACATTCCACCTTGGTAAAGTCTGTCCAATTTACTCCACCCACTAGAGTATACAACACAATTTGGCTTATTTTACTGAATGCCTAATGCACAAACCAAAATTACCTTCTAACTTGTTGATATCAAGACTAATATTTCTTTATCTCTGCTAGGCTAAGGCACCTATGATTGTTATCCAGTGGCAAGAAATAAATAGACTAATTTTCTTCCTGATTTCAGAGCTGAAAAAGCCATTTCACTTGTCTCTCAAAATTAGATACAATCTAATACCAATACTGAGAGCCAGTGTAGTGGTTAAGGCACCAGGCTGGGAACTGGGAGACCATGAGTTCTAGTTCTGCCTTAGGCGCAAAGCCAGCTGGGTGACCTTGAGCCAGTCTTTCTCTCTCTGTCCTAGGAAGCAGGCAAGGGCAAACTACTGCTGAAATGCTAGTGAAAATCTTGCCAAGAAAACTGCAGGGGCTTGTTGAGGCAGTCACCAGGAGTCAAAAACTGACTCAAAGGCTCAAAAACAAACAAACAAACAAACAAACAAGCACCTTATATTTTCTCTGCATTCAGTCCCCACTTTTATCTTGGGGTAGATTTTCTCTGCTTTTCATGGCTTACATTTCTGGCATAATTTTTGGATTTTATTGCTTATTCCATGTCCCCTGTTCTTTTGTAACTTCTCACCTAATGAACAGTTCTGGAGAACTGAACAAATGTGCACACTCTTTTGAGTTACCTAAAAACTGTGAAGGTTGGAATTCTTTGCAGTCAATTTGGCATTTCTCCTCTCTGTTTTAGAATTGCCTAATGGTAGCTATGTGTTTAGATATAGTAGCTGACCATTCAGCACTGAACATTAAAATGCCAGATTGAGAAACAGTGAAACCTCAGTTTTCTGGATCTCAGTGCAATTAATTTCAGATGCAGCAGATCAAATTCTGTGGTGATTGGCATCATTTGCATCAATGTATGTATTTATGCAATGTGTCATTTGCATAATTATAAATTATATTTGTGTAATTTGCATCATTGGTGTAATGAAGTCATCACACAAATTATGTCTCTTGTGTGATGTGCATCACTGCAATGACATGCTCTTTGATTTACCACACCCTGAGAAAGAACAAAGCCCTTCCTATAACTAATCTATTAAAGTTAGGTTTCACTGCATTTGGGTGGCTGCATCTACTTCGCTTTATTATTGATTAATCTGTTTAGTTGGTTAAAGAAAGAGCAATAAAGACTTTTGCAGTATGTTAAGACTAACATATTAGCTTCTGTGCCCTACAGCCCAATCTGGCAGATTATCCTGAAAGAGAAATCTATGGGTGGAGATGGCAAAGAATAAATAATGACATCAGAAGGAAAGGAAACGTAGGAGATACAAACAGAATTATCTTCTGGACTAGGTAGTCATGATTAGGTACAAAGCAAACATTCTTGCACTGGGGAACTAATTGATACATATCGTGACAAGAACCTATGATCTGCCCACCCGTGTCAGAAAGTTGGTGGCACGCCTATCATGTCTTGCAATACCATTTGGGTATTGTATCTGTGCTTTTTATGGTCATGAGAACGTCTTCTAGTCCTATGAGCTGTGATTGCCCTCTGAACTCTGAATTATGTTGCTCTCCCTTTTGGTTTAGCTGCTCTATGTTTATGTAATCTTAGTGTCAAATTTCACTGCATATTTTTAAACTGTTTTAAACTTTTAACTGCTTGTTACCCAGAAAACTAAACTTAAGGAGTGACTAACAAGTACCGAGTTAAGGCATCAGGCTAGAAACTGGGAGACCGTGAGTTCTAGTCCTGCCTGAGGCACAAAGCCAGCTGGGTGCCCTTGGGCCAGTCCCTCTCTCTCAGCCCTGGGAAGGAGCAGGCAAGGGCAAACCACTTCTGAAATCTTGCCTGGAAAACTGCAGGGACTAGTCCAGGCAGTCGCCAGGAGTAAAAAAAAAAACTGACTTGAAGGCACATAGACACACACACAAAAGTACTATACAGTACCATGTACCAAAAGTACCACGTCATCCACACAAGTTCCTTGCCCCAGCTTTAAGCCCGGCCACTATTTATGGAAGGCATGTTCTCACAACAGCGTTTCCATCTCCCTGCCAACTCACTGCTCAGGCAGGCTGAAACTGGATCAGGTTAGGGTTAATGTTAGGATCATAGTATTTTCCATCCAAAAATGGAAGATCTCCTCTGGGGACATTCAGTGTTTCCTGGGGGCGGTGTTTTGGGAAGCTTGGCGATCTGCTGGGCTCCAACAACCCACAGCACAACTTCTCCTTCCTATCTGTCTGGGGGCTCTGTGCCTCCGCAGCTATTTGTGCTCCGGCTGCCAGAGAAAAACAGAAACTTGGCCGTTCAGCCTCTTCTTTTTCTTGTGATTCAGTGATGGGAATATTGACCTTCTGGAAGCAGGTAGACAAACATGCCACCAGCGACAGATTAACATGGTAGGGTTTCTTGGGCAAAAAAGACGCAATCAGAGAGTGACTGAGACACTGGAATGCAAGAAAAATATACTGAAAGTTTGTCAGGCGCTTGGAAGGTAGTGGGATTGGGCTGATAAAGAGTAAAATCACTGCAAGAAAGGGATTAGAATGGGCCAGACAGTGTCCCTTCATGCCTAGCTGCCAAAACAAATGTCCCATTCACTACTTCCTGGCAGCAGAAACCCAAAGGTAACTTATACAGTTCCAAAATACAGCTTTTTAGCATCAAGGATTCGTCACAGTAAAGTATCCCTCCCCGTCCCAAGGTCAGATTAATATATGCATTGGTTGTTGTTTTACTACATGTACTTTCTTTTAGGGTTGTGTTTCATGTATGAATTCTGGCCTAAGACTGTGATAAAGGAAATACTTTTGGTATACTGTATAAAAGATGTTAGTCCTAAAATTCAATTCTCACCACTGTTATTTCCTTATATTTATTGCACTTACAGAGATACAGCATTTTCCTGTGCAACATAGTTGGGTAGTTGAGAAACAGAAGAAGTCTGGCTTTATCTGGAAATAATAAGACAATATCTCAGTACAATGGACTTTCAGGATAACCAGATAACCCTTTTACCATTACAGGAGAAATTTGAGAGCTTGTTCCGTGCTTATGATGACTGTGTGACATTTCAGCTGTTTAAAAGTTTTCAACGCATAAAAATTGACTTCAGCAACCCCAAGTCAGCTGCTAATGCTAGAACAGAACTTCATGAAACACAGTTCCGAGGGAAGAAACTAAAGCTTTACTTTGTGAAGGTAAGATTCTTTTTTACCCAAGCACTTTCCTTCAGGGTGATTTAAATTCTGAGCAGGTTAATGTCAGAACTGAAATCAGACATACAAATCATAATAACCATAAAACAAATCATAGTAATGTATATATAGTTGGTTAAAGTGCACAAAATATTGAGAAGTAACTTTAGACTGACTTTGAATTGACCCAAGATAATTGATGCCAAAGGAGCAGCTAGTCTGAACTCTTAAAAATGTTTTGCTACCTTTCTCATCCATAACTTCCTTATTGTATCACTTAAAGCAGTTTCACCTTGCCACACTGCAGGACCAGCCAAGTTTATATAGAGGCAATATGAATCAATGCAGCTGGTGATGAAGCACTTCTGTCAATAGGATTAAGATGCGTAGCTTAGAGCTTTATTTTTCTCAAGCCCTAGCGTGTAACCCACTTTCCCTATATGCAGTGTGAAATCATGGGGGTTCTTTCTAATACACAGAGGAGCCATAATGGTCTGATTTTTATATATCCATGCTGCCCAGAGTCACACTGTTTGAGTTGGGTAGCCCTCTAAATCTGTTAAACAGATGAACAAACAAACACCCATTTGGGCTGGGCAACCTCAGTATAGCTGAAAATCTGCGCACTGGTAACAGACAAACTGAAAGGACAATTCTTTTTCCTTTGAACAACACAGTAGAGCAATATTGCTTTGATAGTCTAACCTGCGTTTCTCAACCTGGGCAACTTTAAGATGTGTGGACTTCAACTCCCACAGTTCCCCAGCCAGGCTGAGAAACAGTGGTCTAACCAATCCACACTCTGTACCAATCAGCCCTCTACATCACCAAAGGAACCAAGCCACACATTTTAAAGATAAAAGAACCCTACAACACCATTTTACCACTCATGCAACAGAGGGCTGGAGATTAGGATGCAATCACCCACCCAAGAAAAACTAGGGAGAAGGCATAGAAGCCCCAGCACATCAGAGAGTAGAATGCCAGAGCCAATCAGAGGTCCCAAAGTGTGGTCAATTAGTCTTACCTTAAGAGAGCACCTGTCAGTGGTTTATTCTTGGTTCCAGACCAGGAATGTATATATGTAGAACATGACTAAACAAACTTTTGGGGTCAGTGGGCACCATTTGGACCAGGGTTGCAACTAGGGGTGGGTGGTAAGTGGGGCATGTGCCCCAGGCGCTGTGCTGGGGGGGCACCAAAATGAGCACTTGGGGGTGCCAAAATGGGTGTGAAATCCATGTTTGCCCCGGGTGACACAGACCCTAGTTGCGGGCCTGGTTTGGACTATTGGGAACATGGTGGTTTTGCCTAGTCAGTATAATGGCATGGCCAGTAACAAAATATCTGTTGCCCAAATACAAATTGGTGAAGATTCCCCTTCAGACCTTCTAGTCCATTGATGTTCACTGCCACTCCAGCTTATCTTTGCCTTTTTTCCTAGGTAAGGGGGCACATCCCAGGCAAAGCTGTGGGCTACAGTTACCTACCATTTTTAATTTTTAAGAAGGCCTATAGATCCTTTATGGGACCTGGGATATTCTTGCCAATAAAAGTAATGCTAGAAGTTGGTCCATTTTGCAGAGTGTAAGATTTCCATTTCTTTTTCTTAATTAAATAATCAGATATATAAATTAGCTGAAGCAAGGAATCTTGTGGGTGCTTAGATGTCCCCTTTCTCTGCCCTTGAGCTATAGGATTTCCTACAGAGAGCAAAGTCATCCCTTTGCTTTCTTTGCAGATCCAATGCAGCACAGGCTGTCAAAAGGACAGATTCAGCTTGTTTCCATTGGCCTCCTAAAAGCTACATTAGCCCATCCCTTTGGAAAGCGGAGCACAGTTATGGGTTAAGCTGAGAGTGAAACAACACTACCTGAAAATAGCAATGTGCATCAGAAGCATTGATTTGCAGATCCACTTTCTCTCCTTTTTTGCAGCCTTCTTCCCCATTCTGGTGCCTTCCAGATGAGTTGAGACTGAGACTCACAATCCTCTGGGAGTTGGTCCCCAAAATTTGGAGGATATTGGAGTGAGCAAAATTGTTTTACTCTTCTGTCCTCATTTTCCTAAATCAATATTGTACCCTGTTTTTCTCCCCTTATCTCTGCAAAGGTCCAGACTCTGGAGAATAATGAAGAGGTCTTCCATTTGGCTCCACCTCAGCCATCCAAGCAATTCCTCATGTCACCTCCAGCCTCTCCTCCTGTAGGTTGGCAACCAAAAATGGATGATACACCAGTCATCAATTATGACCTCCTTTATGCTGTTTCTAAACTGGGACCAGGTCAGTTTAATGATTCTTCATATTTTCAAGTTTAGGAAGTAAAGGCCAGAAAGCAAGGCAGGCATAATGGATGCTTATGTCTGCTGTTATTATTATTGTTTAACTCACCATTCTTCTTTCCAGTCACTTAAGAGTGATCAGGTGTGGCAGTGTTCTAGGGCTGCAGGAGTAATGGATGTTGATGGAGGGGCACATGAGAGTGGACTAAGAGGCCTGCCATGGGCATGGCCAACATGAGAGTGGACTAAGAGGCCTGCCATGGGCATGGCCAGAGCTGGTATTCCCTCTGCCTGCCTGCCTGATTTCCTTTCTTTCATGCATATGCTCACTATCTCACCCCCTCTTTTTTTCATAGGCACATACTCTAGCTTTTCTCCATCCTTCTTTTTTCATTTTCACTTTTTTCTCCTTCCCTCCTCATCCTCTCAGCCCCCTATATCAGGATCCCCTTCTGCATTCTGTTCTCCTGCTTACCTTATTCTTCTCCGTTCTCTCCTTCCTTCCTTCCTTCCTTCCTTCCTTCCTTCCTTCCTTCCTTCCTTCCTTCCTTCCATATTTCTTCAAAATTCACCTTTGGAATAGAAAAGAAAGAACATTGTATGAAGGTAGCAACATGCACTTATAACTGTTAAAAAATTCACTGGGTCTAATCTGAGTGCCCTTATTTTTTACTTTGAAATGTAAAGGTGGTTGCACTTGGGACCAAAGTTGAAAGATTTGGGATCTCATACAAAAGTAGATATGAGACCACAGGCACCAAACTTAAATAACAAAAGAAAATTGCTTATTTCTAGAGTTTCAATTGCCAATTCCTATTCATTCTCTCATTCACTTTCTTTTACAAATCACCCCTCCACCAGGCCAGCTTGATTGGGCACTGGATAGGATTTTTGGAGAAGATGCTAGTTGCAGCAGATGGACAGCTGGGTCAGAACTCTTCCAGGGAGCTTTGGGACTCCATCTTCTTTTTATACCCTGCACAAGCTGACAAAAGAGCACCTCACATCATCATTCATAGAGTTGTTAGAATGATAGAGAATTTAAATTGGGGTGAGGGTTAATTTTTTGCCCAAAGTTTGGTCTGTTTGTCCTACATAAAATCCAGAGGGGCACTGCTGGCAGATGATGGTATATACCACATTACAGGAAGAACATGTGAAAGTGCCTATAATCTTCTATGTGAAATAACTGGGACCTGTGATGGTGCTGTTGGTGCATATAGGAGCAAACTAGACAGTTGCTGTGTCTGGTTCCCATGTGAATATCATTGTTCTGTTGCTTGTTGTTGCTTGTGAGAATCTGCTTCAGATTGGGTGGTTGTCTGTATGCAAGTATGAGCTTGCTGCCCAGTGCCTAAGAAGGTGCAGTGTCCTTGTCCAGTATGGGCTGTAGGTTATTAATAATGTGTCTGAATGGCTTGAACTGTGAGCTGTGGGTGATAACCAGTGGTCTTCTGTTGTTCTGTTTCTGTGGTCTGGCTTTTAATAGGTCCTCCCTGGGAATTGATCTGGCTGTATAGATTTGTCTAGTCATCTCATTGGGTGGATAGTTCAGTCTCCTGAATCTCTGTTTTAATTCCATCAGTTGAGTATGTCTGTCAAGTTGGTCAGAACAAATGTGGCTGTAGCAGAGAGCCTGGCTATAGGCAATAGATTGGTGCTGTCTTCTAGATGGAAGCTGGAAGTATATAGGTATGTGTTGCAAACTGTGGGTTTCCTGTGTAACATGGTATTTATGGGTGTCCATTGTGTAGTTTACAGAAGTAAACAATATTGTAGGAGGAGAGCTATGTTAATCTATGGTGGCAAAAAATCAGAAGGAGTCTGGTAGCACCTTTTCTGATGAATTAATTTTATTAAAAGGCAAAAGCTTTTTGTGTTAGGCTGAAAAAGTGCTACCAGACCCTATTTTGGTCTTAGAATAATAGATCTTCTATTGGTGTAAATTGGTGTCTGCCTTTCCATGGTCACAAATGGCATCTCTAGTCATTTATAACATATTAAGCTTCTGCATAAGGAATTTTTAAATTATAATTTTAAGTTAAAACCTACACTGTTATTTTACTGATATTCTATACTCTAGTACTTTGTGAGTTAACCTAATGACTCTTGTTTCATTCAAGTGACCCTACATAATCATAGGACATGGCACCACCTAGTAACAGTGACTGCTGAAGAAATCTAAACTGGTTGTACTTGGAGGAGAGACCATCAGGAAATACCAAGGATATGGGCTGTGCTGGGACATCATAATCACAACAACAACCATGAACAGTTGCCAGTTCCAACACAGCAACATGGACATGGACATGCCCATGGGCCAGACACTTTGGCCACTTCAAAGGCTGTTGAGATGCTCACACTGGTCACACTTGCCAATGACTTTGGCAAAGCTGGGGTGGGGGTAGAGCATTCATCCTGGTGCTCCTTATCTCTCAGCAGCTTTTGATACCATTGATCACAGTATCCTTCTGGACCAGCTGTGGGAATGGGAGTTAGGAGTGGGAGGCACTGTGTTGCAGTAGTTCACCTCCTTCCTCAGTGGTCAGTTTCAGTCAGTGTTGCTGGGGGCATGCCCATGGCCCCTCATTTGTGGGATGCCTCAGGGCTCAATGCTCTCTCCTCTCCTGTTTAACATCTATATGAAACCATTGGGTAAGGTCACCTGTCAGTTTGGAGTTTGGTATCATAAGTACACTGATAATACTCAGCTATACATCTCAACTCCGGGCTGTGCAGGTAAAGCTGTCGATATACTGACCCAGTGTCTGGAGGCTGCTCAGGTCTGGATGTGGCAGAATAGACTTTGGCTCAATCTTGCCAAGACTGAGTGGTTGTGGCTGTTTGACCCCCCAGGGTTGGGGATGTTTCCATCATTGGTCTTGGATGGGGTAGCACTTCCTCATTCTAGACTGGCATGCAATTTGGGGGCCTTTCTGCTTGAAGAGCGGGTGGCCGCTGTGGCCAGGAGGGCTTTTGCACAGGTTCATCTGGCATGCCAATTGCATCCTTTCCTCATTTGGGAGGCCCTTCAGACAGTTAGTCATTCCTGGGTCACCACACAACTGGATTATTGCAGTGTGTTCTACATGGGGCTGCCAAGACTATCTGGAAGTTACGGTTGGTACAAAATGCAGTGGTGTGAGCAGCAATGGGCACCTCCTGGTATGCCCATGTGTCACCACTACTGCATGAGCTGCATTGGCTGCCAGTTAGCTTCTGGGTACTGGGTACCTAAGGGACTGCCTATCCCCAACTGTTCCTGCCACCTAGAATGTTCCAGCAGACTGGATATGCTCCAGGTCCCTTCTATTAAATGTTGTCATCTTATGGGGCCGAGGAAACATACCTTCTCTGTCATGACCCCCACCCTTCAGAACAGCATCGCCTCAGAGATACGGACAGGGCCTTTTCTCCCAGGGTTCCAGAAAGACTGGTTTTGGTCTCAGGCCTGGGTAGATGTGTTTGTGGGGCCTTTGGTTTGGTTTGGTTTGATTTGCTATTGTTTGATTGTTTTAGTTCAGGTTGCCTGTGAGGTTGTATGTTTGTAACTGTTTTTATAGCTTTGTATTTATTTTTGCAAGCTGCCCAGAGTCTATGGGAGTGGGTGGCTATAATAAATGTAAATTAATAATAATAATGATTTTTTCTTGACTTCCAGGTGAGAAATATGAACTACATGCAGGTACTGACTCCACTCCAAGTGTAGTTGTGCACATCTGTGACAGTCATGCAACAGAAGAGGAAGGCTCAAATAATACACCAAAGCCACAAATTACACAGACTCGACGTCCTGGCCTACCATCTTCTGTGTGCAGCTGACTTGCCCAAAGAAGAGCATCTCCTCTTTTGTGTATCCCTGTTTTCTCTTGGTAGAAGTCAGTCGTGGCTCTCCATATAATCCGGTATTTAGTTTCTTAGAGTATTCCCTGTGCAGCAGTGGAGCCTAAGCACAAAAAGACTCAGAATGTATTCCTTGTAGCCATAATTATGTCACATTCCTGCAGAACAGAAGGGGAGGGAAGATTAGGTGGGGTTTTTTTCCAAGTCTCCTTAGGCTGCAACCTGGGATAATTGGCAAGCTTTTCTTCTAAGGAAACATATACGATTGCACTGCACAAATCAAGATTCTTTAAATGTCATTCATTAAGTGGAGGTAATAGTGTTTGGATGTGTTGTTCAGATCAACAGACCCCACATGCTACAAAGCACATTTCTACAAATAGGTTTTTCTCTTTATGCTCACTGTGCAGCTTAGCTTTCTTCTCTGGGTCTGAATTGGGAAGAACTCTTGTTCAGCGGAAGAACCCATCCCAGGTCCACCTTGTAATCACTGTATTTGCAAGGAAGGGGGAGTAGAGGGACCTTGGGGAGCAGAACTGTGAAAGGCTCTAGTTGTGAATGCTTGGAGAGCCATTGTCAGAGTAAACAACAGAAAGAAACTTGGTCAGTGGCATTGGAAAGTCAGAATTCAGCCTTCAGTTGTGCTGTTCATGGACTACACATCTTGTTTTACAAAAGTTCTTTTTAATGCACAAATGCAACCAGCATGAGGTAATTCCATGCATTTTCAGTGCGTAGCTACTACCTGAATTCAAATTAAGGCAGTTCAGCCCTCACTGAAATTTAAATTAGCCTAGTGATATCATAGGATTAAGAGCAACTGTTTCTTGGAGATCCTCCTTGTTTCCCTTAACAATGAATTCAGATAATTGAGTAACAATGACTTTAGAGTAAAAGGTAGGACCATTCAAAATAAGATACTGGCATCTTCAACATTACAGTAGATAATCTTACATCTCTAGAATTACATAAAAGTGAAGTATGTTTTCAAATGACCTTCTCCCCAAAATTATGTTTTCTTTCTTCTGAACTTCCCTTTAATATTAATGAGATCTCTTATCTTCAGAGAAAGCCTGAGTGAATCAACCAGTCATACCTGTGGCTAAAAGTAGTGGACAAGAACACAAATAAATCAGAAGGCAAACAGAATGATGGAAGTAATTATTCCCCTGCTAATAATTTAGAGTAATTATTCATTCTCCTGCTAATAATTTAGAGTGATGGCAAAAACATGTGGCACCTCCACATGTTTTTGCCATCATTCTAAAACCATTTCAGTACTCATGTTTTGCAGCTGTGCTTATGCATATCTAGCTCAGTTGCATTCTAACCCAAGTTACGAAAAAGAGCCATCTTTCTGTTTACAGCAATATGACTCTGACATTTCCAAACCCAAGTGCTAGTTATCACCTCTAAAACTGTATCACTCAGTTCCAGATTATTTTAGGGACCACTTCCTTCAATGGGAATCTGCCCAGCCCATATATTTTAAAATAAAGGGGCTGGTTACAGTCCTGTCCCCACAAGGCAACAAAGGATGGACCAGAAGGTAAGCATCTGTAGCAGGCCCCTTTTTCCTTGGAGATGTGTCAGGTACCCTCCTTAGAGCCTGGCTTTTGGTGACTTGATTATCGATGATGATGGATGTTTGGTTTTAGGTGGCAATCTTTTGTTATCTTTTATTCCTGATTTATGTATTGATTTTTAAGTTTGTAAATCATCTGGTTGACAAAGAAGATACTGAAGTGGAAGATAGCTTCTGCCTTTTAGGCCATCAATAGTAAAGGAACAAACAGTCAAGAAATACACTGCAGACCAGCACCTGGTAGAGTAACTATGAAAGCCTTGGAGAAGATATTCAAATGCTGTGATGTCTATACCTACAAAGATCAGAATTGTGCAAGCCATGGTATTCTCTGTGACATTCCATGGAAGCAAAAGATGGACTTTGAAAAAGTCAGATAGAGTATGGATGCTTTTGAACTTTAGTGTTGGAGGAGACTCCTGAGAATACCATAGACAGCCAAAAAAATCCCAAACAAATGGACCATCCAACAGATCAACCCAGAGTTCTCACTCAAGGCCTGAATGAGTGACTCAAATTATCAGGACATATTATGCAAAGACCTAGATCTCTGAAGAAGGCTCTGATGCTAGGAAATATGGAAGAAAAAGAGGAAGACCAGCAGCAAGGTGGGTGAACTCAGTTACAGTGGTGATGGAAGACCTGAAAGACCATGTTAGGCACGGATCACCACAGAAGGAAAAAAATCTATATATGGTTGCTAAGAGTTGACACCAAATTGATGGCACATAATCAAATCATCTGGAGCCTTGGGAATTGGGTGGTAGAGAAACGTTCATAAATAAATGTGTTGGAAAGTGGGGGGGGAGTACTAAGAATTTCATTGTTTTTCTTTGCATGGGGGAGTGAACAGATATATATTGCTGAAGGTCTGCAGTAATCTTGGGGTGGACACTAAGGGAATGGCACGTTCTGTATCCCAGTTGGTCAGCTGGAGAGAGAGCACTCAGTGTGCCCTGCCTGCTCTGTGCTTCCCGAAGTCTGCTGGAGTGAAGATCATCTAGTGTGGAGAGGCAGTTTAAGGTGCCTCTCCCATCTCCAAATGTATGTCCCCTCAATCTTATATCAGAGCTGTCAGCTCTGGGATTGGCAGTCACCAGGTACAGCAAGAGAAGGCCTGAGGGGGTGTACAAGTTCTATTATTTCTTCCTATTCCTCATACTTACCCATCTTGGAGAGCTCAAGCAGGATTGCAAGGCTCCTGTGCAAGATTATTCATATTGATTGGTTGTACACAGTAATAAATGGCTGAATGCCTTGTGTTGCAAGATTGGCCTGGATTTTTTATTTATTTTGTTTTCACTGCCTTACTAACTTATGAAAGCAACTATAGCTTGGTAAGGATTCAGTTTTGTTGGAGATAATACAGATCTCCAAAACCCTCAGGTTTCCAGATAGAGATCATGTGTGTTTAATCTGTTTTAAGACTCTAGCGTACAAGATGCAACCAATGTGCACTTTAAATAAAATACCTCCTAAGCAGCTCCAATAGTTTTAGAATTTTGCCTCAAATAAATAAATGCTACAAATAAATTTTGCTGTAAATTCAAGAGGCATCATGATTTTTCTAATAGCATCACAATAGCACCATGTAATATAATCCTGCTATAACTTGCAGTATAATTGGGTCTAGCACTTCTTGACTGGATCTCATCATTGAATGCAGCACACAAAGAGTAGGCTTACAGAAGAGTATTAGATTTATCTTCCATGATTTTTTCTATCAATAGCTACTTGCTGTGAGGTCTGTATATTAGCATAAGAAGCAGTGTGCCTATCCATTATTTTTTTAGGAATTATGGCACTCATGCTCACTTGTGAGGTTCCCAAACTTTTTGATTGACCACTATGGAGTAGAACACTGGACAAATAGGGCTTTGCCTTTATCCTGCACTGCTATTCTTAGGTAACAATAAACCACAGTTCCATCTAGCTCTTCCTTTTTTTTGGACCCTATGAGTCAATGTTGACTTCTGGCAACTGCCTGGGTAAGTCCCTGCAGTGTTCTTGGCAAGATTTCAGAAGTGGATTGCCCTTGCATGCTTCCCAGGGCTGAGAGAGGCTGGCCCAAGGTCACCTAGTTGTATTTAAAACTTTTTTCCATTACTGTAATCAAATGGTGCCCTCTGGTGGATCTATAGCATGCACTGTTTGAAAGGCACATAATGAAGGGAAAAAAGGTGGCTTTCCAGCTATGCTACCTGACCTTAGTTTCATAAGCTGTCTACAACAATCTATTTCTCTAGTGCAGTGTTTCTCAACCTTGGCAGCTTTAAGATGTGTGGACTTCAACTCCCAGAATTCCCCAGCCAGCATTGGAAGTTAGGAGGAATGGGGGTAATGTATAGTAAGAAACCACAATGTACTTTCTTGGTCTTGGAACAATGAGTGAATTCTGCAATTGCAGATTTTAAAAAATGTGCTATGAGTATATAAGGAGCCTAGACCCAAAATACTTCACTTATTGCTCCCAAAAGCTTGGCAAATTTCATTCTTTCAGATGGGCTGAATTTGCTCCATTCTGATAAAAAATTTTTTTAAAAGTCACATAGAGTTTCTTCCTGATAAATCCGCACATGGCATGAATCCCACTTCAAGGTCAGTCTCTGATTTGAACTAAGCCTTTTTCCAAAATGCCAAATCTGTCCCAAACTGAATCTTGTGTTCAGTATATACCCCAGCACAGAACCCAAAACAGGACTCTTTTTTTTTTTGGTCAAAAGCTGTATTGTGAATAAGACAATAAAACTAGCAATGGTTATTTTCTTCAAACAGAAATCTCTTGTTTTATTCATTTCCCTATAATACATATTTTTCCTTCCCACAGTCAGGAAATAGTTTTGGGAATAGCTCAGAAGAATGATTTATACAGTATATACCTAGTGTCACAATTCAAAAATTCTGCAGAAGGCAGTATCACAAAGTTAAGTTGGAATTCTATTATCCAATTTTAAGTATCAGCTTTTGGGAAGTAAGAGAGAGAACAGCATGTAGGAAAGGCAAGGAAAACTAATGTCTGTTCTGAATGTTAGCATTATTTTGACAGGCAAGAATTTTAGAATGAATAAAAAGGTACTGGAATCTAAAAGTAACAATGCATGAACCTTAATACTGTAAAAGGAACAAAAAATGCAACAGCATTTTTAATCAAAGACAAAGATTTTCCACAAAACCCCAATTACAAAGCTATCCAGATAAATGTAATTTTAAAAAAATTACAGTTCATTATTAGAATTTCTTTTCCCATTATAAATTTATCCCTGATAACTGCAGAGATAATGAAGTTGCCATTCCCAAGATAGTCAAAATTTTCAGTAACAGTAGCCAGTGGTCTAAAGTAAAGAATATAACAACTTTTTTTCAATAATTCACATTTTCTTTGGTGAATTATTTGCTACTTGAAGCCCATTACCTAATTAGACTACTAATTTAAAAGATTACTTGTTTTTAGTTTTGCATAATTGCTCTTTACTTCCTGTTATCTATGGTACAGGAATCAAAATCTGGAAGAGTCCCTGAGATATTAAGTTTGTGTAAAATAGCTACAAGTATCCTTAATATATAAAAACTAATTATAGTACTTAAATCTTTCCTGTTAGGATGTCAACTTCAAAACAGAAACAAAAAACTTTCCTATTTACTTCCAAACCATGTTTACTTTCTGATCACTAACACCAAGTATTGCTTCTCGTTATGTCATAGAATGGACTTTTGAAAGGAGGTTGAATTTATCTTTTCTGTGAAAGTGAAATAAACTTGAGTAGTTCTGAAGAGAAATTGTTTTTCTTCTTAAAACACTAAATTTCACTGTACTTCTAATCTGAAGATTCTCGTTTACTCCAACAAGTAGAATACAAATGATACCACCTTAGTGAGAGGAAATTGAGTTTGAATGGATTCCCTTATGTCATGCACAAATGCAGAATGGGAGATATCTGCTGATGTCAGCAGCTCCTCCTTTAGTGTCACTGCTGCTGAAAGGAGGCACTGAAAACCTGCTTCTGCTTTTTGGGGAGGAGTAACTGTCGCACAATTATTTCAATAGCACTTCTCCTAATCTAATCAATACTGTAGTCCAGGATTTTTTTTTTACAACAGCTGTTATCAGATGTACAAGGTTATATCTTTATGGAATGTTAACAGATTATAAGGATTTCACTAACCATATTGCTTAAAGAAGGCAAGCAACGCCACTGAAAATAAATTTGGGGTCACATTTGAAATACCAAGAATAAATATGTGTCCTCCTATACGCTAAGTATTCACTTCCCCTGAGCTCTTTCAGAATGAAACAGAAGAACACAAATAGTTCTGCATGTTATCTGCATATTACAAATAGTCTACTTTAAATCAGGCAATTCTTAGAAATTAAAAATATGAATAATCATAATTGCTGAACATAAATGTCAATTAATTGAATATACAGTACAGAACTTTGTTAACCATATACCAACTGTAACTAGCAGAAAGTCTTGTTTTTAAATGTCCTCTTTGCTTTCCAAATCCCTTTTCTGCTTATAGTATAATTTCTTTTGCAGATTCATTAAAAATACATGTAAGTATAATACAAATCAAAGCAAATATTTGTAGCTCAGGGTTCAACTGGGGAGTCCTTGGTGCTCCCTGAGCCTTGTTGTTTTTCTGCAGACATTTCATTGCCAGACTAGGCAACATCTTCAGTGTAAAGAGGGAGGGGGTGTATTGTGCTGTTTGATGGTTCATCTGGTGTTAATCCTAGTGTTGATTTTTGCATATCTGGGTGTTGATTGCTGGCAAGGGAGTGTACTGGCCTTTTGGCTTTTCTATTGTCTCTTTTGAATGGTATGTAAATGCTGTTTACCTCTATGTGTCTGTTGATGGCTGCCTGGTCTGAGTGCCAGGCTTCCAGGAGTTCTCTGGCGTTTTTGGATTTGGCTTGGTTTAGGATGCTCAGTTTACCAGTTGAAACTATGGTTGAGTCTGTCCATGTGTTGTGAGATTAAGCAGTTCTCATCGTGTCTTCTGACTGCTAGTTGATGTTCGTGGATGTGCTCTGCTAGTCTTCTGCCTGTCTATCCTACATAGTGGCTGTTACAGTCTTTGCATTGTATGTTGTAAATAACTCCTGTATTTTCTTCTTGGGCTATTGGGTCTTTTGGGTTGCTTAATATGTTTTGAAGAGTTTTAGTTGGTTTATGTGCTACGGTGATGCCATGTGATTGTAGCAGTCTGTTGGTGGTTTCTGAGATGCTTCTGATGTATGGCAGTGTTATCCTTTCCATAGTTTCCATTGGTTCGGTTGTAGCGGGTTGGGTGGTGAGGCACTTTTTGATAAATTTGAGCCAGTATCCATTTTGTTTGAAGATGCTGTGCGATGTTTTCTTTTTTCTGGTGTTCTGGGTTGCTGCAGTGTGTAAGTGCTCGTCTGAATAATGTTCTTACACAGCTTCTCTTGTGGGAGGTTGGATTGTTACTTTGGTAGTGGAGCACTTGGTTGGTGTGGGTAGCTTTCCTGTAGACTTGTGTTTCTAACTTACCGTCATTTCCTCTACTGATGAGGATGTCCAGGAATGGTAGTGAGTTATTTTCTTCCTCCCTTGTGAATTTTATTTCATTAAAGATGTTATTGATGGTTTTGTGGGTTTCTTCCAGTTGTTTCTTTTGTATTATGACAAAAGTGTCATCTACATACCGGATCCATACTTTGGGTTGTATGTGTGGGAGTGCTATCCTTTCCAGAGGCTGCATTACGATCTCTGCTATAAGTCCTGAAATCGGTGATCCCATGGGTGTTCCTTTGAACTGTTGGTATATTTCTCCATCGAACTGAAAGTAGGTTGTAAGGCAGAGGTTGATGAGGTCCATTATCCTGGGTATTTGGCTAGGTCCAGTGTGTTGGTCCTAAACCAAGCCAAATCCAAAAACACCAGAGAACTCTTGGAAGCCTGGCACTCAGACCAAGCAGCCATCAACAGACACATAGAGGTAAACAGCATTTACATACCATTCAAAAGAGACAATAGAAAAGCCAAAAGACCAGTACACTCCCTTGCCAGCAATCAACACCCAGATATGCAAAAATCAACACTAGGATTAACACCAGATGAACCATCAAACAGCACAATACACCCCAATCAAGGAACCATTAACTCAGGCAATCAACCAAGCAGCAAACAACAGCCCAAAGAACTCCCAAGGAGAGAACACCACCCCCACCAACACAAGCAGGGCAAGCCATGGTATATAAACTGAGAGCAAGGCCCACTCCCTCTTTGCACTGAAGACATTGCCTAGTCTGGCAATGAAACGTCTGCAAGAAAACAACAAGGCTCAGAGAGCACCAAGGACTCCAGAAGTATAATACAATTGTGTTGTTAGTTCAAACATATGATACATCTGAACACCTACCAAAATAGATTTAAAACACCCACACCTGTCTGAATGGAGAAAGACAGACATATTAAAATATGTCTAGAATCAGCCTGCAGCTTACAGTTATGGAAGAAATTATTCAAGACACAATCTGTCTGCTTTGGGACACTTATAGGAGCAGCATGACATGCTACTTCCTTTGTGCTCAGTGTAGCTTTAAGTTATACTTGCATGTACAGCAGTTTTCCAACACAGGTTAAAATGAAGGAAATGTCCAGTTTGCAGAGACTGACATGATGTGCACAGTCCTATGGGTTACAGTTGTGGACCCTAGCTATTAGCAGCTTCTAAATTAAATTATTGTTGCAGCAGCTAATCTCCAAAGCTGAAAACAAATCTGGATTATTTTCACAATTATCATTTGCTTTATAAAGAAGTCCATGACTTACTGTATTTTTTTTCCCAACCAGTTTTAGGGGTATCTGAAGTGACACTCACTGGCTTCAAAAGGGTGGGGATGACTGGGCGATCAAAGCTCTGTTCACATAAAAATGGGCAGGCCTTTGGTTGCCTAGTCTTGCCTGCCTTTTAAAGCCAGTGACCATTGCTGCAGAGGCTCCTGCCCAGTTTCAGATGTTAAGATACCTCTAAGCAGTTCTTTATGAAATAGGTATAAGCAGCTTCACTCACAAATAATCTTATTCCTTATCACTTGGAAATAAATAGTCTTGCTACTATTAATTTTCTATTATTTTCTATTTTTCTATTAGAAAATCAATTCTACTCAAGGTTTCTTTTTCAGAGAGACAATGTTCTTCTTCAGTAGTTTTGGTGGATCTTTATTAAAGTGCATCATGGTATCATCCAATATAAGTTAATTTTCTGTGTTGTCTTTTCAAAACACAAGTCAGTACACAGGTCTCATCCTATTAAGGGATCATCATCATCTTCCTGAAGCTGGAGTCTTGAAAATGGGCGTAGAGAAGGAGTTCTGTTCTTCGTGATTATTATAAGGCACATCAGAGTAGTTAATATCATAAAGACACCAATAACTATTCCAATGGCTTCAGGAACGTTTATGCACCATTGGTCAACTAATAAACACTTGGTATTGCTCAAGGTGCCATTATTAGGCTGGGATTTCAACCCTAAAATATGACACATCATTGGATAAATATCAACAGTATGAATTGAATTTAGTCGGTAACTTTTACGGAAGGCAGGTCCATGAGCTGCCAAAAATGGCTGCATACTTGGAAGAGTATCGTCATAGCCATGGTCTCCTACTGAAAAATAAAGAACCCAACAATAGTTAATGCACTGCAAAGATTTAGCTAACAGTTATTTCCCAAGTAAACATTACCCTGCCATTACAGAATTATAGCTTAAGTGTTTTTTCAATTATTGTTTTCTACTTAGTTAAATATTCAATTCTATTGTTTCAGTTTATTAAACAGTTAAGATGGCATCTTCTTTACCAAAAGTGAAAAATCAATCTCCAATAAAATCAATTTCTTATTTAAGAAGAAAGCAGATAGTGTTTCCCTATTGGATGAATAGTAACAACTGTTTTATACAGATAAAAAGGAATAATTACACGTTAGGACACTGCTGCAGTGGGGATTATGACAAATAATCTGAGGATGAAGGAAGTAGTTTAATATTATCACCCATTAAAACAACTTGTTTGTCAGGCTAAGAGATGCGCATCTTTCTGCTGTATCTCTGTGAGAAGATCCCTTGTTATCTCCCATCCTGTTTCTTAACTTTCAGTGCTTAATACTCTAATGAAATTTTCATATTCATCTCTGTCAGCCCACAGAATAGTCAAATTTATTGCACAAACTTCTTTCAAAATATTCTTATACTGTTCCCTCAGATCATAATATTCTGTGACCATCCCACTGAGCTGGAGTTGCCCTGCCCCTTTTCCTATTTCAACTAATCTTGGGGTTTCCTTATATGACAATATCAATCTCTTGTTTCTCAAAGGCCCTATTTTGACTATGCAACCATAATAAAACATGTGAGTTTTTTGTTCATACCCATGATATATAATACCTTTTTTTAGTTAATACTGGTTACCAAAGCAGCTTAAATGTTAAGTTCTTAATTTTATTGTAAGCAGGAAGGAGACCAAACCAATACATAAATAAGTAAAAAAAGACAAACTTCTTTAATCTCCTTAATTGCATTTTAAATTGTTCTTGTCCTGCTTAGCTACCTAAGGTAATTAGCTATTATTTCCATAGATTTTTGGGGGAAGATTCAACAATTGGCTGTATACATGGAATTAAGCACAATGTATTAGTTAAGAAAAAATCTAACCTTTAGTGCTTTCAGATGTTGAAAAGCATGCTGTATTTTCAAAAGGTTTGTTTTTAATGCTTCCTCGCCCTACATAACTATATCCTCCCCCCACCAAAAAGGGAGCTATATATTTTAATCAGTAAACATTAAATAAAAAACTTACATCTTGGAAGAGACCCATTCTGTACAATTGTCCAGCCTTCATCTGCAACCAAAATTATTGGCTGAATGCGCTTATTGTGATGGTAATGATATCGGTCTGGAATTTCTTCTTTAAGATAAACCTTCATATAAGGGCTGCACTTTTTCATTAAGTTATATACATGTGTCACATCTAAAAACATTAATATAAATAAGCTGCTGTCATTTATTTGTTCATCTGCAAAACTTAAAAACTTGTTATTGCAAATATAAAAAGGACACTCATATTCCCTAAGAGCTGTAAATTGATGTGGATCTCATTTAGTCCTACTTCGATATACTTTTAGAATGTACTTTAGAGTTAAATCACTCTTGATTTTATGAACGTAACTAGGGATGTGCAAGACATTCTAAAACCAGAATGTTCTGAGTTTGAAATGCCACATCCAAGTATTCTGAGCTTAAAATAAAACACTGCATTTTGTCCCAAGCTCAGAACAACAGACTGTTGTTTCAAGTGTTTCAAACATCCTAAGTTATTGTGGCATTATGGTTTTTTTCCAGCACAGCCAGTAGAACAGCAGTGTTAATGTGTTTTCTACTACAGATTAAGGTTACTATGGTAACTAATCATTTTGGCCCGGTGAAGAGGTTGAATTTGATTGTCTTCTTTTCAGATGTTAATTTTTGCACCTGGGGAGAACTTGCCTGGAGTTGTTTTAGTTGCAGTTTCCCTTCTGTGTAGGCATGTAGAGAGTTAAGCAGCTCTCACTGAGAGCCTGTAAATACGTTTGCTTTCTGTAAATAAAAATATTTTTATAGAAATGCCTGGTGTGTGACTTTTCTGATCTCTCCTGGGCCAAAGGCTTTCTAGCACTCTGCCAACAAGCAGAACCACTTCTATTCCTGCTCTTATTGGCTGAGGGGAAAGGGGGATAGGAAGAACCAGCAGTTATTTAAGCACGTGCCCAGAGTCAGGTGCTGATTTGCTTGCATACAGGGTACTTCTGGATGGCTTATCACATACTTAAGACAGGGTGAAAACTGCTTTCAGTTTTCTGCCTGCAAGTTAAGTTTTAGGTTTTTTTTTTTAAAAAAAAGATGTGGTTACAGGGTAAAAGTTCATGAATGTGCAAGCAAATGAGCAAATAAGCTTTGGGGCTGTATTGTTTTTTTAAATAATGATGAACTTTTTAATTTGCAAGCTTCAAAATCAAATATGTTTCATTTGTTGAGTTTTTGTGCATCACTCTGCATGTTCTTGCTTCATGTCAAATGTAAAGGCTATGTTGCTCTTTATTATTATTTGCTGCTGGCAAATAGCCAGACTGCTATATTTTTGCTGCTATTGCTCTTTGAATATACTGAAGTGAATCGTGCTGCAGGTTGCTTCCCACTAGTCCTCTATGGCTATTTGTAATAGGCAGGAGGCATCTTTACATGTTTGGTGGTAGTTAACAGTCAACACGGACTATCATCTCACCTACTTTTATTGCTCTACGGCAAAGAATGAGAGAGCAAGTGATCTCTTTCAAGTTCCCTTGGTCTCTATAGTTCAACACTCAAAAAGTTTGTTATTTGTTCTATGTGTAATATGGAATACTCAAAAATCGTAAGTTTGTACTAATGAACACAGCACTCTGAACTTTCTGAAGTTTGGCTGAGCTCAGAACAAAACGGTTTTCTTATTTCATGCACTTTTCTATGTGCAACGAATTTAAACAGAATTTTAGAAATTTGCAATGTTAATCATGATATGATTGGAATAAACTTCCTTTATACATTGACCTAAACAAATATGACATGTGATATTGTTATGTCTCAGTTGAAAAGAAAACACTATTCAGAATGGAAAATCCAAGTTTCCCGTTCAGTGTTTCTCTGATCAGAATCAGAATCGGCAACCTTAATATTCAACAAACTGAGAAATATGATCGGTGACTTCTTATAACATGTATGTTTTAGCATGAAATTACATGTTATAGCACTGAGAATGATACTGTTAAAAGCACTGAAAAGTCAAGGTAATAACTTTTACATGAAAAAGAATATACTTACTATTTGGCAATATGGCAGCAACTGGGCTCTTGTCTATTAGTACATAGTTACTAGGATCAATGCAATTATCCAGTTTGATTAATCTCTCCTGGGAGCACTGTGCCATGCCATGATCACTTGTAATTATAACATTAATTTCCTCCCACAACTTTGAAATTTTAAGTTTTTCAACAAGAAGGCCAATAAGTTTATCTACTTCTTGTAATACTTCAGTCATATTCTTAGTATCTTCTGGTCCATACTTGTGTCCACTTGCATCTGGTTCTTCCCAATAAAGAGTAGCAAAAGTAACTAATGGATTAGAACTATTCAGCCATTCAATAATCTTTTCTACACGTTCACCGAAGCTTACTGAAAAATTGTATTTCATAAAGAAGTGAGGAAGAGTATTGCGAATTTTCACATCGGTGCCAGGCCACATTGCAGAAGCACTTGTTTTGTTCTCCTGCCATTCATTGCTCACCCAAATAGGAATTGCTTCATTCCACCAGAAAGGATCTGTATCATTAAACTGTGAAAACTTCTTCTTTGTGTCAACGTCAAACATTTCATTTGCTACAATACCATGGCTTTCTTCATACAGGCCTGTAACTATACTATAGTGATTTGGAAAAGTTTTTGTGATGAAAGCATTGGTAACATGTTCTACTAATACACCAGCCTTAATAAAATCCTGGAGATGTGGAAGTTCATATTTCTTCAGATAATCAGCCCTGAAGCCATCAAAAGACACCAGAAGTAATCTTGGTACTGACTTGGTAACAGATTTACCACTAGAGTAAGAAACTATTCCATTAAAGAGTAGTACTACTAATAAAAGCATTCTGGATAAGATTTCAAAATGTATAGGAAACAACAATAGATACCTGAAAGGAGGAAAAAGAAAATGAAATCCTCATTAAGAATTTCGATCCAAAAGAATTATTTTCATCCTAGCACTGAACTCAATTTCCAATCAATTTAAATTCTATTTAAGACAATTGCTAATTATAACCACACATCTCCACATATTTTCTCAACTGTTTTTTTCTACGTATTAAGGGCTGGCAACCTTTTCTAGCAAAATAATGGCCTGGGTTTCTACAAGGCCAAGTCTAGTATGAAATCAGGGAAATCTCACAAGATTTCAGTAGATTCCTATATTCTTTTGTGAGATTACCTATTAGGGGGCAGGAATATCACACTACCAATATTTCAAGAGCTCAACCCATTCTTATTAAGCAGTATAGGTTTTCCTCTGACTTGTATTATTTAGGTTCAGTAACTGGTTACAAGATCAACAGTTCAGAATGTTTAGATATGGACCATATAAGCCTTACTATTTTACTCCCACCAACCTTTTAAGACCAGTATTTTTCTTTCATGTTGAGCTTGATCTGATTACTATATCTTAATCGCTTGCAAAGGCATTGACAGTGAGGTCTCCATATTTTTCATCAAAAACAACTTTGTAGTTACTAAGTTGTTCTTTCTATAAGAACATTCCCAATCCATGTTCATTTTACTTTTTTTTAGCATTTAACAACTTCATATTAGAATTTAGCCATAATTAAAGTTCTGAAGACTACTACTTATATATGGCTAGAATACAGAAATGTAGCTTGAGTGATTTAACAGAAAAATTCATTTTGGCGCATCACCCCACAGGGTTGCTGCTGTAGGGAAAATGGGAGACAGGAACATTATACATGCCACCTGGAGTTGTACAAAAATAAAAGTGGGATATTATTAATACTAATAGCATTCTCTCCTTTTTGTATTTGCTTTCTTTGTAAGTTAGGTTATTTCTATATTGTTTTAAAAAAAGATTGATCTAGTATAAATAATAAAATATCACTAAAATCTCAATGGGACAAAATATATCTTCACTTAAGAATATAACATATGACATTAATACATATTCTTTTAAAAACATTAATTTCCAAAGCAAAGCCTGTAATTTTTGGTAACATGGCATATCCCTATCCCAAGCCTACAAACACTTCCAAGAGGCAACTGCTCATCAAAGAAAATGAGATAATGTAAAGCATAGGTAGTTGATTGCCTATATGCTAAATGGCATATATTGATATGACAGTTTTGATGAATTTGGTATATATAGTGTTTTGAATGAACAACAGAATCTACATACATTCTGTACCACAGGTCAGCAATATGGCACTCACATAGGATCCACTGGGCCCCCCAAAAGCACCAACTACCAAAAGTAATTTTTTAATCCCCCCAACTCCTATCTTGCAAGATGCCCAAAAATGATTGAGATTTTGGATATGTAAAAGCAGAAAGAATACAATTAACTTTATTATGGTCTTAGATCAGAACAGAATTGTGTTATAAATAGTAAAATTATGGAAGCATTAATAAGTTTAGTCAATGTCAACTCCTATATTCTAGTCCAGTGTTTCTTAAAGTGCAGTCCTAGGACCCCTGGGGGTCCTCCAAGACCCTCTCAGGAGTCCACAAAATCAAAATTATTTGCCAGCCTATGCTGAAAAATATATTAAAATCCCATCGAACAACTGTGAGAAGTGGTAGCAGCAGCAAATGCATTGATTTTAATTTCTAATATAGTAAATATTGATAAATATAATCCATATAAACAAAAGCTCTTTTGGGGTCCTTCATAATTTTTAAAAGTTGGGAAGGGGTCCTGAGGGAAAAGAGTTTTAAGCAACACTGTACCAGACAATATAATTTGCTATCCTTCCCATGGAAGATTCAGTAGCCATGTTCTTCTTGGCAAAAAAGCAAAACATTGCAACTAAGTGATGTTACTCTCTGGTCCAGATCAGCAAGTAAATCAATACAAAATGTATTGGTGCAACCTGGAAAACTGGTTAATAAAGGCTGAATTAATGAAAATCAGCATAAAGCCTGTGACACATTTTGATTGTCTCAACCTCTCCTGCAGGGGCTCTGGAAAGTTGGAATGTTATTGTATTTACCCCACAACAATGCCAAAGGGAAAGCATTACAGCAGGCTCTCATGTTCATTACTTCAAAATACATAACAGGCAAAGTAATTTGAGTGGAAAGAGATGCATTACAGGGAAGGTTCTCTGATTTTCCCTAAAAAGGCAATGGATTCCTACAGTTTGGGATATGCTGTTCATCCTGAATTCACTGTTCTTTAGTTTTATCTACCCGAGAATTACAAATATTCCAGAGAAAGACCATATAATCTTAATTTTTTCATAATGCTGTTTCACACTGATACATGATTATCAGATATTAAAAAGAAAAATAGTCTGGTTGGAACCAAATGGATCCTCAGCTACACTAATATGATAGTTTGAGTAATTATGGCTTCATTCTGATCATCCTGGCCTCAGTCTCATGGCCATGTCTGAAACACATCTGAGGTCATAAAGAGAGATTTTAGGAAGTCTGACTGGGACTTTTTCAAGAGGTTCAAAATAATAACATAGGCCCAATTAAACCCTGTATAATAACTGCTCTGCCAGTTTTGCAACAAAGAATTTGATGATGGCTGGAATCAAGTTCCTTCCCTGTGTACAGTGGAATCTTAAAATAACTATTGCACTCTTTTGTGTGAGGAGAAAGCACAGTTGACTTGTGCAGATTTCCTTCTGAAGGCTTGGAAGACAGCTCCTAGATATTCAAAGCACTTAACCTGCTCTAAGGGTAAGCTTTCTCCTAATGCTACTTATGAGTCTTAGGGCAGTTGGAGATAATAATCACAACCCGCCCCCATAAAAATTATGGTTAACAATCAACAGTTCCTACATGCAGTATCAGGGATGAAATATAAGAGCTCTCCTGAGACCTACTTGGGGCAGTGACACAATGGTGGTGGCATCAGCATAGAGCTGTACAGATGGATGCTTTTTGCCACTTGGGGTCATGTGGATCTAGCCCCTGTGGGGATTTGGTAAGAGAATGTATATAGAAATTAAACAAACAGGGTGCCAAAATAAACCCCACTGGCAGTTACAATTGGGTTTGAGAACTGTCTGGCATGGCTGCATTTTACTCTGAATCTTGTTTTGTCAGAAGGCTCATCAAAACCAGTCTTTTATCAATGGTGGAATTTTTAAATTTATCCCATATGTGTACTCCTGAAATTTATTCCTCCTTGGGAATATTCTCCTGGTCCCGCAAAACACAACCTACAACACAGATGTCCAGCATATAGCTTGTGGATAATGTATAGCCAACTAACTGGCTTATAATTTTCAGGATGCTTTCTATTACTATTCTTTAAAAAATGGGAACCAGATTGGCCACACACAGCAATTTCACCTTGCTAGATGTGGGGTCTCTGAGAAGATGCTTCCATCAGAGCACTGGCAATCATATGGGAAGGGCTTGTGTGCTGCTGGAGGATCTTCACCTCTGAACGAGATTTAGCTACCAAATTATTAAAAGCAGGATGCAATCCTTGTTTACAAAACATTAAATATTTTCTGTAATAGTAACAAACATGTCATTCAAGTAAATTAGAACATGACAGATAATTATAAAAATGCATGAGAAATCAATTATAAAACTAAAACTGTAATCCAGTGCAGATAATTTATGCAGTTATGTTATGATTTATAAAACAATAGAAAGGGCAACTGCAGTAAAAAAAGTTATATTGGAACAGTTAAAAATATACTATTTCATTTTATTTGAATATTCTTTTTCTTTTTACTCAATTCCTTCTCTTTTTGCCTGCACTTCATCAAACAAGTTTTACTTCTTAATTTAAAATAGTATATCAGAAATATAGTATTTTATACTTGCCTTATATTATACAATATACTTGGCTCCAAATTCCAAACACTAAAATAATTTTTTTTTCAACAATTAGCATTCATCTCAAGATAAACAAAACAATATTTTGTTTATCTAGTTGCAGTATTTTCTTCAGCTCAGATCAGTGTCATCTTTGTTTTAACACTTAAAACCATACTAGAAAGAGGCACTTAATGACAAACCACTTTCTTTTTCTTTAGTCACTGGCACCTGCTAGATTTCAGCATATAATGCCCAGCAATTGCAGAGGTATGAAAACCCAGGCTCTTCGGCTTATTAACGGAGAACAAATTTCAGGACTTCAATACGGAATCGCTTCAACTCGGGCCCAACCTCAAAGGACTTCCTCATTTTTCGACCAGTTTAGGCAGTGTCAACTCTCTCCTCTGCCTCACCTGTGGCGGTCACAGCCAGGAAGGGACCCCACTCGCACAGATGACCGCGAAGGGCATCGGGCGGCACCTGGCGTCGACCCGGAGCGGGGGTGGGTGGGGGGAGGCAGAGGACATGGTCACCCCCCGGACGACGAACCAAGGAAACGAGGGGGACTTGAGCCCCTAGAAGCTCCCCTCCTATCAGAAGACGATATGCCGCCCGGTCCCACACCCACCCAGGCAAGGAAGAAGAGCGGGGCGAATACTCCCGCGGGGGAGGTAGGGAAGCGCGCAACCCTCCGCCGTTTCGACTTACCCTTAATAACCAGGTCAAGCGCTTCCCACAAGAGGAGGCGCGTCTGCGCACTTAAGTCGCCGCCGCGAACCACCAACGGCCGGCGGATCTGGCCACAGTCAGCGCCGACGGAGGCGGAAGGAATGGGTCTCTCTTGGCTTCGTCTGAGCGTTTTTTTCTCACGAGTTCTGATTGGTCGCCTTGGCGATATTGTTGTCAAGCGGCCGCGCGCGGGTCGGAGAAGTGAGGGGCAGGTGCACGGCGAGGGAGATGCGGCGGGTGGGGCTTAGGGACGCGCGAGCAGTGGAATTGTTTGCGGGGGGCGGTGCTTAAAAACAAACAAACAGAAAAGAGACGGGACAGACGAACGGGAAGAAGTAATATGAGCCGACGCGTTAGGATTATGGGGCGGTTTTGTGGCGACGTCAGGAATAATGCTAGGGGAAGCAAAAAGCTGTTACTGAAGTGTTGCAAGGCGTCGGTAGTGTTGTGTATTCCGGCTCAAGTTTCTACCCTGTCCAATATATTACATTCCCCCCACATGACCTTTAAAGCGATTTTTGTCTAGTAACGCCACCTCCTTATTAATACTTCAGCAAATTTCGGAACACGTTTCTGCCTTATTTCGTTTGGCTTCATAAGGAATGGAATTCCAAATTGAGATTGCTACTGGAATTTTGTGTACGATGCTGGACACGGAGAGGATAGCGATAAGAAATCTATAGGATTCTAAAAAAGCTGAACAACACAGAAATACCGGAGCGCTTAGGGAAACTTAGTAAAGAGAAATTCTAATAGATTTGTAATTGAACAAACCTGGAAAGTAAAGAGTTCTCACAGTAAAGGAAAATAAACGATTGAGTTTTAAAGTGTTGGCCCTGACACTGTTCTTTAACTGGTTTAACTAAACTTATAAATGATCTGGAATCAAGAATGAAAAAGAAAGAACTATAATAAATTAGTAAATACCACAAGTTTTCAGGATGTTAACAATTGCAAGCAAATTAAAGGGTGTCCAAGTTAGTAGAGGAAATAAGCATGCAGGAAGTTTTATTGTAAACTGCCCAGGGTCCCTCCTGGGGGAGGGGAGATGGATGATGATAAAATTTGATAAATAAATAAAATACAGTTACTCTTTACTGTATAATTTTTCAACAGAAGGATGGATGGCACTTGGGGATGTGTAATGCAGGAAAAAAAATATAGATTTTTAGATATATAGATAAAATAGATTTTTCCAAGAAAATTTGGCCCAGTGGTTAAGGCTCCAGGCTAGAAACCAGGAGGCTGAGAGTTCTAGTCTGGCCTTAGGCATGAAAGCTGGCTGGGTGACCCAGCTCACCAAACAGGGTTGGTGTTGTGGGGAAAATAGGAGGAGGAAGGAGGATTAGGTATATGTTCCCCACCTTAAGTTATTTATAAAAATAATAAAGGTGGGATTACAAAAAAATCTAAAAAACACTGTCATAGTATCTGCCTCCAGAAATAAAACAGGTGCTTGACTCTGTTACTGTTTAACTCATGTTATAAAATATTTGCTACATGACTTGAGATTTAATTATTCTAATCTATATTGCACAATAAATCTTTTATTGATAATTATTATCACTGTAACTTTATTATTTTACACATTATCTGAGTATGTTTTATGATAGGTTTGTAGATATATTTTAAAATAATTCAATATAGGTTTATGTTTAACCATATGTTACAGAAATTTTAGGGCTATTTTAGGGTGTAAAATAATATGACAGAACACATTAAGTCCATTATCAGCCCAAAATGAAAAATGTATGGCAAATCAGCATAAAAGATATTAAAGATTAAATCTGGTATGTATTATTTAATAAAATTAATCCAGACTGGGGAATTCTGGGAGTTGAAGCCCACACATCTTAAACTTGCTGAGATTGAGAAACACCTAGATGAATATAATATTTATAACTAAGAGAATACGTAGGAAGGCAAGGGTAGAGTGATACATCTTTAAACAGTGTATGGGGTTGTAAATGTAATCAGAAAATACCCAGCACTTATGTTATGAAGAATTAGGGCCTCCTAAGTAAGTATTCAGTAACTGTGTAATTCTCATATCTCTGTTAAACAGCAGGAAAAAAAATCTATCTTGTGGCAGATGGGCTAGTTTTCCAAAGTATTCATGTAATCAAGGACATAATACTTGTACCTAAACTCTTGTGAGATAGAACAGTAAAACAAATAATGCAGCAAATTGTTTATGTATTGCATCTGATACAGACAAAATGTAAGTTCATAAGCAGCATTGGTCAGCCTGCCTTGTAAAGCTGCAGTAGACACTCCAGCAAAAATATAGCCTTTTGTAAATTAAATTTATCTACCTCTTACTTAAATAATCTTCTAACTGTATTTTGTATTTCAAGAGATTTTATTAACATACTGCCCTTCCTAACTGGGGAAAGAAAACTCAATTTGTAGAGAAAATCTAAGATCCATTCCCATAACAGTCATTTCAGTGTCAGAGCAATCATTTGGGTAAAATAATTATCTGAAAACCCACATTTTTGGCATAGGAATTTAGGATGATACAGCCACTACTTTCTGGATACCCTGTTGCATGCTGTGCTCTTGAAAATTTTGACCCTGTTAATGAGTATTTGTCTAAGCTTTAACCAACAGTATAAGACCAGTTTCTAAATGTCATATTTATGGCAGGGAGCCAGTTTCTAATCTTAGATAAGATGCTGGCATGAATTGGGTACTCCCAAAATAATTCTCAAAATGCGATTTTGTAAGTGGTGTAATTCTTTGGCAATCATTGTTCCTCAAACCACTGTCCTAGACAATGTGTATTGCAAAAGTTTGCCCATAATAAGCATAGGTTCCACCTATCTGCCACCACTGCTGAACCAGTACTTAATCCATCTGTTATTTTATACATTTTCATTTTTATAGCATTAATTTGTGGCAACCAAGAATTCAAGCTGGTAAACCAAATTTCCTTAGATAACTAAATTGCTTAACTTGCTCAGTTGGATTCTTACCTCTGCAAGGAGCTGTTCGTCTCCCAATCTCCAAAAATTAAACTTTTTTTTTGCTGTATTTAATAGACAAGTTTTCCTGTTGCCAATACTTGGGGGGGAAAACACTTCTGGTTCATGAAAGTCAAAATGTCATTTATGGGTTAATTATTATATTGCAATGTACAATTTTCTTCTTTTGGTTTGATGGCAAAAGCTGGTGGGGTTTATGACTAGGGATAGAAACACAGAAGCTGCTAATTTCTTCTTAATGCTGAAATAAAATGTAATGAACTACATTTGCCCCTTCAATAGTTGACTTACTTCCTCAGTATTTTTTTTTTTTTAGGAAATCAATTCCACTATCATTTCTATTTTGGTATTTCAATTTCCAGCTTAGATAAAAGAAGCCATCCTCTTCCTCAATACCAAAATTTAAATTACCTTGTTCATATTGCTTGCAGCTGTAATGTTGAAATTACCTCCAGGAGCATAGCTACCTGGGAGAACTGAGCTTCTGTTTGAACAATCTGGGGTGCAAGTAGTCTCCAGATATCCTTCCAATAGTACCTAGATTTTCTAGATGAAAAAATAAACATTTATTTCCTGAATCAAGTTCTGCTGTTACCTATCTTTAAAATAAGGACAAGGAGACCACCTGAGGGGATTAAGTTTATTAAGTGACTTTGGAATTCTCAGAGCCTAGGAAAGAGGAGGGCAGTTTGCAGAAAATTTCAGGTTCAGAACATCTTCATGTTCCTCCTTTACCAGGAAAATGAGTAGCCATCTCTCAATAGTATCAATGTGGGATCAAGGAACCACTGCCTGAACACACTTATAAACATGCTACTGAAATAAACATATCCAGTTTTCAAGATCAGTAGGAAACCCCTAGCACTGAAAACATCAGTTTGGCATCCTGTGGCAGTGAAAAGAATGATTGTGAGTTGCATTTGTGCCATTTATACAAGGGTATAGTGATCCTGTCCAAACTTGGAGTAGACAGGATAGATGTTTTAATGCTATTTGTCTCAGTAAAATGTATCATGAAGTTGGGAAAGATAGAGCCAGAAGGATCAGGCAACTATATCAACTTCTGAATATGAGTCAAGCACAAGACGGGCAAAAAATCTTTATGTACTTCCTGCATCCAAAATATTCTTGCTCCCATGCACATTTTCTCTTATTTTGCTAGTATTTATTCAGTCCTCTTTTAAGAAGTATAATGACTTGTATGTATGTCTACTTTCACCCAAAGAGTAGTGTTTTTAATCAAGTCAGACTTTCAGATTATAGTGTCATACCAGAAGCATTTGTAAGTGCTAACAACCAAGTTCATAAGTCACCCCAGTCTGAAATTCCCAAGGAATGCTGCTCAGTCTTTGCTGTTTGGTTGACAGTTGGATTCTCCAACGTGTTTCCCCACCAAAGTATTACAGTCAGAAGCCATGGTGTCTTTCTGACTTCTGACATCTGACTTCCTTCGAAATTACAAGTCATGGATGCTGCTTCATATATCAAATGATCATATGTAGCTAGCTAAAATTCTTCATCCACCCTGGACAAAAATCAGTCATTAGGCTTTTGCTTGTCTTTTTAAACTTTTTCTTTAAATTTAATATTGATATTTTAATAAATTTTAATATTAATTTATTCTTAAATGATAATTTAGATCAGAAGTCAGTAAATATTATTGTTTACTAGATTTATAGTCCACCTTTTGCTGAAGATAGTGTATATAGCATTTCCTTCCTGCTGTTCCACACAACAACAGTCTGGTGAAGTGGGTTAGGAAAAGAGAGAGTGACTGGGCCAAAGTCACCCAGTGAGCTTCTGTGGCTGAGGGTAGACTAGAAGCTGAGTCTCCCAGCTCCTGGTCCAACACCTTCACCACTATACCACACAACAATCATTTTTAATTTTCTTCACAAAAATATCTGGAAGAGTTATATACTGCCTGATGTTTTGTAAGGTCAAGCGGGATGAGTGGATTGGACATGCTCAGTACTAAATATTAAAAAAGAGAAATGCTAGATTGTTGTGACTCTGCTCCTCAGGAAAAAGCCCCATGTAGGGAAGGAAACTCATGCCATGACTTTACAGCTAAAGATAAACCATTGGCCCAGGATCAAATCCACTGAAACATGAACTATTTGCAAGTGAAATACCAAGGTATCAAATAATGGGCTAGGTAACCAGGGAGAGCATGCCAGCTATGAAACAATGAAGGTTGTGAGAAATCGAAATGAGAAGCTTCCACCAATGCCCCCCCGCCAAAAGCAAAGCAGCGTTATTTCATAAAGTGGATTCCTGGCATAGTGGCAGAACAGTTACAAACTAGCTACCTGATACTGAGCCAAGTGGTCATCTGAAGGTACTGGTATATCTCCATCTACTGGTCAGATATAGCATGTAACATTACCTCGTCTGGTTCCTCTGCTATCTAGCCAAAATCCATAATTTTCTAGTCATGATCTACCATCCAGTATGCCAAATGTAGAAACGAGTTGGTCATCAAGCCCAAAGTTAATCAACTCATGAGACAGAAGAGGACGTAGGGTTCTGGGGAGTGAAAAGTTTCTCCAGTGTCACATGTGCTAGTTGGACTTCAGATTCTTGCTTCAGAGAGCTAACATATGCTTTGCTAGATCTCTTCCTTATGGTGTCCTATGTTTTTCCCTCTTCATTTTCTGTATGGCTGTGCTAAGTCTCATGGCCAGGAAAAGTTTAATCCTATGGAGAGTTAAACTGAAGAGCAACAGTTCTATGTGTAGGCGTGAATGATCACTGTGTTGTCCATTATGTTCTGTTGCCTTGAAAACAGTCCTCTGTGTCAGCCTCTGTGGGTTGCACCCCCTCCCCCATGAACCTGAATTACTGAACTATGATTTAAGATTATTCTGTCTTCAACCACATCTGTCTTCAGCCATCTAGTGGGTGACTATTACTCATCCCTCATCTATACCTAGCTCCTATTACAATCAAGGCCTCACACTTAAACTAGCCTTGGCAAAGGAATATGTCAAGAGCAATGCCACCACCTTTAAACATATTTAACACTCATTCATTTATGCTAAGCTTAGTATCCTATACAAGAATTTGTACAAATCTCCTCCTGCATGTTTTAATTCATCACTCATGGCTAGTTTACTAACATTGAAGATAGCCTTTCATCTTTTGTTCTAAACCTGAAAATCTGTTGCAGTTACAGTTCAGTTCATCCACTCCCCTAAATTCAGGATCCTTTTCTAACAAATTTTTGTTTTGCTCTTATCCTAAGCTTCCACTTCCCACTTTTGTATTACGTTTATAGTAAGGCACTTTGATCCCTTTTTATCACCTTCCTGTGCCCTTATCAGGATTGTACTTTAATCCATAAAGTGTTCTATAATTCTTAAGAAATTTTTATAACTCTGGACCATACCATAAACTCCTAGATTATGGCAGATTTTGCAGAAGTCTCCCTTACTCTTTACTTTGAAACAGTATTGAATTTCAGTCCTTTCTCTTTCCAGTCTTCTTTGTTTCTTTGCTGTTAACTGCAAAAATTGGTGTACCAGGATCTGTGAATCATGTTTTTTTTATTTCATTTCTCTGTCTAGATCCAAATTACATTATTTGTGACTCTATCCAATTCTTTGCACCATGTTATTTCCTTAACTAAAGTCACCCCATTTCTTCTTCCTCCACCTAAACTCTTAATTACTTTTCTCTATACTATGAAACTCTTCTATACCTATAGCTGTGTTCGCATACAGCCTATGTGTAGATTTTATTATAGTACTTTGCTCTGGTTGCTAATTTCCCAATTAAGAGAACCCAATTTTAAGTTATCTCCAATTTGTACATTTTAATTAATTTTGCTAAATGTCTTGATCCTAAATTAAATATCCTATTAATATGTGATCATTTGGTGTGCATGTAGATTAAAGGGGTGTACAAGGATGATAGCAACAAGGGAAATGATACCTTTAATTAGCATTTCTGGAATATTGTGTGCTTGTCTCAGATAGCAATATTGTAAGACTTCTGGCTCTATTCCTTTGGAATGGGAATGTGGCAGAAAGAAGGCATATGTTCTACAGGGTCCTTTTCCCAGTCAAAAAACTGTTTTGGTTGCCACTATCTTTCCTACTTTGAGAAGGTGATATTAACAGCTTCCAGTGCCTCAAATTCTCACATTTAATAGCTGTTGGAGGCACATAGATAATAAATAATAGCCATCCCAATTTTCTCCTACTGAATTTTCTATATCAGAATGACACTAGAATATATTATGAAATTACTGACTCCACAACTAGCAATGAATGGCTTAGCCTTTGTGGGCAGAAGGTTCTTTGTCCAAGCTAGATCGTCTGGTATTTGATTCTGCTCTCTCAAAATGATAGTGACTAAAGTAATTTATCTATCTATCTATCTATCTATCTATCTATCTATCTATCTATCTATCTATCTATCTATCTATCTATCTATCTAATTTATCCCCGTCTCCTCCCTTCGGGAGACTCTGGGCGGTCTACAACAATCGATTAAAAACCATAACCTTAAATACACAGAATAAAATAGAGTAATAAATAATATAAATAGAGGTAAAAATAAAGAATCCAAGTGGTGAAGAATCTAAAACAGCCCAAGTATGGGAGGAGTGGTCTATAGCAACCATCCCCATGTAGATCTATTCCCCTCTCCATCCCAAGTGAGGCGGCAGAACCAGGTCTTCAGACTCCGCCAAAAGGCCAGGAGCGATGGGGCCAATCTCACCTCCAGGGGCAGCATGTTCCACAGGGCAGGAGCTACTGTGGAGAAGGCCTGCTTCCTGGACCCCGCCAGATGAAATTCTTACAGACGGGGTCCGCAGCATGCCCTCTCTGCACGATCGGGTGGGACGGGTTGATGTAATGGGGAAGAGGCGGTCCCTCAGGTAACCTGGCCCCATGCCATGTAGGACTTTAAAGGTAATAACCAACACCTTGAATTGGACCCGGAAGCAAACTGGTACCCAATGCAGCTCCCGCAGCAGTGGTGTTACATGTGCCCTTCTAGGGGCACCAAAAACAGCTCACGCAGCTGCATTCTGGACCAGCTGGAGCTTCCGGATACTTTTCAAGGGTAGCCCCATGTAGAGCGCATTGCAATAGTCTATCTGAGAGAGAACAAGGGTATGAGTGACTGTTCGAAGGGCCTCCCGGTCCAGGAAGGGGCGTAACTGGTGCACAGCATGTAGCTGCACAAAGGGTCTCCTCTTCGAGCAGGAGCTGTGAGTCCAGGAGGACCCCCAAGTTATGCACCGGGTCTGTCTGGGGCAGTGCAACCCCATCCAGAACCAGAGATGTTAATGTCCCAGATACAGAAGAACCATTAACCCACAGCCACTCGGTCTTACCAGGGTTCAGTTGAAGCCTGTTGTTCCCCAACCAGGCCCCCACAGCCCCCAGACACTCGGCATCACTTACTTCACCCGGGATGGAGATATACAATTGAGTATCATCAGCATACTGATGATACCTCATCCCATGGTGATGGATGATCTCGCCCAGCAGTTTCATGTAGATGTTAAAAAGGAGAGGGGAGAGTGCTGATCCCTGTGGCACCCCACAAAGAAGGGTCCGTGGGGCCGATCTCTCCTCCCCTATCAACACTGACTGGGATCAGCCCTGGAGGAAGGAGGTGAACCAGCGTAAGACTACGCCACCCACCCCCAACTCCCTGAGCTGCCCCAAAAGGATACCATGGTCGATGGTACCGAAGGCCGCTGAGAGATCAAGGAGAGTGAGGATGGATGCACTACCTTCATCCCGCTCCCACCAGAGATCATCCATAAGTGTGACCAATGTCGTTTCTGTCCCATAACTGGGCCTGAAACCTGACTGAAAGGGGTCTAGATAATCCGTTTCCTCCAGGACCCTCTGGAGCTGCAAAACCACCACTTTCTCAACCACCTTCCCCAAAAAGGGGAGGTGGGAGACTGGATGAAAGTCTTCCAGAACAGTAGGGTCCAGCGATGGCTTCTTGAGGACGGGGTGTACCAACGCCTCTTTAAAGGTCGCCAGAAACACCCCCTCTCCCAAGGATGTATTAACCATCGCATGGACCCAACCACATGTCACCTCCCGGCCTGCTTTTACTAGCCAGGAGGGACACGGGTCTAGATGGCATGTGGTGGCATTTACTGTCTGTAGGATCCTGTCCACTTCCTCAGGTCCAACAGTATCAAACTGCTCCCAGTTAACTGAGTAAGCCCATTCCCCTGGTATCTCTCCAGACCACACCTCACACCTGGAGTCCAACTTGGAGCGGATCCAAGCGATTTTGTCCTGCAGATGCTCAGCAAATTCCTCTGCATGGCCCTGTAGGTGGGTCACTGAACCCACCTTCCCCAAAAGGTATTGAGTGATCTTAAACAGGGCCATCGGGCGGCATTCTGCGGACGCAATAAGAGCGGAGAAATATTGACGTTTCGCTGCTTTTACTGCCACAAGGTAGTCCTTAATAGCGGCTTTTACCTGTGTTCGGTTGAATTCAGTCTTTGTCTTCCTCCAGTGGTGCTCTAGGCGTCTCTTAACCCTCTTCAGAACCCTCAACTCCTCCGTAAACCATGGGGAGTGCCGGGTTCGATGGGACAAGAGAGGCTGCACAGGCGCAATCCTGTCCAAAGCCCCGGCCACCTCCCTATTCCAGCTAGGGCCTCCACTGGACCATGCAGCAGATCACCGGGTATAACCCCCAGCTCCATCTGAAACCCTACCGGGTCCATCAGTCGCCGGGGGCAGACCAATTGAATGGCTCCTGCCTCCCTGCGGAGGGGGGTGGTATAAGAGAATCTCAGGGCCACCAGGGTATGGTCTGACCATGACAATGGGGACAGATCTAACTCTCCCCTCAGATCACATTGCCACTGCTCTGACAAGAAAACCAAGTCTGGGGTGTGACCACTGTCTCGAGTCGGGTCCCGAATTATCTGGGACAGGCCCATGGCTGCCATGGTAGCCATGAACTCACAAGCTGTCTCTGAGGCATGCCCCAAGGATGGCAGGTTGAAGTCCCCCAGAACCATAAGCCTGGGGAACTCCACCGCCAGCCCTGAGATGGCCTCAAGCAGCTTAGGCAGGGAGGTTGCCATGCAGCAGGGAGGTTGGTACAGCAGCAATAGTCCCAACTGTTCTTGGGAACCCAACTTGAAGAACAGGGTCTCACAGCCAGCCACTTGTGGAGCAGGACCCCTGAAGACCACAGGAGACTCTCGGATGACAACAGCCACCCCTCCTCCCCTGCCCTGAGATCTCGGCTGGTGCCATACTGTAAACCCAGCTGGGCACGTTTCCGAAAGGGGCACCTCCCCTTCAGCGCCCAGCCAGGTCTCGGTAATACATGCCAGGTCTGCCCCCTCCTCAGTGATCAAGTCACATATGAGGGGGGCCTTGTTATTAACTGACCTGGCATTAAAAAGCAGCAGCCGGAAACCAGGGCCCCTATTGATCTGCTGACCAGGGCCTGGGTCTGAGCGCAGAGGACCGGAACATGCCACCGGTAGCAAATACCGGGGGCATCTTCCCCAAAGATGGCCCGCCCTCTGGCTCCCACCATAATGTCCCCTACCTGTCACCACCTCAATAATGAGCCCCACCCTACAGCCCCCAGTGACTCCTGATCCATTAGCCCCCACTCCTGGACCTCGGGAGTCTCTGGCTCTAAGTAGGGCTCCCTCCTTCCATTCATACTTCCTTACTTACAGTCAATCTCCCACAGGGCGATGGTAGGCCCTCCGGCGCACCAGCTTCCACTCTCGGCGCCGTCAGAGCCCAACCGTCACCCCCCCCATTCGCTATGCCCCCCCTCGAACTCTCTCACTGCTCAACAGGGGGCACTCATTCATTCTTCACCCACCCTCTGTCTCTCACTCGGGGTGAGTGCCCTTTTACACCAACACACTCCCAGACTCCCCCCCTCGTCTGTCACCCTGGGGAGAGTCTCTCATTCACTCTGGAGGGCCCTCACAGCTTCCAGCCACCTCAGGGGTGGTTGGGGGGGGATGAGTAAATTTTTTTTTTACTAAATTCCCCACTCCTCACCAACATGGTCTGCCACGCCAAGGCCAACAACTGGTGACTTTCTTCTTCTCTGGCACAGCCCGAAACCCCTCCGTCTCACCGTGGCTCGCCAAGGCCTGCGCCACCAGGGTTCACGTCGTTGGCCAAAAAGGGGTTGAAAGATAGTCTCAGCCCCAGGCCCACAAACCGATGCCACCCCAGATCGCTCTGCCAAGGCTCTCCGTGTGGGTGAGGCCCTCCAGAGTCCGCCACACTACCAGCCCAGTCCACTGCTGCACCATCGGCCCAGTCCACTGCCATGTCTGCCACTGTGCTGCCGGCCCTGTCCGCTGCCGCCCTGCCCGGTCTGCTGCCGTGCCGCTGTCCCGGTCCGTTGCCACCCTGCCTGGTCCACTGCCGTGCTGCCGGTCCAGTCCACTGCTGCGCTGCCGTCCCGGTCCACTGCCATGCCGCCGACCCAATCCGCTGCCGCGCTACCAGCGCAGTCCTCTGGGGCCCACCTTTTCATCAAGGCCCAACTGAGCTTGCCACGCCTCACTGCCTAGTCCACTGCTGCTGCTCCCATCTAATCCACTCTGGGGGTTCTACACCCCCCAGTCTGTCCAAGGTGGGTGTGGGGAGACCAGAGCGGGGTGGGGGATGGGGAATCAGATGCAAAAAGAAATGTAAATA
This sequence comes from Candoia aspera, assembly GCF_035149785.1. Classification (NCBI taxonomy): domain Eukaryota; kingdom Metazoa; phylum Chordata; class Lepidosauria; order Squamata; family Candoiidae; genus Candoia; species Candoia aspera. Next base: position 164,257,612 of record NC_086153.1, on the reverse strand, counting down.
TAAAGCGTCTCCCACCTAAAGCAGTGACCAGCATTTGCTCTTGGTCGCCATCTTGTATACAGTAAAGTATACAGTATATCACCTTGATCACCTTGATTGACCAGACTGTCACCGGACAGAGTCCTGCTGGTCACAACTTGCTTTCCATTCATCTCGAATCCTGGCTTTTCTTCTCCAGGTTTGGACTGACCAATAGTGCTTGACTTTTGGATCTTCCCATCTCTTTGGAGGTCGGCCGATAGGTCTTTTTACTTCTCTTGGATACCATTCAGCAACTGCTGTTGTCCAATGGCCATCTGACATGTGCGGAACATGTCCTGCCCAGAGTAGCGTCCGTTTTTGATATTCGATGACAACATTTATTCCACTTTGTGTTCTAATCTGGCTGCTTGGGATGTGGTCTTGGAGAAAAACTTTCAGCATGGATCTTTTCATAGCCCTAACTACTCTTGAAAGCTCTTCCTCTTCTGCCTTTGTTAGCGACCATGTTTTACTTCCATATAGCATCGTGTATAAGCCAGTCAAATTAAAAAATTAGCATGCAGTTTTCGATTGATATTCTCATTCTGTAAGACTTCCCTAATGGAGTTGTATCTAGCCCATCCAGCTTTCTTTGTTCTGACCAGTTCTTCTCTTTGATCGTTGTTCATTTTGATTAGCCATTCCAGGTAGACATAGTGGTCAACCTCTTCAATAAGTTCATTCTGAAGCCTCATTTGAAATTTTGGAAGGTTCCCTGTCCTCATATATTTTGTTCTAATGTGATTTATCTTTAGACCTACCATTCTGCTTTCGGCGTCAAGTTGTCAAAGCATTTTTTGCAGCTTTTGAGCATCCTTTGCAATCAGTACAACATCGTCCGCAAATCTGAGATGGTTTATCTTCTCTCTGTTTATATCAATTCCGTCTTCCCATTTCATTTTGTGCATGATATTTTCCAAACAAGTGTTGAAAAGTTTAGGTGAGATCCTATCGCCTTGCTTTACATCTTTCTCCACTGGTATTTGTATTTCGGTTTCAAAGAGAGTAATATTTGTAAAGCAGTTGGTTTTTGCTTCTTTGATCAGCGCGATGTAGTTGGAGTTGATTCCTTGTTCACTGATCGCTTGCATTACTGCATTGACTTCGACACTGTCAAATGCTTTTTCATAGTCTACAAATGCGATCACAAGTGGAAATTTATATTCTCTTGACCGTTTGATAAGGTAAGAGTGAATCAGTAGTACTGTACTTGCTTCTAAAGCTGGCCTGCTCTCATGGCTGTTGCTCATCTAAAGTTCTTGTAAGATGGTTTGTAATCACTTTTGTGAATAGCTTATAGACAGTCAATAATAAGCAAATTGGTGTCCTGTTCAGACTATGCAACCAGGCAGAGTAATATCAAAAATACTCTTTATTAAATAACTATTTACAATAATTAAGTCCTTGATATATGAAGACTTGGTCCAATGAACCCAACTGGGCCACAGCAAGGCAGTGGAACAGTACTTCTAACTAGAAATAGAGGCTGGATGCAACTGGAATGCAGTGTGCTGGAGGCAACAGGTCTCGAACTGGAACAATACTGGAGCTGCTCTGGCGGTGGATCACTGGATATCTGGAGACTTGCATTGGGCTGGAAGCAGCAACTGGAACCTTGAAGCAGAACTATGAACAGGGAAAAGGCTGGACTTGACTAGAACTCTGGACTGGGTTGAAGCTTGAAGCAAGACTGGGACTCAGAGCAAAGCTAGACTTGGTTGAGAGCCCTGGACTAGGCTGGATACTCTGGACTGGAGACTTGGAGCAAGGCTGGAAAACTAGGAACAAGACTGGACTCAGCTGGAAGCCCCGGACTGGACCAAAACACAGAACCCACACAAGATAGGTGTGAAGTACCTGCACATGGCTGAGCACACGAAGCTCGACTGGATGGAACCAAGGATACCCAGCAGTGCTGGAGTTTCAAGGCACGAAGACGCTGCTTGGAAGATTGCAGAGTTTCAAGGCTGAAAGCAAGACTGAGACTGCTGGGCTTGGCTAATGATGGATCCTTGATGGCAGCAGAAGCAGATTTCAATTCCTCCTCAGAGCGGAGCAAAGGTGCTGGTTCCTCTTCGGCAACAGATGCTGTCTCCAATGCAGGTAAGGACTCTTCTGAAGCTGCAGGCTTGGAGGATTGGTTGCCTTTTATCCCAATCCTTGGTGTGCTTGGAACCTCCTGCAGCCAATTGGGATGCCTTTTCTTTCGTGTACTTTTCAGCCCGTCGTTGGCGCATGTTGATTGGTGGATTCAAATCCTTCCCCGAATCTTGGCCATTCGGTGCCTTGGACTCTTCCCATGCTGCTGACTCATCCTGGAGTTTCATTTTCCCAATTTCAGCCTGGTAAGTCTCCAATTCCACCTCTGACTCAGAAAGGGTTTCACTTTCCGAGTCAGAGGCAGGCTTGACTCTGACAATCGGCCTATAATTTTTGAGATTTTTGCGATCTCACCTCTTGTACAGTAGGACTGTAGTAGACTCCTTCCAGCAGTCAGGAATTTTTTGCATCTCTACGTACCTGGTGAAGTGCTCTGCCAGTGCTTTCCATGGTTTGTGACCTCCAGCCCTCAGTATTTGTGTTGTTATACCATCTTTTCCTGGAGTTTTCCCCAGTGTCATCTGATGGATGGCGTGCCAAACTTCACTTATTAGAACGGGCGGTATATGCTCAGTTGTGGCAGTCAATGGCGGCATTGGAATGTCCAAACGGGATGCAAACATGTCCGTGTAGAATTCTTTGCAGATTTGCTTGACGTCTTGCTTTCCTGTCTTTTCTTTTCTGTTTTTATCTTTTAATGCTGCTATTGTTGTTTTATACAGTGCTATTTCCCATTTGCACTTTCTGATGCTGCTTTGCTTATTTGCTGCCTCAAGAAGTTTCTGCTCTTGGAATTTCTCCAGATTTTCTTTCAATTTCCTCCATGTTAATTTGCAGAGAAGAGAGTATTCAATGTTATTCCAAGGAATTCTAGCCATCTGTCTTCTCTTTTGAAGAAGCATTTTGGTCTCTTCCGAAATTCTTCCTTTTGTCTCCTTTGGCTTCATCGTTCTTGCTTCTTTAGTGCATTGCATCAGCTTTTCAATGAAGTTGTTATAGTCTTCATTATGATTTTCTACCATGTTCCAATTCATCTTTGAAATGCTTTCCTTCAGGACATTTTCGTAAAGAGATTTTGGTAATGGCTTTTGATTTGCAAATCACAGGATTTCTTCTCGATCTTTTCATCACAAATTAGTCTTGCCCTTAGCATCCGGTGGTCACTGCCTGGATTAAATGAAGGCACTACAGAGACATCTTTCAGCAATCTTCTTTTGTCAATCAGAATGTAGTCGATTTCATTCTTCTTCCTTGCATTTGGAGTGATCCAGGTCCATCGTCTTTTAATATTCTTCTTAAACCAGGTGTTGCCAACATACAGTTCACTGGTTTCCACCATTGTCACAAGCGTTTCACCTCTTTCATTCCTTTCACCAGATCTATACTTCTCAATAAATTTTCTCCCTACAGCTTGTTTTCTGATTATCATGTTGAAGTTGCCAATTGCTGTTGTATATGTCGTTTTCTGAGACAGAGCATTGGAGAGATCTTCATAAAAGCTATCCACTTCATTGTCATCACTCTGACTTGTTGGTGCATATACCTGAACGACCTTGAGTGTGCTGCTGGGACTTAGCTTAATAAGAAGAGATCTGATCCTTGATGATGAAATATTGCATGATATGATTATTTGCTAACAATGCAAATGATTCCTCCAGCTGTTCATGGGCTGTCTCTTTTACCAAGTCTTACTGTGCTTCTGTCTTTCCAGGTTGCTTCTAACTCTTTCCTCCACCACGTTTCACACAAACCAAGGATGTTGCACCTCAATTTGGCTTTTTCTTCCAATTTGGCTTTAGATGATCATCTCTTGCTAATGCTTGACAGTTGTAGGTACATAGCGAGAGGGCCATGGTTGATTGGGATGGTGGCCTGCCTCCCGAGATTCTTAGCAGCCTCTGGTTGATCAAGCGCTGCACCGCCACCTTAGCATGGTTCGAGGGGCCTACAGGGAACTGAGGCTCATTTTCGCAAGTTGTTTTAGCCACAGATTTGAGTCACCTGCAGGCTAGGCTGTTGGTGACCTGTGTGCCTCCTCAACTTAGCTAGCCATGACCTAAAGGGTAGAACCCTTTGTCCAATACCCTGATGCCTTCACAGCTTGGTAGAGCCGGAGAATACACTCTGCCGTACTTCAGCATCAGACAGCCAGGGTCATTACTGCACCACTATGAGGTGATGAGGTAGGACTTTGCAGCAGTATATATAAAAGTAGAAATTTGAAAACTAGGAAAAGCTATTCAAGCTGGTCACCATGCTTTGTATCCATTATCTAAATTATTGTTCCAAGGCGCTTTTTGAGAAGAAATGGTGATCCGGGGTGGAGTGGGGGTTGTTGGAGATCCTGGCAAATCCAGCATGCCTCATTAGCATTGGATGGTTGCTCTAGGATGCAAACTCTCCATGCTGTTAAGGAAGCTATTTGTTGACACTCCTACTTCCTCTCTTTCTTCCTTCTTCTCCACCAGGAGCAAGCACATAGCTGTGTGCTGCTTTCTCTCTTCCTCCTTCACCATCAGAGAAGCAGCATGTTTTGGCTGCTCCTCCCTCCATCTTGGGCCATGTGCTCAGGCCTTGATGAAGGATTCTGCCCCTTTCTTCCACACAGCTCTTGGCAGCTGTAGGGCTGAGAGTTTAGGGTGAATTAAGTTTAGAAAGAACAGAAGATACAAGGAACTTCATTTTCCACCGAAGATGGATGTAACAACAAAGATTAAAGTCATTAAGACTCTTTTCACTTACCTTTAAAACCTACTATGTCTAAGCATGTGATTCTTTATGCTTGGGAGGGCTGAGTGTGTAAGATCAATAATCTGTGTTTCTCTGATGTGCTCATTAAAGCTATCTTAAGATAATATTCTTTTTCTGTGTACAGCTTCTCCGCTGTGTTAAGCTCTGCTCCATTTCAGTGGTTCTAGCAGGCCACTAAATGGCTTCAGGGGTAAGCTCCACAGATTTGCTATTAACAAAACAGATGAGAATTTAGGAAAATAATTTGCCCTGCCTTCTGTCTGCTGGGAACATGTGAGCCAAAGTTATTCTGAAGAACAAGTGCAAGCATTTTGAACTGTGCAAGGGTTAAAAAGGAGCTGGTTTTCAGTGGATGTGCCGTTTGTTGATTTAAAGCTCTTTGTAAATGATTGCTGGAAACCTGTCATGTGTAACAATACATTTAGAAAGCGTATCACAAGCATGGTTTGCTCCTAAGCAGAGTTCTTATCTATCAGCATCACCACTTTAATTTGAATTCCCGGAGGAACAGATAATTCATTGAGTTGTTTGTCATGGAAAATGGGGAGCTTAGCAATGTATATGAAAAAACAGAGAAAACTAGGTTTTATGAAATTCCAAATTTAGAGGAAGGAGAATGTGAACAAGTTTCTAATCAGAGCACTGGAGATTCACCCTCTCCTTGTTTAATTGCCATGCTAGACAACATGGACATCAGATGTAAGAATAGCATAGAAATTAGCCAGCAAAACTCTTGTTCCTCCCAGCATGGCTTTGATAGGGGAGAAGAAACAGATTCTCCACAAGATGGTCCTGAAGACCAGCAACACTGCGACAAAGATAGAGAGGACAGAGCATTTGAAAGAGCAATGAATACTGAGGGCATTTTCAAAAGTTTTAAAACTACTGTCAGATTTCCCTGCAGCCAGAATTCAGAAGAAAACAACAATTTTCCAAAAGAAGAACATAAGATTTTCCTTATTGTTAAGGTAAGTGCTTTTGCTGAGTATAAATACAATTATTTAGGCTCAGACATTACATAGTTTTCCCCTAACAATTGGGGAAAAGCAATATCTTCATTATAGGATTGTAATTTTACTTTTCTGGCTGGTGAAGGATTGAACCATATTCTTGCATGTTCACATCATGTTGATCCAATAAGAAATAACACCTGCCTCATCCCTATCCAGGATCAAAATGGCAGCAGTTGCCTATAGCTAATGAAAACTGCAATACTATATCTGTTTTTCAGGGAATAAGATTAATTGAGAAAACAGAGAAATTTGTGGTAGTTTGAATGTTTCACCGAGTTGTTAAGCTTCTTTCAAAGTATTAGAGATTTGTAATACCTTTACAAACTTCACATGCATACTGTCAAATCACTTCTCTGCTATATCATAGTTTTTTCCTTTTCTGAATTTATTGTTTGTTGGGAAGAGCATATACTTTACAGTATTTAAGTCAGTGTAGTGCCTTCTCCAGCAGTGTGTGTGGAATGAGAAGGCATAGTGAGTGTCGACTCTCCAACTTATTCTCAGAGTAAAAACAGACCCTTGTTGTCATTCAGTTACTGCAGAGGAAGTGTACAGATGTTAAGGGGATGGATTTGTTGGTGCTCATAGAGGAGCAAAATGAGCAAAAGTCATTTCCTTGATTGCATGTTTGGAACTTAATCTGTTCTATAAATTATGCAGAATGTGTCTTTGCAAGCCTGCTTTCTCTCCTCTATACACAAGTACGCTGGCTGCAATCTTGTACTCACTATCCTTGGAGAAAGCCATTGAACTGAATGGAGTCTACTTCCCAGTAGAGATGCCTACAATCGCACTTTAAATTACCTGGTGATATTTGCGTGGTTTTAGGAAAGATGCTTTTTTTCCCCTACAGATTGATCTCTGTCACAGGATAAGTAATCTGGGAAGAACTTTGGTAAATCTATGGGTTCTTCTTCCATAATTTGAAATAGTAGCTAAGTTATCAGATACAAGGGAGGGCAGAATTCCTCTGCTTCTAAATGGTGGTGCAGAAAAAGGAATTTCCACAAGTTTAAGGCTGAGAAAAGGTTTGGTGGTTGAAGTTCTATCACCTTTTAAAATATGATAGTAATGGCTTTCCTCCATTTTACTGTATTTTTATTAAAGTACACATGAAAGTGTTAATAGATTTAACCTATTAATATTTTTTTAATTACAGAATTTAAAAAGGCTTCATGTTAGTGACATCAAGGAAACAAATCTTTTAGATTTTTAGGGAAGCATAACATTTTCTTTCCTTGGTACATATTTGGTATCTCAATTCTTTACTGTGTCTGTAATATAATTAACAATCCTAAGAACAGAAACATTTTAATATACTATTAGGATAAAAATGATGGAGAATAATGGATGAGGTTGGTTTACCATCAAGGAATAACCAACTAGACAGGTTCTATCCAGGTTTTGAAACTAATATGCACTGCTCTGAAAAACATATAAATGTTCCCTCCAGTTGGTGGTGGAAAAAAAATTATTTCTTATATTTTAATAGTTTGCAGTGCAACTCTATAAAATGTGGTTTGCTTCAGAGGTGATAAGAGTATTCAGGTTATTGCTGAATAAATACAATGATCTGAACAGAACATGTGAGATATAAGTACAATACGCACATGCTAATTTATAGTCTACTCAGCTGTTACAGAAAACTTCCTTCTCCATTATACCAGGACATTATTTATTTAAAACTCATGATTGTCATCTGAATATGCTCTTAAGTATTTTATATGTAACAATGAGCAAATCATGTTTTTTCAGATTATTTCTCTGCTAAACAGTGTAATGAATATAATATTTTACCAAAGGGTTTGGGGGAAGACAATATTAACAAGATCTTTAGCAGCACAGTTCTATTTTTGGTTATTTTGGAATAGCCATGAGATAAGACTGAATTCCATTCTGTACCTAGATAGTCCTCAATTATACTAGTTCATTATTCAGAGACTGTTTGCAGATAGTGGAAGACTAACAAATAGTTTCTGGGTGCTTGAGGCAAGTTTGAACTTGCTAGACATGAACAAAGGTTTCCATGGGTTATGTTTTATATACAAAATGAAATGGTTCCCAGATAAGTTTCTGTCCATAGATCATACTTCCATAATTTCATGAATAGTTATAAGATCCCTAATCCAGTGTTTATTACTGTATGTAAAATAAGTTAACATTAATGCATTGAACAAAACATTTGTATATTAAATGGAGGCATCATATTGTTAATGATTGTTCAATTGTTCAGGGAGAAATAACTACTGCATGCTAAAGTTATGAATGTAAAGAACAAAAGAAAGTACTTTCTAATTTTTTACTCTCTGTTTCTGAAGTGTATAATTCCCTTTCCTAGCAGGAGTTGAGCTATTTTGCAGGTTCAAGCTACATATTGACTAGGCCCTTCAGATATTGCTGAACTAGAACCTATAGTAAGCCGAGCATCTTCAGCTTATCAGGGGCTCCTGTATGCAATTATCACACAGGGATAGGAGGTCAGGAGGAAAGAATGCCAACATCTTGCCAGTCTACTGACTGTTGATAATCGTCTTCTGTCAAGGTTAGTCCCTGGGCTGCTCCCATCCTGCAATAGGCATTGCTGTCTGCCTGTATAAGTGCTTAATGCAACTTCTTTCATTGGTACAGTCCCAGGAGGCTCTTAGGATGGCAAAACTAATTTGAGGACTGCATGTGGCTTGCATGGATTGTCTACTTCTGCTTTATGCCATATCAAATCTTATGCCATACCAAAGTGTGATTAACACTCTACCCTTGTGCTGTGGGTTCCACTGAGGAAGTTAGCCTCTTTCTTCCCAAGAGGAGAATCATTGAAAAGGCAAAGCACGCACTGGCCAAAGAAGGGGCAGTTTGCTTCACGTATTTTAAGACTGTCTTTATTTTTCAGGGACGTAGTTCACACAATACTCAGCCCTATTTTGTTTAACCATGTTTTATTGAAGAAACCTTAATTGACTAGTTCTCACATTATGCTAGGCTAAACTGTGGCTCATGAGCCACAATGACTAGGTTCGCTTACTAAGCCAAAGCCAAACAAATCACTTTATGACTTAGTATAATGTCTGAGCCAGGTAATATATTTTTACAGGGCTTTATGTGTTAAATAGTTCTGGTTCTCAGTGGCTTTCCCCTGGAAATCTGATCAACTTCACGGTGAAGAACCTTGTTCAGTTTATATATAAAGAGAGAGAAAGAGAAAAAGATAAAATGACTGAAGTATTACATTGTTGGATATTATATGAAATTATTGTTGCATATTGCATATTGCTAGAAAGCCAAACAGTACCATTAAGATGAAAAATATAATTTTAATGAACAAGCAAGTTAAAGGAGCCAGTGTGGGGTAGTGGCTAAGGTGTTGGACTAGGAACAGGGAGATCTAAGTTCACCCCAAGCCAGGGAAACTCACTGAGTGATTTTGGGTCCATCATTCTTTCAGCCCAGCCTACCCCACAGGACTGCTGGGGAGGGGGAAATTGAAGGTAAGTGTGGCATTCCCACCATCTCATATTCCTGAAGAAAACATGAACCGGTAACTAACAAATATTCAAAATAAGCTGGTAATGTATAATTTTAATGTGAAACAAAAATTAACGAATTGTGTAAGAAATTATACAAATGTGATTATATCATAACATTAATATGAAATGAAGTAACTGTCATGCACTGATAAAGATGTTTATGCATACAACACCGTGGTTTCAGTATAAAGATATCTGTAGGGTTAATTTGAAAGGAGATGGCAGAGATTGAAGAAATCCTGTTTACAATCTGAGACTGTACAGTTAGGGTTATCTAAGACTTCAGAAAGAAGAAATAGTGGATTTCTTTGTTGTTTTCTTCTTAAAACTGGTTCAGATATTGAGTTTGAAGAGAATCAAACTTGTTATTATCTGTGTAGTATTCATTTATTTATTGTGCAGCTGCTTAAGTGACTGTTTATCAGCTGTCTACATCCATTACTGGCTGAAGTAGTTCCTTATGCTATGTGTTGAGATGTGAAATTTATTTTTAAATTATAAATGATTTAAAGCTGGAGCTGAAATAGAAATAAAATGATTGCCCAAGCATTAAAATTAAAGCTTTTGAATCATGCACTGTTGCATTGCTCATGTTAGACTGTTTTGAAATGCTCAGTAGAGGAAATAAAATGAACTAATTAGTGTGACAAACTGTACGGAAACTTTAGCACAAAAGTATCAAGGTGTGTCATTAAAAATAAATAAGGTCCGATCTCTAAGGAAAACAAGAAAGTAATACATCTTACTAAATCAACATGCAGGATATTATTCATTTATAAAAGGTATGCAGCACCATTCCTACCAGATCATAGTATATCAGAGAATTAAAAGTATGCTTTTGTTTCTTCATAATGCATATTAATTGAAACAAAAACAGAAAAATAGCTCATTTAATTAAATATGGCTTTCCTTTTCTTAACAAATAAACAATCCACAAGGCTTGTAAAATTTTAAATTCACTGATAGAACTTGAGCCTAATTCTCACTGGGATGCCAACCAGGTTTATCACCTCCATTCTTACTGAGATATGGTATCTCAAGTTTATTGCTTCAGATTGGATTGTTCAGTATTAAAACAATCTGAACCACCAAAATTCTGGGTATTAACAACATGAATCCTATGGAGAATCATTACTTTTTTTTTTAATTTTGAGCAAGCTTCTTCCTGTTTATTTTTAATGGACTCAGAAGTGACCTTATCTTTAATGCAATTATTCAGTTATTTTCTAAGCCAGTTCAGTGTTTGGACTTACACACATCTCCCTCTACAGCTGCCCCATATCCACAAAACCACTTATACCCATTTCCTTTAAAGTGGGGGTGCACAACCTCTCTCATTTCAAGGGCCATGCTGAAGAGCCGATCTAACTATTGCTATCTCGCTTTTGTAATACGTTTGCACTAGGGACAGAGGAGATAAGCAAAATCGCTATTGAGCCGAGGCAAAGACCTGAAGGTAGCTTTGTGATTGGACCATGCCACCCGTTAGGGGACATGCGTCATGTCTCAGGCATATATAAAAGCTCCCGATACCTTCATCGTGTGTGGGTCATGCGGTTTCCCAAGAGAAGCCTGTATTGAACACCCAGCTGTTTGCTTGATCAAATAAACTTGTTGGAGTTAAATACGTGTTGTCTGAAGTGTCTGCATTGGGAAGTAAAGGTACTTCAGACGTTGGGACTCTACATTTTTGGCACCCAACATGGGGCTCGAAGGCAAATTCCTTCGGGCCATGAAACCGACCTTTAAGGTCGGTTTGCCTTCGTCTATGGATCCTGGGGAAAACCGCCCTCGGTAAGCAACGACGTGGCGGCGCGCCCCGGACCAATTGTTCGGCCACCTTATTGAGTAGAGGCGGGCGGCAGACCTCGTGGATTCCGAACCCGAACACCAAAACAACATGTATTTTAAAAGGGAAGAAGGGAGGGGGCAGAAAATGCATTGGGACACCAGGATATTCAGTACAGGTAAGGCATTTTTATTTTATATTTCTCCAAGATAGAAAAGGGAGGGGGCGGTGGTTGAAAAGGCCGATGGGCCCACACCTCGAGCTGACGGAAAGGCCTGAGAAACCTCCAAGGGTGGAGAAATAAGGATTTAACAGAGGAAGATGGGTAATGAAGCTTCGAGTTTGAGGAAAAGGACTTGTGGGAAGCCAGGGAAATCGGTGGGTGAGGAAAACACCCCCCTATCATGTATATTAAAGCATTTTAAAGAACTATATCCCCAATTGGTGTATAAAACGAATTTGAAGCCTGACAGTTTGAAGTTCTTGTGCAGCCATGTTTGGCCACGCTACTTCCTAGGGACAGGCCGCAGAAAATGGCCGCCTGGCGGGACCCTATTGGAAGAAATTATACATGATATGGAGGTCTTTTTGGCAACCCAAGGGAAAACGGAGGAACAAGACTATCTGGGATTCTTTTTGAATTTAGCTGAACAAAAGGATCTACAGCATGAGTGTAACGTTAGGGAAAGGGTGGATAAAACGGCTCTAACTTGTCCCGCGCGGGTCCGTTTGGGAATTTCCTCTGCCATATCGTCAGCCCACTGCTCCCCTCCCTCAGGACTCTTTACCCTCTCCTGCCGCGGTAGAGCCCCACGCACCTGGAGAGTCTCTTATTGATTTTTCTAGCCCTCCCCACACTCGTTCCGGCCATCCCTGTGCCTCAACCTCGACGGCTCACTTATTGGCACCCTTGAGGCAAGTGCCGACGGGGGACGGATTGACCTTCATGCATACCCCTTTCTCCACCACCGATCTCTTTAACTGGAAGGAAAGTCTTCCCCTTTACAGGGAATCACCCCAAAGATACATGGATTTAGTGGAGCAGATAATAGCGACCCACTGCCCCACTGTTCCTGATCTCTTTACCTTGTTGTCTGGCCTTTTAGGGGCTGAAGATAAACGATAAGTCCTAAAAGCCGCTAGTGAACATTACGCCCCTTTACAGGCCGCAGCAGCCAAACGGCATGATCCTGACGCTGCCTGGCCATTGCCCCACATGCTTTTGAACCCGACATACGAGGCGGACGCCAATAACCCGCATGGTCTTATGGCCTTTAATCATGCTAGGCAGGGCATCCTCCAGGGGTCCCCAAGACGGTGAATTTCCACCGGGTTCACCAGATATTACAGGAGCTGAAGGAATCTCCCACTGATTTCCTTAATCACCTGAAGGATGGTTTTCGCCAGTACACTGATCTAGACCCGGACGCCCCTGGCAATGAGGTTATCTTAAAAATGACCTTCATAGGGCAGTTGGCCCCAGACGTAAGAAGAAAATTGCAGAAGTTGAAGGCCCCCACCGCAGAGGGCCTAGAGAAACTGATTCAGTTAGCCTTCACTGCATATGCGCTCTGAGGTGAGGAAGAAGAGAAGAAGGAGAAGAAAATGCGCCATCAGGCACATTTATTAGCTGTCGCCCTCCAGAGTCCCCCACACCCCTCTTCGGGCTAAGACCTCCGCCCATGACAGCCTAGACCCCCGATTGTGCAGGGAGGTTTCCAGGCACCCCTCAGGAGAGACCAGTGTGCCCTCTGTAAGCAAGTGGGGCATTGGCGCAATGAATGCCCCTGGAATCGGGGCCACCAGGGCCCACCCCCACGACTTGGGAAGGGAGGGCCATCTCGTCAGATGTTTCAGGGGGAGGTAGAGGACATGCCCAATTCCTTCTGATGTTCCTCCAGGGGCAGCCTTCTTCTCTCCTCCCCCGAGCCCCTGGTGGAGTTGGAAATCAGGGGAAGGTTATGTAAATTCCTCATTGATACGGGAGCAACTTTCAGTGTCCTCTGTGACGCTCCTTCCCAAGCATATTCAGGATGTCAGGTTCCTTTGACCGGGATATCAGGAGAAGATTGGCAAGCCGTCGTGACCACCCCCTTACCGGTGGATTCGAAAATCTGGTACTCCGGAACCCCTGGATTTGCCAAATTCGCTATCCCCCACCAGGCTAAACTGTTGCCTGGGGCACTGCCTGTTGCCATCCAGCAATAGCTCATTTTGCAAAATGCTAGGAAAGGGATTCAGCCCCTCATTTCCTTGTTTCAACAAACTGGCTTACTAGTAGTGTGTGAGTCACCATGGTCCACCCCTATTTTTCCAGTTCCTAAGCCTGACGGAACCTGGAGGTTTGTCCAGGATCTGAGGGAGGTAAATGCCCGAGTGATTCCCCTCCACCGCATGGTTGCCAACCCATATACCATTTTGACTACCCTGACCAGGTCACAAGTCTGGTATACGGTGATAGATTTAAAGGATGCATTCTTTTGCATCCCCCTAGCCAGCCTTTGTTTGCCTTTGAGTGGCAGGAGCCCTATACCCACCAGACCACTCAGTTGACCTGGACCCGGTTACCCCAGGGATATAGGAATAGTCCCATGGTGTTCGCAGCGGCCTTAAGCCGAGATCTTGCAGAATTCTCGGCTGCCCCAGCCTCCCTCCTCCAGTATGGAGATGACCTGCTACTAGCAGCTGAGACGAGAGCGGTATGCACCCAAATTGGGATCGGACTTCTGAACCATCTGGCTGAGCGGGGATACACAGTCTCCAAGGGAAAGGTCCAATGGGTTACCCAGGAGGTTCAGTACTTGGGATATGTGATAAAACAAGGCTTTCGCTCTCTACACCCTAGTCGCTTGAGAGCAGTAGCATCCTTACAAGAGCCCCCAAACCTCAAACAGCTGAGGTCGTTCCTGGGTGTTACTGGGTTCGCCCGTCTGTGGATACCCGGCTACTCCCTGATGGCTAAGCCCTTATACGGCTTGACTCAAAAGGATGTGGCATGGGATTGGACGGGAGAGCACAGACAGGCCTGGGCTAGCCTTAAAAATGCATTAGCTCAAACAGCAGCCCTTGTGCTTCCGGACCAGAGCTGACCCTTTTCTCTCTATGTTACCGAGCGACGAGGATATGCCCTGGGGGTGTTGATTCAACACCTGGGGACGGAGTGGTTACCCATGGCCTGTTTGTCACGGACTCTGGACCCGGTGACCCTTGGTTGGCCCGCTTGCTTAAGGGCTGTGGCGGCCACGGCCATTCTGATCCAGGAGGCCCAGAAGATAGCTCTGGGAGTGCCTATGAGGGAGTACAGCTCCCACTCAGTAGCCACCCTGTTGGAACAGAAATTACCTGCCTGGGCTACTGCGGCCCGGGTATCCAAATACATGAGCTTGATCCTAGAGCAGGAGAATGTTTCCCTGTGCCGCACCAAACAACTCAACCCTGCCACTTTGCTGCCTGTACCCGAAGCACCGAGCCAGCCGCACGATTGCCTCCAGGCCCTCGAGACCGTGGTGAGCATCTGCCCAGATCTAGTCACAGAACCCCTCAAACGGGCGGATGGGTATCTATGGACTGACAGGTCGTTGTTCGTGGAAAATGGAGTTTGTCACACGGGTTTCGCCATCGTTACTGAAGATGGCTTGCTGTACAGGGAAAAGCTGCTGACCCATTTCTCTGCCCAAGCGGCCAAACTGTTGGCGCTCATCAAGGCATGTGAGCTATCTGAGGGATTGCGAGTGACCATTTTTGTTGATAGCCATTTTGCCTTCCTAGCGGCCCATACGCATTGTGCTTTGTGGAAGGCCCGGGGTTTCCACGGGCCTGATGGGAAGCCATTGAAATTCAGGATCCTACTGGAGGGAAACGTTTCCCCATATATTCATAAATTGTCGCAGGTCCTGTCTGATTTGCATTCCCAGGATGCCGCTGCATTACCTCTCCAACATCTATTGTCCATACTGTGTGTGCCCCCTGGATCCTGGGTTCGAGTGAAGGAACTGGATCCAGAGGCAACCGAGCCCAAGTGGTCATCACTGTGACAGGTTCTACTCAGCACCCCTACGGTGGCGAAAGTTGAGGGTCTTAAGTCGTGGGTATATTGCTCCAGGCTTAAGAAGGTTGAACCACCAGCTGAGGAATGGCAGTGTTCTTCGTTGAGCCCGCTCAAACTTAAAATACGACACAGACATTCTGATACCCACTCGACTCTAGGAGAACTCTTTGAAGGGCCTCAGTAGTGTACTTAACTCAGTTGGATGGGGCTTGAGCATCTTTACATGTAAGGAAGGGATAGGGGTTGTGATGTGTTGCATGTTTCTATGTGTTTTTTTCTGAGGTCAGACTCCTTAAGCTTGTAATGTGGGCGAAGGGACTACCACAGTTTCTGGGATCCTTCTGCCTTTATTGGCACCAGGATGTTCAAAAGCCTAAAACTCGTGGGATGGTACCCCATCTTAGGGCTCCTCCTCCGAATACCCTGGAACAGCTCGGAGTGCAGCAGGTGCTATAAGACTCAATGTATAGGGAGGCAAATCTATCGTACCTTCGAATATCATACCCTGATCCAATCCCCTTGCTACTCCATATTGGAGGAATGTACTGATAGTGGCAGACGATACTATCAGGTGCAATTGAAGACCAGTACAGGGAGCATTCATGGAATTCAGTGTCCTAAACCCATTTTGGGTAACCAACACCCTTATTGGGCGTGTAAGACCGTGGGAGGGCAGTGGGGGGCTGGACAGCAAGTGCTCAGAGATATACAGAGGGAAATGGTTGTCCAAAGGGGCAGAGCTAAACCTGGCCCCTCGCCAACCCAGAGATCCCCTCCGCCCCAGCCTTGGAGGGAATTGCTAGAAGAAATCCCTTTACCACCCCCCGAGAAGAACTTATATATAGATTTGGCCCAGCGCATAATCCAAGCCTTAAACCTTACGTCCTGTTGGATCCGTGGAGGTTTAACCAATGGAAGACAGTGGCTGTGGCACCCCATCCCGGTAGAACCTGATGACCTTAACCTCACCTTGGCCCAGAGGCCTCTTACGGGACCACAACAATGGCAAGTTGATCCAGGAATTGAAGGCCTGCATTGCATCCAGCGGGAAGGGAGAGTCCACATAAGATCGAGTTCCTGTAAATTCACCCTCGTCACCGAGACCCAGTCCCAGAACGCCACTTGGGTGCCAAAATTGGCCAATGAAACTACACCCTTTGCCAACTCCCCGATTAGCTACCTATGGGCATCCCCCTGGAACTCATCAATTCCTTGGGATGCTCCCCTGGGGTTTTACTGGATTTGTGCGAAGGAGGCCTTAGAGCAGTTACCTAAGGAATGGGGAGGGTCCTGCTATTTAGGGGCTCTAAGGCCTAACTTCTTCCTCCTTCCTCAGAACAAAGGAGGTGAGTTAGGAGTCCCAATCTTTGACGACCTTAGGCGAGCTAAATGTTCCGCCCCCATTAGCACTGATTTAACGGCGGGAGGAAGGCAAGTCTGGGGAAAGGACGATTGGCCGCTGGAACGTATCATTCAGTATTATGGACCGGCCACTTGGGACCAGCACGAAATAACTTATGGGTACCGGACCCCTATATATATGTTAAATCGTATCATTCGGCTTCAGGCGGTTTTAGAAATCATCACCAACCAAACAGCCGAAGCGCTGATACTGCTGACCCAACAAAGCACCCAGATGCGCACCGCAATCTACCAGAACTGTTTAGCCCTGGATTACCTCTTAGCAGAAGAGGGGGGCGTATGTGGTAGGCTCAATCTCTCCAATTGTTGCTTGGAGATAGATGATAATGGGAAAGCCGTGACCAATATTGCAGATAACATCAGGAAGCTGGCCCACGTGCTGGTCCAAACATGGGTCACCAAATGGCCTGATTGAGGGGGCAGCATTTTCAATGGGGCTTGGTGGAAAAAGGTTGTGTTCATCCTCCTCTGTGCAATGACAGGGCTCCCTTTTCTCCCTTGCATTGTCATGAGTGAGGATGGGAGCCCCCTGCTCGCCATCCTCACTCATGACATGCATAATCCCTTGTTTTATGCGCCTAGTCACCCATGTGGTCCAAGGTATGCAATTTGCTACTATGCCCTCGGACCCCAAGACGGCCGTATCCGGGAGGGGCACGCTTATGCTCATCAGAACTCTACCTCCAGGAGATCCCAAAAGGATACCCAAAGATGTCCAGTGGATGCTGCGACAACAGGGTTCTTGTAGATCTGTAGCTCTCTCTTAACTGAACAAGCATGTCCGGAAAAAGGAAAAGGGTGGAATGAAGAGCGGACCTAACTATTGCTATCTCGCTTTTGTAATACGCTTGCACTAGGGACAGAGGAGATAAGCAAAATCGCTATTGACCTGAAGGTAGCTTTGTGATTGGACCCTGCCACTCCTCAGGGGACATGCGTCATGTCTCAGGCACGTATAAAAGCTCCCGATACCTCCATCGTGGGTGGGTCATGTGGTTTCCCAAGTGAAGCCTGTATTGAGCACCCAGCCATTTGTTTGATCAAATAAACTGTTGTTGAAATTAAATACGTGTTGTCTGAAGTGTCTGCATTGGGAAGTAAAGGTACTTCAGATGTTGGGACTCTACAATGCTAGGTTTAATGTGGCATGTTGAGGGCCACTCCCCAAAAGTGGGCTGAATCAGGGTCTAGTTTGGGATGACATTCAGAACTTTTAAAAGGCAAAATGGGTGCATTGCATTGCAAGTTTTAATGATCCCGTTCCACCTCTTAAAGCCTTCAAGTCACCTTAAAAGCAAATGAGGGCCCAGGTTTTGACCCCATCACTCTGGGGATACTGATGGGTTTCATGCAGCCTTTTTCTTTTTTGCAGCTGTTCTTTAATGGCTCCAGCAAGAATTAGCAATGGTAGTACATGACAAAAGGGAGGGAGGTGTTTAATGTCTACCAGTATGTCTAATTTGGTTTTCACCAACTTGATGTTCTCCAGATATATAGTAATCATTTCGAGAATTCTCAGCAGGTATACAACCATATTCTCAGTTCATCTGGAGAATACTATGTTGGGAAAGGCTGCTGTAGGACACTGAAAGGGTTTTTCTGATAGCTACAGTAGAGCTACATCTCTGACAGTATCAGTGACCTACCTGCCAAATTTGGGCCAGCTCTGAGAACCTCTTCCTTGCTTGCCAGTGGTGCCAAATTTCATGGCAAACTGCTGGGATCTAAGCTGTAGTTAGATGAAAGGCTTAAAATTCAGCTTAGGCTAAAGATGACAAGTAGAAAATGTCTATGGGTGAATTTTATATAAAATTAAGTAATAATACTTCAGTAATAGTTTAGAATGAATTGCTTATCTTCTATGTTCATTTCAAATGCCTCATGTGATGACAGAATGCTTTAGGGTTTTTCTATGTGTGATTCAGAACAATTACCAGTTTGTGGGGGGGAATTGAGATAGACAATGATCTAGCTATTTATCTAGTCTGTTTAGGCTTTCATCATCTCCTCCTGGATTTCTTGGAAGCAAATGACTTCTAGCCACTGCTTCAAGAAGAAGGTTTATTTTATTTAATAATGCAAGCCAAGAAGTATATATTTCTAGCTTTGGCTTCAGTTCCTTTTTGAGTTCAGCCATCAGCATGCCAGAACACAGATTGTGGGACTTCCGTGGTCACCCACCTATTTCCTAAAAGCCACAGGAATTTTCATCCTTTCCTTCCTTATAATGCAACTGTGGCTCTACTACAGGCTGCTATGCCTTTCAAAAGGGTTTGGGAATCAGAGGAGTTGGCACAGAAATACCATACACCTGGCATTTCACAGACAAGCCTGGTTCTTAAACTCTGAATGCCTCATTCAGCCAGGAATTTAAGAAGGTCTAAAATGTCTGGGATTGCTTGTTTATGTTTAAAGTGGGTAGCACAGCCTTGCTCCCAACCACTTCCTCCAACTTTCTTCCTTCTCTTTCCATGTCTGTGTACCATCTTGCTCTAATGGCACAACCTCTTCAGTAAAACATATGCCACTTCAGAGTGTCTTCTTCTTTCTTTAATTACATATGGTAATCGTAACTTGGCACAAAGTAATGAATTCTTCCCTGGTTCTCAGATCTGACCCCAAAATTTGGGTCTCACAAGCTTGCCACATCCTCCAAGAAAACTGCAGTATTTCTTTTTTTTTTAATAAGAATTTTATTAAGTTTGAAAAAAAAGATAAAAACTACAAAAAACTAAAAACTAAAAAAGAAAAAAAAATGCGAGAGATTACATAAAGTGACTTCCGACTTTCAACAACAAGAATATACTGCAATTTCCATATTCAAAACCCTTACTCTATATCAAACCAAAATCACATTATTTCTGTAAATCCTTCCACTGGCACATATACAAATCACTAATGCAATTGCTCCTTCCCCTTATAGAAAAAACAAAAATAATATATAAATCTCTAAATCAATTTCCCTCCCCCCCCCAAAAAGAACATTTATTTGATTCTTTCCTTCCTATCACTATTCTATATATTTCTGTCCACTATAACAAAAATCAAATTATAAAAACATATAAATTGTCTACTTTTATAATTAATAATACTACAACAATCTTATCCCTATTAAACCTAAAAACCAATTATTATTCTACCTTATAGATGCCTTATAAATCTTATACTGTAGATCAAACAAACCTTTTAAAAATCCGTCAAATCTTTAAAGAAAAATGAAATCATATAAGCCTTAATATCAAACCAAATACATATTCTTAATTTTTTTTTATCCCACATCAAAATATAGCAGAATGTTTACTTGTCTCCACATAAGGCATTTTTCATAAAGACATCAAACAGCCCAATTGCCCCCTTTAATAAATCAAACTTCTCAGCAGAAAACCTCCCACAGAATACAGCCATTTCATTCCCTAAACAATCCCTTAGAGAAACAACATCAGTATCTTGCAAGTCAGACTGTAACTCCTTCATCACCAAAGTGTATTTGTCACCTGGTGTTTCTTCAGAGAATCTATTCTCACTGTTGGGAAAAATATCTTCCTCTTGATAACACTCTTCCTCTCCCTCCAGAACATCCACAACCAGCTGACACAGTTTAGAGGAGATATCCCGAGTGTCTTGTAGAATAGCTTGAAAGGTATCATGGAGAATCTGTTTGAAATCACAACGAAGCCAGAATGAAGCTCTGAGAAAATTTCCTTAAGGTCGTCCATGTTTCAGGCAGTAGATTATAGTGCCCCCTGGATACTTGACTAGCACTAATAGAAGCTAGTCAGTTAACAAAAGGCTTCCAAGCGTTATTGGGTGCTACTGACAAAAGAAAAGTTATTAAGTGATATTGACAAAAGAAAAAGTATAGGAACCAACAGTTGGGGGTTCAAGGAAAGTGAACAGAAAAGACTCAAGACAGATTCAACATGTAGGAAAACACTAAATCCTTCAAATTAAATACAAAAATAATAATGGAGAGATAATTATTCTCAGTTGTCCTTAATATTTAAATGGGAAGTAAGCCAGAATTTTTTAAAAAAACTTTTTAAAATTAATCCAGAAATAACAATAAGCACCAAGAGATTTCACTTCTTCTTGTAAAAAGCCTTTCTTGGGGTACATAAACTTAAAAATATATAAACTAGGTGATTTAGAAATGGGGAAGGCTCAACCTAGTGTCCCATTAAGGCTGCAGCACGGTCCAGAAATGATGGCGTCCCCGACTCCCATCATCTATTACCAAATTAGCGCCAATGCTGTTGGCTATCCTCAGCCTACAAGGTGACATTCAGGAGTACAAATAGGATAATTCCGAGCATTTTCTGTCCATGAAAATGCTCTAGGGCATCAGGAAAAACCTGCCTTTGTCCCCCCCATCCAAAAAACAACACCAGTGCTGCCAGGTCGGCCTGCTGAGCTCATGGGCACAGCTGTTCAGTCGGCCATATTCCCACCAGAATCCAAAACTACAGTATGGAGTCTTTGGTGCTCTCTGAGCCTTGTTTCATTGCCAGACTAGGCAACATCTTCAGTGCGAAGAGGGAGTGGCCCTTGCTCTCAGTTTACATTCTGTGGCTTGCCCTGCTTGTCCTTGTGGGGGTGTCGTTCTCTCCTTGGGAGTTCTTTGATTGGGCTGTTGTTTGCTGCTTGGTTGATTGCCTGAGTTAATGGTTCCTTGATTAGGGTGTATTGTGCTGTTTGATGGTTCATCTGGTGTTAATCCTACTGTTGATTTTTGCATATCTGAGTGTTGATTGCTGGCAAGGGAGTGTACTGGTCTTTTGGCTTTTCTATTGTCTCTTTTGAATGGTATGTAAATGTTGTTTACCTCTATGTGTCTGTTGATAGCTCTTTGTCTGAGTGCCAGGCTTCCAGGAGTTCTCTGGCGTTTTTGGATTTGGCTTGGTTTAGGATGTTCACAGTTTCCCAGTTGAAACTATGGTTGAGTCCGTCCATGTGTTGTGAGCTTAAGTTCTCATCGTGTCTTCTGACTGCTAGTTGGGGTTCGTGGATGTGCTCTGCTAGTCTTCTGCCTGTCTGTCCCACATAGTGGCTGTTACAGTCTTTGCATTGTACGTTGTAAATAACTCCTGTTTTTTCTTCTTGGGCTATTGGGTCTTTTGGGTTGCTTAATATGTTTTGAAGAGTTTTAGTTGGTTTATGTGCTACGGTGATGTCATGTGGTTGTAACAATCTGTTGGTGGTTTCTGAGATACACCCCCACCGACACTGGCAGGGCAAACTACTGTATATAAACAGGGAGCAAACCCCACACTCACTCGCACTGGTGATGGTACCTAGCTGCATAGTGAAACGTCTGCAAGCAAACAACCAAGCTCAGTTTTCTCTTCTATTGGACAGTTGCTCATTAAAAGCTGGGAAATCTTTGTCATGGCATTGTGTATCTTTATGGTGGGATATGATCAGGCATACTGAAGCTTACCTGATTCTCGAAGTGAGCCTGATATAAACTGTAAATGCAATTTTAATTGATTTCCACATAATGACTATCATGTGTTAATCAGGCACTTTGTTTTAATTTTAGCAGACCATAAGGAGGCAACCATTTATTGCTAATTTAATACAATGCACATTCAATTATATGGAGATATTTTAGGGGAACCACAACTTTGCTGTCAAGTGCACATGAGGATCTAGTGAAATTCTCCTCATGCAGTAACCGAAGCAAGAATCATCATTGCAAGTGTAACAATATGTGGGAATGACCTTAGGAGATAGGAGGGAAAGCCGCAGACTGGACAATGGGTGTGTAAAAGGTATCTCAGCCTACAGAAGGAGGGAGGGCATGGGAAGCATTTCAGAAGGGACCCTCCCCAGTTTTCTGGAGAGTAAAAGGAAAGGAGGGGAGAAACACTTTCAGTCTTGCAAGATTCTGTTAATGTAACCTTACAATAAAGATAGAGCTAGATAGAAGCACCTGGTTATGCTTCTTGTCTGGACTACCTCAAAGGGCTAACAGAAGGAAGCTGCAAGGCATCTAATGAGATCCATCTATAAGATCTTGCAGGAGTCTCATAATTCATGTGAGATGCTGAAAATCTTCAGGTGTTAATGATCTTACAAGATTGTGGCTATTTCTTTAAAAAGAAAATGAAAATGATTTAATTTTGAGGTTTGCTGGTGCCATTTTAAAATGTTGAGAATCTATCATAAGCTGTGATATAGAATTACGGTTGGACCATACAGTAGTTTATGAAAACAAGCTCTCCACATCCGTCTTCCAGGTTCATACACTTCCCCTCTAATGCCTCTGCAGAGTTTCGTTTCATTTCCACAACAGATTGAACG
Source organism: Candoia aspera (assembly GCF_035149785.1). Classification (NCBI taxonomy): domain Eukaryota; kingdom Metazoa; phylum Chordata; class Lepidosauria; order Squamata; family Candoiidae; genus Candoia; species Candoia aspera. Next base: position 164,234,644 of record NC_086153.1, on the reverse strand, counting down.
CAGCCTCAGAATATGGCAGCTCTGGGTAGGCCAATCTTCTTTCAACAAATCCTCCTGTTGCCCTGAGCCGTGTCCCTGTACTGTATATTGCTCAGAGAATAAGGGAGGCTGGAAAAAGGTGTTTCGCTGTTACAGGTTCAATATTCACTACTGCTGGCTTTTCTCTGTTGCCAACAGTAGTGAAGATTTTGCAGAGCTTGAAAACTGCTGGGTCTCCTCTGTTTAGAACTCCTGGAAGAGACGTGTTCCTGTTACAGGGTAGTTGCTGTTAAAATGAATTTATCAGGCAGTAGCATGTGTGGCTTCAGGCTCACCTTCCCAAGAATTAATCTTTGCTCTGGAGCAAGTCTTAGCCTAGGCCTAAGAAATGTGATAGCACCTTAAAGGTTAGGCACAATAAAGCTTTCCTGCACAAAATGTCACAACTCCATTTCCAGAGCTGCTCCTCTGTTTTATTATTAATGGGTTGATGAGATCATATTCAGTTGTCTATTCCTTAGAGGAGAAACTATAATGAAACTCTTGCAAAAGGTGGCCCTAATATTCATTTGTGGTGTGTAATTTTAAACCTTTTAGTACTGGATTGGTAGGGCAACACCCTGTCTGTGCTAAATGATGTTATTTCTTGCACTAACTTGAGAATGCAGTATTTGCTTCCTATTATATTATTTTCAATGTGTTGACCAAAGCAAAATTGATTACCATAGTGTGGCAGAGACTGTTTTGCTGATATTTTTACTTGTTGTTTATTCATTTAGTCACTTCCGACTCTTCGTGGCTTCATGGACCAGCCCACGCCAGAGTTTCCTGTCGGTTGTCAACACCCCCAGCACCCCCAGGGACGAGTCCGTCACCTCTAGAATATCATCCATCCACCTTGCCCTTGTTCGGCCCCTCTTCCTTTTGCCCTCCACTCTCCCTAGCATCAGCATCTTCTCCAGGGTGTCCTGTCTTCTCATTATGTGGCCAAAGTATTTCAGTTTTGCCTTTAATATCATTCCCTCAAGTGAGCAGTCTGGCTTTATTTCCTGGAGGATGGACTGGTTTGATCTTCTTGCAGTCCAAGGCACTCTCAGAATTTTCCTCCAAAAGCATCTCTCTTCCTTCTCTCAGCCTTCCTGATGGTCCAGCTCTTGCAGCCATATGTCACTACGGGGAACACCATTGCTTTAACTATGCGGACCTTTGTTGTCAGTGTGATGTCTCTGCTCTTAACTATTTTATCGAGATTTGTCATTGCTCTTCTCCCAAGGATTAAGCATCTTCTGATTTCCTGACTGCAGTCAGCATCTGCGGTAATACCAAGTCTTTCACTGCTTCTATGTTTTCTCCCTCTATTTGCCAGTTATCAATCAAGCTGGTTGCCATAATCTTGGTTTTTTTGAGGTTTAGTTGCAAGCCAGCTTTTGCACTTTCTTCTTTCACCTTCATCATAAGGCTCCTCAGTTCCTCTTCGCTTTCAGTCATCGAAGTGGTATCATCTGCATATCTGAGACTGTTAATGTTTCTTCCAGCGATTTTAACTCCAGCCTTGGATTCCTCAAGCCCAGCATGTCGCATGATGTGTTCTGCGTACAAGTTGAATAGGTAGGGTGAGAGCATACAGCCCTGCCGTACTCCTTTCCCAATCTTAAACCAGTCCGTTGTTCCGTGGTCTGTTCTTACTGTTGCTACTTGGTCGTTATACAGATTCTTCAGGAGGCATACAAGATGACTTGGTATCCCCATACTGCTAAGAACTTGCCACAATTTGTTATGGTCCACACAGTCAAAGGCTTTAGAATAGTCAGTAAAACAGAAATAGATGTTTTTCTTAAACTCCCTGGCTTTTTCCATTATCCATCAGATATTGGCAATTTGGTCCCTAGTTCCTCTGCCTTTTCTAAACCCAGCTTGTACATCTGGCAATTCTCACTCCATGAATTGCTGAAGTCTACCTTGCAGGATCTTGAGCATTACCTTACTGGCATGTGAAATGAGTGCCACTGTTCGATAGTTTGAACATTCTTTAGTGTTTCCCTTTTTTGGTATGGGGATATAAGTTGATTTTTTCCAGTCTGATAGCCATTCTTGTGTTTTCCAAATTTGCTGGCATAAAGCATGCATTACCTTGACAGCATCATCTTGCAAGATTTTGAACAGTTCAGCTGGGATGCTGTCGTCTCCTGCTGCCTTGTTCTTAGCAATACTTCTTAAGGCCCATTCAACCTCACTCTTCAGGATGTCTGGCTCTAGCTCCCTGACCACATCGTCAAAGCTATCCCCGATATTGTTATCCTTCCTATACAGGTCTTCTGTATATTCTTGCCACCTTTTCTTGATCTCTTCTTCTTCTGTTAGGTCCTTGCCATCTTTGTTTTTGATCATGCCCATTTTTGCCTGGAATTTACCTCCAACGTTTCTAATTTTCTGGAAGAGGTCTCTTGTCCTTCCTATTCTATTGTCTTCTTCCACTTCCACACATTGCTTGTTTAAAAATAATTCCTTATCTCTTCTGGCTAACCTCTGGAATTTTGCATTTAATTGGGCATATCTCCCCCTATCACTGTTGCCTTTGCTTTCCTTCTTTCTTGGGCTACTTCTAGTGTCTCAGCAGACAGCTATTTTGCCTTCTTGGTTTTCTCTTTCTTTGGGATGTATTTTGTTGCTGCCTCCTGAACAATGTTGTGAACTTCTGTCCAGAGTTCTTCCGGGACCCTATCTACTAAGCCCCTTAAATCGATTCTACACCTCCACTGCATATTCCTTAGGAATATTAGTGAGCTCATATCTGGCTGATCTGTGGGTCTTCCCTAATGTCTTTAGTCTGATCCTAAATTGTGCAAGAAGAAGTTCGTGATCTGAACTACAGTCAGCTCCAGGTCTTTTTTTTACCAACTGTATAAACGTCCGCCACCTTTGGCTGCAAAGGATGTAGTCAATCTGATTTCGGTGTTGTCCATCTGGTGAAATCCATGTATAAAGCCGTCTCTTAGGTTGTTGGAAGAGAGTGTTTGTTATGCAGAGTGAGTTGTCTTGGCAAAATTCTATCAGCCTATGTCCTGCTTCATTTTGTTCTCCCAGGCCATGCTTACCTGTAATTCCAGGTGTCATTTGACTGCCCACCTTAGCATTCCAGTCTCCCGTGATGAAAATAACATCTCTTTTAGGCGTGTTGTCCAGTAGGTGCTGCAGATCCCCATAGAACTTCTCTACTTCAGCTTCTTCAGCATCTGTGGTTGGGGCATATATTTGGATCACTGTGATGTTAGATGGCTTGCCCTGAATTCGAATTGAGATCATTCTATCGTTTTTTTGGATTGTATCCAAGCACTGCTTTAGCCACTTTACTATTAATTATGAAGGCTACTCCATTTCTTCTGTGGTCCTCTTGTCCACAGTAGTAGATCTGGTGGTCATTTGATGTGAAGTGGCCCATTCCAGTCCATTTCAGTTCAGTTCAGTGTTATTATAGAAACAAGTCAGGAATTGGCGCCAATAGAAAACAGAAGTAGCAAAATGGATAGAAGAGTTGAAATTTGATAAGGGAAGGTAAAATTTGAAGCTCCTTGAATGTTTGACATGCTGATTTGATGGTCTCTCAATGGACATGTTTCTGAATTTTATACAGGGTTCATACACTATGCTTCTAATGTAAGTCAGATTTGCAGTTGAGCATGCCTTATACTCTGCCTTTTAGCATGTTGATGTGTACAAGCAAGATCCAGAAGATCTTCAGTTTAGATAGTTCCACATGAGCAACATTGGAACAAAGATTTATGCTTCTTCAGGTAGTACTGAATCCCTCTGAAATAAATGCAACATCTGTGTAAGCATTGTTAAAGTTAGATTAAGAAGCTGCCATCTTACATGTAGTTACCTGAAAGTGAATTCTATTGAAATTTGTCAGTTGTGCTGGATACAGCATTCTTTCAACATGATACCAATTAAATGGTGCCTTTGTAATGACTTATTTGTATCTTTTAAATAATCCTTCTGCAGTCATACAAAATAGAATGTTGTTTGCTTCATATCAAGGTACTGGACATTCTCTGCAACGCATAGGACAAGTGCTTTGGGTTGAGATGGGAGCATTAACTTTCACTTTGTTGGGATATATGCAGAACTGCTCAGGTTAAAGTTCTTGAGTTCTTAGGGAGGAACTCAGAAACAACAGATATGTAATTACTGAATGTAGATAACTGCTGAATCCTAGCATTCTTATTTAGTACTACTGCTTAATTAAAAACCTGTTTCCAGAAGAAACATAGACCCCCATAAGCATTTTGACCTGTGCTATTCCTAAAACGCTTTTCCATTTAGCAAACAGACTACAGAATATGTTTTGGATCTGTTTGGTTAGAATTAAAATGAACTGGGTATTTATACCTTGCTCAGTAAGGGACAACAGAGTAAAGCAGGGATAGGAGGGCAATTAGTACAGTCTAACTGAACATATTTCTGATGTAGTTTGTTCATACGTTACAGTATGAACAGTATATTGTGTTTTTGTAGAGGAGTGGAATGATATGAAAAGTTGGATGTCATCCATCTACTGGTGACACTAGACCCCAAACCTTGAATGACTTATTCCAACAATGTCATTTAGATAGAACCTTGAAGTCAACAACCAAGGTATTGAAGAGAAGTCCTAGATATCACTTGCAAAACTTACTTTATTCTTATTTGGTGGACCATCAGCAGTCAGTGATGTGCTTTCACATTATTTTTGAGATCTTACAAAAATGCTATTTTTTTTTCAGAGTAGTGATAGATTCCAAATTAAAGTGGTAGTATTCTGTCAAACAAACATCTTAATGACATGAAGTAGTTGCAAACCTAGCAAAGTTATCCTCTTTTCACTATGTGCATTTAGTTCAGTTGCTTTGGATAGAAGAAAAAAGAAAAAATCCATGTTTATAAGTGGCTGTAATATGAGAGAAGGGAGTATGCAAAGAACAAGCAAAGCAGGATAGTGCATTTTTTTAAAGGAAGGGTGCATGAGCTGAAGAGAATAGATACCATTTTCTCTTTACATTTGCCCCATCCTCAAGAGGCCTAAACAATGCTTTGAGGTTGCTGTTTCAAGCTGGCTGGAGCCTTTTCCTTATGGGAATGCCATTAGTTCATAATGCACTCTCCCTACACACACAGAGGGCGCAGGATGCTTTAGTCTAAACAATGGAAATAGCAGCAAATAACTTAGATAATCATGGAAGTTCCTACCAGCTTGCTTTACTTGTTTATTTATTTGATCAATTTATATGGCTGCCCAACTTGCGAATTCTATCTCTGCATGGCTAACATAAAATGGAAAACCACAACAGCACTAATACATAAAACAAACCACAACAAAAGGATAATGTAACTGAGGCCAGCCCACAATTATTCAATTTCTACCCACTATAGATGGGCTTATCCACCACCCAGGAGAAAAGTCAGATCTTCAAGGTCTTATGGAAGGCCAACAGGTTGGGGCCATCCAAATTTCAGGGGGTATGCTGTTCCAGTGGGCAAGTGCCACAACAGGCAGGGTTTGCCTCCTGGGTATCACCAGATGGCACTGTTTTACAGAGGGGACCCAGACCATGCTCAACCTTTCAGATCTTGTGGGATAGGCAATTGGAGGGAGATAGTCCCACAGATAAACTGGCTCTATGCCATGAAGGGGTTTATAGATGGAATCCAGCAGCTTGATTGCACTCAGAAGCCTACTGGGAGTCAGGTCAGTTCAGTTCACAAAGCAAGGGTATTACACTGGTGTATCAAGGTGTGCCCTTAATGATCCATGTCACCACACTGTGGTTCAGTTACAGCTTCTGGATGGTCTTTAATAACAGTTCCATGTACAGTGCATTGCAACAGTTTGGTTGGGAGATGAACAAAACATGAATGACTATAAGAAGAGCCTCCTGATCCAGGAATGAGCATAATCAATGTACAAGAAGGATTTGTGCAAAGGCTTTCCTGGCCATGGCAGCCACTTGATCTTCAATCAGGAGCTGAAAATCCAAGAGGACAGCCAAGTTGTACACCAGTTCTCTCTAGGGGAATGAAACCCTATCCAGACCTAAAGTTGTAAAGTCTTCTGATGCAGGAGGCTTCATTGCCTGTTCTTCCCCATGTAGACCCCCATAGCCTCTAGAGACTCAGAAAAACCCTTGGCAGAATCACCTGGTTCGCCAGGGATAAAGATATATAGCTGGGATGATACTTAATCCCATGCTGATGGATGATGTCACCTAGCAGTTCATGTAGATGTTAAACAGGAATGGAGAGCATATGGAGCCCTGAGGGACTCTGCAGAACAGGAGTCCAGGGCTAGATCTTTCCCATCCTACCACTGTCCACTGGAACTGGCCCTGAGGGGAGAAGGAGAACCACCACAATCCTGTGCCACCCACTCCCAGCCCCTGGAATCAGTCCAGAAGAAAACCATGATTGATGGTGTTGAAAGCTGCTGAGAGATTAAGGAAGATCAGGATGGATGCTCTACCCCATTCTGATCTGGCCAGAGATCCACAAGCTTGGATCTCTGTATTGCTTACCTCCCTCTCTCTCATTCACGTTGCCTTCCATTCCCTACTGCCCAGTCGGATATTTGGGTTTTACAAAAGTTCCCTTTGATATCAGCATTCAATTAGCACCCTTTGGTGAGTGAGTGAGGCCTTTGGCTTTTTGCTTTCTGTGCCAGGAAAATGTTCTGTATTTGCAACAATCAGAGCAATCACGCTGTTTTTACTTCAACCAAATGTGTTTGGGGAATAAATGAAGACTTGAGGAAGGCTCTCATGCTGTTTTGCAAAAGTGCTGCATGTGAGAATGCTAAAAAGGGGAGTGCAAGAAAGAACTATTTTGACAGAATGGGATTAAAAGAAATGGTTTGTTCTGAGGTACCACGGGCTGCGCATTAACCCCACCCTCCTCTCTTGCACTGGGCTATTTTGGGCTGGCAGCATGAGCCAGAGCTCTGACAGATGAGCACTCGGAAACACAACACAGCACCGTGGCACTTGTTGCTCCCAAGGCCAGTGTAAACCTCTTCTGCTTTGTCTGTCTTGTCCTTTCTGGTTTGTTTTGTTTGCAGTTTCATACTTAGGAAAATTATTGCCTCGGTTGGTGGAAGTTTCAAAAGCAGCAGCAGGAGCAAAGGGATTGTGTAGAGAAAGAGCAGGAAGCCTTGCAAGTCCTCTGGGTAAAAGGAGGCAGAGCTGCTCACGGCCCTGGACCCTGTTCTTGCTTTGCAGAGCAAGGAGGACGGCTCCTTACCGGGGGCCGTCAGAAATGAGCGACTCATCTCCTGCCAATGGGGAAGGAAGGGACCCTGAGATCGAACTCTTCGTCAAGGTAGGTGAGACTTTCTCAAGCCAGCCACCCTTCCCTTTGCAGCCCTCTGGACGTCACGGCGTCCAGCCTTCCGTTGCGTTTTAGGGCAGACTTTCTCCCCTCTCCCTCCCCGCTCTTGTTTGCTGTCCCGCCTGCTGTTGCTCGCGGGGCCGTATCCTGCTCGAACGCCAGGCCAGCCACGGTGGTTTCCTCTCCGACTTTGCTGTGGGGAAAGAAAGCAGAGCGCGAGGCACTCTGGAAGCTTTAGCATCATACCACTCTGCCCAAGGGAGCCCTGCAGGGTGCTAGAGGGAAGCCTTTATGTGTGCAGTCAGACGTGTTAGCACGGAAAGCAATGTGACGCTTGGCACGGGATCACACTTGCATGTATGTAATCCGAGGTTATTTGAAATGTGAATAGTAACATTAGCTGATTAGGCAGACTGCCCCCTCGGATAAGGATGCCAACTGAGGCAAAGTGAAACATTTTTTTAATAGTGTATTTCTGATTACCTATTTACACGTGCAAGCCATTATCGGATAGGTTTGCAGTCATTAGGTAATCAAAAATGCTCACTGTCAGACAAGGGCAACCATATGGGTGGCGGGGGGTGGGGAGAAAGCCTGTGATCTTTCAGACATTGTGAACTTTATCTTTCAGCAGCCATAACCAACAGGGACAATAGTGAGCATTGCTAGATGTGTAGACTTCATGGCATTTTAACCGTCTTCAAATACAAATGGTAACAATAATGAAAAACAACAAGGATGGTATACCATATAGTATACTGCCCTCTAAGCAGGCTGAAGAGCAAGGGAGAAAATGCAGAGAAGGGCAAACAATTGCTCATTCAGAATATGAGGAAGGAGTGCAAAACATATAGTATCATTTCCAATCATACGTGAGCAAAGGCTGTTGAAATCAGAACTGAATCTAAATAAATAGATTCCTCACTGCATGTTCAGATGAGCATTTTAACATTGCGAACCCATTTCAGGGATGGTGCAGATGCTCTGCTCCTTGGAGAACTGCGTTACCACCTAAGGTTAAAATCCCAGTATTAATTTCAAGCCTATTTGCAATCTACATAGTTCTGGTTCCAGAGGAAAAATACAAGTCTTGCACTCCTTCAAGCCTGGTCAGTTATCATGCATGATGTATCTGGTGGGAATTCTCCATGGCAATGCTTAGGACTTTGGAGCTATTGATCAAAAGGCCAGGCAAGCTCCTTCTGCGCTATCCTTCTGCTGATGTGCAAACACCCCCCCCCCCTTTTAAGGAAAATTAGGTAGGCCTTAAGTAACTAGCAGGCTTGACTGCTGAGTTGGATAAGATTGTGTCTTGGTTATACTGCTGGTGGAAACCTATAAAGCAAACACTGGTTTTATTATGATAAGTGTTCAAAAAGGAGTTGGAAGGACAGAAAGAACTGGGATAGACAAGAAGAAAAGCCACTTAAAGTCTGACGACAGAATGGGACCAATTGCATAGACAGTATGGAGCTGTGTCCAGTTCTATATCCTGCCCCAAGCATACTTAGATTCATGGATATATGGGGCTGAAGGGACTTGTATAACATCTGGGAGGGAGGAGGAACTATAAGATTGTAATTATCTGTTGAAAAGAAGGTTGGAAGTCATTTATATATTCTTTAGTTTCTTTTTCTCTCTTTTTTATTTCTTGCACTTCTCTTCACTTATTTTTTATTCTGCAAAAAAATTTTTTAATAAATAAAATGTTCCTCTTGTATTTCACTAATGTAGTGAGTATCTATTGGCATGTCTAGGGATACAGAAGCATAGCTTATAGCTGTTCTTGTCTAGTGTGTGAGTGTGACCACTGGCAGAGATGTACAAAAAGGGATACAGAATTCCCTTTCAAGGTCAAGTGTGCAACTTGCTTTGACCTCCCTCTCGGCCAAAGGAAGAGCATAGAATTGTGTCTTTCTATGGATACAAAATATCTCTGCTGGCTGAGGTATATCATTTTAGTAGGCACTGATGTCTCTAGGAGAACTTCTGGCTAGTCAGCATTAATGGCATATAAGATGCTACCCTCAGCTTGTTGTGTGTACGGTGGAGGAGAAATTCTTATATTAGTACTCCTAGCTCACTTATTCTATTGCTATATACAGTTGCTGAGTCCCCCGCCCTTTTTTTTCTTTGCAGGAGAAAACTTTGAAACACAGAACAAAACTGTGTTCAAAGCAAATAAAGAAATTGACATTTTTAAATTCTGAAGCCAGCAGATTGGCCACACATATTAAAATGGTTCCCTACTGCTGCATTTAGAAGTGACAATCACCAAGAATTTGCTGGATTTTTGTATGTTTGGATATAACTGCAAGAGTCCTGCTGAAGAAGCAAAGCCAATAAATAAATGGCCACCTTATGTGGTTTATTTAGTTTTTTTCAAGAGCCATTTACAAATGAAATGAAAGCTGCTTCTATTATAATGGTACAAATCTGGGCCTACTGGCAGTTGGCACCAAAGCAAAACTAAAAAAATAATGCTCCTAATTTTTTACCTTTAGTTAGAATAAACCAGTCAGCAAAACCTCTCGCCATAACAATGGCAACCTTGGCTAAAAGTAATGCTCTTTCTCCCTTGCCTCACTGATGGGGCATCTTAGGGAAACTAAATTTAGTCAGTTGAGTAGTCAAATATTGCCAAATAATCTACAAGTATCACTCTGTAGGCAGTGGCTTATCCTATTTTAATGGCATCACTTCATTTCATGCTGGTATCCTTTTATTATTGTGAGCAAGGTTTGATTGATTGTGTCATAGCTCTGATTCTTTGAAACCAAGTTGCAGACACAGTGCAAGAAGAGATTCTTCTAAGAAAACTGTATAGTGGATAGCCACTATGATGACTTTGATGGGTTTGTCTGTTACTTTTTTTTACAAGTACCCAAGCTGATAGTCATCGTCACATCTTGTGGTGTAAAGTTGAGTTTGACTGGGTGCTGTGCGAAGAAGTGCTTCAGAGCTTTCACCAAGAGGTGCTGCCCAATCCAGTGCTCTGTTTCATCTTCCTGCAGCAACTGTTATGGGCTGCTATGGATTTTATCTTGACATGAATGTATCTGCTTGCTTGATAGTATTGCATGAAGTTACCTTCTCACTTCAGGCTGTTTACTGTCAAAACACAGAGATGACAGTAAAGCTCTAGTCAATGTCACGAGTAGATGTGTGTAACTTTACAGATTGCAGGAGTCATTCCAGAACAGTAAATGTCACCAGGATCATCTGACATTGCCTCCCAAAATATGCAAGGGGATCAGCAAGGGGCACTGTAGCTCATGAATAACCAGTTGAATGCCATCCCAGCTTGACTGGCAATGCCAGGATTAGGAGATTTGATATTTGATGTCAGGTCTGCCCTGAAATAAATGGCAGATGTAAATATGCCATTGTGGGTCATGGCATGTCATCCAAAATGTCTGAATTAATGTTATAAAATACTGACTTTTTGAAGCTACAATAACAAACGTAGTGAACATGTGGCAAAATTGATCTAGACCAGTGGCACATTCTCAGTGGAAGAATTGTTCAAGAGTACCTACACATTATTGCCCAGCTTTGCTATAAGATCTCCCCCTATGCCTGCAAACATAAGATGGAGGATGTGTTCTTGGGTTGTGATCCACAGTTTGTGTATTTACCCATAAAGGTGGAACTTTTTCCTGCCATTTCTCTGTACAGGCAAGTTCAGAAATATTTTGGGTGGCTTGGTTAGAATAATGACTCAACGATCAGAGAGGCATTGGCAGGAAATTACACTTAGTATAACAGCTGAAGTTGTTCCTAGTGCTCCAATTAACTAATTTATTCATTAGAGTCAGCAAGTGACAACTTTCTTACTGAGGCAGATCTTAACCCTTTGCTTAGCAAGTCCTCTGGAGCAAATAAAAAAGAATCAGTGGATGTGAAGCACGTTTCAAAAATATCAGCACCTTTGAGTTCTTCAGTAACAGCAGTCAATGGGCAGTATAATTGATACCCAAAAAAGGTGCAAATCTTGGGAAATGGAAATTACAAATAAGTTTCTGGGAAAATGTAATCAGCAATTTGCTTATAAAATATTACTGTACGATCAGATTTTTAAATGCTTAGATTACTTGGATTATTGCTCTTCATATGGTTTTCTAACTTACTGATCCTGGCTGATCTCAAGAACCCTAAGCAGAGCGGATCAGAAATAAGGACTAAAAAGTAGTTGGGTGGGAAATCACAGGACGATAGGTTAGACAGGGAAGTTGGAAAGCCATTGTGGAAGAAGGCAGCAGTGAACCACTTCTGTACTGTTTCCAAGTGAATGATACAGCGAGGAGACAAAGTGCCCGTATTAACTTTTATAATATAACTTTTATAATATTATAGCTTTTATAATATACAGTATAACTTTTACAATATTATAACTTTTAATATTATACAACATACTGGTTTAGCAAAATAATAGGTTGGATGCAATTACCATGCTAAGCCATAATGTAGCTTGACTTAGGTTCGGATATTGTATGAAACCCAGCCAACTGTGCCTTTTTCTGTAACCCTGACTTAGTGCAATGTGTGAACTCTGCCATCATGTTTACATTTCAACAGGCCTTCTGTTAATTGGTGCCTGAATGTGGTTTTAACATAATGTAAAAAAGGAAAGAAAGCAATAAGAAAAAGCTAATAATTCCATCAGCAAAGCCTTGCTGTCATGACATGCCCTTAGAACAGGAATTAAACGCTTAGTAGAGGATGCATAAAAAATGTGGGTAACTGGTCTTTTTGCTACAATTTATATCCAAATATTGTTCTTCTTGGAAGCCCAGAGAGAAAGAGGAGGAGGACATTAACATAATAATATGTTTTATTCAGTTGGTAGTTAATCAAAATAATTAACATTAGTCGGTAATCATTAATACATCCTATGACTTTTTGTCTATCCAAGAATCTCTTTCAGATATAACACTAAACCGTGGTTTATCGTTACATGAATGAATCTCTGGCTCATGTATCCTTTGGATGCAGCTGTAGTGAGGAGATTAGAAGCTTTTCCTACCTTTTTCAATTACTCATGGTTAATTGTTATGTCAAAATCTGGAACTGGGGTCAATCTTGACTGCTGTTTAGGGGAATGATGCTGCCTTCCCTTCCCCTTATCCCCATAAATGATAGTGATGATTTTCTAGGGTTTGCCTGGATTCAAACATAACAAATAGACAAGATAAGGTGAAAATAGTGAAAATGGAAGCAAAACTTCTCCTCAAACCTTCCTTTCTTGAAAACCCAACTTTCACTAATAAATGTTTTTCCTAACCACTATATATTTTTTGTCTCCTTCCACTAGCAATACATATTGCTGTTTTAATGCATCCATATTAGAGGCTATTTTCCATATGACTTTTTCACTGATTTGTACAAAAAGTTGGGTGAGGAACAACTGGTGCTACTAGTTCTGTCTGTTACATGCTTGTATCCATATTGATGGATCATGCCATTGCACTTTAAAAGAAATGAGCAGCTTAAAAGAAATTTGCAGAAATTTGAGATTTCTTCTCATTTCCCAGTACTCAGATTCAGTCTTGAATTATATTTACTCTTGGAAATGGGGTTTTCTTCTCATTATTTGGATGCCATGTTTGCATTTTGAAAAAGGGATCTTTTAGAGTCCAGCTTTTTGACATGCGAACTATAAGTAAGCCAAAGATTTATGTGGAGAAAATGGAAATAGGCTTGCAATATGTTAAATTCTGATAACAGAGTATAATTCTGTTCATTCAGAAAGGTGGGCATTTCACATTGCTAACAAATTGGCTACAAATGAGATAAATCTTAGGGCATGTCTGTCACATTTAAGCTGCTCCAGTCCTGTGCTTATGCCAGCTTGATTCTTCATTGATTTTAAAAAATCCTGTTCAGACTGAGATGCTTATACCTTATCCAGTTCAGACAAAAACTACCACATCCTTCCTTTGGATAATTTGGCTGCTGCTGTCCCCCTCCCACCTTTCTTCTGTTCAGGAAAGCAGCGACCAATTGCTTTCCTTCTTGTTAGTATGTCTTACTGGACATAAATACTTTTAAATGGGTGTGTATGTATGTATGTGTGTGAATACACACACGCACACGCACAAAATCAAAGCATCCAAATGTGCATACAGTATACGTAGGCACAACGACCAGACTGAAAACAAAAATCCCTCTCTTGCATTTTTCCTGCTTTTTCTGACTAAAGTCCACTGCAGTGCCTGTTATAGCAGGTGTTTCTCACTTTCTACATGTCCAGATGTTATAACCGTGAGACTAGTGAGGAAGACCTGCTATAACAAAGGGGACAGTGGACTCTGTTGAGGAAGCAGAGGCAAAGGGCTGTTCCTACCTCTGGGAAGTAGCTAATCAATGTGCAGGCTTGGCTAGGAGGCAGTAAAGTGCAGCAGGCCAACCAGACCACAATTCTTGAGATGGCAGAAGCAGGAAAACACTGCTTTGAAAGTGCAGGAAAACATGCTCAGAGTCACGGGCACAGTGGGTAGACAGGGAGTGAGTAGAAGGTATTGTGTGTTTCTACCCTCCAAAAATGGTTGCTGGCCCACACTGGTGATGGGGCAAACTGGCAGAGTAGATATTCTCTTACTATAGTCACTGAAAATCTTTTTCTCTCTTACAGCGCTAAATGTTGCTGGATAATATAATTTATTCAAATATATTTATTTTTATTCATTGAAACAATTTATAAGCTACCACAATTGTTGTGAGAACTGTAGGTGATGCACATGTAATAAATAAACACAACCTACAGTACAGTATAATCCACCCTAGAGGATTATCAGTTGATGTACCGGTAGTTCTCATTTAGCAACTGCCTTGCTTAGTAACCACTTGCAGTTGTGACGATGATGAAAAAGTAAATTTATGACCAATCCTTGCATTTACAACCTTTGCAGGTCTGTAAAGCAAAGGAAATCTGAAGTAAGTTCATAAGCACGGTTGCAGTTTCACTTAGAAATCGTTTCATTAATGACCGAGTTGCCAGGTCCAATTGTAGTTGCTAAATGAGGCCTACCTGTATGTAATCTGAAAAGATAATTTACTCCATCCAAATTTCAATAACAAGGACAGAATGTTAAAGGAAAGGTTGTCTGAGGTCACATACAATTGTTACTTGAGTATAAAGTTCCTTAATGTTCAGTGGGATAATTAGAAATATACTAACCACTGTATTTTTAGTATTTTCCCTTATATTGTCTAGCATGACATTCTTTTTCACAGCTGCCAGAATTCATTCAAATATTGATGACAATCCCAAGAATTCCTTTCTAGAACAATCCTATTCCAATTAAGATATACTAAGACTGGGAGGTGGGGAAGACAGACACATTAGTTCCATACTCTTCACACGATCTTGAGGGTAAGCCTCTGCAACCCTTTGTACCCACTTAAGGTACCTATGTACTTTAGGGGGGTTACGATCTGGCTCCCCATGTTCATTAAACATGTCATAATCATAATGTTGTAACATATGATAAAACACGGAGCCTGCAAAATCTTAGGTTAGACATCTGGCTCCTAGGAGAAGGTCCCAATGAATTCAGTGAAATGGAGCTCTGTGAGACTGTTAAGTACGGATTGATAGAGTTTGAGAAACTGAAACTATCTTAAGGTGCTTCCACATGGGTCCTTTCTGGTGCTCCAGAAGTAGCCCTGCATCCATGTGATCCCACATTGTCATCTTATCTTGGAAGCTGAGCTATTGCGTTTCTGGCTGACTTATTTCAACTTTGGTGTATCTCGAATCACTGAAAAGGCAACTTTTCCCAATTTACAGTTGGGAAGCTCTGCAGAATTCCTTACTGGCAGGATGCTATTAATAGAACATAAGAATAATGCCTTGGTGACTTTACCTCTCGTAACAACGTTCTCCATCTTGGAAATCACTGAGCAAATGCAGACCACCTCAACTAAAACATGAACAGGGGTAGACCACTGACTGAACACTTTGCATTCTCCTGTTGGATCCCTGGATGGAAGGACGGATTAGCTTGTATTACTCTTAATGTTTTGAGGTTGGTGGCAGTGAAGATGACAGTGGGTTGGTTTCAAACGGGACTGGAAAATAGAAATAATGGCAGTAGGGAAATTCTGAGGCTCATGGCAAATTTCTGGATAGCTCAAGAGTGTTGTTCACATGTGCTGGAAGAATATTTTAACTAGCCTCTTCTTGGTTATAACATGGGATAACATTTACTTTACAAAAGCAAGACAATTTTTTTGAAAATGCTGATAAAAGGAAAAGATCTGATATTTTAAACAGTTGGTATATCTTCTGAGGTAAAATATGGAGCCCAAAGCAGTTCTAAAAATATTTGGCTAAACACACTGTATCATCACCATACGCTTTATTGTAATCTTGAAAAGCGTGACCGGCTGCTTATGCTTTATGTTCTTAAAAGCAACTAACCCTGACTGTGATTTTTGTGGCCCGTCTTTCAGGAGCTTTGCTTGAGGCTTGTGGGTCTGCCTCCCCCTTCCTGCTTATTGCAAGTGCTGCTGCAATTGCTAGATGAATGCTTGCTTTTGTTTCCCGCTTTTTTCTAGACTGTTCCCTCTGTGGCAGTCCGCTGGCAGGTAGTGCTACTATTTTCTCTTTATGTGGCTGACTGGACAAATTACTTTAAAAAGATGCGGGTGAATATCAGAAAAGGAAATGCATTTTGTGTGGCTATTGAAATGAGCGTTCTTACAGATTATTACATAAGCACCATTTATAGGGGTCTTGTGGTGGGCAATGAAAAACCATTTAACATGTAAATTGGGAACTACTGTGCAGTAGAAAGTTCTCACAGGTAGTAAAAGCATGAGAAAAGGCACTCTTTAATATTAATCCCCAAATTCTTTTTAATTCTTCATCGAGCATAATTCCAATTTTAGCTCTGGATAGGGTGATAGTGTCCCTAAAGAAGCATTTCTGCCATCTAGGGGTCCTCCTGAACTTGCAGCTGCTGTTGGAGCAGCAGTTGGAGACCATGGCTGGTTTACCAGGTGCAACCTTTCCTGAATCAGGAGGTTCTGATTAAAATGATTCAGGCCCTTGTCATCTCTACATGCAATTTGCACTACATGTGGCTTCCTTGAAGGTGACTCAGGAGCTGCGATGATACATAACACAACTGCCTACCTGCCTGCTGAGCAGTGCAAACTAGCATGATGGAGTGATAACAATATTGTGGGGGCTCCATTGGCTGCCAGTTTGCTTCCAGACCAATTTGAAATGCTAATGATTACATATAAAACCCTCTAAGTCTCAAGTCTTTGTTACCTTTGGGACTGTCTGCTCCAGGTAGAATCTGCCTGCTCTCAATGCATGCAGGCCAAAGGACATTCTATGGGTTGCAGCTGTCAGCCCTCCAAGGTAGACCAAGTCAGGAAACAGACAGTGCAGGGATTCCAGGAATGCTACTTTATTGTTGCAGGGAAGAATAACATAATATTGAAAGCCTGCCAGAATTTCCCTCTGCCCCCTTTGGTGCCAGACAGAATCAAGGCAGGGTTATTTTGAGTCTCACATTCCCTGCTTTCCCAGGAATCAGTTGTTGTTTACTTTCTCTTAATGATCTCATTAAAAGAAGACCATTCCTTTGTCAAGGCTATCTCTGAACTCCTTGGCTACATTAATAGTGGACCGGATAAGTGCCTATAGACTGAAAATAGAAGTGCCATGGAGAAATGAGCAAAGATCTTGTTACTCAATTTGTTTTGAACAAGAATGTGGTCGCAAAGATCAAGCACACAGTTTGAGAATAATCTTGAATACAGAATTATGTCAGATGATACACTCCAGACTGCTGATGTAAATGGAGAAAAACTAGTAAGGAACATTGATGTTTACTGCATTCATCTTTCCCTCTATACTGTCTTTGATATTATATCCATTTCCTGATGTCTTTTGGGTTGATACTAGGGCAGCCAAGGCTTGATTTGGCATAAGCTTGTTCCTCGTCTGTTCTGTCTACAGCACTATTCTGTTTGTCAATACACCATGAGCAAGTGGAAAGACTCTGAAATATCCACAATGGAGGAATGGTTGGTGAAAATGACAAAATTTGCAGGGATGGCAAAATTGACTTGTTTGATTAGAGAAAAAACAGTAACTACATTTATTAGTGACTGGAAAGCTTTTATGGACTTTTTGCCAATGGAAAAAAATGAACTTGTGATTTGTAGGTTTGA